>NC_140483.1:1625000-2225000 GCF_964271855.1 Acomys minous | reverse complement strand
GATCAATAGTGGGAGGTAAACATCCCACACAGGCCCTCAAAATCCCTACTGTCCTCAGGAAAGATCCAATGCTGGCTTGATAGATCCCTGAGGTCGACCAGCAGCCCCTCTCCGAGCAGGAGAGTTTGCTTTTTCCCTTCCTCCATCTGCCTTTTCCTAGGTTTTAAGAAAAATCTTCTGGATCTTTCAAACCCAGGGCAGACCCTTCAAACCCAAGCACTTTCCTCCCAGTGATGTTCTGCAGGGGCACAAGGTGGCACTCCTGCGCGGGGGCTCCTCAGCCATTGCACTGCTGTTTGTGTTGTTTTATTGGGAATCGATCAGAAGTCAACATGACAAACTCAGATGGAGAACACTATGTGGGCTCATCACCCCTGGGATCAATGCCTTTCAGAGCGGAACCTAAACAATTAATACATAGAAAAAAGTAAGGAAATGGGTGGATCGCTGTGAGTTCGAGGCCAGCCTGGTCTACAAAGTGAGTCCAGGACGGCCAAGGCCACACAGAGAAATCCTGTCTCGAAAAACCAAAAAAAAAAAAAGTAAGGAAATGGAGAAATGGGAAGAGAGAGAGAGAGGAAAAGGAGGAGGAGAAAAGAGAAAAATAAAATAAGGAAGGAAACTGGGGACATGACTCCATGGTTAAGACAGGAGCCAGTTGTGTTGTGGTTTCCCACCTGTAATTTCAGCCTCAGAAAGACAAAATGCAGAGACAGGGGTGTCCCTAGAGCAAGGTAGCTAGTGAGCTAGCCATGTTGTCAAGCTCTGTGTTTGACCGAGAGACCCTGCCATAGTGAATATGGTGAAAGGCAAATGGTGGGTGATTCCTGACACCAACCTCTGGCTTCTACATGTGTGTGCATACATGTGCATGCACACCTATACACATGTGCCCTCACACATGCAAAAATGCACTCATGTAAAACACACACACACACACACACACACACACACACACACACACACACAAAAATGAAAACAGAAAAAAGGAAGGATTTGTTGAATGTCAAACATAGAAAGCCTTCTTTTTTTATTTTTTTATTTTTTGAGACAGGGTTTCCCTGTGTAGCCTTGGCTGTCCTGGACTCACTTTGTAGACCAGGCTGGCCTCGAACTCACAGCGATCCATCTGCCTCTGCCTCCCGAGTGCTGGGATTAAAGGTGTGCACCACCATGCCTGGCAAAAGCCTTATTCTACAGGTCACTCCACAACATTCACCAGCACCCAGCAAGGTGGCCAGTATTCTGTGACCTCAGAGTGAATACTTAGCCACACTTTGTAGTGCTGGTCCTCTGGGGATGGGGAGGGCAGACAGTTACCTAAGGAGTGACAGTGCACTGGGGGGCGACATGGGGGCCTAAGGAGTGACAGTACACTGAAGGGCGACATGGGGGCCTAAGGAGTGACAGTGCACTGGGGGGCGACATGGGGGCCTAAGGAGTGACAGTGCACTGGGGGGCGACATGGGGGCCTAAGGAGTGACAGTACACTGGGGGGCGACATGGGGGCCTAGGGAGTGACAGTGCACTGGGGGGCAACATGGGGGCCTAAGGAGTGACAGTGCACTGGGGGGCGACTTGGGGGCCTAGGGAGTGACAGTGCACTGGGGGGCGACATGGGGGCCTAGGGAGTGACAGTACACTGGGGGGCGACATGGGGGCCTAGGGAGTGACAGTGCACTGGGGGGCGACATGGGGGCCTAGGGAGTGACAGTACACTGGGGGGCGACATGGGGGCCTAGGGAGTGACAGTGCACTGGGGGGCGACATGGGGGCCTAGGGAGTGACAGTACACTGGGGGGCGACATGGGGGCCTAAGGAGTGACAGTGCACTGGGGGGCGACATGGGGGCCTAGGGAGTGACAGTACACTGGGGGGCGACATGGGGGCCTAAGGAGTGACAGTGCACTGGGGGGCGACATGGGGGCCTAAGGAGTGACAGTACACTGGGGGGCGACTTGGGGGCCTAGGGAGTGACAGTACACTGGGGGGCGACATGGGGGCCTAGGGAGTGACAGTGCACTGGGGGGCGACATGGGGGCCTAAGGAGTGACAGTGCACTGGGGGGCGACATGGGGGCCTAGGGAGTGACAGTGCACTGGGGGGCGACATGGGGGCCTAGGGAGTGACAGTACACTGGGGGGCGACATGGGGGCCTAGGGAGTGACAGTGCACTGGGGGGCGACATGGGGGCCTAAGGAGTGACAGTGCACTGGGGGGCGACATGGGGGCCTAGGGAGTGACAGTACACTGGGGGGCGACATGGGGGCCTAGGGAGTGACAGTGCACTGGGGGGCGACATGGGGGCCTAGGGAGTGACAGTACACTGGGGGGCGACTTGGGGGCCTAAGGAGTGACAGTACACTGGGGGGCGACATGGGGGCCTAAGGAGTGACAGTGCACTGGGGGGCGACATGGGGGCCTAGGGAGTGACAGTGCACTGGGGGGCGACATGGGGGCCTAAGGAGTGACAGGGCACTGGGGGGCGACATGGGGGCCTAAGGAGTGACAGTGCACTGGGGGGCGACTTGGGGGCCTAAGGAGTGACAGTGCACTCGGGGGCGACTTGGGGGCCTAGGGAGTGACAGTACACTGGGGGGCGACTTGGGGGCCTAGGGAGTGACAGTACACTGGGGGGCGACTTGGGGGCCTAAGGAGTGACAGTGCACTGGGGGGCGACTTGGGGGCCTAAGGAGTGACAGTGCACTGGGGGGCGACATGGGGGCCTAAGGAGTGACAGTGCACTGGGGGGCGACATGGGGGCCTAAGGAGTGACAGTGCACTGGGGAGCGACATGGGGGCCTAAGGAGTGACAGTACACTGGGGGGCGACTTGGGGGCCTAAGGAGTGACAGTGCACTGGGGGGCGACATGGGGGCCTAAGGAGTGACAGTGCACTGGGGGGCGACTTGGGGGCCTAGGGAGTGACAGTACACTGGGGGGCGACTTGGGGGCCTAAGGAGTGACAGTACACTGGGGGGCGACTTGGGGGCCTAAGGAGTGACAGTACACTGGGGGGCGACATGGGGGCCTAGGGAGTGACAGTACACTGGGGGGCGACATGGGGGCCTAAGGAGTGACAGTACACTGGGGGGCGACTTGGGGGCCTAAGGAGTGACAGTGCACTGGGGGGCGACATGGGGGCCTAAGGAGTGACAGTGCACTGGGGGGCGACATGGGGGCCTAGGGAGTGACAGTACACTGGGGGGCGACATGGGGGCCTAAGGAGTGACAGTACACTGGGGGGCGACTTGGGGGCCTAGGGAGTGACAGTGCACTGGGGGGCGACTTGGGGGCCTAGGGAGTGACAGTACACTGGGGGGCGACATGGGGGCCTAAGGAGTGACAGTACACTGGGGGGCGACTTGGGGGCCTAGGGAGTGACAGTGCACTGGGGGGCGACTTGGGGGCCTAGGGAGTGACAGTACACTGGGGGGCGACATGGGGGCCTAAGGAGTGACAGTGCACTGGGGGGCAACTTGGGGGCCTAGGGAGTGACAGTACACTGGGGGGCGACTTGGGGGCCTAGGGAGTGACAGTACACTGGGGGGCGACTTGGGGGCCTAGGGAGTGACAGTGCACTGGGGGGCGACATGGGGGCCTAAGGAGTGACAGTGCACTGGGGGGCAACTTGGGGGCCTAAGGAGTGACAGTACACTGGGGGGCAACTTGGGGGCCTAGGGAGTGACAGTGCACTGGGGGGCGACATGGGGGCCTAAGGAGTGACAGTGCACTGGGGGGCGACATGGGGGCCTAAGGAGTGACAGTGCACTTGGGGGCGACTTGGGGGCCTAAGGAGTGACAGTACACTGGGGGGCAACTTGGGGGCCTAAGGAGTGACAGTACACTGGGGGGCAACTTGGGGGCCTAAGGAGTGACAGTACACTGGGGGGCAACTTGGGGGCCTAGGGAGTGACAGTGCACTGGGGGGCGACATGGGGGCCTAAGGAGTGACAGTGCACTGGGGGGCGACATGGGGGCCTAAGGAGTGACAGTGCACTTGGGGGCGACTTGGGGGCCTAAGGAGTGACAGTACACTGGGGGGCGACTTGGGGGCCTAAGGAGTGACAGTGCACTGGGGGGCGACATGGGGGCCTAGGGAGTGACAGTGCACTGGGGGGCGACATGGGGGCCTAGGGAGTGACAGTACACTGGGGGGCGACATGGGGGCCTAGGGAGTGACAGTGCACTGGGGGGCGACATGGGGGCCTAGGGAGTGACAGTACACTGGGGGGCGACATGGGGGCCTAAGGAGTGACAGTGCACTGGGGGGCGACATGGGGGCCTAAGGAGTGACAGGGCACTGGGGGGCGACTTGGGGCCTAAGGAGTGACAGTACACTGGGGGGCGACATGGGGGCCTAAGGAGTGACAGTGCACTGGGGGGCGACATGGGGGCCTAAGGAGTGACAGTGCACTGGGGGGCGACATGGGGGCCTAAGGAGTGACAGTGCACTGGGGGGTGACATGGGGGCCTAGGGAGTGACAGTGCACTGGGGGGGGCGACATGGGGGCCTAGGGAGTGACAGTACACTGGGGGGCGACTTGGGGGCCTAAGGAGTGACAGTGCACTGGGGGGCGACTTGGGGGCCTAAGGAGTGACAGTACACTGGGGGGCGACATGGGGGCCTAAGGAGTGACAGTGCACTGGGGGGCGACATGGGGGCCTAAGGAGTGACAGTGCACTGGGGGGCGACATGGGGGCCTAAGGAGTGACAGTGCACTGGGGGGTGACATGGGGGCCTAAGGAGTGACAGTACACTGGGGGGCGACTTGGGGGCCTAAGGAGTGACAGTGCACTGGGGGGCGACATGGGGGCCTAAGGAGTGACAGTACACTGGGGGGCGACATGGGGGCCTAGGGAGTGACAGTGCACTGGGGGGCGACATGGGGGCCTAAGGAGTGACAGTACACTGGGGGGCGACATGGGGGCCTAGGGAGTGACAGTACACTGGGGGGTGACATGGGGGCCTAGGGAGTGACAGTGCACTGGGGGGCGACATGGGGGCCTAGGGAGTGACAGTGCACTGGGGGGCGACATGGGGGCCTAAGGAGTGACAGTACACTGGGGGGCGACATGGGGGCCTAGGGAGTGACAGTGCACTGGGGGGCGACATGGGGGCCTAAGGAGTGACAGTACACTGGGGGGCGACATGGGGGCCTAGGGAGTGACAGTGCACTGGGGGGCGACATGGGGGCCTAAGGAGTGACAGTACACTGGGGGGCGACATGGGGGCCTAAGGAGTGACAGTACACTGGGGGGGGCGACATGGGGGCCTAGGGAGTGACAGTGCACTGGGGGGCGACATGGGGGCCTAAGGAGTGACAGGGCACTGGGGGGCGACTTGGGGGCCTAAGGAGTGACAGTACACTGGGGGGCGACATGGGGGCCTAAGGAGTGACAGTGCACTGGGGGGCGACATGGGGGCCTAAGGAGTGACAGTGCACTGGGGGGCGACATGGGGGCCTAAGGAGTGACAGTGCACTGGGGGGTGACATGGGGGCCTAGGGAGTGACAGTACACTGGGGGGCGACATGGGGGCCTAAGGAGTGACAGTACACTGGGGGGCGACTTGGGGGCCTAAGGAGTGACAGTGCACTGGGGGGCGACTTGGGGGCCTAAGGAGTGACAGTACACTGGGGGGCGACATGGGGGCCTAAGGAGTGACAGTGCACTGGGGGGCGACATGGGGGCCTAAGGAGTGACAGTGCACTGGGGGGCGACATGGGGTCCTAAGGAGTGACAGTGCACTGGGGGGCGACATGGGGTCCTAAGGAGTGACAGTGCACTGGGGGGCGACATGGGGGCCTAGGGAGTGACAGTACACTGGGGGGCGACATGGGGGCCTAGGGAGTGACAGTGCACTGGGGGGCGACATGGGGGCCTAGGGAGTGACAGTACACTGGGGGGCGACATGGGGGCCTAGGGAGTGACAGTGCACTGGGGGGCGACATGGGGGCCTAAGGAGTGACAGTACACTGGGGGGCGACTTGGGGGCCTAAGGAGTGACAGTGCACTGGGGGGCGACTTGGGGGCCTAAGGAGTGACAGTACACTGGGGGGCGACTTGGGGGCCTAAGGAGTGACAGTGCACTGGGGGGCGACATGGGGGCCTAAGGAGTGACAGTGCACTGGGGGACGACTTGGGGGCCTAAGGAGTGACAGTACACTGGGGGGCGACATGGGGGCCTAGGGAGTGACAGTGCACTGGGGGGCGACATGGGGGCCTAGGGAGTGACAGTACACTGGGGGGCGACTTGGGGGCCTAAGGAGTGACAGTGCACTGGGGGGCGACTTGGGGGCCTAGGGAGTGACAGTGCACTGGGGGGCGACATGGGGGCCTAGGGAGTGACAGTGCACTGGGGGGCGACATGGGGGCCTAGGGAGTGACAGTGCACTGGGGGGCAACTTGGGGGCCTAGGGAGTGACAGTACACTGGGGGGCGACTTGGGGGCCTAAGGAGTGACAGTGCACTGGGGGGCGACTTGGGGGCCTAAGGAGTGACAGTGCACTGGGGGGCGACATGGGGGCCTAGGGAGTGACAGTACACTGGGGGGCAACTTGGGGGCCTAGGGAGTGACAGTACACTGGGGGGCGACTTGGGGGCCTAAGGAGTGACAGTGCACTGGGGGGCGACTTGGGGGCCTAAGGAGTGACAGTACACTGGGGGGCGACTTGGGGGCCTAAGGAGTGACA
This sequence comes from Acomys minous, assembly GCF_964271855.1. Lineage (NCBI taxonomy): Eukaryota > Metazoa > Chordata > Mammalia > Rodentia > Muridae > Acomys > Acomys minous. The sequence goes on along the minus strand of NC_140483.1, from coordinate 2,218,306 downwards.
GTACACTGGGGGGCGACTTGGGGGCCTAAGGAGTGACAGTGCACTGGGGGGCGACTTGGGGGCCTAAGGAGTGACAGTGCACTGGGGGGCGACATGGGGGCCTAGGGAGTGACAGTGCACTGGGGGGCGACATGGGGGCCTAAGGAGTGACAGTGCACTGGGGGGCGACTTGGGGGCCTAAGGAGTGACAGTACACTGGGGGGCGACATGGGGGCCTAAGGAGTGACAGTACACTGGGGGGCGACTTGGGGGCCTAGGGAGTGACAGTACACTGGGGGGCGACATGGGGGCCTAAGGAGTGACAGTGCACTGGGGGGCGACATGGGGGCCTAAGGAGTGACAGTGCACTGGGGGGCGACATGGGGGCCTAGCGAGTGACAGTGCACTGGGGGGCGACTTGGGGGCCTAAGGAGTGACAGTGCACTGGGGGGCGACATGGGGGCCTAGGGAGTGACAGTGCACTGGGGGGCGACATGGGGGCCTAAGGAGTGACAGTACACTGGGGGGCGACATGGGGGCCTAGGGAGTGACAGTACACTGGGGGGCGACATGGGGGCCTAGGGAGTGACAGTGCACTGGGGGGCAACATGGGGGCCTAAGGAGTGACAGTGCACTGGGGGGCGACTTGGGGGCCTAAGGAGTGACAGTACACTGGGGGGCGACTTGGGGGCCTAAGGAGTGACAGTACACTGGGGGGCGACATGGGGGCCTAGGGAGTGACAGTACACTGGGGGGCGACATGGGGGCCTAGGGAGTGACAGTGCACTGGGGGGCAACATGGGGGCCTAAGGAGTGACAGTGCACTGGGGGGCGACTTGGGGGCCTAGGGAGTGACAGTGCACTGGGGGGCGACATGGGGGCCTAGGGAGTGACAGTGCACTGGGGGGCGACATGGGGGCCTAGGGAGTGACAGTGCACTGGGGGGCGACATGGGGGCCTAGGGAGTGACAGTGCACTGGGGGGCGACTTGGGGGCCTAGGGAGTGACAGTGCACTGGGGGGCGACATGGGGGCCTAGGGAGTGACAGTGCACTGGGGGGCGACATGGGGGCCTAAGGAGTGACAGTACACTGGGGGGCAACATGGGGGCCTAGGGAGTGACAGTGCACTGGGGGGCGACATGGGGGCCTAAGGAGTGACAGTACACTGGGGGGCGACATGGAGGCCTAAGGAGTGACAGTGCACTGGGGGGCGACTTGGGGGCCTAGGGAGTGACAGTGCACTGGGGGGCGACTTGGGGGCCTAGGGAGTGACAGTGCACTGGGGGGTGACATGGGGGCCTAAGGAGTGACAGTGCACTGGGGGGCGACATGGGGGCCTAGGGAGTGACAGTGCACTGGGGGGCGACATGGGGGCCTAAGGAGTGACAGTACACTGGGGGGGGCGACATGGGGGCCTAAGGAGTGACAGTGCACTGGGGTGGGCGACATGGGGGCCTAAGGAGTGACAGTACACTGGGGGGGGCGACTTGGGGGCCTAAGGAGTGACAGTACACTGGGGGGCGACATGGGGGCCTAAGGAGTGACAGTACACTGGGGGGTGACTTGGGGGCCTAAGGAGTGACAGTGCACTGGGGGGCGACATGGGGGCCTAAGGAGTGACAGTGCACTGGGGGGGGCGACATGGGGGCCTAAGGAGTGACAGTGCACTGGGGGGCGACATGGGGGCCTAAGGAGTGACAGTGCACTGGGGGGGCGACATGGGGGCCTAAGGAGTGACAGTACACTGGGGGGTGACATGGGGGCCTAGGGAGTGACAGTACACTGGGGGGGGCGACATGGGGGCCTAAGGAGTGACAGTACACTGGGGGGGGCGACATGGGGGCCTAAGGAGTGACAGTACACTGGGGGGCGACATGGGGGCCTAGGGAGTGACAGTGCACTTGGGGGCGACATGGGGGCCTAAGGAGTGACAGTGCACTTGGGGGCGACATGGGGGCCTAAGGAGTGACAGTGCACTTGGGGGCGACATGGGGGCCTAAGGAGTGACAGTGCACTGGGGGGCGACATGGGGGCCTAAGGAGTGACAGTGCACTGGGGGGGGCGACATGGGGGCCTAAGGAGTGACAGTGCACTGAGGGGCGACATGGGGGCCTAGGGAGTGACAGTGCACTGGGGGGCAACATGGGGGCCTAGGGAGTGACAGTGCACTGGGGGGCGACATGGGGGCCTAAGGAGTGACAGTGCACTGGGGGGGGCGACATGGGGGCCTAAGGAGTGACAGTGCACTGGGGGGCGACATGGGGGCCTAAGGAGTGACAGTACACTGGGGGGCGACTTGGGGGCCTAAGGAGTGACAGTGCACTGGGGGGCGACTTGGGGGCCTAAGGAGTGACAGTGCACTGGGGGGGGCGACATGGGGGCCTAAGGAGTGACAGTGCACTGGGGGGCGACATGGGGGCCTAAGGAGTGACAGTGCACTGGGGGGCGACATGGGGGCCTAAGGAGTGACAGTGCACTGGGGGGCGACTTGGGGGCCTAAGGAGTGACAGTGCACTGGGGGGCGACATGGGGGCCTAAGGAGTGACAGTGCACTGGGGGGGGCGACATGGGGGCCTAAGGAGTGACAGTACACTGGGGGGTGACATGGGGGCCTAGGGAGTGACAGTGCACTGGGGGGCGACATGGGGGCCTAGGGAGTGACAGTGCACTGGGGGGCGACATGGGGGCCTAGGGAGTGACAGTGCACTGGGGGGCGACATGGGGGCCTAAGGAGTGACAGTGCACTGGGGGGGGCGACATGGGGGCCTAAGGAGTGACAGTACACTGGGGGGCGACTTGGGGGCCTAAGGAGTGACAGTGCACTGGGGGGGGCGACATGGGGACAGTACACTGGGGGGCGACATGGGGGCCTAGGGAGTGACAGTGCACTGGGGGGGGCGACATGGGGACAGTACACTGGGGGGCGACATGGGGGCCTAGGGAGTGACAGTGCACTGGGGGGGGCGACATGGGGACAGTACACTGGGGGGCGACATGGGGGCCTAGGGAGTGACAGTGCACTGGGGGGCGACTTGGGGGCCTAGGGAGTGACAGTGCACTGGGGGGCGACATGGGGGCCTAGGGAGTGACAGTGCACTGGGGGGGGCGACATGGGGACAGTACACTGGGGGGCGACTTGGGGGCCTAGGGAGTGACAGTGCACTGGGGGGCGACTTGGGGGCCTAGGGAGTGACAGTGCACTGGGGGGCGACATGGGGGCCTAGGGAGTGACAGTGCACTGGGGGGGGCGACATGGGGGCCTAGGGAGTGACAGTACACTGGGGGGGGCGACATGGGGACAGTACACTGGGGGGCGACTTGGGGGCCTAGGGAGTGACAGTGCACTGGGGGGCGACTTGGGGGCCTAGGGAGTGACAGTGCACTGGGGGGCGACATGGGGGCCTAAGGAGTGACAGTGCACTGGGGGGGGCGACATGGGGGCCTAAGGAGTGACAGTGCACTGGGGGGCGACATGGGGGCCTAAGGAGTGACAGTACACTGGGGGGTGACATGGGGGCCTAAGGAGTGACAGTACACTGGGGGGCGACATGGGGGCCTAGGGAGTGACAGTACACTGGGGGGGGCGACATGGGGGCCTAAGGAGTGACAGTGCACTGGGGGGCGACATGGGGGCCTAAGGAGTGACAGTACACTGGGGGGCGACATGGGGGCCTAGGGAGTGACAGTGCACTGGGGGGCAACATGGGGGCCTAGGGAGTGACAGTGCACTGGGGGGCAACATGGGGGCCTAGGGAGTGACAGTGCACTGGGGGGCGACATGGGGGCCTAAGGAGTGACAGTGCACTGGGGGGCAACATGGGGGCCTAGGGAGTGACAGTGCACTGGGGGGCAACATGGGGGCCTAAGGAGTGACAGTGCACTGGGGGGGGCGACATGGGGGCCTAAGGAGTGACAGTGCACTGGGGGGCGACATGGGGGCCTAAGGAGTGACAGTGCACTGGGGGGGGCGACATGGGGGCCTAAGGAGTGACAGTGCACTGGGGGGCGACATGGGGGCCTAAGTAGTGACAGTGCACTGGGGGGGGCGACATGGGGGCCTAAGGAGTGACAGTACACTGGGGGGCGACATGGGGGCCTAAGGAGTGACAGTACACTGGGGGGTGACATGGGGGCCTAAGGAGTGACAGTACACTGGGGGGGGCGACATGGGGGCCTAAGGAGTGACAGTGCACTGGGGGGCGACATGGGGGCCTAAGTAGTGACAGTGCACTGGGGGGGGCGACATGGGGGCCTAAGGAGTGACAGTGCACTGGGGGGCGACATGGGGGCCTAAGTAGTGACAGTGCACTGGGGGGGGCGACATGGGGGCCTAAGGAGTGACAGTACACTGGGGGGCGACATGGGGGCCTAAGGAGTGACAGTACACTGGGGGGTGACATGGGGGCCTAAGGAGTGACAGTACACTGGGGGGGGCGACATGGGGGCCTAAGGAGTGACAGTACACTGGGGGGTGACATGGGGGCCTAGGGAGTGACAGTGCACTGGGGGGCGACATGGGGGCCTAAGGAGTGACAGTGCACTGGGGGGTGACATGGGGGCCTAGGGAGTGACAGTGCACTGGGGGGCGACATGGGGGCCTAGGGAGTGACAGTGCACTGGGGGGCGACATGGGGGCCTAAGGAGTGACAGTACACTGGGGGGCGACTTGGGGGCCTAAGGAGTGACAGTGCACTGGGGGGCGACATGGGGGCCTAGGGAGTGACAGTGCACTGGGGGCGGCGACATGGGGACAGTACACTGGGGGGCGACATGGGGGCCTAGGGAGTGACAGTGCACTGGGGGGGGCGACATGGGGACAGTACACTGGGGGGCGACATGGGGGCCTAGGGAGTGACAGTACACTGGGGGGGGCGACATGGGGACAGTACACTGGGGGGCGACTTGGGGGCCTAGGGAGTGACAGTGCACTGGGGGGGGCGACATGGGGACAGTACACTGGGGGGCGACTTGGGGGCCTAGGGAGTGACAGTGCACTGGGGGGGGCGATATGGTGACAGTACACTGGGGGGCGACTTGGGGGCCTAGGGAGTGACAGTGCACTGGGGGGGGCGACATGGGGACAGTACACTGGGGGGCGACATGGGGGCCTAGGGAGTGACAGTACACTGGGGGGGGCGACTTGGGGGCCTAGAGCAATGAAAGGTCGTCTCTGGCTGGGAGGATCTTTTCAGCAGAGCCCTGGAAGACTATCTCAGAAGGCGAGGGAGTGCATGCCTGTGTGCTTGGGGAATACTGAGTCTGTTGGCACAGAGCGACTCCGATTTTCCAGACCCAATAGACTGACTCCCGGAGTATTTACTTTCTTTATTTGCTTTTAATAATTAAGCACTAAGAAAGTGGATGTGACTGTCAACTTCACTCCCGGGGTTAATTAGATATTCCCAAATAACTTGCCAAATGCTTGCTTTTGTCCCGAGCTTGGCGCCCTCCTTTCTTTCTGTTTCCCCAAACACTGATTTCTCGGGAGAGCTCTTGTAGGGGAATTGACTGGAGCTAATTATTCCAGATAATTAAGATCGCTAAGCAAAGCAATTTAATTCTTTCTATTTCTTTAATTTTCTTGAGGAATGCTAATGTCCCCATAACATGCCATCAATAAAACTCCTTTTAAAAGGTTAAGCTGGCCAAGCACAATATTGAATTGAGACTGAGTAGAATCAAATGAAATCCAGTCAAGATATTTAGCAGAGTAATGAAGTTTATTCGGGAACAAATAGCTTTTCCTTATCAGAGTTTGCTTTTGACTTGACTCTTGCTGAAATGGGGAAGGCAGTCCAAGCAATGGCATGGAAAGGGGTGTGCTTTCTGGGGTGCCCCCTTCCTCCAGCTGGCCAGTTCTCTCCGTGTCCTTTCCCTCCTAACCACATTGTTCTCATGTTGGCATCTTGCCCCCCCCCCCTTGTCCTCCAAGCAGGTGCTCCTTGGAGCACTCAGTGTTCTTCAGTGTCTGTGGGAAGTGAATGCTTGACTCACAGGTCCAGGCCCACAATGAGTATTTTGGGGCAAGCCTGGAATACAGCATTAAACATGACTTGGCTTTGTTGACAACACTGAAACCTTTGAGAGTTTTCTCTTGGTCTAGATGTCCATCTCTTAGCAGCCTGGCATCCTTGTAGGGTGGCAATCCCCTGCAGCAGCCAGCTGCTCTCTGTGGCCTCAGTTGCTAACACCCACCCATCCCTCTTGTCTCATCAGCTCCCTGGCTTGTCTCAGGTTTGCAGGTTTGAAGCCCCATGTGCAGTTAGTTTTACCTGTCAACTCAGGCACTGCCTAGAACCACCCATGGGCGTGTGCTCGAGGGCCTGCCTGGTTGTTAGTCAGCTAAGAAGACACAGGGGCAGTGGGTGGCACTAGTGTTCAGCAGGCAAGCAGGCAAGGATCTATACACTCTATCTCTCTCTGGTCTTGACTGAGATGTGATGCTTCAAGTTTCTGCTTTGACTTCTCTGAGACAACAGACTCTAAGCTGCAACTGTGAGCCGAGTAACTTTGTCCTTAAGTTACTTTGTGTTGGGATATTTTATCACAGCAGCCAAAGACCTTGGTGGAAACTATCCTTCCTCCCCCTTTCCCACCAACGAAACTGGTTTCTCTTCCCTGTGCATATTTTAGTATCTTGTGATAAGAAAACAACTTGATTAAACAAATCCATTTACTAAGACCAAATGATTGACAGTCTCCTTAATCTCCATGTGGATATTGCATTTCGGGGTGACTCCTCTTAAATCTCCAGCTGCCAGTGTGTTATGTGCCAAGGCATGAAGTGTGTCAGTCAGGCACGAAGTGAGTGTGTCAGTCAGAATGGGATTACACGTGGGTGGCTAGGCTTCCTTGGGCTGCCCTCAGAGATTTTCCTGACGACAGTGTACTGTAGGGGCCTTTGCACTTAGGCAGATGGAATCCACATCTGGACCACCGCTGTTGTCTGAGGTGACCGTCACGTGGTGTCTAAGCCTCACTTCCCATGTCTGGAGAATAAACTTTGCTCCTTGGATTGTGGAGGTGTGCCACCTGCCTGGCACATTCGGAACCATAGAAACAGCGTCTATCGGAGAAGTGGCCTTGCCCTAGTGAATGTTCCTTCTTGTAATTCTTAGCTGCCTTTTGCCTTTCTGGGTATGGAACCTAGGGTCGTGAGTGAGTAAACAGAACACAGCATTCTCCACCCTGACACTTCCTGTAGTACAACATGTGGGGAGGACTAGTCTCGCGTATCTGGTGGTTAACTTGCTGCCTTGCTTTTTAAAAATAAAAATCCTATTTCAAAATAAACCCCCGAAAGCACCACTGAGAGAGCACACGATCAAATTAGTTGCTTTGTCTGTGCATCCGGAGCCTTGATCTGGGCTGGAAACTGGGTAAAGCCTGTTGTACCCACTCATTCATTGCTGGACCCGGTGTCAGTTTCTGTCTCACCAGCTTTCACTAAGTTGTGTTGTGGAGGGAACAATCCCAAAGGCCCAGTCCTTGCAATCAAATGCTTATCTCTGTTGATGTTGTGTGCTGGTTGCTGGTCAGCAGTGTCTGACCATTTTTAAAGCTGTGTCCTGGCTTCTGGGGTTCAGGAAGAAGGAGCACCCCATATCTGAGACATGCTTTGCTCATGGTAGAGGGGAAGAGAGCTGGCAAAGTCCTGTAATGTCTCCAGAACATTCTTTCTGGGGCAGGTAGCCTGCACCTTCTCATATGTCACAGACCCTGTGGTGATGCCCTTTTACAGCGGGCAGCAGGGTGCTCAGGGCTCAGGACACAAGAAGAACGGCTCACCTTCTCACATGGGTGTTTGAGAACATGGTGCTAAGAGATAGGGATGCAGGATGGGAGATGGACTGGTCCTCCAAGAACTATTAGAACGATGGGCACCAACTGTGACCAGTGGCCACCCTAGCTCTCTCCTGAGCGTCGTGCTCAGCAGCAGACATGTAGTAAGCAGCTCAGTCCTCACACAGCTCTATGAAGCGAGAGCTGTCAATCTTCCTCACACATTCTGTAAGAAGGGAAGGAGATCTGTAACAGCCCAGTGGGCCACAGCTGAGACCACAGCAGCCGCAAGAACTGGCCCAGAAATCTGATTTCCCTTCTTTCCACTGTCAACCTAGTGTACTGTCCCTCTGGGTGGCCACAGCATCCCCGAGGGCTCTGGGGGTGGGGAAATGGTTACAGGGGTTCATCCTTGGAAGAGGATTTGAACTGGTAAAGAAAAAATCCTACTTGGTGGGGAGGAAAGAAGCAGCCAAGACTAAGTTGGGAGCCCTGTGGGGAGGAGCCTGTTCCAGGAGCGATGTGGTGGGTGAGGCTGCTGCGGAGTAGGGGAGGACCCGACCCCGGGGCTCCAACTTTGTCTCAGTCCATAGTGGCTGCTTAGGGTAGATTTGGAGCTAAGTGGATGGAAACAAGGAGATGAGCGGTTGGCCCCCTCTACTCCAGCCCAGGAGATCTTCCTGTTAAGAAGTGGTTTTCTGAGCTGTCTGTACAGTGAGGGGTAGGGGCCTATGGGCCCTGATTTGATCCAAGAGCCAGTCAGTCTGAACAGGTTGGCATTTCTACTGCCTTGTGCTACATTCTCAGGCCTGCAGAACTCTGAACATCTTTGTTTTCCCAAGAAGCAAGTGTGGGCAGCTTTATTTTCCTCAAGGGCACAGCTCTGAGCATTATTTATTGTTCCGGCTCTGAATTCAGCAGCGTCTTTTCCTCCACTTCCCGCTGACAGATGATTTGCTCTTGAACAATTAACAGACTGAAGGCTGAGCTCTGTCTCCTCTGGGGCTTCCGCCAGCCACCCTTGGGAGCTCAGAGGCTTTCTCCTGATCCTATTACTGCTGCCCAGCACCGAGGAGGATTAACTAGCCCACCAGGAAGATAGGAAAGCAGTGATGGTGGAACACAAGCCCAAGGGTCTCCTGAGCCTTTCTGGGACTTAGCCATGTGACCCAGTGATAAGCCGGAACACAAGTGGTAACGTGATATAAACTGCATACTCTCCACCAGTGTCCTCACTGCAGTTCTGTAGACTGACAGCCCATGGAGCAAGCAACCATCTCCCAGCCCCTCAGAATCTCCTGAGGAGACCTACTCCTCCAGCGGTGGAGTGGAAAGAGTTAAATAACTGTGATCCACCCCTAGTGAGGCATTTATGCAAATGCTAGTTATCATATTAACATTTCCTATTCAGACATTCATGCAGTCACTTAGCACGCATTAGGGCAAAGGCCCACACCTGCAGCTATTAGTTTCTAGAAAAAGTTTAAAGATGCCGGTGCTGTTAAAATGTCACAAATTTGCTTGCTCAGTAGGGCTGGACAGCTAAGATGCTCAGTCGAGCTGCTTAGGGATATGGCCAGGCTCTCAGAGACATGACGTCTCACACCCTAACCAGGGCTGCTTGCTGTGGCCATCTGGAGTGCTGTGCTGAGAAGGTTCCTGAAGCTCCCTTGCACTCTGAATGGATCTCTTGGTAGATTAACAATGACCGTCAAGGTCACAACCTTGAGCAACGGTGACCCACGTGGTGGGTGTATTTACAGTGCCTGCTCCTGAGTTACAAACTGAATGACAAAGAGGCAATTACAGTAGTAACAGTTGGTGTCAGTGTGGGCATGTGTGCCTTGGTTAATACAGTTAGCTAAGTGATTGTAGACTAAGCTTCACCAGGAAGGGAAGTTATCCCAGAAGGCTTGGCAGTGGTGTGTGTAAGGAGCTTTGCTCCTGACCCAAAGCCAGCACCTCCTGGAGGGGTGTGGTCAGGCCACTCTCCATGGTCTTAGATATTTCGTGTTAGGAATCATGAGCTTGCCTTCGTATTGTACAGCATTCTTTTCGGTTCTGCAGAAGAGCACATCTGTGGGGTAGTCACGCCTTTGCCAGCTTGTATGACAGTCCCATCTAAGTTCTCTGAAAAGTAAGGTTCATTATCAAATGCACTGGGAGGAATCTGAGTTCTGTGTGCTTGTTGGTCCCATTTGCTTTACATCCTCTGTTGAACGCAATCAAGTTGGTCCTTAGCACACTGGTTTGTACTGTTTCTATTGTAATTATTACTGTGATGGAAAGTTCCACAGACTTTCCAAAACAAAAGTCAATAGGACTTGGTGGTTTATTTCACAAAGGTAATAAATTGTCATAGCAAAGTAACAGATATTTCAAGTCCTTGTACTAAGATAGGGGTGCATTGGGAAAGGAGTCCTGGCTGGAACAGGGCACAGCCCTGGGAACTTTGGTGGCAGAGTGGTTGCCTTGGCAGAGCAGATGCGTCTGGATGGCTCTCAGCTGTGGAGTGTGGGAAAAGGGAAAGACGAGGAGGAGGCAGCAGTGACCAAGGGTTTGCCTCTGGACAGACTGTCTTGACTTGCTCAAGACTGGAAGTGTCTATGGAAACAAGGCCTTCTGTTTAAAAGTTGTGCAAGCCCTGGGAGGACCCAGTTGGTCCTCCTATCTAGAGTTTCCCTTCCACTGGAAGACAACTGGATTCATAATCAAGGCACAGTGGCTTGTTGCCACCGACTCTGGGACAGCTGCCCCTAGACAGGGTTCCAGTCAGCTACCTAGCCGGTGGCTGAGCTCTCCTTTGCCAGCACACAAGGGGCATCTTCATCTTGTCTGGCATTCTTAGCTCTGTGACAGCTGGGTGTGGTCTGAGTCCACCTCTTTTTTTTTTTTTTTCCAGACAGGGTTTCTCTGTGTAGCCCTGGTTGTCCTGAACTTGCTTTGTAGATCAGGCTGGCTTCGAACTCACAGTGATCCACCTACCTCTGCCTTCCAGGAGCTGGGGTTAAAGGTGTTTGTTAGGAGTTAAGATGAAAATAAAACACACACACACACATATCTTGCCAGGAATGATGGCAAACAACTTTTTAAAAATATTTTTACATATATATAAAATAAACGACATACAGCAAGAAGAACCACAAAACAATCAAGAATTATATTAATGTTATATTCATAGCATTTTGGCTATTTGTATTGGCAACCTTTAAGAAAACATCATTCCTATCTTGGTAAGTCTAAAATTCTGAATGTAAATCAATATCTATCATATCTCATCTCTATTAACTTAAAACATCTATCTAGACCTAAAAACATCTTAACTCCTAAACAACTAAGCTTAATTGTAAGACTAAACTATCTGATCTTCAACCCCATCAGAGACTTGAGAAGGAATAAAATTTAATTACCTGAGTGAACCAGAAGTGCAGGTTAGGAGCTTCCAAAACGAAAAAAATGACAGAGACAGTTTACTGCCTGAACAGTCACCTAAAACCCTCTATATAGTCAATGGCCAAACTCTGCTAAGACAGGGTAAGCAAGTCCTCAATAGTTCCTGCCTTCAATATGTCTGTCAGATATATTGGGCCAGAATGATGCTCCAATGTTATAAAGATGTGGTTTTTTGTTTGGTTGGTTGTTTGGTTGTTTGGTTGTTGGTTTTTCAAGACAGAGTTTCTCTGTGTAGCCTTGGCTGTCCTGGACTCATTTTGTAGACCAGGCTGGCCTCGAACTCACAGAGATCCGCCTGCCTCTGCCTCCCTGAGTGCTGGAATTACAGGAGTGTGTGGCCATGCCTGGCTTGATTCCACCTCTCAGTGGAGAGTGCTGAGTGCTGTGGGGAAGACGGACACACCACAATGGATGGATTGAGGCCTCTGGATCATATGAGATGAGCTTTGTGTGTAGCAGCCAATTTTACATTGGGACAGTGGGTGACTGCAGCTGGAGGTTGTCCCTGCGGGCCCCATTTAAAAGTGATTAACCCCCCCAAAACAAACAAACAAACAAACAAACAAAAAAACCAAAACAAAAAAAACCCAACGTGATGCTAAAGGTACCAGGAGGCCTCCAAAGTATGTGAGCAATAGCTGGGAGTAGCCAAAATTACAGGAGTTGGTGTTGCTTAGGGTGATGCTGCCACAGGCAAGTTGCAGGCAACGGACATTGATCACACTCACGGAGGAGGACTGACCATGAGCTGCAGCTGCGTGTTGAGGGAAATCTATCAGGATGGTCTTTTTGTCAAAGCCTGTATGTTGAAAGGATCCAAGCCTGCAATGAGGCACAAGTACCATTAGGTGGCAGAATACTGATCCCTTTTCACAGTCCTAACAGATGCTTGCTAGGTTTATCAGCCTGCTCATTCAAGGCTCCCCACATATACACAGCAGCTTTAGTGCCTGAGCATGCATGAATGTGCATGGACGTGTGGGTCATGTGTACCTACACACACACACAGCAGCTTTAGTGCCTGAGCATGCATGAACATGCATGGATGTGTGGGTCATGTGTACTTACACACACACACACACACACACACACACACACACACACACACACACTGTAGCCAGCAAAGTAGGCATCAGGGATTTACTAGCAAAAATTGACCTCTTGGGTCCACACTGAAATGTCAAGGGCTCTCTGTGCAGGCCCCAGAGATCTCATTTCCATAGCAGAACCTGGGCAAGGCCTTCCTGGCCCTTCACCTAGATATATTGGGCTCCTCCCGGGTGTATTTTGTAGTTCTGAGGCTCCCCTTCTCCAGTTCCTTCTATGGGTTTCTTCAACCCTATCCACCACTTTTGTACCCAAGACCAGTATTTTTTTGAGCCCCCTGTATCTCTGTGAAGCTTCCAGTGGAGAAAAAACAACACAGCCTCTCCCTGTTGGGCACCCAGGGCTCATCTATGGCTAGAGAAAGAAAAGATTTTTGTGTTTTAAGACAAAAACAATGGGTTATTCTGTTGCAGGCCTCACTCAATTAGAGACTGGCCAGCCATCTCCCCATGCACACATGCTATGACGGTGACATTCATGTGCCAATAATTCTGTGACACAGGTCCAGGTCAGGCCCAGCTTCCAGTGTGTGTGCACCCTGCCATCCACTTACACAATCTGAAGCTATTTAGCCAAATAGAGAGAAAAGGCCCAAGTAACTGGGCTGGGAAGCAAGCTACGGGGTCTGAGGAAAACAGCAGCTGGCCGTGAGCAGGGCTTTGGGGGTACTTGGTCCTTTTTAAGAAAAGACACTTTTATTACTTTTAAGTATGTGTGTGTGTGTGTGTGTGTGTGTGTGTGCGCGCGTGCGCATGCAAATGCAAATGCTCTAGGAGGCTAGAGATGTTGGATCCGCTAGGGCCAGAGTTACCTGGGGCTATGAGAACCCTGACATGGGTGCTGGGAGCTGAACTTTGGGTAAGTGAGTGCTCTTAACCCCTGAGCCATCTCTCTGGCCCCTCAACCTCATCCTGATCTGTAGATATTTTCCTGCTCTGAACATTTTATATTGATTTCTTTCTATGGTCTCCAGTAATGAGCTTATAGATATTCCTAGTTTATCTATTGTTGATCACTTGGACTTTAGCATCTGCCTAGTGTAAGCGACAGCGCAGTGAAGAGGTTTGTGTGTGTTTCTCTTCTCTCAGATGTACAGTAGGACTGTAGTTGCTATGAGGGGACATCTCCATGTCAGGTCCTCCAGTGTGTCCTGCCAGCAGCGAATGGCACCCCAGTCTCCCTCATCTCTTGCCATCTCTCTTTTGGGTGATGGACTTCCTGGTGGAGGTAAAATTATACTGTGGCTTCTATTTCCCTACTGACTAATGATGGACCTGATGAGGGTTAATAACAAGAGACTATTCAAGTCTCTGCAGACTTCTTAAGCGTTTATTTATTTTTGTATTACGAATATGAGTATTATGTATGTGCACCACATGTGTGCAGTGCTTAGGGAATCCAGAAGAGGGTGTCTGGCCCTCTAGAGCTGGAGTTTCGGATAGTTGTCAGCTGCATGTGGGAGCTGGGAATGGAACTCAGATCCTCTTCCAGAGCAGCACCAAGTGCTATTGACTGCTGAGTCATCTCTCCACCGCAAACCCTGCCCCCACTTTAAAATCAGGTTGTCTCTTTATTGCTGAGTGGATGGATGGAGGAAAGAAAGGGTGAGCCTCCATGAAGCTTGGAAGTGGAGATGTGAGGACTTAGAGACAGGGGATTTAAGTCTGCAGCCACAGGAAGCCGCTGAGCATCTCACATGCCCCCTCATGTAGGGACCAGAGTGGGATACAATGAGGCTGCACGCTGTGTGATCATGAATAGAGACTGGTGCCCCTGCTGCCGATGTGCCGCTCCTGTCCTGGGTCCTGGGTATGTACTGATCTACTCCTCCAAGCACACTATTAGCTCCCCATTGTGGTTAGAGAGCCACTCCACGAACAAATGGCAAAGGCCACCACTGAGATACCACAGGAGCTGTTACCTCTGCTTAAGAGAGAGCTAGAAACGGGAGTGTGAGGGCTCTGACAGACCACCCAGGGCTTGAGTCGTTTATGCTTTGTCTGGAGGCTCTGAAAAAGTTGCTAATGTTCTGAAGGCGGGGGTGGGGTGAGAGGGTGGGGGCACTCAGATTTTAGAGGCATAACCGAATGATTTAAAGCTGAGGGGCCAACCAGAAGATGGAAGACAGGCTGGGAGGCTATTCAACAGTCCATCCACGAAGTAGGTCACAGGAACCAGACAGGTGGATTGACACACGTCGGTACATGGAGCCCATGTGTGCAGTTCGTCAGAACCAGGAGTTACAAGTATGGCCAGCATTTAAACATGGCACTTACTATAAACCAAACTATATAAACCCCCAATTTAAAGAATTGTGTTGACAAAAAGGGCAATAGGTATTTAAAAGATAGTGCTTCCCAATTTCTTGACCTAATAATGTAGGCCATTGTCTATGTTCCTAGGCTGTTTTCAAATTCCATGTGTAAGGAAGAAACAGTGTGGTTGGTATTTATGGTAGTCACTCAAAAATCTCCTTGAAGTTTAATGATATTGCTCTGGCACCTTAACACTGGCCAGGGTCGGGTGGTACAGTATGGAAACTAGCAGATGGTGGAGAATGTACGTGTATTTCTTAGGATGCCAGTGGTTGGATGCTAACCAGCGTGCTTCTGGGAAGAGATGGCGTGTGGGAACTGACCATAAAGCCTGACAGGTGTGGTGCTAAGGGAGGCCCAAGGCTGTGGCGTGAGCCCGGCTGTGCTGGGAGGACAAGGCTGTGGTGTGAAGGCTGTGACCTGTGGTGTGAGCCTGGCTGTGCTGGGAGGACAAGGCTGTGGTGTGAAGGCTGTGACCTGTGGTGTGAGCCTGGCTGTGCTGGGAGGACAAGGCTGTGGTGTGAAGGCTGTGACCTGTGGTGTGAGCCTGGCTGTGCTGGGAGGACAAGGCTGTGGTGTGAAGGCTGTGACCTGTGGCGTGAGCCTGGCTGTGCTGGGAGGACAAGGCTGTGGTGTGAAGGCTGTGACCTGTGGTGTGAGCCTGGCTGTGCTGGGAGGACAAGGCTGTGGTGTGAAGGCTGTGACCTGTGGCATACAACCGGCTGTGTTGAGTAGCTCTGTGCTGCTGGAAGCTATGATTGGGAAGCACTGGCCAGTTGTGGGGGAGAGGCTGTTGGAATGCTTCCTCATGGAGGCCGCAATAATGGTCCAGTTTCTGGACCCACAGGTTCTGAATCCTCAGAGTGGACTCAGCAAACTGCATTGAAACTATATGTATACAAAAATCCTGTCTGTACTGAATGTGTACACAGCTCTTCATCACGGGTCCCTACACAACACAGCAACAATTATTTGCATAGCACTCAATACTGTAGTGGATTTAATATACCTGGGAGGGTAAGTATAGGCTACATATAAATGCTATACAGACGAGGAACTTCACTCTCTGTGGGCGCATGTGGATGCCTTCATAGGTTCTGGGATGGACTCCATGCATGCACCACAGGATTATTGTGTATTTTAGGGTGAGAGAAAGTGGCATGTGAGGGAGGCTGGTGAGCATTAGATGTGTCTGTTTAGCTGCAGGTTTTTCCCCCTCTTTCTTTTTTCATCCTGTTTTTATAGCCACAAGGTGAAGCTGAGCTTTGAGGGGCAAGGGCAGAGACTGTTACTTATGTCTGAACGTAGACCCCAGAGTCTTCTGGGTGCCTAGGAAAAGGATTTGAATTAAACTCTCCTTTCTTTCTGGGAGCTAAGCAGGGACCACCACCTCCCTCTTTCCAGGACAGTTAAACAACAAACAGAAGACAAAAACATCAGAGCTTCTGGGGACAGCACATGTGGCAGGAATCCAGACTTCTCTGTGGGAAGGACTGTAAGCTTTGTCACAGGTGAAAGCAGTCTTGGCGGGCTTTACCCTTGAACACACCATGGATACCTTGAGATAGACTGGGTGGAGCCATCCTGGGCCTGCAATTCAGGAAGCTGACCTGGGGACTCCACCTGGACTATTGTGTTTCTAATCGACCCTCAATGGGAGAAGGAGACTGCCCTTCGCACTCATAACACAGGCAGGAGGAGAGGAGAGAGCAGGAACAGGTTCAGACCAGGCTTGAGCACACGTGGATCAGAGAACAGACCGGACCAGCACACAGGCCAGAGACACCTAAGGACCTGTCCCATGGAATGGATACTGGAAGGTTCACTCTTTTTTACCCTTTAACCTTTTTTCCCTCTTGTGTAAGCTAGTTGGGTTGTGTAATAAAGTTTAATTGTTAAAAAACAGTGCCTACACTTCTAACTGATTGTGGAGGAGTAACCCAACACTCTGAGCTTCTGGCTCCTCATCCTCAGGGTCCTAAACGCTTGGCTGAGTCCTTGCTGTTGGAGAACCTTCTGGGCTGGCTCCACTGAGTCTTGGGGTTGTGCTTCCACGGTAGGAGCTTATGAAGCAATTCCAGGCTCTGTGAAGTGAAATGGATCAGATGCAGCTTCCCAGAGTCAAGAAGCATCTGATCCATCATGTGACCATTTTGAGGCTGTTGTGGAGAGGGACCCTGCTGTTGGCATTGCCCAGGGGGTGAAGGAAGGCTTTCTGGTGCAGTCACTCAGTGAGAAGTGTGATGCATGCTCATCCTGAGCCCACACATCATCATCACAGGTGAGCAGAGAAATGCTTAGAATCCTTTGGCTTCGATTACCACGCCCGTGCAGTGGAGGCCAACCCATTCCTCACGTGAGTAGCGTACCTATCTTGTGTCAGGAGCTATGATAGACACTGATAGTAATGATGGCTACGTCATGGGTATTTGGGGGGAAATTAAATGAAACAAGGGCAAATGGGGGGGGGGCTAAGGGGTATGCCTGGTGAGTGAGAAATACTTAACATGCTCATGCCATTTATTATTATTTTTAAAAAACACTTATTTATTTTATGCATATGAATGGTCTATCTGCACATACACATGCAGGCCAGAAGAGGGCATCAGATCCCAGTATAGATGGTTGTGAGCCACCATGTGGTTGCTGGGGATTGAACTCAGAACCTCTGGAAGAGCAGACAGTGCTCTTAACTTCTGACCCATCTCTCAAGCCCTCCTCATGCCATTTATAAATAAATTATATATACAGAACATAATGGAATCCAAGGATCAAAACTGCACTCAACGACATCCTGGCTGGGGGAATCACGGGCTTGTGAACTACTGTCTAAAGCTTGAATCCGGCCTTTAATGTCCGCTGTGGCTAATCGAGCTGTTCTCAATGTTTTCAAACTTCTTAACATGAGTATAAAGATGTCTGTCCTACGGAGTGCTGCAAGGAATCAAGATTATATATGTGAAAGCCTTCTCCAAGTCCCCGGAGCATAGCACCCAATCAACAAGGAGGCTGTTGGTAGACAGACACTGTTTTCAAAGATTTCTTCAGTGCAGTGTGAGTGTGTTGGAAAGTAAGTTTTCAAAGGAACCCAGAGGAACACGCTCACAGAGCTGACCCTTGGCAGGTGTGTTGAGGCTCTTTGCCTGAGAGGGAAGGAGAGGCTGAAGATGTGGATCAGCCGCACAACGCTTGCCAAGCATGCGTGCAAGGCCCTGGGCCTGATTTTAAAAAGGAGCGAGGAAGGAGAGGAGCCACAGCTTTGGTTTGTTTTAATGCCAACTTGCCACAAAGTAGAACCAGCTGAGAGGGAGCTCTCCTGAATAACTGATCCATGGCTTTAATTGATGCTGAAGACCCACTCCTCACTGTGAGCTGCACCTTCTGGAAGCACCCCGGGTGAAAAGGGCCCTTTGGGACACTTGGCCTTCCCTCCGCTGCTGGGTGATTTATCTGTTGTTGCTGCTGCTGCTCTGGCTGACATCAGAGCTACTGTTTCCAGGCTTCAGTTGTGAACTAAGGACCAGCAGTTCTCCAGGAAACATGCAGGCTTTTGGCTCCAGACTGGGGGCAGGGGGTGCTACTGAGGCCCCCAACTTCAAGGACTGAACAGCTACGGGGTTGTTGGCTTCCTCAGTAAGACAACTGTGGAGCCGCTCTGACTGGTGAGGCACTCAACGTCAAGGACCAAGCAACTATGGGGTTCTCAGCTGCTCAGGTGTGATGCAGACGTTGCTATGGTAACATACACTGACTTAAGAATCCACCCATCTTATTGGCTCTTGTTCTCCTAGGGAATACTGACTAGTACATAGATGAAACTCACAGGGTGTGCCTGGAAGGAAACAGCACCTCGAAGCTGGATAGTTTGGAAACATGACCAAAGACTCAGACACTTAGTGAGGTTCTTTGAAACAAAGAAACAAACAAGCAAACACAGCATTGGTGAACCCCAAGGACTTAAGAGTGAATTCTCCAGGATGGGAACCCGGTTTTCATTTCCTGGTTCAGGCTGCTTTCTCTGAGCCCTTCACTTCACCAGAGTCACCCAGCTCAGTGGTACCCAGTGGCTGTGGAACTAACTACTTTTGATGTTGGAATTGAGTCTGGGAGAGTTAGTGCAACACGCCCTGCCTGGCTGCCCGCTCTGCCCAACATCAGCACTCACCCGGCGGTGCACCAGGAAGGAAGTCAAGACCTCCTTAGCAAAGGTGAGGTTCTGACCTGTTGGACTTCAGAGACTTGTAGGTGGGACGATTGTACCAAGGAGCTTCCCCATGAGAAAGGAAAGGCTGGGGCAAGCAGGCGCCCCCTGCAGGCCAGAGCTGGAAAGTGTCAGGTGGGCTCCGCTCCTTAGGTATTTCATGGTGGCCTTGCTCGTCGGCCTAGGTGATGGTCTATCTGCCACTCTTCCCTTTGAGATTCTAACACTGCTGTTAGGGAGGCTGACCCGTCTTATTCGGGGCGTGTCCTAGGGCAGCGGTGTCGAGTCCCTGGATGTCTCCAGGACTCACTCAGGATATATGTGAGGTTAAAGCCCTTACTAAACCTAAGGCATGATGTTATTTATAATGACGTTTGCATTGTGGATGGTTCACAAGTTGTGAAAAAGTGAAACATTGTTGGCAACTTTTTTGGCGGCCCAATAAAGGGCTCATGCTCCTGACCACCTGACATTTGCTGGTTTATTTCCATTGTTGTTTTAAGGTTGATTGAGCTGGCGATGTAGCTTGGTTGACAGAGTGGCTCACCCAACATGCACTAAGCCCTGGGTTCAATAAAAACCTAGCCATGGTGGTGGCACATACCTGTAACTCCAGCACTTGGGAGACAGAGGTGGGAAAAAAAAAGTCAAGGTCATCCTCCACTAGGAAGCTAGGCATTATGGGATTCTAGCCCCAGAACAAACAAACAACAAAACCCCAAACAGCAACAACATCGTCAAACCCCAAACAAAGTTAATTTCCCTTAAGACTTCCTTGGTGATTAAAAACTATTTTGTGAAGCAATGTCAGGTGATTTTGAAGGCTCCTCTGCTGCTCCTCAAAGCACCATCAGCAGCTGTGGGTACACATGTGCGATGGCTTGTGTTGTGGGTCAGTCTGCATGCCTTTCCCAGGAAGGATTGCTAGTAACTGTCACCCTTTGGGGGCAGGGATGTGGCTAGAATGTTTAATGAATGTACCGCATTGTCTAATCAGTTTGAAGTAGACAACCAGCAATATTCTTGCCTGTCATATAAAGCTGTATTCTTCAATTGAAAATTGCAGTTTTAGAAAGCTTTTTAAAAAAATATTCATTACTGTTTATTTTATGTGTATGAGTGTTTGGCTTGCATGTGCGCATGTGCACCATGTAAGTGCAGTGATCACAGAGGCCAGCAAAGGGCACGGGATCCCCTGTGACTGGAGTTACAGAAGCCTCCCAGCCACCGCGTGGGTGCTGAGGAGAGAGCCCAGGCCCTCTGCAGCAGCAGCAAGTGTTCCTAACCACTGAACCACCTCTCTAGCTGCAGAGTTTTTTGGGAAACTTTTATCTCCCACTGTGAGGCTGACAGTTCCTAATTCTTCAAAGAACCTTTTGAGGAAAACACCAGTCTATGGTTGAACCTCAGATTCCACAATAGCCTTTAAAAACATGCGAGTGCCTGTTGCCTTTTCATACAGAATCAAAGAATGTTCACAGTTCTAAAGAGTCTTGAAAGTCTTTCCCCTTTGTTTGTTTGAGGTGGGAGCTTTTTCTGTAGCCCAGGCTGCCCTGGATTGAAAGGCCTTCTGTCTCAGTGTCCTGAGCACTCAAATTTTAGGCATGTGCTGTCATGCCTGGCTTCCCAGTAGCTTTTTAAAAGCAATTTTAAGTTTTATTTATTTATATTTATTCATGTGTATATATAGCGTGCCTGCATAAATGTATGTGTACCACCTGGAGGCAGACCACAGGTATTGGGTTCCCTAGAGCTTCAGTATAAGTAGTTGTGAGCCACCAAATGTGAGTGCTAGGACCCAAACTGGGATCCTCTGGGAAGCAATAAGTGCTCTTAGCCACTGAGTCATTTCTCCAGCCCTGAAAATTTTATTTTTATAAAAATATGTTGTCTTTAAAATTAAAACTGCAAACACAAAGCAGAGAACAAAGTGGAGAGCGTGTGTAGGCTGTAAACTCACAGCCTGTTACCAGCAGTGGGCTTCCTCCAGCAGGACTCAGCTCCTAAATGTGCCCTCAGTCCATGAACAGTGCCACCTACTGGGGACCACGTGTTACAACACAGGAGCCTATGGGGGACACTGATCATTCAAACCACCACAGCTGCATGTGTATCTCTTCACGCCCCTCTGACCCCACCACTCCAAAAAGATTCTAGGATATTTTAATGTCCTGTCTTACTCTGACATTTCAGCATTGAAGTATATGAACCGTGGCTGTTCATATATCGATGGCTGTTCAGCAGGCCATTTCAGGCCAGGAAATTCCTGTGTTTCAACTATAGGAAGCCCCTTGATTCCTTTCACAAATGGTTTTATGCCCTTGGTTTCCTCTCTCTACAATGTCCTTTGTTTGAATATTGGGGCTTAGTGGCTAGTTTAATTTTCTTATTCCTTCTAGATATGGGATCAATGTTTGTGTCCTCCTCAAATGGACATGCTGAAGCCCAATTTCCAATGGGATGATATCAGGAGCCAGGTCGAGACATGATCAGGTCAAGAGGGTGGGGCCCTCAGGAGTGCAGTTAGCGCCCTAGTAAAAATGACCTTGGTACTAGGCAGACGAGGAGGTCAAGTGCCTGTCTTGTTGGTGTAAAGACTTGAGTTCTGATTCCTGGAGCTTACATAAAGCTGCATGTGAAAATGAAGAGCTGTGATTGCAGGGCTCTAACTGCGAGGTGGGAGGCAGGGACAGGAGAATCCCTGCAAGTCTGCAGGCCAGGTAGCCTGGAGTATGCAGAGGTGAACATGAGACCCTGCCTCAAGCTGGAAGACACTGATCAACATGGAGGCTGCCTCGTCACCTCCCACACACTGTGATACTGCACACACACACACACACACACACACACACACACACACACACAGAGAGAGAGAGAGAGAGAGAGAGAGAGAGAGAGAGAGAGAGAGAGATGGAGAGACACACGTGTGGGGTGCCGTGGAGAGCCCCGTCCCCACTCCGGCCCTGTAGAGGTTACGGTGGAGAACGGCCTCCAGTAGACCAGGCAGTAACCTCAGCCTCCAGAGCAGTGAGCTGTAACCTGCCTAGCCCGTGCTATTCTGCTGCAGAAGCCCAAAGGAAAACGGCTCTCTTCTCTTCTCTGTTTGCTCCTGTTTCCTGTCAAACTTTTTTTCTCCTTTCTCCCCTCTCTTCTTCCCCTCTATTTAGGAAAATTTCTTAAATTACCCCACCCCCACCCCCAGATAAGGTCCCATGTGCACAGCTCAGGCTGCCCTTGAGCATGCAGTATAGCCAAGACTGACCTTGACCTTCTGACCCTCATGCTTCTACCTCCTGAGTGTTGAGGTCACAAGTGCCACCATGTCCAGTTCATGTGGTACTGGGATGTCTGCAGCTCAGGGCTTTGCAAATGCCAGGCAAGTGTTCCACCAGCCGAGCCACATCCACAGTCCTCAAATTAACCTTGAACAATTCTGTTGAATATTTTATTTCTGCAATCATCTTTTAATTTCCAAGAACATTTTTGGTTGTCTGAATTTCCCCTTAATTATGCTGCTTCTGTCTCACACATACCTCTCTCCTGTGAGTTTGATAATGCAAACTTTAAACTTCTAGTTTTCCTTGCCTGACTGTTCCTTTATTTCTACTTTAATTTTAGTGTTTGTGTTTCCTGTTGGAGGCCTTCCATCCTCAGAAATTGCTGGTGATTTGCTCATAGTTAGAGATGGACACTGGTCTTTGAGCTAGCCCATGGGGCTATCCTGGGCTCTGGGATGTGGTAGATGGGGCAGTGAGAAATGTTTCCCAAAGAAACAGTTCCCAAACATTTCCCTTTTTAAAGCTTGCTTGTAGGCATTCTGGAAACTGGCCAGAGACACAGCTGGAGGCCACAGTATGCTAAAAATAAATGTTCATTTTACTCTATTTATAGTGTGGCCATCTTCAACTCTGGCTGGTGTCTATCATGCCAAAGATCTCTTCTCTTACCCCATTCAGAGTTGAGTCCTCAGATTTCTTCCTGGGTTTGGGAGAGGCCACACCCAGGTGCTTGGGAGAAGAGATTTAACTGTTTGGTTTTTTTGTAATTCTCTCAAGCTGCTTTCCACCATTGTAACAAATACCCCAAGATAGTCATCCTAAAAAGAGGGAAGGCTGACAGCTGGGTGTGGTGGCAGATACCTTTAATCTCAGCACTTGGAAGGCAGAGGCAGGCCTCTGTGAGTTCACTGTGAGTTCAAGGCCAGCCTGGTCTACAAAGCAAGTCTAGGACAGCCAAACTACACAGAGAAACCCTGTCTCAAAAAACTGGGGGGGGGGGGGGGAGAGAGAGAGAGAGAGAGAGACAGAGAGAGAGAGAGAGAGACAGAGAGAGAGAGAGACAGAGAGAGAGAGAGACAGAGAGAGAGAGACAGAGAGAGAGAGACAGAGAGAGAGAGACACAGAGAGAGAGACAGAGAGAGAGAGAGACACAGAGAGAGAGAGAGAGAGAGAGAGAGAGAGAGAGAGACAGAGAGACAGAGAGACAGAGAGAGAGAGAGAGAGAGAGAGAGACACAGAGAGAGAGAGACAGAGAGAGAGAGAGAGACAGAGAGAGACAGAGGGAGGGAGAGAGAAGGCTGATTTAGGTTCATTTCCAGAGATTTCATTACCTGGTCAAGACACGGCAGCACATTATAGCAGTGTGTGCTGTGGGTCACAGCCGCTCCCCTTGTGAGCAGGCCATGAAAAAGAGAGAAAGGGGGCTCTAGAGCATGTCTTCCCCTTTCAAGGGAACACCCCTGTGACCGGTAGACATCTTGGGGTTCACTTCCTCCTGTGCAGGTTAGTTTTGCTCAACTTGAAGCAAGCTAGAGACACGTGGGAGGAGGAGAGCCTCAACCGAGGGGGTTATTTCTGTCAGACTGGCCTGTGGGGAAGTGTGTGGGTGGAGAGGAATGTTAATTCAGAGGATGGCTAGGTCTGTGTGATGTGGCAGGAATACAGACACGCCTTTAGTCCAGGAGACAGAGGCAAGCAGACCTGAGTTCAAGGCCAACCTGGTATAGTTTTAAATTGAAAAAAAAAAAAAAAGCTTAGGTCAGGCATGGTGGTACATGTGCCTTTAATCCCAGTGCCCAGGAGACAGAGGCAAGCAGATCTCTGAGTATAGTCTTAGTGCTGCTCAGGAGTCAGTTGACTCAGGGAGCTGAGAGACGGTGCGGTGGAATTGAGTCCTGGCCTGGCAGTTCAGTGCATGGGATTCAGGGGAAGTTTTGCCAGGAGAGTTTTAAAGAGGCAGGTTGAAGAGAGAAGAAGGAGCCAGAAGATTAGAACAGATTACTAGAATTAGTTTGAGGGCAGATAGAGCTATTCAGTGAGAAACTGAGAGAAGCCGGTTTGAATCAGTCATTTAGGAGAGGAGTTTGAGTCAGAACAGCTGAAGTGAAGCAGCCAGCTAGAGCTCAGAAAGAACTAGAAAGGGTGAGCTTATTCAGCAGTAAGTCTCAGAGGCTGAAAGTATTTTGGCCTTGATTAGATTGTACGGAGGCTAGAAGGTTCTAGGACTAGGCCTCGGTGAGCAGACAGAGGCAGAGCAAGCCTCCAAAACTGCAATCACATCAAGTAAATACAACTTACTTCTTGATTGCTAATTGATGGGAGAAGGCCCAGCCCCTTGTGGGCAGTGCCGCTCCTGCGCAGGTAGGCCGAGGTTGTACAAGAAAGCAAGCTGAGCAAGTCACAGGGAACAAATAAATACACAGCACCCCTCTGTGTTCTCTGTTTCAGTTCCCGCCTATGACAAACTGCAACCTGTAAGCCAAATAAACCCCAACTCCCCAGGTTGCTTTTGGTGAATGCTTTATCACAGCAATGGAGAAACAAACTAGGGCCTCTCCTCTGACCATACCTAGCCTAGGACTATGACTTCAGTACATGGGCCTTTGGGAGACCCTAACAGTGATCCCAACAGTAGCAATGATTTTGATACAAAATACCACATGCAATTATTATGTACACAATGTACAGTAACTTAAATACAATTGTAGCCTTCATGACAGGAGCATCAGTTAAGAAACAAGCATTTCTAACATCCTTTGAGTTTTTTATGCTGCTCTTTCCCAGCTCACTGCCTCCAGCACCATCTTAACCACAGGCAATCTTCATCGTCTATTTTATATTCATAATTTCCCTGTTAAAAAGATAATCCAATCACATATGTATATGTCTATAAACAGTTCTCGTTTTAATTTTGACTGACACTTTTAAAAATGCTATCATACAGTTGGTATGCGTGTATGATTTACACTTTCCACTCACAGTGTGCTCCTGACAGCAGTTTGCTTCTAGGGAGATGTTATGGTCTCCCACAAGCTCAGGTACTGGAATGTTCAGTCCCCAGCTGGTGGCACTGTTTTAAGAGTTTCTTTCAAGAGGTGCTTCTCCTCTTTCCCCCCTCCCCCCTTTTTCTTCCGTCAAAGCTGCTAAGATGTAAAGCGTGCCTGTGGCATTCCCCTGCCACCATGAATAAACTGTGAGCCAGGCACGGCCCTTCTCAACGCTTCGGTCAGGCCTGTTGAACACAAACCCTCAGTCAGGCAGGATCTTCAGCTCCAACCTCCTTTCCACCTCAGCGCGGTGTGCTCCTTCAGTCTCCAAGCCTTTGTGGGCCTGTCAGCGTAAACTGCCTCACTCACTCACTCTGTCACTCTACTGCTGGCTTTGGGTTAACATTTTGTTTGCTAAGTCACTAAGGTACGACTCTATCTGTTTTGCAGCTTCTAACGTTTTGTTGCTTATATTATTTTGTTTTTATGTCTTTGAGAATTGGTGCTTTGAAAGCCCCTTTGCAGTAATATTAACAAGGCTCTGAGTGCGTGTTTGATCACTCCTTATTTGGAATTCTTTATTCTCTTCGTTTGGATTAAAACCACCCAGGATGGTCTAATGATAGCAGGCTTTAGTCATCGCTCTGCCATCTGCACGTTCAGAGCCTGCTCTGAAGATAGATGTGCGTGTGTGTGTGTGTGTGTGTGTGTGTGTGTGTGTGTGTGTGTGCACAGGCATACATTTGAGACAATGAAGCCGTAAGCATGTACCAGCATGCCTGCAGACCCCAAAGCTGGCTTCTCTGAGAATTTACAGCAGAGTAGCAAATGGGCGTCACGTGTCACGTATGGTAATATAAGCCCAGAGCTATAAAGCACACCATGGCTTCTGCCTTAAAGACCTCATTCCACAGAGCAAGAGGAAATTCAAACCTGTGGAACCACATAGTGTGGAATGCAAGCTTTGCCGTTGCTTCAGCGTTGGGTGACATGAGCAGACTGGGGCACCTCACCGAGGGACACTCAGGTTTAAAGTACACTAATTTGAGCCAGGCGGTAGTGGTGCACGCCTTTAATCCTAGCACTTGGGAGGCAGATGGAGGTGGATCGCTATGAGTTCAAAGCCAGCCTGGTCTACAAAGTGAGTCTAGGATAGTCAAGGCTACAGAGAAACTCTGTCTCAAAAAAAAAAAAAAGTACACTAATTTGAAGCCTTTTGTAATCTGTGTCATTTCACTTCTCTTGGCCTCCATTTTCACACATAGAAGGTAGAGTGGGTAACCTCCTGGATGTAACCCCAGGGTGTCTGCTTACACTATAGAATAAAGACATATAGAAAAAAGTATATAGGGGTTATAAAAGATGGCTCTGGGGTTAAGAGCATTTGCTGTTCTCTCAGGGGTCCCGAGTTCTGTTCCTGGAACCCACAGTGAGTTACTTAAAGCTTCACCCAATGCCTTTGGCCTCCTTGGATACCTGTGTGTGAGCATGCATGCGTGCGAGTGTGTGTGTGTGTGTATGTATGTATGTGTTGTTGTTGTTGTTGTTTTTGAGGCAAGGTCTCCCACTGAACCGGTAACTCACCATTAGCCTAAGCTAGTTGTCCAACAAGCCCCAGGGATCCTCCTGTTGCCCCACCCCAGTGCTGGGACCATAGGCCACATAACTATCACCTCACCTTAGTGCTGGGACCATAGGCCATCATAACTGTCACCTCACCTCAGTGCTGGGACCATAGGCCATCATAACTGTCACCTCACCTCAGTGCTGGGACCACAGGCCCATCTTAATGCCCGTGCTGTTTAGTTTTGTCAACTTATACAAACCTAGTCACATAACCTTAACTGAGAAAACGCCTCCATTGGATTGGCCTGGGGGTACGTTTGTGGAGCATTTTCCTGGTTAACGGTTGATTGGGAGGCCCCTGCTCACTGGGGGTGGTGTCAGCCCTAGGCAGGTGGTTCTGAGTTTTATAAGAAGGTAGGCTAACTGTGGGCCTGAGAGCAAGGCAGTAAGCGGCATTCCTCCATGGTGTCTGCCCTGACTTCCTTCTGTGATGCATGTGATAAGGACGTGTAGGCCAAATAAACCCCTTTTTCCAAGCTGCTTCAGGTCATGGTGGTTACCACAGCAATAGAAAGCCGACTAGGAAGACGATGCTCACCTTTTACCTGGGTGTTGGGGACCAAAGCCATGTCTTCCTGCTTGTGTGGCTTTCAGGTTTCCACGTGCTTTCCTGGAGGGGCATCTCCGCAGTCCTGACCAAACATCCCCTCCGTATCTTAATTTTCTCACCGCTAAGATGAGGGCTTGAGCAACCTGGCCCTTTTCAGGATGCTTCCCGCAGAGCGATATGCCAGAGCTGGAACTGCTGCTCCGTAAGATGCAGGTGCCCAGGGGCTCCGGACTCCACAGAGTCTCTGGCAGGGAAGGACCATGCCTTCTGTGCTGCAGTGGCTTCCTGGGGCCACACCAGTGCCTGCTCCTATCACGTGACTCTCCAAGACACGCTGAAATGCCAGTTAGCTTGTCAATGAAGATGGCTGCCCAGGCCTGGGGTAGGGGTTGGGGGCCCTGGGGTGATGATGGGACAGCTTTGGGGTCTTACTTCACCGGGGATTTCCATCAGCTGGTGAGGATGAACGGCTGGCTGCCCTAACCACACCAGGAGACCCAGGTCGGCTAGAGCGATTCATTTTCTCTCCACAAGGGGTCAGTATAACATTAGGCCTGTCTTTGTTTAAATTTCAGAACAAAAGAATTTTGGCAATGTAGGACGGGGGTCGGATAAAGCCTTATATAATCTGACTGCTGGCATCCTGGCTTCCTAGAGCCTCTAAGAATCCGTCTTCGTGGAGGGAAGTCCATTAGCCCACAGGTCTGAAAACTTTCAGCCCTTTCTAAAATAACTGTCCTGGGGGGCTCCAGGGGGCTCTGGGAGTCACTTTATGATAGAGAAAATTCTCAGCCTTGTATTTCCTGAAGGTGCCTCTTTAAAGGAGTTCAGGATGGCTGGGCTGCCACCGGAGGGCCTGGGCCAGGACTATTAGCCAGGCTTTAAGATACCTGGTGGAGGCATAAGGGGCCGCACTGAAGACAGTAAAGTGTGGCCCAGAGTCAGCCTCATTGTCAGGGGCCGAGTTCACAAGGCAAGCTTCACGGCAGGCTGGTTATCTCAAGTGCTCTTTGAGCCTGTTCACGTCACTCTGCCTGTCTGTTACTCTGCCTGTCTTTCTTTCTTTCTTTCTTCCTCCCTCCTCCTTCTCCTCTTCTTCTTCCTCCTCTTCCTCCTAATCTAGCTCACATTTTATTTCATTTAGCTCACATTTTATTTCATTTAGAACCACAGCCACTGAGTGAACATGGAAGAGCCTGATGTGTCATTCCCCTTCGCTCCTGACATAAGATCTGGAGGCTGTGCTCCAGGTGACTGCCTGGGGCCATAGAGCGCTAAGGCCCACCGCTTCCCCCCTCCTGCAACGGGGGCTAAGGACAGATGCATTACAAATCTGGTGAGTGCCAGGTCACAGGATTCAGCAAGTGCTAGACACTTGACTCCAAGAGCTCATAATGATCAACACTGGTGAATTCATCAATTAATTAATCAGCTTGTTAGCCTGATCTCACAAGAGGAACTCCGACACATTGGGCATTTCCTGGGCATGAGTGTTTCGAAGATGGATGTGATGTGGGCTTTGCTATGAAGGGAATCCATTTCAAGCAGAGTGTCAAGCAGAGAAGGCCAAAGATAAAAATCGGTGGCCACGGCACCGTGGAGAGGGCTGTGCTGGGAAGACAAGAGAGCCTGACAGGAAGCCTCTCCCACCTGTGGGGGGTGAGTTGGCCAATGACTTTCCTCAGCATCCCTGAGAGAATCCCTGTGGGGTTAGTGAGGGGATGGCTGGGAACACAAGAGGAGGAAACATCTCTGTAGGCACAGCTTGGCCACACTCCCTCACAGAGTTCCCGTAGCTAAGCAATGTGAGGCCGGCCCAGCTCCACCAGGCAGGATGGTGCGTGTGCAGGCTCCGTGAGATGGGCGGGATGAAGCAAGCCTTCCAGACATGCTCATCCCTGTCTCAAGGGTCCTGGAGGTTCTGAGTGACCCTGACCAGCAGTTCGCAGCATCCATGCAGAGCCCATATTGCTAGGATTCAGGAAGACTAGGTCTGGAAAGGTCTAAGTCCCTTGGGTAGAACATATGCTGGGAGTTGACTGATGGCTTCTCACACCATGCAAATCTTCTTCTTTTTCTCTTTTACTTTCTTATTGGGGGAGTAACTTATGCAGGTTTGCAAAAGACCGTCCTAGTATTAAAACTCTTGAGTCCTAGGGATGCCTTCCGGCTGGGCCAGCTGAGATGGCTAGGTGTGGCAGCTGTGGCAGGTGTGACTAGGTGGGGCTGGGTGTGGCAGGTATGGCTAGGTATGGCAGGTGTGACTAGGTGTGGCAGGTGTGGTAGGTGTGACTAGGTGTGGCAGGTGTGACTAGGTGTGGCTAGGTATGATTAAGTGTGGCTATGTGTGGCTAGGTGTGACTAGGTGTGGCTAGGTGTGGCAGGTGTGGCTAGGTGTGACTAGGTGTGGCAGGTGTGACTAGTTGTGGTTAGGTGTGGCTAGATGGTCTTTAGTTTTCCCCCTTTTCCATGTTTCCTGGTACACACTGATTCCCTGTTTTTTCCCTTTGCCACGAGCAGAGGCATTTTTGATCAGGATAGGGGCAAAGGTTTGCCCCATAAGCTTGTTTTGGGTTTTTTTTCACTGCCCACCTCTACTGTACCCCTTCTTAGGAATTCCTGCTCACTCCTCCTGTGGCTTTGAGCTCTTTATAGTGGATGATTTTTCCTGGTGCCTCTGCAGTGTGCCCTGGATTGTAGTGTCTGTCTATCTCTGTCTCTGTCTCTGTCTCTGTCTCTGTCCCTCCCTCCTTCCCTCCTTCCCTCCTTCCCTCCTCATGGTTTCTGTGGACAAATTGAGTACCACTGCCTGATAAAGCCTGCCTTAACACAGCCCCACAGCCTGGTAGCTTAAACAAAGAGGAATTTGTTCTCTCACAGCTAGTGTCTAAATCAAGACATCCATGGTGGGCACCTCCCTGAGCCTCTGTGAGACTTTGGTTCTGCCAATGGCATCAGGGAGACAAGGCGATCTCCCTGACCATCTCTTTTTTCTATAAGGACAACTGTCAGAAAAAGCCAGTTTTCCTAACTTACTCTAACATGGCCTCACCTCAGCTGACCTCACAGGCAATGGCCCAGTTTCTACATAAGGTCCCTGTTCTCTCTGAGGCGTCTGACTTTGATATATCTTTTGGGGGCTACAAGTCAACTCACAACAAGCAGCTACTTTGTTGCTGTTGTTCTGTGGTTTAAAGCCCAGAGCTTTGCACTGTTATTAGGAGATGTGTAAGCTGCAGGAACAAATGGTCCCAAGTCTTCCTTCCTCTGGTTTGTTTGTTTGTTTGTTTGATTGGTGGGGTTTGTTTGTTTGTTTGTTTGTTTTTGGTGGTGGTGGTGAAATCTCTTTTTCTTATCTCTTAAAAAAGTTATTTATGTGTCTCTGTCCTTTTTTGCTTTCTTGAATTTGATCATCTCAATTTATTTTTCCATGCCTCACTCTTTTCAAAACCCTAGTAACCCTGCTCTCTCCACTTCTTGTCAGGAAGTCTTTTCTCCTGAAGGCCCTGGGGCTTTGCCCAGCCTCCATCTCAGGCTGATGCCATCCACCTTTCCACACTCTGACCTGGGCATCTGTGAAAGGGCTGGGAGGGCAGGGGTGTGGTGACCAGGCAGGGGTGTGGTGACCAGGCAGGGTCTCCACCTGCAGTGTCACCAAATAGTAAGGAGTCTATCTCTGCAGAAATCTGTTTGATTTCATCATCTTGTTTTTTTCCTAATATGATTTCACATGGGAAAGAAGTAAGAAATCTGAGTTAGAATCTGGACACCTCTGCCCCTCACCCCCTTCCTGGACACCTCTGCCCCTCACCCCCTTCCTGGACACCTCTGCCCCTCACCCCCTTCCTGGACACCTCTGCCCCTCACCCCTTCCTGGACAACTCTGCCCCTCATCCTGCTTCCTGGACACCTCTTCCCCTCATCCCCCCTTCTGGACACCTCCGCCTCTCACCCCCTCTTCCTGGACACCTCTGTTGGCAGAGAGGTCAACCTGGAGAATCTCCAATAAGGGTGACTGAATGGTCATTGTCAACCTGGCCTGAGATCTTTGCAGCCACCTGCTCATCCCTTCAACACTTGGGCGCTATAGATGGAGAGAAACTTCCAGGTCACACAGGTAGTCCATGAAGCAAATGGACAGCGAGCAGGTTGACAAAGAGATTTTTCTGCCTCTACCTCTCAGGTGTTTGCATGCAGGTATGGGTCATCATGCCTCACCCATGGTGCTGGGGATTGAACCCAGGCCTTGTGCATTCAAAGCAGGTACCACCTAAACCACACCCCTAGTCCTTAGCACCCCATCATGGTCTGCGTGGATGCCTCCCTGTTGGTGGAACTCTAGGGACAGAGCCCCTTCTGGAAGATCTGCCACCAGGCAGATAAGGGAGTTTAGAGATGGTCTCTCCCTGTCCTGGCTGTTTTTCATGTCTTAGGCTCAAATAACTACTCTACAGAAGCGGTGTCTTTGGGGTAGGCTGCCATGAGTGCGTCGCAGCTCTGCTTTGGGCAGAATAGTCTGCTTTTCAACATAGGCTTGTGGAATTTGCTCCAAACTCTCCTTTTCCTCTTCAAGTTGAGCAGATGCCCAGCCTAGGAAGTCAGTACACACAGTAGACCCTCTACAAGCGTCAGACCCACAGTCTACCCCCCCCCCCTCCCCTTTCCTCTGACCAGTGATGAAGACCGAGAGAAGAACTCTTTACATTTTGGTCCTGATCCAAGCCAGGCTCAAGATGAAGATGCCCAGGGAGGAGCAGCCTCTTGCTCAAACCCTACAGGGATTGTTGGCGTTGTTCCCAGAGGTCTTGAGCTTTCCCATGGGGAAGGCAGAGTGTGGGCTGCCAGCCAGGAGAAGACAGGCTCCCTCTTGCTTTTCTGTCTTCTGTCATTCCTAACCCTTAGCCAGAAATTTTATCCTCTTGCTACTCCACCCACCCATCCTGCTTTTTCTTATTGTCCAACCTTTAGTGAAAGCATTCTTTCCTTTGTGGCATGTCACACACACTTAACTCTTCCCCACCCCGCAGCCCTTTGACATCCATGTTTGAGTGGGTCTCATGGTCTGTTGTCTGCAGCTGGCCTCATTCCAAGGAGATCTCAGGCAGCTATGGCTCCCGTACCCTAAAGGTTCTACAGTGCAGCTCCCACATCAATCATGATATCACTGAGTGGCAATCATTGCTTTTAGAACAAAGGAATGTGTGCAGCTAGACAGAAATAAGCCTACATTCTAAGCCTCAAATACTGGACATGACATCGCCTAGGAACCGCACGCAGGCACTGAGAGTCTGATTCTGTGGCTTCTGATTGGGACCTCCTGCCTCTGCATTAAGCAGGCACCAGATCTGCAGCATGCCTGCATAGCACTTTCCTGTCTACTGCAGCTACAACGATACCTGTCTGAGTTTGCAATCAAACCTTTAGAACCTAGAAAGCTGTCTTACATATCAGGAAGGCGCATCCTGAGTTCACTTAGATAAGTGGATAGAACCTCATCACCTCACTTATGTTTAGTGGATTTCAGGGTAGTGCTAAGGAGGTCGAAGATGCGTGCTTGGTTGTTCTGTGTGGCTGGGGACTGCAGCGCTGCCCTGTGGCCCACTCAGATGTCTTAGCATGCCTGGTAGCCTTTGTGAGAATGGGGCCTGTCGGCAGCTGAAGTTGTTGCGTGGGAATGCGGCTGTGTGAGTTGAGAACTGCCTCAGACAAGAGCATCTTCACCAGTGAGGACAGTGTAGATGTGTGCTGGACCCCTTCTGCCATCATCCCAAGGTGCCTCATGAAGATGAGCCGCGTCTCCTCTCTCCAGAGGGCCTGTTCCCTTGTCCATCTGAACTGGATCCTCTGTATCTGGCTGGGTCTTACCCTTCCTTCATTGGCCACCTCGCACCAGATGTGCGGTCCTCAGGAGGCATTCAAAGCTATTTCATGCAACAGTCAGTCAAACTGTGTAAGAGACTAGGAGACGCAGGAAGGAAACAGTGTGGACGTTTCTATAGTTTAAGCCTAGCGTGCCCTGGAAGCTGTGTTGGAGGGCTCTTCAGAGGTGGGACTTTGGAAGCAGACTGGATCCTGAGTGCTCTGGCCTCATGAGTGGATTGGTTCATGTGGCGTCATAACACACGGGCTGTTGGGAGGCAGAGGGAGCCTGAGGGGCCTGGTGTGATTGGAGGAAGCGGGCACTGGGGCCATGTCTTTGAAGGGGATACTTTGTTCTGGGTCCCTTCCTCCCTCTCTCTGCTTCCTGGCTTCTGTGAGGTGAGCAGCTTTCCTCCCCCACATGACTTCCTGGCATCTAGGATGCTTTTCTGTTTCACCTCAGGTCCAGACACAATGGAGCCAAGCAATCACAAGCTGAAATTATGAGCCAGGAGGACTCTTTCTTTCTTCAGGTGGATTTTAGCAGGTAGCTTGCAGTAACAAGAACCTGACGAGCACAGATGGGGCATCTAGCCTGTGCCTGTTCAGGCTACTAAGCTAACGTTCCTGCTATCCCAGCTTTTCCTACATTATCCCATCTGTGCATTAGTTTTAAGCTCTGACGTCAGCACTGACAGCTAACAATGACAGCTAATAGTGACAGCTAACACTTACTGTTTAGTGTGTAGTAGGCACCAATCTGACCACTGACTGTATATTACTTTACTAACCCTTTACAACAGTTTTCAGTAATTTCATGAAACATACACTTTTTTTTTTGTCTGCACTTTAAACTCTGAGGCAAGTAGCAGTGTGGAACAGGACAGAGTGAGTCGCTCCGGGTTGCAGAGCTAGAACTTGGCCCTTTTGACTCCTATTCTACTGGACGTTGCTGTGGGAATTAACCTTGGCTCCCTCTTGCTAGGCCTGATGGCGTCTCTGCAACGCTGTGCTCGGAGGCCCCTCACCCCGCTTACCTACAGCACTATTGCTCCCTCCGCAGCTCCTCTCCAGTTCCAGCCTAGAGACCAGGCTGACCTCCGAATGCTCACTTCACTTCCCATCTGTGGGGTTCATCTTTATTTCTTCCCCAGCCTTGACCTCCACAGCTTGCTACCATCTGCTGCCCTGCTGGCTGTAGCCATCTCTGTACTGCCATACGTGGCATCCAGCCACTGCTTCCTCGGGGAAGCCATGTCAAGGCAGCAGCGGCATCCACTGGTAGGTTCAACTCCAGGACCCAGAGGCTTTGTGTTCCGCATGGAATCTCAGTGTGGCATCTCTCGATGGAAACATTTGGGAACCAGTGTCAATAGGGGCCATTTTCTTTCTTCATCAATGGCTTTACCAGACACCCGCTGCAGACCTTGCAGAGCACGACCCACTTGCCTAAGCGTGTGTTTCCTCTTCACCTCATCTCTCTTCCTGTGAAGCCTACAATCCTCAAGAGACTATCTCATGGGCACACCAACTGTTTAGACCTGTCGCTGGGCTCCAGAGGCTCTGGGCGTGGAGGGAAGAGGAAGCCTTCTTGGAACTATACTGCTGAGGAGTATGCCTGGTTCAGAATAAGAGGCGTGAGTTCTGTATGTGGTAGGGCCCTAGTATTCTTCTGTCCAGGTGAAAGAGGCTCTCCAAGGCCAGGCCCTGGGTTGGTCCAGAAGTCAAGTTGCTCACAAGATCATGTCTATTTGGGGACTATCTTATTTGCAAACTGGGGAGGCCTTTGATAAGAGATGGACCTAGGAACCTGAATAATTTTTATCTACACTGGGACTCAAGAGGTCATTGCTTTTGGCAGGCCAGCTATGTCTCCTCTACAAGGACCTAAGTATCTCCATCCCTTCCCACATCCACCTCATGACTCACCCCGACTTGGATGAAGCACATCTTGTCAATCCGTCATGAGTTTTATCTGAAGCCCCTCAGAAGCCCTTCCTTCCCCTAGGGGCCCAGAGTGGGACAAGCATGCTTGGCTCAGGAACAGACACTTCTCACCAAATCTGCATCTTCCCTCTGGTTATCTCCTCTTTACACTGAGAGATGGGACCAGTCCCTGCCTCCCTCCCTCCATCCCTGGGGCTGCTGAAGTCAGAGCCATAAGGAAACCGATTAATCTACAGAGCGGGCATCATGAGACAAAAATGCAGTCTTTTGTAACCTCTAAAGCCTGCCTGGGGATGGTAGGGTGAATGGGGACGCCCTTTACAGGGGGGAACTTGATAGTTCTACTCATGATGATATAAGTTGGATCGATTATGATCCCTTAGGAACACGCCTGTGGCTGACAGAGTCCTGGTGGCCTCCTGCTGCCTGCAGAGACAGCTGGGAGCAGACACCGGGGTTATGCTTGGAGCTAGGCAGGCTGTCTAGGCTATGGCCTCTGTTTAATTTAAAGCTTATGTTTTGATACTACTTGAAGCCTTCTATGAGTTAATTTCTCATCGGGCCTGGAACGGAAGCTGAGCTCCTCTCCCTGTGGGTGTGCCTCCTTCCCTGTGCTCACCTTACAGCCTCCAGCCCCTTCCTCCCTAACACTGCTCATCTCTCTGTTTATAAGACAAGACCAGCAAGGGCTGGTCCCTGGGCCTGTGTGATTAGTCCCAAGCTTCTGTGTCTCCTCCCTGGCCTGTTTGCAGGACTGGCTCTTTCTTGTTCTCAGACCTCTCCTGTGCTCCCTCTCCTCCTCAGAAAAGCCTTCCCTGCGGCCTCCCTGCAGCACCACCCCATGCTATCCCTGCCACGCTGCCTTTGTCTGTCATTGGGTCCTCAGTCTGTTCGCTGCACAGTGTTCACCGCTCCGGCATTTGTGCTTTCTTTCATTCCTCTCTCTTCTCCTTTAGAATGGAAAACAGGTCTCTTAACTGCTTCTGCAGTCCCTGCTTGGCACAGTGCCTAACCCCTAGTAGGGACTCTGCAAATACTTGCCAATTTTTTGTTTGAGACAGGACCTTACACTGTAGTGAGGAATGATACCCAG
The DNA here is from genome assembly GCF_964271855.1 of Acomys minous. NCBI lineage: Eukaryota > Metazoa > Chordata > Mammalia > Rodentia > Muridae > Acomys > Acomys minous. Next base: position 2,182,128 of record NC_140483.1, on the reverse strand, counting down.
GGTTGACCTATGGCATTCACATTTATATATTATACCCACTTCCATCCCCATAGGCATATGGATGGACGGACAGACAGACAGACAGACAGACAGACAGACAGACACACACACACACACACACACACACACACACACACACACACTCACCTCTTCCTTGCCTCAAGACTGCCTTCACACTGTGGTCCTGCACACTGCTTTTCATCATTCTGTGGGCCTCATGAGAGTCAGGGGCTGTCACCAGATAGCTTTCACAGATGATTCTGTCACAGCTTATTCCTTTTTTGGAAGGGAGCCAGACGTGTCCCAGTCCCATGGCTAGAAGGCTTCCCTGAGCCAGGGCACAGATGCTGGGCCCTGTCTACACGGGCATGGAGAGCACTCCTCGCAGGAAGCCAGAGCAAGGGACTAGCTTTGAATACTAAGCAGAATCCAAGCTTCCCCTGAATTTCCAGGCCTTATGCTAAGGGGCTGCAGTGGGCGATAGAGGGAACCCTGATGGAGGCTGAGTCAAGTGTAGCTGGAATTTACAGCGGGATAAAGGGTGCCGCATTATTGAGGCTTCTTTTTTCTGAATCATAATTTGGACCCTCTGATGCCTGGTGGGTGTCTACATCTCTAGCCCAGGACTCCCGGCTGGAGAACTGTGAGAGTACGGCTGACAGGCAGGGATTGACACAACGACCGCATCGGGGCCTTCACTCTGCTTAGGGGTGCCGGGCTGAAAGGCAAGGGGACCTAGTGCATATATATATGGTGACCCAGCCTCCGAGCTAGCCTCTGCTAGGGCGTGTCATACACCTCCACACCCTCTCTGGAGGCCTGAGCAGTAGCAGTGGTGACAGACAGGCACTTGAGCATGCTCTAGTAAGCACATCCTCTCCGCTCTCCTCTCTCCCCTTCACAGAAGAATGCCACAGAAAGGCAGAACTCCCCGGGCTTGTGAGCACTCGAGCCCACCCCTGTGAGCCCTCCGGCATTTTTAAGGAACAAGGCATTAAGACAGTGCACAGAACTGAGCCCTCGCCTGCTTGAAGATGGGGTGTGGGCAGAGGTCCCTCCCGTTCCTCCTCAGGGCTCTCGGCAGCTCAGGGGCTCTAACACAGACTGAGACAGATCTGTCAACTCCATCATCATGGCAGGCACTTCTTCGAGGCAGCAGGGGTGCGGTTAACCTTATCTTTAGGACTGAAACCAAAGCCTGCATGGGTGGGGGTATCTCAGTGGATACAGTGTCCGTCTAACATACATAAGGCCCTGCCTCCCTTCACCAAGCACCACATAAACTGGCTTAGGTGGCACATGCCTGTAATCTCAGCACTTGGGTAGCATAGGCTGAAGTATCAGAAATTTAAATTCATCCTTAGCTACAAAGAAAATCCATGGGTTGCTTGGGCTATATGGAGCCATGTCTCAAAAACAAAACAAAAGAAACCAATTTCCAACAAGCATGGGTAGCGTCCTGCAGTAATACACCTGGGCATCCAATTGCCAGGTAGCTCTGCCTTCCTTGGTGCCTTCAGGCCCAAGCTACTACTATGTGTAGGAACCCTAAGGCTGGCAACAGTGATGTGCCCACTCTTGAGGGGCAAGAGAAGCAGTGCCAGAGGTCAGAGCGGCGGGGGCCGGCACTGTCTGGAGTGTGGTCAGGGGTCGCTGGTCACCCAGCACTTTGATGAGGCAAACAAATATGGTAGCCTTGGAGTCTGAGCTTCAGTTTATCCGAAGCCAGGTGTCACTTCTGCAGAGAGCAATGCCCATGTCGACACACAGCTTCCTCACAGATGGCATCCAAATATCAGCTGCACAAAAGTTCTCTGTGAGCCTCTGGCCTCCCTCTGTGGCCTTTACACAGGTGACTGGGTGTCCATAAGAATTTCAGAGGGACAGACAGTTCAGGAAAGCAGGAGACAGCAGTGGAGGTTAGCGCCCTGTGGTCAGCCTCCAGCTCCAGGTGTTGTGTCATCTCCCTGGCAGTCCCGCTGTTTTCCTGTCCAGGCTTGGAGCTCCCCGGCCCTCTCCGAGCCAGCCTCCATTAAGTGGCTTTGGCTAGAGTCTTTGAAAACACAAAGAAGAATATTTATGTCAACCTGTTAGTTTTTTTTTAAAAATGTCAACAATCCAACTTTTTTTTTTGTGGCTTTTTCTTTGCTGCATTAGGAGAAATCAATTTCTCTTACAGACAGCAAGCAAGGTGACCTTCCCTGAGATGAAAGAGGAACATTTTTTTTCTTCCTGCTAGCCACTGTGCTTCTGATGACCAAACTCTTATTACCCTAAAGCAAGAAGGAAAATCCTGAGTCTATGCATGTTTGCACGCATGTGTGCCTGTGTGTGTACACATGCTTATGCATGTGTCCCTGTGTGCATACATGTTTAGGGAAACAATTGCATTCAGATAGCTTATGAAAGAAAAGAATAAACATTTGGAATACAAGACAGTACAAAATGTGCTGTATTTATAAAAAGGATAGGAAAGACAGGTAATTAATGTTTTAAAGTGTGTGTGTGTGTGTGTGTGTGTGTGTGTGTGTGTGTGTGTGTGTACATACATACTATCGTGTGATCCAGTTCAGTTTGTCACACTGGACAATGAGAGTCTTTACCTGTTGAGCCATCTTGCTAGTCCCAAGATATAACCTTGGCATCAGGAATTCTACTAAGCCTGGCACATGACTCAAGTAGCCAGGGCCTGGACAGCGGGGAAGGGGGAACAAATATGAGATGTGACTTAAGATTCTAGGAAATGGACTGGACCCGGTCATTCTCTGTGGACTAAGTGCTCAGTGGTCAGACAAGGGCGTGTGCCAGCAGTGGAGGGACTGAGCAGAGCCAGCTGAGGCCTAGGTCATGAAGCATATGAGCTCTGGCTTCTCAGTTCTCTCTGCCTCACACTGGATGGAATTAGTTTCCACTCCTACTGTAGAGGCATAAAGGAAGCTTACAAATTGGAAAAAAACCTAATTACAGGTTATTTAAAAAGATAATCCTTTGTTTACAATCTGCAGTTTGACCATGGTTTAACTTAAGTTAAAAGCTGCAGAGGTTCTTGGGTGTGACTGAATAACAAAACACTTGCTTTTTATGTGTGACCACACAGGGTTTGATCGACAAGACAAACAAACAAATCCCTAAGCCAGCCAACCAACCAGCCAACCAGCCAGTCAACCAGCCAGCTATACAAACCTCCGTTTTCCCTGTGTCTTAAATGCTCCCAGATGAATTAGTCACCAGCCTGTGGTGCTACTGGGGGATGCTGGGAGATCAGTCACCAGCCTGTGGTGCTACTGGGGGATGCTGGGAGCTGGAGTCTAGTGAAGGGAAGTTAATCACAGGAGCATGACCTTGGAGGGGAAGTGGGGACCTGGCCCTTCATGTGTTTTCTTTGCTTCTGATTTATCATGAGGTGAACAGGTGTCTCCCATACATACTCCCTAACATGGCATTCTGCCTCCGTGACCAGGCATGAGTCTACGTAAACCTTTCTTCATATTTGTATGTGTGTGTGTGTGTGTGTGTGTGTATGCATGTTCATGTGTATATAAGGACAGGAGTGTGTGTGTGTGTGTGTGTGTGTGTGTGTGTGTGTGTGTGTAGATCAGAAGACAACTTCAGATGTTTCTGAGGTACTATTCACTTTTTTCCACTTTTCTTTTGAGTCATGGTCTCTCTCCTGGAGCTCTCCCAGTGGGTTAGGCTAGCTGGCCAGTGAGTCCAGCCTTTCCCCTATGAGTATAAACTGCACCATAGACATCTTTTTGTTTGTTTGTTTTTATCTGGGTTTAAGGGAGAGAACTCAGGTCTTCTGCTTTCAAGGCAAACACCTTACAGCTGAGCTATTTCCTTTCTCTGCCCTTCACCATTGACTGTTTCTTTAATTGAGGGAGAGTGGTTGAGCCAAGCTTCTTAGGGCCCCAGGGCAAGGTTCTGACCACATGAACAAGGTGTTCTACAGAGAAAGGGGAAGAGAAAAGGAAACGCAGAGGTGCATGGATGCAGACAAGGCTGCAACTCCTTCAAGGAGCTTTGAGTGACTAGGAGGCAGCAGCTGAAGAAGCAGGCCACGGATTCACATTCCCCCAATGGACATGTGCTGTTAAAGAGCACGCTATGTCAACCCTCAGAGCCCCAGGACAAAGAAGGCCATGAACACACATTCACCAAGTGCAGTGCTTGGGAACCGTGTGGACCGGCTGCAAGGACGTACTGGATTCTTCACCAGAAGCTGCATTTGTTACCTTCTGTCACCTTCTGTCATTCTTAGGTTGAGGGTTGACGGAGACTAATGATCCAAGCAGGTTAGTGATGTTTCCCTGAGCTCCCCAACAGCCACGAGACTGTTAGGTCATGTTCACAGTGAACGGTTGTCAAGTGTGGCTTTCAGCTCATGTCTCCACATCCATGTGCTGCCAGCCAAGGCCAAAGGTGTTCCTTCACACAGCCTCATATCCTCAGTGCTAGATCTTCTAAGGCAGGCACTTAGTGACTCCTCACTTGGGCCTACAAGACAGCTGAAAGAAGAAACAGAACCCTGATACCCTTACCATCACTTTTATCTCTATCTCCTTTAGGCATTTGACTGTCAGCTGTTACACTTTCTGTTCAGACCCCCAAAGGACACCTCAACCTGAGTCACCTTGGATTCTAGGCACAAGAAGGCTGACTAAAAATCTTTTTGACAAGGACTGAAACTGTTCCCAAGCATTGTGAGCTGACAGGTTACCCCTAAGTGAGGGCTTTCCTGCTGTAATTCTTCTTGTGTTTAAACCCAAAGCCTATCAGTACTCTATAGAGCTAGGATTGGTGGTGGTGGGGGGTCACATGAGCATATTTTCTCAGTCTAGTGAGCCTATGCGTTCTCAGGAAGGTCTTCCGACTTGATGTCGATATGCTTGTTTGGTCCCCACTGTCTCGCAGTGTGGCATTCCTTCTGACAGTCTGTCTCGCGAGTGGGATTCGACAGACAGTATTGTCTACGTGTCCCCTCAGGTGTGGAGTCATCCTCCATCCTCAAAGTGGAGCTTCTCAGGCAAGCCACAGTTATAGAAAACACAATTACACACACTGTGGAGTACTTAGGCCAGGGCACAACCTGATCTCAACAGCTACTACAACACATGAAAGAACTGGGCCTCATCTCCTGCTCAGTCATACAAAATCAGTAAAGTAATTGCTGGGCCTTCCAAACACGTACTCTAGAGCCAGTCTCTTCATTGGAGAGTAGACCAGTCATGATCGATTCGGGCCATTGGCAGGATAAAATGAACCGGCATAAAGGTAGCTCTTTGAGCCATGCTGGATCCTTAAGGAGTACTCTGGTTTGCTATTACTATTTATGGCTGGCTGGTCTTCTCCTCCAGTGCTATCTGTGGGGGAAGGAGGCCAAATGGGATTTGGAGCTGGAAGCAGCGTGCCATCACTACTAATTGATTGTGTGACTTGGCGTCTTGACTTCTTTGAGCTTCAGTTTTCCTCCTGAAAATGCAGATGATAATAGCTCCCACTGTACAGTCTGATGGGGATCAGATGAAATAATGCATGCAGAAGCACTTTTAAAATTTCAGATGGCTGAAGACCAGTCACCGGATTAACATTCCTTCCCAGACCTCTCATGAAGAGGGCAGAGAGAGTGCTCTCTCTGTTTAACAGAGGAGCTGAGGGCAGAGGGACTCACTGCTTCACCCCAATTCTTCTGAGTGTCTGGGGTTGAGTCTAGCCTGGGATGCTGTTTCTGCTCTTAGCAACTTCTTCAAAGTGCCAGGTCAAAAGCCCTCTCCTCTTGCGCTGGCTTTGAAGCCACATAAATCAAAGCAAAAATCCTCCTCCTGCCAGTTTGCTGGGTTCTAATTGCCTCGTATTTCAGTAGGAATAATTAAACCAGGAGCTTTATTTTAACAGACCTCAGATCAGGCTCAGCATTCCGCATCCTGGTCAACTTCCCAACAGCTTCTTAGCTAATCCGGGAAAGAGGAAATGCTTGGAGTGGCTCGGTTGCATCAGGACCACTGTAATTTGTAAGTAAATGAAGACTGCCTTCCATTCTACAAGTAACTACAAGCCCTGAAAACCTTTCCCTGTCTCCTCCAAGGAGGGGTCCTGCTCCAACCCTCTTCAAAATATAATCACAAGAGGTTTTCTCTAGTCCAGGGCAGCTCTCCTTGTCTGCAGGGGAATTGTTTGAGGAGGAATTCTCAGCTGGCCCACAGGACAGTTGAGTTGTGGTACAGGAGAAGCCATGGGGTTAGAGCCCACCCTAGCCATGAGGAAAGTCACCTGCTTGGGAGGAAGACAGTGTTGTCGCATGTGTAACAGAAGGCAGGCAGGGGGTTTAAGAAAGCTGTAAAGTTCTTCATGACCTGCAGTGTGCACCGCGTGTCGTGAACATGCTATGCCGAAAGTATAGAGGAGCAAGTTTGGTCTTCTCAGAGTATCAGAATTCATTGAATAATGATCAATTCACGAGGCTTAACTGTTTCAGCGACAGCAATTTGTCAAGAAGTCCACCTGTTTTGGTAGCCTGTCCAATGCAAATGCGAGTTCTTTATTCCAATCTTAATTATTAATATTAATTACCATATGGCACAACATATAATGAATATATGTGTATATGGATTAAGGAGCAAGCTGCTGCCAGGACTCCTGGTGGAGCTGCTGGAGACAGGTGTAAGGGCAAAGCGGCACAGTCCAGCTGGCAGGTGAAAGGTCAAACCAGGCCTGGAACAGGAGATGGGTCAGGAGTGAGAAATACAGGACCAGGCCAGGCAGCTGAGTGGTCTGCACTGACAGCTGGGGACTGGGGCAGGTGTCAGATGACAGGCTGGCATGGGGCGAAGCCATCACAGTGCTGGGTGTCCATTACTGAATGGGGTCCAGGTCAGGGAGTTGTTAAATCCTTTCCTCAGTCTGGTGTGTCTGATAAGTTCTTGAACCTCATTTTTCTGATATGATTGTAACACACCCATTGCCCCTACAGTTTCAGTCCCCCACAATATACTTATAAGGTGGCCCCCTCTCCAGTACCACGGACTAGTCATTTATTAGTCTCTTCTAGGTCAGCGATGTCTGACCGATGGTGCAGTTGGTGGATCCACTCACGGGATCCTTCTCTCTCAAAATGGAGTCCACAGCTACCTGTAAGATGGAGTCTCCTACCGCGGGCCACGGACTGAGATGCCAATGTTTTATATAACACGGGGTAGCTTAGAGTAGAGAGCAAGCTGACCTCAGTATAACTGAAAGACGGGAAAGGGTGGGGAGAGAGGATGCAGGCTTCTCCGCTGTTCCTCGCTCCGTCCTCATGCCACAGTCTGGCCTCTGTTCCTCTCCTCCCGCCCGGGCCTTGCTTGCTGCCTGGGTGGATGGGCAGAACCAGCAGCTTTGAAGGTCACGGGGGATGGACTCTTCCCTCTTCGGTGGAGTGAATACCAGGAACTGGGACATCAGGACACTGATTCTGGTAAAAAGAAAAGGAGGGAGGAAGGGTTCTGAGTCATTTCTGGCCCTGGAGGGAAACATACATTTCCCCCCAAAGATCATAAGATTATTCTCCAGCCAGCGCCTTTCTGGAGAACAAAGATAGAACATTGTCAGAGTTAATCCAAATGGGGCCGTCAATCACCTGGGGCAGAAAGCTGTCTGAGCCGGAAACTTTAAGAAATAGTATAAACTCTGCCTAAGCACACAAGGCCTGGCCCAGTGACCCCTTTGACCGTTGTCCACTCTCATCTCTTGAGGACACTCCACTCTGCTCTGTAATACACTGTTTTCTACAGTACCCTCTGGCATGACATTCGAATTCCTTTGGTAGAGATCATAAGGTTCAGGGAGACCAGGGGCAGGCAGAGATCCTGGTAACAGCGTCTTTCAAGCTAGCTCCTGGCTTCCTCTCCGTGTTCCCTGGAGCCCTGCCATCTGAAGGAGATGCCTCGTGGCCTTCCCGGCTCCCCCTCTTCTAGGACTTCCTTGCTGGGTCCTCTCTACTTCATCCCTCGCTGAGTGCTAAGGATGGGTGGGTCACCACATGGTTACAGCCTAGATGGGTTGGGATATAGGCTCCATCCCTGTCCCTCTGCGGGACTGTGGGAATGCCAGCAAACCCTCACACTTGTCATCTGTATGAAGTCGGTGCTCTGGTCTGCAGGTTTGTGTCCCCTCCAAATTCACATGATGAGACCCCTCTTCCCAAGGTGATGATAGGACTTGGGATGTTTAAGGATGTCGTGAGGTTTCTGCCTTCCTAGAGTAAATGTCCTCAAATAAAAGGGGCCCGAGAGAGACCTCCTGCTCCTTCCCATAGATGCAGGATGGATAGGGCACTCTGATGCAGTCTGTTCTCTCCTTCTACTGTATGTGGGTTCCAGGGATGAAACTCAGGTCTCCAGGCTTGGGAGACAAGTGCCCTTACCCACTGAGAAATCTCACCACCCCGTGAACACCTTTATGTTCTGCCTAGGAAGGGCAATCTGTACCCCATATTGGAGAAAAGGGCCTATGTGTATTCATCATCAACATCTTAACAATTCTGTTAGTGGCTTGCTTGCCATCTCCTTTGCCCTGACATTCCTCTGCTCATTTCCCATTTTTCCTCTAATAGTATAAAAAAAACTAGCTGTATTTTGGGGGGAGGGGTGTGTAACTAATTTTCTTTTATAAAGTCCCCCTGTGCTGTCTTAGTCAGGGTTCCTATTGCTGCAATGAACCATGGCCAAAGAGCAAGCCAGGGAAGAAAGGGTTTGTTTGGCTTACACGTCTATATCACTGTTGAAGGAAGTTACAGCAGAAACTCAACAGGGAAGGGACGTGGAGGCAGGAGCTGATGCCGAGGTAGGGGTGCAGAGGTAGGGGTGTAGGGGTGCTGCTCACTGGCTTGCTTCTCATGCCTTGCTCAGCCTGCTTCCTGACAGGTCTCAGGGCCATTACCCCAAGGATAGCTCCATTCACATGGGCTGGGCCCTTCCTCCTTGATCACTAATGAAGAAAATGCCCTACAGGCTTGCCTACAGCGCCCCCATCTTATGGAGGCATCTTCTCAGATGAGGTCCCCTCCTCTCTGATGACTCTAGCTTGTGTCAAGCTGACAAAAAATTAGCCAGTCCCACTGACCCCTTGTCAACTTGACACACAAACACATCACCATTAAGTCTTCTTTCTCATTCATCCCCTGGATCTCATATTAAAAAAAAAAACATAAGTAACTTTAAAAGGTACACAGACTTTACAAATTCAAACACATTAATAATTCAGTCCCTTTAACACATCCAGTATCTTAAAAAAAATTTCTAGAATCTTGAAATCTTTCAACTATGAGTTCCTGTAAAAAAAAAAAAATCAAAATTAAGTTAAATACTTCCTTACCTCAAGAGGGAAGAACCATGGTACAGTCACTATCTGAACAGAGCAAAACCAAATCCCAACTGTTACACAGAACTCAACATCCACTGTCCGGGACCCACCCATGATCTTCTGGGCTCTTCCAAAGCGTTGGGGTCAACTCCCTAGCTCCTCCCTCTGCAGGACACACAGCTGTCTTCTGGGCTCCGGCTCCACTCCACTGCTGCTGCTGTCTGTGGTGGCCATCGTGTGGCCCTGGCATCTCCAGGACTCTGGGCTCCTTTGCAGCAACCGGGCTCCATACCCACCAATCCGTCATAGGCTGTACTCATGGTGCCAAGCCTCACTTCTCTACCCCTTAAATTTCAACTGCTGCTGGCTCTGCAGCTTCACCGATTCCCTCTCCTGGCCTCTCACAGTCCCAAGCCCCAGCTGCTCTCCACGACCCCTTCTTGTTTTTAAAACCAGTACCAACTGGATGACTCTTAGCTATCAGAGTTTGGCCACCAGCACGAACAGCCTTGGCTGCTTCTGTGTGCTCCCAGGAAACACTTCCCAGAAGATTTTACCTCAGTGATACTGGTTCCTTATTAATCACCGCCAGTTTTTCAGCTCTAGCCAACCAGTATTAAGCATCCCAGCAAAAGCACAGGGTTCAGTTTAGTGTCTGGCATCTTGTTAATTATAGCTGATTCTTCAGCACCAGTTAGCCAGAACAATGCCCGCCCCTCTGAAACTTTATAAGCCAGGCTTCCGTTGTCTACATTGCCCCTCGGACTTCTTACCTTTCGCACCCCCACAGAATAGCTCACCAAGCAGTGAACACTCAATGGTCTTTTTTTTTTTTTTTTTTTGTATATAATTCTAGAGTCCTTCCACATCCTCCCCAAAACAACATAGTCATGCCTGTCACGGCAACGCCCTACTTCTGGTACCAACTTGTTCTAGTTGGGGTTTCTATTGCTGCAAAGGAACGCCATGACACAAAAGCAAGTAGGGGAGAAAAGGGCTTATTTGACTTATATATTTCCATATCACCATCGAAGGAAGTCAGGGCAGGAACCCCAGCTCAGGGAGGGCACCACCCACAGGCAGGCTGGGCTCTCCCCCAGAGATCACTAAGTAAGAAAATGCTTACTTGTCTACAGCCGGATCATGGGAGGCTTTTCTCAGTTGAGGCTCCCTTCTCTCTGATGACTCTAGCCTGTGTCAAGTGGACACAAGACATTCCAGAACATGTAGTCTGTAATAAGTAACACCCTCATTTCCCACAACACGTATGTGCCTCTCTCCTTTCTTTGTTAGTTCGTGTTGCAGGTTCAGGTGCTGAATAGAGAAGCCTAGGGCACAATACCTGTGCCCTAACCCCATGTTATTTCATGAGCTTGTCGAAAGACTTTTTTCCCTAATATTTGTAACTTAGTCAATGGTGAGGAATGAGATTTCTCCCTTTCGGTTGTATTGCATTTGTCACCACTAAACACTGGTATCTAGTTTCTCTCTTCTCCAAATGACTGAGTTAGCTGTTATTTAAAGAGCACGCCCAGGTGCCTTCCTCAGGTGATAGAATCCCTGTGACAGAACAGGGAAAGGAGGGCTGAGAAGGATGAAAATAATTGTTTTTCTGCAATATTAAGAGTAACCACTGCTTTTCTCTGGGAAAGGCTGTCCCCTCCCTCCTGCCTAGACTGCATGGCATGCCTTGCCCAAGGTGTGAGAACAGCAGCTATGAGTCTTGTGGCTCTTATCATGGTAGTGGAGGCTACTGCAGCAACAACAATTCTCTGGACAGCATTCGAACAGCAGCTCCTGAAGCTGCGGAGTCTCTGGCCTGAGTTCAGTCAGCTCGGTGGTCAGCCTGGAGTTCCAACCTGTGCGGACAGCATCTTGCTGCCGTGTCCTCATCTTCTGGGTCCCTTATTTATAATGATGCTGTCATTTCCACAGACTCCTCATGGGAAGGGCATGGTTGCAGGTCTGTGGGGCAGCTGGTCACAGTGCATCCGCAGTCAGGAACAGAGAGAGATGAAGACTGGCACTTGCTCTCTTTCTACTTTTCATTCAGTGTGGGACCACAGCCCACAGGATGAAGACGCACATTTAGGGTTCATTTTCCTACTTCAGATTAACCCAATCTAGGAAATCCCTCAAAGATACGCCCAGAGGTCTGTCTTCTATGAGTCTAGATCCTGTTGTAAATATTCACCAGCTGCAGCAGAACTGACACAGCTATGATTCGCTTTCCCTGCCCCAAGCCAGTACCATCTCTCATTCTCCCCACATCCCAGCTCCATCGCATATCAGAAAAGGCCCTGCACACACTAGTGAGTGCCATGAGCTTTTAAGACAGATGTACCTACACCTCATACCCTTGTATGTACCAAGTGTTTGCTGCCCCTCACCTCTTAGTGAGAATGACCATAGCATAGTTCACTCCTAGGATGAAAGTCCAGGGTGGTAACACATATTTGGAGCCACGTGTTGAGGTAGTCACAGGACCTTGACACCCTGAGCATCCTCTACAGGTAAGGGCATGGCCACAGTGCTTGTCTTGATATGGCTGCACATGCTTCTGAGTTTTGGGGCTGAGGGACCATTCAGGCAAGGCCCTCAGCATGCTCTGAAGGGGAGGGGACAGGCCTAGTGCCTGTTAGCTTGTGAGCTCACGGACTTTCCTCCTCTGGACATAACTGGTTCTAAAGTGGGAGGCCCAGAGCACAGTGAGTCATGGTGAGATTCTCTGAGGATGCCTGCTCTACCTGACCCTGTTCTAAATCCTTCAGCAGTTCAGAAATTCAGGTATGTTTCCCAAATTAAGCAGGTCTCCTAGTTCACAGGAGACCCGGCTGAGATGGAACCCAGGCCACTGGATCACAGATCTGTACACACAGGGCAGACACCTGAGTCCCCGCCTGTGTATGACTGGCCCATCTGCATGTTCCTGTACATGCAGTGTAGCAGGGAAGAGGATAAAACGGAAGGAAAACTGAACAGGTATCAGTTTCGGTGCAGCTTCCCTTCAGCTGGCTCTGCCTTTTAATCAGAAAACTTTGCCTTTCCATAAGGTCAGAGCAGCAACATGAGGCCCACTGGGCACTGAGTCATGAATGTAAAAAACTACAAAGGCCCGGCATTATCACGTCTGTTTCCATTAGCATGATAGCCCAGTTACTATGGATACCTAATAAATTAGTCTAAAACTTATGGGTGTAAAAGAATCATTTACTGTGCTCTTACCACCCGCAGGCCGAGAATCTCAGTAGGACACTTTCTATACTGCAGAAGGTTTGGGGTCTCAGTGGGAAGGCTTGGTGAGTGGGAACAGAAGTCATCTGATGGCCCACTCACAGGAAAGGGCAGAATCACCTGAAGACCTACCCACCCACATGAGGAGTGGAGTCAGAGAGCTGGTCGCTCCAAGCCAGGGGCGCAGTTATCAGAAGCCCCTCCTGCTCATGGTATGGGGCGGCTGCTGGCTGAGGACTGGGACGGGCGTGTGTAGCCACTACATGTGGCTTGGGTTCCTTGTGTCTTTATGGAAGGAAGAGACCGAGACAGAGACTGAGGGAAGGAGGAGGACAAAGGCCCTTGTATGTGAGAGAAGCTTACCCTGAGTATTCCCTGGTCATGAGCTTCTTCTCTATAGGAAGGAAGGAAAGTCTACATCACAGCCCACTTTGCTCCGTGGTGCTAGGGATGGACGCTACGGGGCTGTATCCATGCTGGGTGCACACTCTATAGACAAGCTGCCTTCGAACTTTCAATCCCTAGCTTTCCTGATAGTAGACCAAGCATCAGACTTGACTCCCCACAACCCTCTCCGCTGCTCCCCTGGTTTTCTGGGGTGCTTGCCCAGAAGCAGCCTTCCCCTCACCTTCCATGCCTTGCTTTGGCAGACTGTGGTGTTTAAGGGTGAATTCAAAGCAGACTATGGGATTTACTTACTTTTCTAGATATTTCCCATATATGCAAGTTTTTAACCTTGCTTTTCTCTTGCTGGTTTGCCACTTGTTACCAGAGTCTGGCTCAAGTAAGATTTAAGCAGGGTAGAAAGAAAACCAAGAGCTGTAGTCCATTAGCTGGACTTTCTCACCGTTGATGTTGCTATCATGGAAAGTGTAGCACATGGCTTTTTTTTTTCATTTCAGTACAATATTCAGTAAATGACATGCATTGGGAAGAACTGTTTTATAAAGCAGGCTTCACGTGAGATGTTTTGGCCCAACTGAGCATCGTGCTAATGCTCTGATCGCATTCAAGGCAGGCCAAGCTAAGCTCTGACATTTGGTAAATTAGATACAGTGAATTGCATTTTGCACTTAATGATACTTTCAAGTTATGATGGATTTATTGGCATGCGACCCTACTGTAAACTAAGTGTTCCCTGCATTTTTCATGCTTTACATTGTTGTACTGTTAATTTGTGTTTTCTAGCCTAGTTCCTGGGCCTTTGCTGGACAGCCTGAGGCAGGCAGAGAAAAAACTTCCCTCTTAGAGAGTTTTCTAGGTTTTTTCTCTCCTACTGCTGGCAGCTGGTTCTGTTACCTTGACGGTGAGGTGGCCAGTGGCCAGCTCACTCACTTTCATGTGGTCCAGGATCCCAACCCAGGCATCTGCTCACCTCACTTACAGTTCTCTGTGCATGTCCCCACAGACATGCACACAGGTGCACTTTCTAGGTGGTTCTAAACTCAGTCACATTGACAGTGAAGACCATCATACGGTGGCAAACATCCCTGTCCTTGTCAATGTCTCACAGTAAAGCTACAGTCACACAGCCTGCCTCTTCAGATGTTTATAAATTCTGACCCCAGCTTGTTAGACGGCTTTCCTGTGCATGGCCACTGAACTGAATGGTTCATCATTTGTTAAAGCCATCTCTTAAGCACACAGCTGGATGTTGGCTTGGACCAACTCTCCCCCTCCAGGGTCCTCTGCAGGATGTAATTATGACCTCATCACTTCTCCTGTTTTGCATAATCAGTTTTTTTTCATATCTAGACTGGAGCTGGCCTTACAGGCAGCTCAAACCTGTTTAGCCGTCTCCCTAGCCCCTAGCATGGTGTGATGTAGCTATCTGAGGGCGACTGGCTTCTTCACAGTGTTTGTATTCTTTTGCCCTCATTCTTCACATGATTTAAGAAATATGAGAACCACACCTTCTGTGAGTTCAGGAAATGTTCAAGTGAGGACTTGATTACCACCCTTCAGAAAATCGAATCCTATTAAGTTTTGCTCGTCCCTGCACTTCCTTAATTTTTAATCCTCTTTCCTTTTCACAGTTTATACAATTTCCTTTATTAACTCACATCCCCGTGGTATAGACAGGAGCGTTTTGGAGATAAAAATTGAAGGTGTTGCGTTTCCAAAGTATTAGGCTATTGTTGCAGAGAGTTTCCCTGGTTTTGTGACAGTGAGAATCAGGAGGATGTGTGGGTAGCTGTGTCTTGCCATGAATCAGACGGACCCCAGGAGGAGAAGTCACTCAGCATGAGGGAAGCGAGAACTTCCATGGGCTTGAGAGGAGGGAGCGGGCAGACGCACATCGCACAAATCTCTGGCCTTTGTAGTGTGAGTCTACGTGGAGTGACATTATCTCTCAGCCACTCGGGAACAGATGCAATGTGTCTTTGCCATCACACACACGCATCATAAGTGAGGAGAGGTCCCTGTCTATACCTGCCTCAGATGTTCCCTCATCTCTCTCTCATATGGAGATTGTCTGAAGCTTTGCTTTTGGATAGAGGAAGCTGTGGGGTGACCTGGAGAAACATGTTCTCCCCACCTTGCTGTGCTCGTTCTGTATCACACACTATGATGTAACCCAGCCCCGTGGTGTGGGACCATAGAGCATCAACAGAGCACCAGCGTTGGGGGGGAGATGTTCATGCATGAATATGTTCCAAACAGATTGCTCCAGACACCTGAGAGTCTATATGTGCCTCCTATTTGCCTCTGTCTCTCCTTCTGTTTCCTTCCCTTCCTTTCCCTTCCCTTCCCTTCCCTCCCCTTCCCTCCCCTCCCCTCCTCTTCCTTTTCCTTTCCCTCCCCTCCTCTTCCCTCCCCTCCCCTTCCCTTCCCTTCCTTTCCCTCCCCTTCTCTTCCCTTCCTTTTCCTTCCCCCCTCCTCTTCCCCTCCCTTCCCTCCTTCCCTTCTCTCTCCTTCCCTCCCTCCCTCCCTCCGCTCCTTCCCTCCCCTGCTCCCTATATCTCTCCTGGAGACCATGCAGTCCTATCTGACCTGGATTTTACACTGGTCTCAAATTCAAACCCACAAGCAATCCTCCTGCCTCCACCTCCCCAGTGCTGAAATTATAAGTCTGAGTCACCACCTAGCTCAGTTACTTCTAAAGCTCAGGCACGTAAGCTGAGAAATGTGTCACTCAGAGGCTTCTAAGAAGCCTGAGGTCCCTTGGCTCCATGGAAACAAACGCAGATCCTGCCTTCTTTGAGGCCATTGAAATTTTTGTAGGCATGTTCACGTTTATTCAGCTCCAATTTATATTAATGACTGACTTAATCTTGCAGCACCAAGGACGTATTAGATTGTGCTCAATAACAATTATTTATATCACAAGGAGATGGTTCTTGCTTGTCTGCATCCTCTGGAAGAAGTGCCTGGAGGAACAATGAAATCAGTATTTAAAAACAAGTATTCCTTTAAGCAGATCTATGTGGAACATATGTTTACAAGCTCATTGTAGAGAATTTGAGGAGGGGTCTGCATGGAGTGGTAGAATTCAAAGCAAGCTGCCTCACACAGCCCTCCTGCGATGCCCTCCTAGGTCAGGTCCCCGATGCTGAGGGTGGACAAGCTGCATGGGGAGGAAGAGCAGTGCTGTCCCTACCTACCATCTCCCAGCGACCCAAAAGCCCTAATGGAGTTGATCCAGGGGATCCAGGATTTGTTTAAGATGGGATGTGCTACCTGGGGTGGCAGACAGTTTCTTCAGCTGACTCAAGCCTGTGGGTATTTGAGAAGGCAATGGCAGCATACCAGGAGAATTAGATGGGGCCACAGCATAGCAACAGTGTCTTATCCTTTGAGATGTTGCTGTGGGGCCAGGAGGGTCCAGAGCCTGTGCCCTCATCCTCCTGGGCTCCTGCGAAGCAGAGGCTGAGTAGGCTTTGAGGTATAGATTTGGGGCACGGGCACACAAACACTAGGCCAGAGCATACGAAGACCCTGATGCCAAGGGGACCCCTTTTCCTTTTCCTTCTCTCCTTCCTGTTTCCTCTTCCTCCCCCCCTCCTATGCCTCTCTTCTCTTCCTTCTCATCTTCCATTTCTTCCTTTTGAGTTAATGTCTCAGTGTGCAACCCAAGCTGCTTCAAACTCACAATCTTTCTGCCTCAGCCTCCCACACACTGGGATGATGGTGTGTACTGGCCCCTCAGCTGTGCCATGTTTGCTTGAGATGAGGGGAAGATTGCAGAGCTTGCTGTGTGGCCTGTAGAACCCTGACAGGCGGCAGGGCCTCTGTCTCCACACAGCAAGTGGGGTTGGTTACTGAAACCCTGGAGTTTAGGATGGTGTTTTTGTTTTGTTTTGTTTTGTTTTTTACTAATAAGGGCTCTTAGCTATGCCCTGCACCCCACCCCCCAATGCCACCAGATGTCAAAAGGAGATCCATAGTGACACTTAGGTTTGCAAAGGCCCCATTTTGAAACTGTGACCACCACACATTAGCCACCTTGTACTGAGCCTGTATTTAATTCTGACAAAGAAAAAAATAGGAGGTAGCAAGAACTTGCTGTTTTTTCTGCACTGCTGAAAAGGAGTGTTGGGTCATATTGTTTTTGACACACCACCTCAATTAGGCCTTAAGAATAAATAGGTAGTACATACTCGATGAAATAGAGCCTATGATGATGGGAAGGATTCAGCAGCGTGGCTTGAGGTTTAGTTTGATGTTCTTCCACCGGGGATCCACCAGTCACAATAATTACATTGCTGTCTTTTCATAATATGATTTATTTAGATGTTGCTTTATGAATTAATTCCTTCTAATTGCTGCTCCCCTCGCTGTAAATCAAGGTTTCTTGCTTTCTGTAGTATGGCAAACATGATCCTATGGTGCAGTAATTAGTCCAATTAGGAAGTAAGGCAGATGTGGAAAACCAATTAGTTTCAGGAATATGTCCCTGCCTATGTATCCCAAGCACTGTTCAATTGAAATTTAATAGCAACTTAATAAAACATTGTTTTATTCACAAACCGTCTCCTCCTTCCAAGCTCTCATTTGTTTGTTTATCTGCTCATTTTAAAGGGAGACGGTGCCAACTTGCTTCACGCCTGGCCAATCTCTTTCTGTGTGAAGATTAGGGTTATTATTTTCTCCCTGTGGTTGAAGTGGAGGATCCATGCTTGAAGAGGAAAACAGACACCGTTGGTCTGGGGGAGAGGTTGAGATTTGGTCCTCTCCACTCTTCTGTTCCTAAAGGTACCCATGGCTTGATCCAGAGACTTAGACCATGGGAGTTGAATGTTATGTTTTATACAAGCACACATAAATGCATAAATATATCATGCAAATAAATGCATATACAGACACATGCACATGTACACACTTACACAAACATGCACATGTGCACACATATATGCATACATAGTCTGTTTGTTGCATGTCCAGCAAGCCCTATGCCTAGACCCCCAGTGTTTGTGTGCCAGTCCTATTAGGTCTTCTCTTGCCCAGGCCTGGGTACAACACCAGGCATGCCCCTATCCAGCCCTCAGGAAGCTGGAATGAAGTGAATTATTAACCCCAGGGGTTCCAAAGACAACAACTTATGATAGCAACTTGGAAATTATTAACCCCTAAATCAGCAACAAAACAACATAGGTTACTAATCCAAATGTTTGTGTTGTAAACTGAAAATTCCTGTGTATGCCATCAACCAATTACATGAGGGTTATCTCGGGCCTCAGGCTGGCTTAGGTCCTGTGATAATCTTAAATAAGGTGCCCTGTGTCCTTTGATAGAAAGCAAGGAAGCCCCAGGAGTGGGCGAGGGGCTGGCTGCCTGATTAAGCCCGTAGTTCATTTCTCTTTCAAAGCAGAAGGCAGAAGAACCCCATTTCGTCTTGTCTAAGGACTACAGATAGCACAGTCCAAGTGACAGGATTTCTTCCTGGTACAGAGGCCTCTCCCAGGGAAGGAGAGCAGAGCTAAAATCAATTTGTGCCTTTCTTTGAACAAATCTGTAGCTCTGGGACATCTACATATGAGAGTTATTCCTTACAAATCTATCACCAAACAATTACAGCAACTGAAAGTCCCGCTTCTCAGCTCGCTCTGATAGGTGAGTCCCTGGACCTCTGATTTATGTGAGTCATTATCATTGCACAGTCACCGCAGCGATGTGCTCCATTTACCTCTCGGATCATTATGTGGTTGGCTTTCTCCATGTCCTGGAAGCGAGGCTGTAATAATAACCAGCAAGGGTAATACAATTAGCAAGAAAGTGGCTTTGCTGTGTTCAGTCAGCCCTTCGGTGTGTATGCGCGCTGAGAACAGGGTAGACGTGAGAATGCAACATACAAGAAATAACTAACCTTCTTTGGAGACTAGCGACTCCCTTCTCTCCTGAGTCAGCAGGTTCCCTGTACATGCGGAGGGAGTGCAATCAGGGTGTCTCAGATGCAGGCTGCAGCGTTGGGAGGCGAAGGACAAGGAGAAAGCATCACTATGGAAAAAGGGTTGTGACAAACCCGTGGTGGGTTTTCGAGGATGGCTGCCCCTGTGGCCTGGAAGATGGAGCTGTTCATCCCAGCTCACACGACACGGTTATTGCTCTTCTGATTGTATCTGTTCCTTGGGGGACACGGTGACAACACTCAGGTTATAAACAGCCAGCCACTCGGGGTAGATGATGCACCAGCCTCGGGTGACTGAGGGACAGTGAGAGCTGACACTGAAATTGTACAGCAGGTTCCCTGTCCCTCAGAGCTACTCTGTGGTAGACAGACTTTACAGGGCTGTGAGAAAGTCAACTGCTAGTCAAACCGGCAAAAAGTCAAATTAGACACTGTCAAAAATTCAATAAAACTGAATTTGAGAAGTATTTATTGAGCGATCCCTAACAGTCACAGATAGTGTTGTTTATACAAATGAGCATACGTTGTCCTTGAGTGGATGAATTACTTCAGAAAGGCCCACAGTTGCTGTCTACCTGGGCCTAAGGAGGGGTTCTAACCTCCTGGAAGGGAGAATGGATGAGGGAATAAAAAAGAGCGTTGTGGAGAGCAAATGCAGGAAGTGTGTCTTGACGGCTGGTGGGTGGAGGACAAACCCTGAGGGTAGGCATGACAGGCACAGAGAGCCTAGGAGTCCGCTGAGTGGGGAGGTTGCTCTGGGTAGGTTAGGGCCCCTGTAGCCTCAGCACATCAGTGGGTTATGAAAGCAGTTGTTCTAAAGCACAGGCACCCTGGAATCTGGTCTGGGGTCTGGAGGATGCAAGGCAGCACCAGAAGCCTCAGCCAGCAGGGTAGTCATATTTGAGGAACATTTTCTTTTCTCCTTAAAAAAAAAAGTGTGTGTGTGTGTGTGTGTGTGTGTGTGTGTGTGTGTGTGTGTGTGTGTGTGTTCATGTTGAGGCCAAAGGCTAATATCAGGTGTCTTCTTAAATTGTTCTTCACTTAATTAAGTTAATAATTTTTGAATTTTTGAGACAGAGTCTCTTACTGCACCTGCAGCTCACTGATTGTCTAGACTGCTGAGACCTCCAGGTATCTGTCAGGTCCAAAGGAAACTTGGGACAAATGGCTGCCTGGTGCTTACTAGCATACCAAAGTGCAGGCTGGCCTCCAGGCTCTCCCGGTATCGCAAGTACCTGGCAGAGTCCACGCCGGCGCCCATCTCTCCTCAGCCCTCTTCCCGTCCCGACTCCCACCCTAAACTTCTTCTCTTACGGGGTTCCATTCCCACCTTCTCATAGCCTAGTCACCCTGCTGTTTTGACTGTGCACTCTCTTGGCCCCCTTCTCTTGGCCCCCTTCTCTTGGCCCCCTTTGCCTGTATTCTCCGTCTCCCCCTTCAGCCCACATCATGGCCCAGTCCGTGCTCAGTCTGTTACTGCCTTTCTCTGCTCTGCACTCTTCCAGATGCCTCTGGCTGTATTCTCCCTTACAACTGAAACCTTCCCCTCAGCCATAACCTGGAGCAGTCACGTTGTCAGTGTATACAGTGCCCTCCTGCCTCCACCTCCTCACCGATGTAGCCAGCTTTTACCTGGGAGCTGCGAATCTGGACTCAGGTCCACACACTTGGGGAGCAGACACTTTGCCCACTTAGCCACCTCCCAACCCCTGTTGGCATGCCTTTACATAGGCCACCTTCTTGACCCTGCTCTCTGGTATGCTAAGTGATTGCTCTGGAAAATGAAATGAAAAGAAATCACATCAAGAGCCATCTACAAATAGACGGGGCCACGAGGACACATCCTGTGCAGTCTTATCTACAGTGGCAATGTTGAATTATTCCTGAATCCAAAGGCTTGCCAGCTATTGCTGTAAGGTAAATTTTGTAATAATAGAACAGCGTGATTTTTCTCAGTTGCTAACAGGGGAGGGGAGGATAGTAAAAATAGCAGCGATTTAGGATTTCTCCAGGGGACCCCAGGGAATAAGGTACCCACACTTCCCCACTGATCTATTACTTGGGAAGTGTGGGATCCAGGACAAAGGCTGGGAGGCTCCTTTGCAGCTATCCCCAGGGCTTCCTACGAGAACTGCCTCTGGGGCATCTGCTTTCCCAAGCAATCAGTGCAACCATGCGAGTGAGACATGAGTAAGAGCAACTGCTTAGCATCCATTCTTCCTTGTAATTAATACCACGTGGCTATGTAGACAGCCCAAGCTGTCTGGTGGAGAGATGCTCATACAGGCAACAAGCAACAAAGAAACAAGCAGGGAAAAGGCCGTGTGTGCATAGTTCTTGCAAAATTCGAGAAGGCAACTGCTTACCTCCACGTTGTCTGTACCCAAGTTACCACTAAGGGGGGGGGGGGTTACGTTTGCTCTTTTTTTCTTTTCTTCTGAAAAATCAGCTTAGATATTTGTGTGCAACCAGGAGGAGCACACTCTTAATTGTTTCATTAAAAGAGGTGTTGAGATGTTACTAATTGCCAAACGCAATTAGGTGTGGCAACATGTCACAGGTAAATTAATGAGAAGCCAGGTGCATGGTGGGGGTGGTGCTCATGAGGCAGGAACAATTGTTACTCTTTACTGGCAGAGACTCCTGCTTGTCTGACTGTGACATCACACATGCCCATTTCAGCTTTGAAAAAAATGCTTTCTTTTTTCCCCTCTTTCCTTATTTTGTGTGTGTGCATGTGTGTGCATGTGTGTGCAAGCACATACACTGTGATGTGCATGTGGAGGTCAGAAGACAAAGTACTGAGAGCTAGTTTGGCTTTCTCAGCATATGTGGGTTGTAGAGCTTGGCAGCAGGCACCTTTAATTCAGCACTCTGGCCTTCCATTTCATCTTCCAGTGGCTTCTGATTCACCGGGATTGGTTTTAGCTGCTGTCATTCAGGGCTACATAGTGATGTGAAACCCTACCCTACCCCTACCCCTACCCCTACCCCTACCCCCTACCTCCTACCTCCTACCCCTACCCCTACCCCTACCCCTACCCCTAACCCTACCCCCTAACCCTAACCCTACCCGTACCCCTACCCCTACCCCTACCCCCTACCCCTACCACTACCCCTAACCCTAACCCTACCCCTACCCCTGAGATTGTGAAAAGGACAAGACAATTATTACAACCCAGAAAGTGGGGATAGTATTATGTTCACATCTGAGACCAGATGAAACCATATTCTACCTTGTCACCAATTTGATGTCATGGCAGAGGAAGAGCCACCATGCCCCAGCCCCCACCGTGTCTGGGGGAGATTCACCGTGAGAGTAGAGATGATAGCTAATGAGCTGCTGGGAAGCTCCGGTGCGGGACATGCGTCTTTGATGTCACGCGGGACATGCGTCTTTGATGTCACGTCTGTCGGTCTGCTTTTCTTCCGTGCTATGCGCAGCATAGACTATGGTGAAGACCTTTTCCACTTCAGCTGAACCATGCATGCTCTGAGCCCTGTTGGAGGAGAACGTTCCCCACAGGTTCTGGCATTTGAATATTTGGTCCCCAGCTGGTAGAGCAGCTTGGGGAGGCTTAAGGAGGCATGGTCTTGCTGGGGGGGGGATGGGGGAGGCGTGGCCTTGCTGGGGATGGGGGAGGCGTGGCCTTGCTGGGGATGGGGAAGGGGTCATTTCATGATGGCTAGCTCTGCTTCCTGTGTAAGGTTCAAACTGTGAACCCTCAATATTCCTGGCCCCGAGTCTGTTGCCAATGCCATGCTCCCGCCCATGAGGACTCTCATACCTCCAGGACTGTAAGTCTGAGTGTGCTGGGTGGTTCATGTCAGTTTGGCACAAGCTAAAGTCATCTGAGAGGAGGGAACGACAATTAAGAAAACACCTCTATAAGATCAGGTTGCAGAAAGGCCTGTAGCAATAGATTAGTGGTAGTTGGGGGTGGGGGCTCAGGCCGTTATTTGGGGTGCTGTATCTGGGCTGCTGGTCTTGGGTGAAGGGACTCTAGCCAGTCCAAGGATGGCAAACATGGCTCCATCAGGCCTCGCCCCTCCCCCATTCCTTCCCTCTTGCTAAAAGCCGTCAGATTACATCCCTAAAGCTAGCCCCCAAGGTCTACGCCCTTATTTGGTCACTTTTTCTCTTGAGGCTGACTACCAAGGTCCAGCTAGCAAAAGCTCTCTCTTGGCTATCAAATTAACGTGCTCAAAATTAAACACCTCACACTAGCGTGGGGGTTTCCCTTTTCCCTTCATAAACCACCATTTGCCTGTGAGCGAAGTCTTTCTCCTCTGTCCACAGCAGTCCTTTGTCCCTCCATCTGCCATCCCTGTTTCTTTCCCCTTCTCCCTCATCCTCTGTCTCTGGCCTTTGTCTCCTATTCCCTGCCCTCTGTCTCTCTGGGGCCAATAAATCTCCTTTGTGCTGAGAACTTGGTCTTGGGGTGTCTTGTGCCAAATATCAGTCCCTTCACTGGGTTCTGTAAGAGAGGCTGAGCAGGACACGTGGAGCCAGCCAGCGAGAGCACCCTCCATGGCCTCTGCATCGGCTCCTGCGTCCAGACTCTTTCCCTGTCTGAGATCCTGCTCTCACTTCCTTCAGTGATGAACGGGTGATACGGAAGTATAAGCAAAGCAAACCCTTTTCTCCCCAGCTTGCTTTTCTGCCATGGCACTCTATTACAGCAACAGAAACCCTGAATAAGATGGCAAGTGAAGCCTTCTTTCTGGAAGTTGCCATGGTCAGAGTGTTTTATTAAAGCAGCAGAGACACAATAAATGCAGAGCCCTTTGGCAATGGGCACAGAACCCTGTTTTCCTCCTTTTTCCTTTTTTGCTTTGTACCTCCAGCACCTCACACAGTTCCTGACGCATGTTCAGGACTTGATACTTAATGAATAGACAAAGTAAGGTGAGAAGGAGGACTGCTTCGTGCGAGGAGAGATGCCAGAATTGCTTGCAGAAAGTGAGGAGGAGAGTTGAAAGGCCCTGAGAGGTGAGCATGTTGAAACAGATGCATGGCAAGTCTGGAAAAGGGACAGATGACCATGTTCTATGGAAGGTTCTAGAGGCATCAGAGTTACTTACACACATTTTCCACAGCAGCTTACTGGGATGTTCCTAACTGGGGTAGGAAAGCTTGGCCACCAGCCGTTATGTTGCCGTACACCTGGACTGCCAATTGAGAGCTTGGTCTATTAGATTCATTCATGCAGAAGGGCTCAGCTTTCTGCTGATGCAGGGGAAAGATCTAGAACCAGGTAACCAGAATGTACAGTCCACTCAAGGAAATGGCCCAGACTCCTGGCCTCTGGTGCTATGGCACCAAAACCTTTTCCTCAGCTCATACATGGACTCCCTGTGGCATGCTGGTAAAGGGAAGTAAAAAATTCTGTTGCTTTAGGTTTGGGTACTTGGGGTGTGTGACATCAGAGCTATAGCTCTACCTGGGGCAGACTTATAGGCCAGCGATGAGGGAGAATCTTCAGTGGGAAAAGCTGCAGATTTCCACCTAGACATTTACTTATTGTGTAAAAAAAAAAATGATGTGAGGTTGGGGTAGTGTAAGTCATGGGCCGTGGAGAATGAATGGGGCAGTTGGCTAATGAGGGTGTGGGCTCGTGGCGTGACATGGCACACTGGGGAGGAAGGCCTATGGTGTGAAGATCTCTGTACTGCGTTTATCCTGGCAGAGAGGACACCCTCATGGAACACACACTACAGAACCAGGTCAGAAAAGCTTCTTCAGGGCCTCTCAATGGCTGCCCGCGTGTTGGTGCAGTGACTAAATGGTTCGACCACACTGGTGGTGATCAAGGCTGTGACTAGGCACAGATCCCCAAGGGCGACTCATCAAGTGTCACTGTCAAATAACCACCTGTTAGCACCAGGGCTCGTAATTCAACACCTTCCTCAAGGGGATCAATCAAACACTTTCTGGCAAGATGACTTTCATTTTGGAGAAGGCAGCACTTTATATTCCGGATTTGGAGTTGCCTTTCTTGTCCACAGGACTGCCACCAGCAGCACTTGCTGGGGAGCTTGTCAAGGGTCCAGTCCTCTGGATCCACCCGAGAATCATAATTTATGGAAGAGGTGAGCTGGCGATACTGACTGCAGACTCTGTGGTCACACCACGCACTGTACCAACCAGACAGCGGCTGCTCTGGTAGAGTGGAATGGCCCGATAAAGACAGGGCAGTTGTCCTCTCCAGGGTTGGGCACCGTTGCTCAGGAAACAGTGTACACTTTAAAACAATGTACATACTTCTATGTGCCCAGTAGGTGGAACTTTTAAGTACAGAAACCGAACAGTGGAAACGAGAGCCTTACTCTTAGTGAGCCATGTGGGGAGCGTATGTTTATTACACACACTTAGGGCTCCCCCCATAGGCCTCACTTCCCAAAGAAGAAACACTACTGCCAAAGGACCCAGCAGGAGTCCTGTGAATTATAAGCTATGACTTCTCCGTATACCCAAGACTCCTTGTGCTGAAGGACCATCAGGCAAGGAGAGGAGCCTCCGTCGTGGCGGAAGTGAGGTCATCTACCCAGGGCCAGTCACCCCGCCTCCCTAGATGCTTTCTGGCTGGTTTTAGTGGGAAGTGGGTGAGGGCAGCAGCCCTGCATAGCGAGGAGGAGCTCAAGCCTTTCAGGTGTGGGGTTTGGTTCATGCCACAAAGTAAGAGTGACACCAAGAACAGCAAGGGCGTCAGAGGAGGGAGCCACTGGGGCCAGCTGTCACGTGAAGGCCAGCTGTAGAGAAGAGGTAGCTGCAACTGTCACCATTCTACTAAGTCCTCCCCTGAGAAGGAGGGGTTCTAGACGTATGCAGAACCTACTCCTCGAACTCGGATGAAGAGCAGATCAAAGTGGCCCAAGTTGGGGTACACGAATGGACACCTCCCACATGGCCTTCCAGGAATGGAGGATGAATTCTCTCAGGGGAAATTGTCTGCTGACTGAAGAGATTGTCCTACATTGAACACTTAGCCTCAGCCAAGGAAAGGTTCCTTTCTAGTGATAGCCCATAAAAGATGTACCACCCTGAAGGACGAAGGCCTCGCCCATCATACCCCTAAAGGGCCATCTGAGCTCCAGAATATTCTCTGGGTCCAATGAGGCTTTCATTGCACCATATCCATTTCAGTTCCTCCTTCCTCCCAAAGTTGTCTTCTTCCTCTGTGTTCTACCAGTGAGCAGTGCTCCAGCGACATCTGGGCATCACGGTCGGCTTGCTGGGAAATTCAAGTCTTCCAACCGTTACCACAGTTAACCCATCCCTCCAGCAATTACATCTGCTGTATTAGTAGACAAACGCTCCACTCTCCTAACTTGTGTGGCTTGCCCTGTGCTTTCAGGCTTTCTTCAAAAGCCATCAGCTGGGAAGCTTCCGTGCCTCTGCTTCATTTCACTGGGGGTCCACGCCCCCCCCCCATTCTGTTCCATGTCTCATTGCATCTCGGTGGCTGTCAATGGCGGCTTTAAATGTCTCCCTCTGTAGTGAGTGCCTAGGTGTTGGGGATGGGGTCCTGCCATTTTTTTTTCAGCTGTACTACTCAACACTACTCCTGGCTCATCTTCAGTTCTTGAGCCTCCCCTTTTTGTTGAAAATATGAAACATTTTGTTTTACTGCTGGGAAACCATGCACAGGTAATCTGAGATGGGTTGTCATCAATATCTAATTATTCCCGGGTATGTACCTGCTCATCCCATTTAAGGGAAAGCTTCCTGATGTTGCAGATAGGCACTTTTACATTTACAATTTATGTTTCTGTCTTTCTACAGAGCCCCATTTTCTACCCATTGCTTCTCTCTGAAGGAACTTGGTTAAGGGTTGTGTAGAAGTTTCCGCCAAGGTTAAAACATGCCATCCTAGTACATATCGAACCCCTACCTGATCTACCCAACGGACAGCACAGTCTCCACAGTTATGTGGAGAGCAGCAACTGACTCTGGCATGAACCCTGGTGCCCATATTTGACCACCTCCCCTTGGTGGGGAGGCCTGGTGGCACTCAAAGAAAGAATAAGCAGGCTACCAAGATGAGACTTGATAGCCTATGACCATATAGTGGGGGAGGAGGTCCCCCTCGGTCTTAGACCTAGGAGAGGGGAATAGGGTGAAAGCGGGAGGCAGGGAGGAATGGGAGGATACAAGTGAGGGGATAATAATTGAGTTGTAATCTGAATAAATTAAGTAAATTAAAAAATATGCCATCCTACAAGGAACTCTTTAAACAATAATGTAAACAATGCAAATTGTCTTCAGGAAGTCCCTAAAACTGACCGGATTCACTGGGCCTCTGTTGGCAGAGTAAATGATTTTTTAAAAAGCTGAGAATCACTTTCAGAGGAGGAAAGCTGAATTGCTAAAGACTCTCAGGTAAAGTACCAAAGCTGGAAAGACTGAGAGGCAAACCATTGGCCTGGAAGATGCAGAAAAGGACTGAGCTGCCTGGAAAAGATTTAGACCAACCAAGACACAAGGAAATGGCACTTTACCTTGCTGAGCTGCCTGCGGCTGTGCAGTGTGCTCTGGGTCCCCAGCTTCCTGAGCTCTCAGTCATATTGATATGGTCTTTGGTGATGTACGTAATTACAACACAATCGAGTGGTTCACCAAGCTGGACCGTGGTGGTATCCGCACTTTGCTGTGTCACGGGCTCCCCGTCTGGAGAGAGTGGACATAAATAGTCACACCACAGTGTGCCCTGCAGCTCTCACTGCACAGGACAGTGGAATCACCCCATGTGGCGCTGGGAAAAGGCCGCCGGAGATAACACCTGTCTTTGGTTTTTCACCACCGTTATTCTTTAAGGTTTTGACATTTTATTTAGCTTTAAAGTTTTAGCACAAGCATATATTGCATGCGAAATATATCTGCCCAGTCCTGTCCTACTTTGCGTTCCCTCTACTTTTCCCTCCTGTTAGTCAGTGTGGTCACCTTAGACTGTTTGTTTCTACCTCCATGTAATCTATAAGCACACATCTTTATGCATCTATACAAATCTAGGATCTACAGATGAGATAAACCACCTGATGTTCGTCTTTCTGAGACTGGCATAATTAATTTACTACAGTTTCTTCAGTTGTATCCATTTTCCTGCAGATGATATATCTTTTTATATTTTTTTATAGATGAGAAAAGTTCCACTGTGCCTGTGCCACATTTTCCTTACCCATCCCTCTGTTGCTGGATCCCCATGCTGGTTCTATAAAATAGCTGTGGCAAATGGTGCTTCAGTAAACACTGATGTGCAGGAGTCTCTGATGTGTCACTTTGGAGCTCTTCAGCTAACACTCAGGAGGTCCCTGGGGCCTCATTGCTCCACAAAGTCAGCTATGGGGAAAAAGGCTGATTCGGCCACAGTGACTGTCACAGTGTTCTTTCTGGTGTGTTGCTGTTTTGAGACTCGTTTTTAAAGTAAGACAATAAAAGCTTCTATCCAAGGTCCAAGAAACTACGCATCTACCTTACAGACTCTGTGTTTGAAAAGATCTTCACCATTCCTACACCTGATAGAGGGCTAATACCCAAAATATATAAAGAACTTGAGAAATTGAACATCAAACAAACCAAATAACCCTATTAAAAATGGGATGCAGCAGAGATAAACAGAGAATTCTCAACAGAGGAATCTCTAATGGCCAAGAAGCACTTAAAGAAATTCTCAATGTCCTTAGTGATCAGGGAAATGCAAATTAAAACAACTCTGAGATTTCATCTTACATCCATTAGTATGGCTAAGATAAAAAACTCAAGTGACAGCACATGCTGGTGAGGATGTGGAACAGAGGGAAACACTTTGGAAATCAATCTGGCAGTTTCTCAAAAAAAATGGGAATAGTGCTACCTCAAGACCCAGCTATACCACTCCTGGGCAAATTCCCAAAATATGCTTCACCAAGCCACAAGGACATTTGTTCAACTATGTCTTATTCATCACGACCAGAAACTGTAAACAACCCAGATGTCCATCAACCAAAGAATGGATAAAGAAATTGTGGTACATTTACACAATGGAATACTACTCGGCTATTAAAAACAACGTCATCATGTAATTTGCAGGCAAATGGATGGAACTATAAAATATCATCCTGAGTGAGGTAACCCAGACCCAGAAGGACACACATGGTATGTACTCACTCATAAGTGGATATTAGCCACATAATATAGGATAACCATGTTACAACCCACAGATCCAAAGAACGTAAGTAACAAGGAGAGCTCAGGGGAGGATGCTTGACTTTCACCAAGAAGGAGAAATGAAATAGACACCATAGACATCAAAAGTGGCTGGGGGGGGGGAGAGAGAGAGAGAGAGAGAGAGAGAGAGAGAGAGAGAGAGAGAGAGAGAGAGAGAGAGAGGGGAAAGGGGGAGTCCGGTGGGGGAGGGTGGGGGGAGGGTGGGGGAGGGTGGGGGAGGGTGGGGGAGGGTGGGGGAGGGTGGGGGAGGGCTGGGATAGAGAAGGGAACTTGGCGTTAGGGCATCTCTGGGATAAGCTGGGGACCTGGGATGGGGGAGGCTCCTGAGAAGACACAAGGATGACCCTGGCTGAGACTCCCAGCAGCAGGGGATACTGAGACTGTAGTGGCCCCATCCTGTAGCCAGGCAGGACTTCCAGTGGAGGAAGGAGGACACCAACCCATCCACAAAGCCCTCGACCCAAGATTTGCCCTGCCTACAAGACATGCAGGGATAAAGATGGAGCAGAGATCGAGGGAATGGCCAACCAATGACTGGCCCAACTTGAGACCCACCCCATGGGAGAGACCTAACCCCCTACACTATTAATGATACTCTGCTATCCTTGCAGACAGGGTCCCAGCATAACTCTCATCTGAGATGCTTCATCCAGCAGAAAATGGAAACAGCCAAACATTAGGTGGAACTCAGGGGGTCTTGTGGAGTTGGGGAAGGACTGAGGGAGCTGGAGGGGTCAGGGACACCACAAGAAGACCTACATAGCCAACTAACCTGGGGCCATGGGGGCTCACAGAGTCTGAACCACCAACCAAAAAACACGCGTGGACTGGTCCTAGGCCCCCTACATATGGCGCTGATGGGCTGATTGGTCCTCAAATGGGTCTCCTAGCAAATGAAGTGGAGGTTGCTTCTAACTTGGACCCTGTTGCCTCCCTCTCCATCCCGTTTCCCTAGCAGGGCTGCCTCATCTTGCCTCAGTGAAAGAGGAGGCACTTAGTCCTGATGGGACTTGATGTGCCTGTGTGGGTTGGCACCTGCGGCAGCTGGGGAGTATGAGGGACGTGGTGGGAGGGTGCAACTGGGAAGAGAGGAGGGAGTGGGGTTAGGACTGGCATGTAAAGTGAACAAATACATAAGTTAATAAAGAAAAAGGCTATTTTTGTTTTAAATTACATATTTAATAATTTAACAATTTAATGATTGTTCTCTCTGTACTTTATACTTAAGGAGACTAGGGGTTTTGGCTTCTGTTATTAGTGTTGCATCTCAACACCCAACACTGAGCCTATAAATTTATCAACAGTGATGGGTACGTGTTTACAGCATTAAACGTGTGCAAATATAAATCAGCTTATAAATAATCATTGGGTGGTTGGGAATGTGTCTTAGGGATGAGAGATTCAGCCCTCAATTCTTTTGTTTGTTTGTTTGTTTGTTTTTATTTTTATTTTTTTTGAGACAGGGCTTCTCTGTGTATCCCTGGCTGTCCTGGACTCACTTTGTAGACCAGGCTGGCCTCGAACTCACAGCGATCTGCTGCCTCTGCCTCTGAGTGCTGGGATTAAAGCTGTGTGCCACCACGCCCGGACATCCTAAGTTCTTACTTTATGTCTTCTCCAGGCCTCACCCCTCTGTTTTGATTTGACAGAGGAGACAGTGAGGGGGACTGGAGAGAGAGACAGGTCGTCAGGAGGAGCAGAAAGAGCCCAAGCAGCAGCGGGGGTGGGGAGCTCCTGCTGCAGCTGTTGGTGGGCAGAAGGATGGAGACAACACGCACAGCCTTGGGCAGCCCTCCTCCCCCCTCCCATCCTTTTCTCCCCTCCCCCTTCCTTCTCCCTTCTTCCTTTCCCCCTCCTCCCCCACCCTCCCCCATCTGCCCCCTCCCTCCCTCCCTTCCCCCTCTCCTCTTCCCCCCCCCCCCCCAAGCTTGCTCTCTCACAACCCAGGGACTGGACTTCTAAGTTTGAGGTGTTGTCAGGCTTGGTTCTTTGGAGACTACCTGTCTTTTTGGTGTCAGATGGCTCCTGTCTCTTTGCTTAGGTAATTTTTTTTCTTGTGTATTTGTGTACTGATCCTTCTTTTTGAATGAATGCCAATTATTGGTGGCTTAGACTTTATTAGAATGTGTGCATGTGCGGTGTGTGTGTGTGTGTGTGTGTGTGTGTGTGTGTGTGTGTGTAGTGTGTGGTGTGTGTATATGGTGTATGTGTACATGTGTGGTGGTATGCTTGATGTGTGTATGTCTGTGGGGTGTGTATGTAGTGTGGACACGTATGTATGATATGTGTTGTGTGTATGTGTGTGTGTGATGTGTGCTGTGTGCTGTGGGGTGTGAATGTATGTGTGTGTGGTATATATGTGATGCATATGTGGTGTATGTGTATGTGTGTGTTATATGTGCATTTGTGTGTTGTGTGTGAGATGTGTGTGTAATATGTTTGTGGTGTGTGTGAGAGAAAGATGTGTGCATGAGATAGGTCTGTGTATGTGTGAGAGAGAGGTGTGGTGTGGGGGGGTGAGTGTATGTGTGTGAGTGTGTGTGTGTGTAGGCTAGAGGTTGATACCAGGTGTTCCCTTGGTTACCCTCTATTTCACTTACTGAGGTGGAGTCAGTGATTCTGCTAGCCTGGCCACCCAGGGACCCTGTCTCTGCCTTCTTAGAGCTGGGGTTATTGGCAGGCCACCATTGCCAGCTCAGCCTTTTCATGAGTGCTGGGGTCTGAGCTCCAGTCCTCACAGTGCGTGGTAAGCACTTGGTCCACAGCCATCTCCCCAGCCCTGACAACATTAAATGTTAATTACCTCTTTATAGGCTCTGTCTTCCAAACCAGTCGTATTCTGAGGAGCCAGAGGTTGATACCATAGGAGCCTGGGGCGAGGGGCAACACATTCACTCATAACTTCTGCCCAGAACTCACTGAGGCCTCCAAATGTTAATCTCACAGAAAAACAAATGGTAGGTGGGTGATCCTTTCAAGCAAGTGTGGTTAAGAAACCAAATGAAGCAGTTAGGAAAGTCCTTCCTTGACCAATGGGTGCACAACATTCCTAAGAGACAGGTGGCTGACTTACAGTTCAGCTTGGGGTCATTACAGTGAACAGAAACTTAACTTAGCCACAGACTCAAAATGGCTCCTGATTTTGAAATGGAGACAGGCTGGTTCTTTACCTCTGGGAGCTGCTAGGATGACCTGAGCTGAGGCAGGATGGATAGACAGCCTGTTTCCTGCACAGCAAGAGCTCTACAGAGAGCACTTGTGCCTGTCATCTTCATGGGACAAGAGCCCTGCTTTCTAGGACATTGTGACATCCCTTTGTATGACTGAGTAGGATCCAGTGGAGCCACAGTTTCGTAACATCTGCTTCTTGCAAACCTTCTAATTGTCCACAAAGACTTGGCAGAGAGCCTGACAGTTTGTCTGGAACATGGAATGTGAATATGAAACACAGCATCTGGCTTCAGGACAGAGAGGGGCACTCTTTGTCCTCTTCTGCTGGAGGTGACTGGGTCCTGCTCAAAGCCAGGTTAGGTCGATGTCTTCTCCACAGTGACTAACTCTGAGATGCATCCTCTGACAAAAAGAATGTGGGTCAGGAGTATACTTATGGTTCTGTATGCGAGTCTGCTCTCACTGTCCGCCCTGCAATGCCCCTGTAACTATCCAGATGTCAGGAGTATGCTTATGGCTCTTACTGTCCACCCTGCAACGCCCCTGTAACTATCCAGATGTGCTTTCCCTCCTCCCCTACTGAGAGTTCCAAGTCCTGGTGGGGAAACTGAGGGCCTCCTGACTGGGGCAGACATTTGCCATTAGCAAGGTCGTCTCATAGAGCCCTGTGGTGCATTTGTGACTGATGCCTTTGCTGCCCACCCACCTATCCGGCTTCCTGAGCTTGGGCCCCATTACTTCTGAGGAGTGTGTCTTTTGCTCTTCCTTCTGTACATTTAGCTGCTGGCCTCGTCTGCCCTAGCCTCTGGTCACAGCGGGTCTTTCTTCTTTGAACCTACACTTCCAACAAGTATCTGACCGACTGATGACTCTGACCTGTGGCTCTGGCTCCACAGATGCCTGCGTGAGCGTTTGGCTGGCGACCTCTACTCTGTTGAGACCTGGTACTTTGCGTCTTGCGATCTCTTGGATGTGATCTCACAGCCTCGCTTCGGCCTCCCTGGTGGCTGTTCTTCATTTCACTGTGTCCTCCTCGGCTTCCCGGGGTCAGTGGGCGGGCCCTGCGAGTGGGAGGGATAAAAGGCAAATTATCAGGATGAAAACCAGTTATAAAATGGGTCCACACAGGAGTTCACTGAACAAATTTCACGACTCAAGCAGAGATTAGACCCCAGGCCTATGTGTCATATCTTAACAAAGGGCGCTGGAGTGCAGACAAGAGGCTGGGTGAACGCTCCTGCAGCAGGAAGCTTTACAGGAAGGTGGCAAGTATGTGTGTGACCAGCAAACGCTACTCTCCAGTATGGACATGGGTCACCTCTGGAGGGACCCTAACCCTGTAACGGAGAGGGGGCCCCTTTATAAATAGAGATCTCTGTTATCTTAGAAAGAGAAACTTAGATCCAGTTTTTAGAAAATTATGGGATGGAGAGAGCTTCTCCCACATTTGCTCTCTTTTAGGTGCCTTCAACTCAAAATGATCCCTCTGTCAGATTGGCCTATGTGGGGTGGTGTATTGGTGCCCCCCACTGTTCTGGGAAAAGTGGGTGAGGAATGGCTTTGAGTCTTAGAAACTCTTAAAAATTGCATTTATTTAATTTATTTGTGCATGCTTGCAGAGGCGAGATAACAACTTTCAGGAGTCAGTCCTCTCCTTCAGCTACGTGAGGCCCAAGGTTGAACTCAGGTCATCAGTAGATGTCTTTACCGTGAGCTCTGGTTTGCAGCTGGTGTTTGCTACTTTGTGAGTTCCCTTTTCCCTCTTCCGCCTTTTTCCATCCTTATTAACCCCTAACACTAGATAGAAGGGGAAAGGGATAGAGGGCAGAGGGGGCAGCATTATCACTGGACTCCTTCCTGCTCACTAGGAGTGACAAGTTCCTTGGGGGCAAGTTTTATCTTTGCATCAGGATATATAATTTCTTCCTCTCACTTCTTTGCACACAACTACTTGACAGACCACAGTCAACCACCAACCAGCCAACAGCAGCAACCCCGCCTCTCATGGCCTTAGCATTTATATACCCTCTGAAAAGTCCCCAGAATTCCAAACATCACACACTCGCAGAAACTATCTGCATTTAGAATAAGCACAACCTTGCTAGAGCACGAGGCAAATCACAGTCATCTTCGGTGAAGCAGCCACATATCCCCACACCTGGGATTAAAACAAAAACATATTCCCACAGAAACCAAAACCCACAATTCTCACTACACTTGTTTTTCACTATACTGAGAGGCACCCGAAGAAAGCTTGTTAAAATCCTGAGCCCCTGGCCTGCTTCTTCTGATTCGGAGTCTGCTTTTTACAAGACTCTCAGGCAGGTGGCAGGTACATACATGGCCATCAAGCAGTGCACAGCAATGTTCAAAACCAGCTTTTGGGTGGCAAGCAGTCATCTGTCAAACCCCTTGTGATGGGTGTAGGCAAGTTGCTGCTGCTGCTGGCATAGGTTTGACTCAGAGCAGGAGCCTGTATCTAATTGCAATAGATAGAGCAACTTGGGTCAAAGCCAGGCCTTCAGAAGGACAAAGGGGAGTGATGTGGGCATCTGAGGTGAGGCCATTAGCAGTTGGATTATAATACAATGTGCTGTAATGGAGCAGTAATGAAATGCAATTGATACAGCTCTGCTATAAAAGGGGCACTGTCTTCAAGCATTCATCCTTCACAGACAGTGACACGGAGTCAGGCAATGGAGGGAGGGAGAGAGAGAGCTCTGCCGCAAATGTTGTAGTTTTGCCTTCGGCTGTTCTTGTTCTTCATGTGAGTCTGTACTGGCCCCAGCTCCTGCATGCTCCGTCCACTGGACTTTTACGTTGCAGGAAGAGAAGGTGTGCATAATGGGAAACCAAGGGCCGTCCTGCTGGCCCCCTCTGATAGGTCTTGGGAACAAACTGCAGCTGGGACATGAGCTTCGGCTGTCAGAGCCAACAGCCACTGAAATCCTTTTAAAAGGATGTATGTCGCTTCAGTGAAGCTGATACTTTGTCAAAGATATGCTGGACATACTGCTAATCAGGAGGAAGAAAGAGATTTAATAGCTTCAGGCAGGAGCACACTGAACAAACACATGATGCAAGGTTAGATTCAAGGCCTGTATACCATATTAACAAAGAATGTTGAAGTGAGGAAAACAGCACCAGCACCACATAGCACCAGCCCCATACAGCATCAGCCCCACACAGCATCAGCCCTACACAGCATCAGCCCCACCCAGCGTCAGCCCCACACAGCACCAGCCCCACACAGCACCAGCCCCACACAGCACCAGCCCCACACAGCATCAGCCCCACACAGCATCAGCCCCACACAGCACCAGCCCCACACAGCATCAGCCCCACACAACACAAGTACCACACAGCACTAGCACCACACAGCACCAGCACCACACAGCATCAGAATCACACAAAACAAGCACCTCACAGCACCAGCACCACACATCAGAATCACACAAAACAAGCACCTCACAGCACCAGCCCCACACAGCATCAGCCCCACACAGCACCAGCACCACACAGCACCAGCACCACACAGTATCAGCCCCACACAACACAAGCACCACACAGCACCAGCACCACACAGCAGCAGAATCACACAAAACAAGCACCTCACAGCACCAGCCCCACACAGCATCAGCCCCACACAGCATCAGCATCACCCAGCACCAGCCCCACACAGCACCAGCCCCACACAGCATCAGCCCCACACAACACAAGCACCACACAGCATCAGCCCCACACAGCATCTGCACCACACAGCATCAGTACCACCCAACATCAGCACCACACAACATCAGCACCACACAGCATCAGCACCACACAGCATCAGCACCACACAGCATCAGCACCATACCTCCCTGATGTTTCAGTTGCTATCTCATCTCTCATTTCATCATTTCTCTTGATCATTCTGCTTTTCATGTATGCTCAAAAGTTATTTTTACTAGCCTTTCACCAAAAATTTACTTTTAAAGAGATTTGATTATTTATATTTATATATATGAATGTTTTTCCTGTGTGTGTGTGAGAGAGAGACATGTGCATTCTTGATTCTTGTAGAAGTCAAACGTGGGCACTGCATCCCCAAGAAATGAAATTACAAATGGTTGTGAACTTCTATGGAGAGCTTGGGAATCAAACCTAAATCCTCTGTAAGAGCAGTAACTGCAAGCTGGGCGTGGTGGCGCACGCCTGTAATCCCAGCACTCGGGAGGCAGAGGCAGGCAGATCGCTGTGAGTTCAAGGCCAGTCTGGTCTACAAAGTGACTCCAGGACAGCCAAGGCTACACAGAGAGACCTTGTCTCAAAAAACAAAAACAAACAAACAAACAAACAAAAAGAGCAGTAACTGCTTTAAACTACTGAGCCATTTCTCTGGCCCTACAAAATTTCCTTTTCCCCAGTACTTTCAGTTGTTCCAAAA
Organism: Acomys minous; assembly: GCF_964271855.1. Classification (NCBI taxonomy): domain Eukaryota; kingdom Metazoa; phylum Chordata; class Mammalia; order Rodentia; family Muridae; genus Acomys; species Acomys minous. The sequence goes on along the minus strand of NC_140483.1, from coordinate 2,145,402 downwards.
GATGTGGTATGAAAATTTGAATTAGCACTCACCCTGGGAAGGCAGTTGTTAATTTTTTAATTTATGTAATGCTTATTTTGAAAAAAAAAAACAAAAAACAAAAGACATAATAAAAACCCTCATGCCTCGCACCAAAGGACACAAGGACCAAATTAGAAACCTAAAAGGGAAGATGAGGGGAAGAGGAGATGCCAAGGGAGCTACAGCTAAACTGCACAGCAAATATAACGTTGGTGCCATGTGAAATTTTTACTGGGTAAACAAAGGTGTACTTACTCAGATAGGGCACCATGTGAACTCTTTACTGGGTAAACAGAGGTGTACTCACACAGATAGGACACCAGAGACGGAAATCCATAAATGACTCCAGTGCAGCCTGGTGACCAGGGAATTTATGGGGTTACTTCCAGAAGCATGAGCAACTTATGGACAGCGACACCACTCAGGAAAATAATCTCTCTCCTCCATAGCCCGTTACCTGCCTGTCGATTCTTGCTGAGGGGTGAGGTCCCACGAGCCCCTAACTCTAGCATCTATAACTGTGACTACTAACTGTCTGTAAATTATCGGTAGAAAGCTCAGGAGGTCAGTGGGCACATCATGCTGGGAGGATGGTGTTCCACAGCTGTTGGGTTTCCAGTGGGCATTTCCGGTTAACTGCTTCATGAAAGAGTGGGGAGCAAGGTGATGGAGGGGTGCTACACAAGCTTGTCAAAGGTTATCTTGCTTGATACCGAGATGAAAATAGTGTGCTTGAGAGTGTGGACTCTCCAGACACTTGCTGGCTCTTCTGTGTGTGCTGTCCTCCATGCCAGCGTCCTGTCCTTGTGATAAAGCGCGGAAGGAAATCAACTTCAAATGGGGAAGTGGCGTCAGAAGGTTCCACTCCGCTCCACTGTAGCCTGTGCCGGGGGGAGAACGTCTAGGTGAGGGGGTGTGTGGGGGGGCAAAGCTGGGGAATGAGGAGATAGAAAGCAAGGTCTAGCCTCTTGGTACCTGAAGTTCTAGCAGCTCCCAGCAGGGTAGAAGCTGAGGACCAAGTCTGTACCCTGGCATAGCGGGAAGTGAGGGGACCCAGCGATGGTCCCAGTGCCAACTACAGAGCAGAGAGCCCAGGCCTGACTCCCAGATGCACCGTTTACAAGCTTTACGACTTCCCGCCAGCCCCTGTCACCCTCTGTCACCTATAAACCTGAGATGTCAACTGCATCTGCTAACGGCTGGGGAGCATTAAATCGTTCCACAGTCACGGAGCACACAGCAGCGCCTGGCTCTTCACAAGCCCTTGTCGTTATTCCTACTTGACAGATAAGGAAATTGGGTCTCAGAGAGGTTAAGTGGCTGGCCCAGAGTTTGGTGGCCACATCAAATCGGCACCACATCTGATCTGACCCCTCTTAAGTATGCATATGCCGACTCAAGCTTGTGGGCTGCTGCTGCTGGCTACCCCTGCGCGCAGCATTAGTGCAGGCTACCTCAGCGAGCACTTCTCACCTGTGGATCCCTTTGGTAGGGACTCCTCCCCCGACCTCTAGCTTGGCGAGTCCTTTGAGCTGGCGTCTACTTTTAACACAATAGGGCAACTGTACTAGTGATCCCATGCACTGATTCACCTGTGGGCTCACTAAAGTTGTTCTTAGCCACCTGTCCTTCTCAGATACAGTTGAGCACAGGCAAAATTGAAGTCACTTTCTGCCAAAGGTCTTCTTCAGTGCTGTGTTAGGACAGAGCGTCCCCCTCCCCTCATCTTAGAGGCATCACCTGAGTGTAATTCTCCTCCATCCCACCAGGTGTCGCACCTTTCCTGAAATCTGACAATCAGCAAGGAAAATTTAGAGAGGTGGGAGGTGGGATTGAAGGAAGGGGGTCGGGATGGGGAAGACACTGCCTGTTATCTCTAGACAAAAGGACCTGCTTGCCGCCTCCTTCTTTGATGCATGGCCAGATCTTCCCAGAGAGCTTGGAGAAGTCACCACAATTCCGGAAGCGTCTGTTGCTGTTAGGGGATTGGTGTCTGTCTGACCCATCCCTTTCATCCCTGAGCTGGCAGCCTCCATCTACAGTCACAGTGCTCTTCTTCAGAGCCCCCACAGCCTCCCCTCCTTTCTTAAGCTCTCCTTCTTTCTGAGTCTGATTAAAAAAAAAAAAAAAAAAAGACAAGAAGTCCTGGCCCTACCTGCCCTCAATATTCTTTGAATCAGGGAAGTTCAAAGGCCAGTATGTGACAGTGGCACTAACTAGTGTTCTTGCAGACATTAGCCTAATTTGTCCTCATTTTTCCTCTTAGTATGGCAGAAATACTCTCCCATTCCGAAGCAAGACTGTCACATGCTTTTCCTGCAGGCGGCAAGGTAGGGATTGGACAGGCGGACAACACTGTAGTGGCTGGAATATTAGCAGATCTAAAACTCCTGCTTGTCCTAGGCAGGCGGTGAGCGCCCTCCAGCCACCAGCCCTGCCATCCACCCGTGCACAGAGAGGCTGGGTCAGGAAACGCAGAGCCTGTGGTTTTTCTCTCAGGCTTTACCCTCTGTCCTGGGTACACACACCATGAAAATGAGGTCCTGCGAGCTGGGAGGGTGTGGTGGGTTATCTCATTTAGCGCCCGCTTCAGAAATGGCGGCAGGGGCTGTTCCCCGCCATCGAAGACCCTGATGCCCAGAACAGAGTGCTAAGGGAGCCTGCAGCTTCTGTGTCCTGCACCTCATTTATGCACAGCTTTTAATATTCAGAGAGGTTTTTTTTTTCCAATACACATTTTCATGTGTACTGGGAGCCCAGAGCCCAGACACAATGTATTATTGATAGGATTGTAATTTACTCTTCTTGGGTTGTATCTACAGTGTATACCATTAGCACAAAATATTAAATTACCAGTGGTTGTATATATTTGTCTACTTGGGTTTGGCTCAATGATATTTGTTTTTCTCCTCAATAAATGACCGTGAATACAGAAAGCTGGGTAATAGTATTTTTTGCCGTTGCTGTTGCAAGGGTGCTTTGATTAAACAATTTCCTTAACACTGTTTGTGCTGAGCCATTCTTTGCAGGCAGGGCAGGAGATTGGGGGCTCAGAGGGGAAGATGGATAGGCAGTTCTCGCCAGCTCTTGGCTCACACTGTGTCTCTGGCAGGCTGCTCTGGGCCTAGAGCAGGGACTTATGCTTCTACAAGAAGGACCAGCAATCTGTGCGGCCAGAGGGAGGATGCGGGCTGTTCAGACCTTGGTGCCAGATACACAGAGCTCCAGGTCTCAGCTGAAAATGTGGAGCTGCGGCTGGGCTGGGATTCAGGGTGTCATGCAAAGCCCTTGGTTACAGCCTCATGCCCTAGGTTGCTCTGAAGCCTTCTCATCCGTAATCACCACTGGCCACTTTGGTTCTTGTCCCTCCCTGAGCTGGATGGCACAGAAACACACATGCTCAAGCGTTGCCACCCATGGAAATACTGCATCACGTCTGCCTGGTCTTTTCTTTGTTCTAGCCTTTGAATTTCTGCGGAGCTCAGAACAGAAGCCTTTATTAGTTAGCTAGCTCAATACCCAGCATACCTAGCCCACCACTGTCCCTCAGTTAGAGCCACTCCATAATTTTTATGAGTAAACAGGTTCTTTTTTTCTTTGAATGCCTGTGGCTTGATCTCCTCACCCTTTTGTGGGGCTCTGTATGCAGAGATGTGGAGGATGGGCTGAGTTTGGCATTCACATTACTGCAAGCAGGAGGATAAGACACTCAAGATAAATGATTCCCCCCCCCCCCCCCCCATATTCAGTGTTAAGGACCTCATGATTCCCTGGGCAGATGAAGTCTTGGGGGTGAAGAGGTCACTGTGGGGCACCCAGGACCTGGGTCTGGGATATCAAATTGGGTTCTATGCTCAGTTCCTAAGAGAAAAGGCAGCTATGGCTGTATTGTGCCTGGCCACACAGGGCATCTTCCAGAGGTGAGTTTTGTTTAGTGTTTGCCTTTTTTTTTTTTTTAAAGCCAGGTGGCTCCTCCAGCAGACCCTTCCACTGGAGAAGGGGCAATTCCATGAAGTATTTCTCTGGGTGGGTCCTTCATCCTAAGTGGACCTTTTTTGGACTTCTGCCTCCTGCCCCAATCATACATCTTCTTCCCTGAAGGAAAGATGTGGTGTTTAAAAACAAAACAAAACAAAACAAAACAAAACAAGACAACAGTCACTCAGGAGGCACAGCCAATGAAATCAGTGCCAAATCTATCAAAGCGAGCTATAGACCCTGACATCCAGGCCATTCTTTGTCCCCAACCCTGACTCCAGCTTTCTATACAGCCCAAGCACACGTTCTGGTGCACGGGGACCACGGGAAGGCAATTACACTTGTGAGTGATTAAAGTCGGATCTGGCAGCTTTACGTGTCAAATGTGTTTAAATGCATTAACCTTTATGGAATTTACACTTCGTGCTGTGCTATATCCTGTACAGTGTCAGAAAGACCTGAATCTGCCTCCATTTAAGTCTTTTTTACATTTATTTTATTACAATATAAATAGACAAATAATTCTAATAGGGATTTCTTCCCCAATTCTGCAGGTCTTGCTGGCACTGTGGAGAGTCAGAGGGCACTAGGGTCCCTGGCTGGTTGCAAATGATGTCCCAGCTACCTGCTTGGAAACCCCGGGGTGGGGGTGGGGGGTCAGGGAGCCAGCGGGGGCTTCCTTGAGCTCCTGTCTGGGATTTAAGGCCATAGGGGAGCAGACTCAGGAGACTGACAGCACGGGGCACAGATGCAGGAAGGCGTGTCAGCAGACAGGCAACTTTTAATTTTTACAAGTTACAAAAGATGCGCGTCTCTGAAGCCTCGGTTTTAGGGAGGAAAGCCACATGGCTCTCACCGGCAGCGTTCTCGTGCCTGCCTCTGCACGCGCGGTGGCGTCTGCAGACGCCTTCGGTGCCTGCGTTGCTGCCTCCGCTCAGACGCTGTGCTGTGGCTTCACTGTTGGCAGCTCCATGCCTCCTGAGCTTCACGCCACTGAAATCTGGTTGGCACAAGACAGACTCCGGTGGAATGAAGGACAAGAGGACCCATGGATCATCCGGGGCTGTTCGTCTCCCAGGCCTCCTCCTGCAGGGCTGTGTGTGGCCTTCAGGACCCTGAAGCCGCACTCTCAGAGGACGGGACGACCTGAAAACCCTCCCCATGCATCCCTGTTTCCACCTCAGAGCTAGAGTGTGCTGGGTGGCGCAGCCAGTGCTGTGAGGCTGGACTCTTGGGTGCTTCTTGCTGACAAAGGGCTGCAGGCTAGTGGAGTCTCCTCTCTGCATACCTAGTTAGGGTGCCGGCCATCCTCTTCAATGTGTGCACCACGCCAGAGCTGGCTATGTTGGTAACATCTAGAGAAAGCAGGTGCCTGCCGTTGCCTACCGAGGGGCGGCACGCCGGGGCACAGGTATTCTGAACAAGCCACCGTGCGAGGGCATGAACAGCCCAGATCAGGCCTGGGCGCTGGAATGCAATCAGGATAAGCTGAGGAGGAGGCGGGGGAGGAACAAGGGCTCTGCTGGAGCAGGCCTGTTAATGGGGTGGGAGGAAGGAAGAATGCTTGGTCTTCTTCCCATAGACTTGTCTGGAAAAGTCAGCCTCCAATGGCCATACACCTTTCCCCAGATGTGTGCAGAATCAGTGAACAACTTCTTCAGGGAGCCTAGGGTAGGGGTCAGGAGAGGGAGTGGGCCATACACTGACTCTCAGAGCCTGAGCTGCAGTTAGGAGGCCATGTAGTACCTGCAGACTTTCTGTTCCTGCCCAAAAGAAAATGCCAACCAAGCAGGAGCTTCGCCGGGACTGCGCTGGCCTCGTCTTTTCCGTGTCCTGACTTGTCTGCTGCTCAGTGTGAGCCTCATAAAAGGCTGCTCTAAGCAGAGACATGCAGACTGGGTGGGGAGGGCTGGTCTACCTTGTTTGGAATCCTTTCTTCTTCCTGGGCCTGTTCTGACCTGACGGGGAGGCTCCACCTCTTCCATCCAGCCCCGAGGCACCAGGCCTCTGAGAAAGGCTCTTACACAAAGCAGGGGGTTTTAGTACAGTCAGGGGGAAAAAAAAAAACCTCACTGTCCTGGGCTCAGACTAAGGCACCCTCCTCAGGGCGTGCACAGGGCGCTGCGTGCTGAGGGCAGGCACCTTCTAGTGAACACTTACTTCTCAATAGTCAGAGTGTGCTTTGCTTGTGAGATATCTAGACCACTTAAGCCCCCTCATCACCTTTGACTCACTTCCTGGTCAAAGGGCAGAAAGACGCAGGTCTGCTGGCTGTGGCCAAGGAAGGCAAGAGGCTGGGGGCGGGCTTCTGGGGTGGAAGGAGTCTTGGCTTCTGTTTGGATTTCAGCTTGGTTCTGAAAGCAGAGGGAGCATTGTCAGTTCTCTAGCTGGGCCCTCCTTACCCAACTTTTAAGATAGCCCATTGGATTCTGCAAGTCCTCAAGTTAGACTTACCCTCATGTGAGACCCTGACCCTCCCAGTGTAACCCAGGGATGAAAAGGCTTGATAATGGTGGTGCCAGGCTAGGCCGTAAGAACAGGGTGGGGTGGAGGCAGCTCAGGACAATCTCACCCTCCAAATCATGTCCCTCTGGTCCTGTAGACCTGCAGCTGCTCTAAGAAGAGTTGATCTAGAAGCTGGATCCTGAGACCTGATCCACCCTGAGCACGCTGAGCACCACACCTAGGACTGACGCTCTCTCCCTCAGCAAGCCTCTGCTAGTGCAGTCCCCAGTGACTTCCATCGTGGCCAGTCGCGGCACTGCGTTGGGTCAGAGAACCAACAAGACTCATATTGGCCTAGATTCTAAGTTTTAGCCAGTGACTGCTGTCCCAGCTGCCTTCAGGTCTGTCCCCTAAATGTCTTTAAAAAACAAACAAACCAACTTGGATTTGAGTACCACAGAAGGGAGGCAGGCTTGCATTTACTATGAGGGCTAGGCAGCGAGGCACATGTTCCTCTAGTCAAAGGAGTCCCCGGGGAGCTAGACAGAACTGCAGTTGCCTGGAACCCACTTCTATTAGCACCAAGATTTACCACCCACCAGCTGGGGAATCCTCAGAAAGACAGAGGGGGAAACTGATGATTGACTTCCAGAGAAGAGCGCATTTCCCACTCTTCCCTTCGGGCCTTATAAACGATTTCCTGGGATCCAGCCACTCACCAGCCACATCCGGAGACCTCAGACTCACCTGCAAGTACACAGAGGCACCTACACCTTCCGATATCACCTTTGCCTTTCATTGTTTTCCATCCTAAAGAAAGTTCCAATCTGGAAGATGGTTGAAGAATCCTGGGTTAAAAAAAAAAAAAGAAAAGAAAAAAAGGAATTTTAAGTCTTGAGAGGGTCTTTTTCCCTCAAGAGTTGAGGACTGGAAAGGAGAGAAGCCACACACTGTACAGGTTGCTTATCAGCCAGGACAGAGCAGAAGTTGCTCCTGAAGAAAGGAGACACGTGGTCCTCTCTTTAGTAAAAGACAATAGGAAAGCAGAAGAAAGTGGAGTAGAGGGGACTAAAGGAAGCTAGAAAGGTGAGGGGCGGGGTGCAGCTAGAGGCTCGCCAAACAGAGCTCCGCCACAGACAATAAAGGAGAAACTGGTTTTTCCAAGGCAGAGGTGAGGAGGCAGCACCAGTCTCAGTATTTATGCACCATTCAGCCAAGTTTCTAGTTACCTGCTAAGCCCAACCAATGGGGAGAGGACCTGGCTGCTGGCTCCGCCTCCCGGAACCACACCTCTGGGGGTGGGGGCAGGGGACATGCCTGCTGAAGCCTTTCTGAGTTCTAACTTTATTCTCCCTTTGTTAGAGCAAGCTGGCGGGACTCTATCTGCCCTGAGAGAGCCTGCAGGTTGTCTCAGCCTTGGGCTGAAAGTTCCCAGTGGCCCAGGATTTAAGGGAGAGGGTCTGTTCAGATCTTACCTTGGGTCATGGAGGCTGTGCATATGTGTGCATCTACATGCCTACACCCGTACAGAGTAGGGACCAGGAATCAAAGTCCTCTGCACTGCTGAGAGCATGCAGTACCCTGCTATGTGTTCTGCTGTGTGAGAGGAAGTTGGGAAGACAGAAGGACTTGGGGAAGCACCTAGCAAACTGTTAGTTTGGTTTGTTAGCTAACCCTACCTCCCCACCTTGCTTCACTTCCGCTCCCCATTCCACCACCTCTTCCTCTCTACTTCCTTCTCCCCACCCCTCGCCAGGTCTCCCACCTCCTGCTTACTCCTCCCTGGGAGAGGGAAGCCTCTCTGAGTGAATCCTAGCAGCCCTCCCCTCTCAGCAGGGAAATGCAGGTCACAGTGTGCAGAGCGTGTTGGTCCTGTCCTGTCCTGTTCCAGAGCCCCTCACAGGACCTGCTCCAAACCTTCTTTGCCATCTTCCAACTCCTACCTCTTCCCCCAGCTGGGGAACGGGGCTTATAAGGCTTAGGAGGCACATTTCTATAGCCAGGTCAAGATGTGTGTCTACTCAGACCTATCTGGCTTCACCGGCCTGTGGCAGGGCTCCCAGAATGTACCTCTCACAGCTTCTCTTGGCAGATTCCAGCAGACGGTGGGAGGGCCTGAGGCCTCCTCCCGAGGCCCTCTCCCCACGCCTTTCTTTTCCTATCTCATTCACTCACTCATGGCCTCGCCATGGGTACTCGGCCTCCTTTGCGTTTGTCTTTGGGGCTCTTCCAACTGCTCATGTCCCACGTGAACAGTCAGAGACAGAGCAATACGATGTGTCTGAGTGTCCTCCAAAGGAGCAGTCGTCAGCCTCCACTTCCGAGGCTCTGGGAAGGGTCCACAGAGATGAGTCTGCGAGGGTGGACAGAAGATGGTTGGGAGCTGTTTGGATTAAACTCCCGTGTAAGGAGACCTCCTAAGGGTTTAGAGCCGCCCTGAGGTCTGAGGCTGCAGTGGGACTGAGGCCCGCGATGGACAGTGCCCTTTCTGGGCGGGGCCTGTGGTGTTTTCTGTAGGAGGTGGGGTGTCCCAGCGCTAGAGGCTGGGAATGAATGGCCAGAGCTGTTTCTCAGGTGCAGAAGACTTGGAGGCAGTTAAGTAACTGCTGAAGACTGTGACTGGCCCTAAAATATGGGTGAGTGAGGGGTAGAAGAAGCAAGCAAGCAAACAACCAGGAAAAACCAAAACCAACCAACCAAACAAAAAACCCCAAACAAAACCAAAATAACATAAACTCTGCTGGTCTCAGATCTCTCCTTTCCAGGTGTCATCTTTGACCCCTAAGTGTGGTGAGAAAACAGAATAAATCTGCATTTGGCTGGGCTCTGCACTGTTCTTTGTTCATTTCCAGAATCTAGAAGGGTGAGAAACACCCCGGGGTGATTCTGTTGGGAGCCGCCAGCCTGTCTCCCACTCCTCAGCCTATCTCTTCGCCCCAAAAGCCTCAAGTGCCTTCCTCCCCTACTACCAAGTCCAGGTCTCTAAGGGGCATTGATTTCCCAGACACTTCAGGGCCATGCTGGGTGGGTAGAAAATAGAAAGGAATTTGGGAGATGAGTGGGAGTGATCCAGGGCTCCAGCGTTTCCATAGTAATAGTGATCCGTTCCCTCTTCTTCACCGTGGTCCTCTGCTTCACTTTTTCTTTCATGTGCCATCTGTCTTTTGGCCTTCTTGTCTATTTTTCCTGAACACATCCAAGCCTGAGGTTCCCTATAGCTGGAATTCTTTGGTTCCCTGTGTGCCTGGTTACCAGGAAGACAGTGCATTTCTCCACTGGTTCTTCCAGCTCCATGCCTTGCTCATAGTAGAGTTGGGAGCAGGTCTTTCTGAATTTGTGAATTTTAGTTATGAGCCTACCTAATTCTGAAACTTCCCCGGCCTGCTCGCATCACACCTATCATCTTGAAGTTCTGCTAAATTTGTGATAGTGGAGGCTTCTGGGATTCAAGGAAGCCCCACTGTGGCTACACAGGGAGTGAACAGGAGGGTTAGTATGACAGGGCGTGGTCTCAGGAAGCTGCTGCAGACAGCAGGGCATGGCCTCACAGCGCAGGTACTGGAAGAGTGCTCTCTCTCTCTCTGTGTCTCTCTCTCTGTCTCTCTGTCTCTCTCTCCTCTCTCCTCTCTCTCTCTGTCTCTGTCTCTCTGTCTCTGTCTCTGTCTCTGTCTCTGTCTCTCTCTCTCTCTCTCTCTCTCTCTCTCTCTCTCTGTCTCTCTCTCTCTCTGTCTGTCTCTGTCTCTCTCTGTCTCTCTGTCTCTGTCTGTCTCTGTCTCTGTCTTTGACTCTCTCTCTGTCTCTCTCTGTCTCTCTTTCTCTGTCTGTCTCTGTCTGTCTCTGTTTCTCTCTCTCTCTCTCTGTCTCTCTGTCTCTGTCTGTCTCTGTCTCTCTCTCTCTCTCTGTCTCTGTCTCTCTCTTCTTTCCTCTCTCTCTCTCTCCATGCCCCCCCCCTTGCCCTGGTGCTCAGAGTCTACAGGATCAAGGCGGCTTCTTCCAACCCTGTCTGCATTCTGTCCCTAGGCTCAAAAAGGAAATGTGTAAGTGATTTGTCTGCAGAGTATGAACACAGAAAGACAAAATGACAGTCCAAATGGGGTTTGAGCTGAAACGGAACTTCACAGGACCCAGGATTGTGACATGGCTGTGAGAAGAATGAGGTCTTTCTCTGTTTGTACTCTTAGAAATATGAGGCAGGGGTCAGCATGTAGCTCTGAGACAGAGGGCTTGCCGTGCATGCACAAAACCTGAGTTCTAGTCACAGAACTGTGAAAACAAGAATGAAAGAAAGGAAAGGAGTAAAAGAGGAAGGAAGGAAGAAAAAGAGGGCTACGGATGTAGTTTAGTCAGCAGATTAACGTGTACAAGGCCATTAGTCCAAAGTCTGGATACACACACACACACACACATACACACACACACACACACACAGAGAGAGGGGGGAGGAAGGGGGAGGAGGGCAGGGAGGAAGTGAGGAAGAGAGACACAGACAGACAGACACACAGACACAGACACAGACACACAGACACACACACACCTCTCTCTAAGGATGTAGCTCAGTATGTGGAAAGGAAGGAAGGAAGGAAGGAGAGAAAGAAGGAAGGAAGGAGGGAAGTCTTGGTTCTATTACCTTCATCTGTGACCTTAACATTTTAAGAGCAGAATGTATCGACCTAGAAAGTGAGATGCAAGTGGGTAGCAAGGCAAGTGCTTGGGAACAGGCCACCTTGGAAGGTAGAACGAAGGAGCTAGGTGTTTAGTCAACAGGAGTGGTGTCTTTGGGAGACATGATGTAGACTATGAAGGCCTTTTTAAAGTCACAACCACATGCCACATAGAAGAGGTTGTCATGTCCTCTGTGGCCTCTTGAATAGCAATAGGCAGGCAGCTCATCATGTGTTACCAGATGCCCAGATGTTAGCACAGAGGCAGCCATAGCAACAGATGCTGCTGCAGTCCCACTCATTGTCGCTGAGGGCTGTCTTTATCCGTGGAGCCAGCGAAAGGACCAGCAATGTCACCAACACTCACCCTGTCCGTGTGGACTCCCACCAGGGCTGCAGGACAGTGTGAACAGTGGCCAAGGGCACATCCAAGCAACGCCTTCCTTTTTCTCCTCGATGACCCCCTGTATGGCTGGCCTTAGCTGCTGAGCCTGTATAAGACTGTGCAAACAGTAATGGAGATGGGGTGAGTCTCGAGTTGTCAAGCCTGCACTGGTTCCAGAAGCTACAAGCCTGCCCTGCACTGACATCTGTGACTCCTCAGCCAGTGTCACACAGCAGACTGCAGTGAGCAGGTCCCTCTTTACTACACGGTGAGTTGCTGCTTTGCAAGGAAGGCTCCATTATTCCCAGCACCTTTGAGGTACAGCCCAGGAGAGTTCTAAGACACAAGTGTCCCTCACTGCTCTGGCCTGCTTCCCCTACTCCAGCATGCACCATGAGCCGAGATCCTTAGGAGCTGTGGCCACATGCTTTCCTGCTAAGAGGACCCCACCGCCATCCCACCCACCCCTCTGCCTCCAGGGTGAGGCTACAGGCCCTCATTTCCTGCGATGGGCTTGTTCTCCGCAGAGTACAGAGAGAGGCAGGCAGGCTGGAGCCTGCCCTGTTTACACTCTCCTCTGCGTTGCTGGCCCTTTTTTTTAGAGGCTGTCCTCGCTTTGCAGCTTAGGGGGAAATGCTAAGACCACCCACCCTTGCTGATGACAGAGGTCTAGAGCGCCTCGGAGCACTTGAAGGCAGAGCCAGCCTGGATTGCTCTATTCTGGATGCTCTGTGTTCTTCTATGTCCCCTCTTGTGCAATGGTCAGCCCGTGTGCAGGTGTGTACACTAGAGCAGCCCGTGTGCAGGTGTGTACACTGGTCAGCCCGTGTGCAGGTGTGTACACTAGAGCAGCCCGTGTGCAGGTGTGTACACTGGTCAGCCCGTGTGCAGGTGTGTACACTGGTCAGCCCGTGTGCAGGTGTGTGCACTGGTCAGCCCGTGTGCAGGTGTGTACACTGGTCAGCCCGTGTGCAGGTGTGTACTCTACCGTCAAGCTGCATCCCTAGCCCTCCTTTGTCCTTCTTGCCCCTTCTTGCATCCTCCTGCCCCAGCCTCTCACATGTGTGGATTACAGATGTGCACCACCACAGCGCCTCTGTTTGCAGCATTCACAAACTTCTACAAAGCAGCAATGCCTTCAGTTGCTTCCCAGCCTTCTGAAAGTGTGAGGTCTCACCTTCAAGCAGAATGTTTGTTGGGGATTTTATTTTTCTAAGTTAATTTGAAAATATTGCAGGAACGCTAAGTGTGTTGGGGAACAGCCTAATGGTCTCATGTTCTGAGACCTGATGAAGGAGACAAGAAGGTTGGACAGAGTTACACCTCTGGCTTTGACCAAGGTCTTGGGATTTGGAAAGTCGGAAGAAATGAAAAACGGTGAGGAAAGGCAAGCATCATTTGTGCATTTCTAGGTCACCTAACACTTATGCAGGAACTTATATGTGCCAGATGCAAAGTGTTGGAGACGGGCAGTGACTAAGACTTTACAGAGGGCACAATGAAGAAGGCACCACAGTGACACATGCTGCCAAAAAATAAGGATGAGTGCAGTGGCCCCGACATTGGCCTGCAGGCATCTGAGGGACATTTTCCTGACTGGTATCTGGTGGGGAGGGCCTACCCCGCTATGAGTGCTGCTACCCCTGGGTTGATGGTCCTGAGTTGTGTAAGAGAGGAAGCTGACTAGCCATGGAGTGCAAGGCAGTAAGCAGCCGGCCTCCATGTCAATACTTCAGTTCTTGTCTCATGTTCCTGCTCTGACTTCCCTTTCTGGTGGACTGTAAGCTGAAAGAGCAAATGGATCCATTCAATAGATCAATCAATCAATTAATCAATACAGCTAGGAGGGAGATGGCACACCAGGGGGAGTTGGAGGCGGGTACATGGATGTGATTAAGATATGTGGTATAAAGAAGAGATTACTAGAAAGGAAAAAGAGTGTTGTAGAAAATTTATTGAGGAGGGCTGGCCCCCAGTAAAATATAAAAAGACGCACATCCCACTTTGGGTCTCTGACACTACCTAGGGGGTCTAGAGCGAAGGAGAAGAAGGGGAGGGAAGAGCCCCCTCCCCACCCACCCCCCTCCTCACCCACCCCACCCCCTGCCTGTGGGTGAAGATCCTAAGCCAAGTGTTCCCTCTCAGGCATGGCTTCAGGATGGATCCGCACAGGTATCGAATCTGGCGATCTCTGCTGGCTGCCTTGCTGCGTTCTTTTACGCGTTTCATGAGATGCCAGTTAAATTTTGCTAAGTAGAGAGAGGGAAGGTTGGCAAGAGAGGGGCGTGTTTTAACGGGGAGAAAATGACCAGTGAGTTAGTAAAAGGAGGGCAGGCAGGCAGGCAGGCTGTACAGCCACGAGGTCGCTCAGCTCAGTGCCTAGGGGCCATCTTGCGGTGTGCAGGGCAGGCTCCTGTGAGTTCACACACAGCCGACGTGCAGGCAACTGGGAGAGCAGACCCTGCGTATGAGGATGGAGGAGAGGCCGAGTCCCACACACCTGTGTGAGGATTCCATCAAACTCTTTGTGAGATCATGTGAAGGAGGGGGAAGGAATCCTTCAGACAACAGATAAATGAACAGACGCACCCCCGCCCCCCATCCCCCGCTCCTACCCACCTCCACTCTTCACTGGAGGATCCATCTTCAGGCACTGAGCAGTGGCTTCTTGTCCCAGACCACGTTTGTGGCTGCCAGCTCATCCATCCCACCAGTCTGGGAGAAGCAAGCTCCAGTGCTGAGGTCAGCAGTTCTGAGCAACAGAGCAGTAAACAGAGGAGGAGGAGGTCTGTCCTGCAGCAGCATGAGCTAATCCTGCAATTAAGTAATGGGCCGGGTGGGCCTCGAGCAAGGAGAGATAGCCTGAGAGGCGCAGGAGCACAGAAGGCATCTGCGGGGGGTCAGGACGCTCAGTTGGACTGGGGCCTTTAACTCTTGGTGGTTTCCCAAGCTTGTGTGTGGTTGGGAGATCCAGGGAAGGAATGCACTAGGAGTTAGGCCCTCTGAGGTCATGAGCAGAGACTGAGATTAGACTAGACACTGCTGACATTGGTTTGATCCCAGGCTCCACTATTTTTTTTTTTAAGATTTATTTATTTATTATGTATACTGTGTTCAGCTTGCATGTACACCTGCAGGCCAGAAGAGGGCACCAGATCTCATTAGAGATGATGTGAGCCACCATGTGGTTGCTGGGGATTGAACTCAGCATCTCTGGAGCCTCTGAGCCACCTCTCCAGCCCCACTATTTGTTGTTGCCTATACTACTTGATGTGACAGTCATGTGGACATTGCTGCTTGTGGTTGTTTGTTTGTTGCTGTTTACTGTTGTTTTTAGGCAGGGTCTCGCTATGTAGCCCAGGCTGTCCTCAAACTTGAGAGTTTGTACTGAGCAACCCTCAGCCTGCAGAGTACTAAGATTGCTTATGTCACCGTGTCTGGCCTTCTACAGACTCTTGACATTTGGGTCCCTCACCTAAAAGGAACAATAAAGGGAGATTCACACTTGCTATTAATTTTTATCACAATGCTTCGGAGGTGAGAACTGCTGGGTGCCTGGTCTCTGGTCTCTGTGTTGGATCCCAGGACTCAGATGGTGTTCCTGGTTTTCCTCAGCCCCGCTCCTAAAATGGATAGATTGCAGCTGGCTACTTTGTGCTTATAACACCCAATTACTAACATGTAAGCAAACAGTTTGTGGCTTAACCCTGGCCGTGATGGGACCTGTTATGCCAGCTGTAAAGCAGGGTCCTCTTTTCCTTCTGTGTTAGCTCTGCATGCTGTGTGAGGTACTGAGGCCTACGGCCAGGGCACTGAGGCAGGGATTGAGAAGGGCCTTGGAAGGCCTGTGGGTCTGGTCCACACCCTAATCTCACATGGCTGCCCTCTGAACCCCAGGAACCCAGTTTATGTGGTTTGCTAGTCTACTCTTGGCTACACTCTGCACACAGGTGTTCTCCAGCCCAACTTCGTCTTAGTTGCTGCCCGTTTTCTCACTATGGAACTTCTTTCCTTCCTGCGTGTGGGCAAGTAGGTCTCTCTCTTCTCTCTCCCCACCCCCCCCCACCCCCGCCCTCAGAGGCTTGGGCAGTGTTCCCTAACAGGCTTGTGCCCTCTGACAATCCCGTGCCAGGGGTGTCCTCTTTTCTTGTCCTGTAATTCCCGTGGTGTGGAGTTTTTACAGAGAAACAAGTAGAGTCAACTTTGCTTGTGTGGTTAATGGACCTAAGATGTGTTAATCTCCCCTTGGGGACATTTTCTGCTTCCTTAGACCCATGCTTATTCTTAGGCACCCCTCCCTGCTCCCCGAATGTTGTACTAGCTGCACTAGGCCCCCGCCCAGTGTCAAGTTAGTACCTGTTTGATGGATTGACTCAAACTTCCCTTCCTTGCAGTCACATATTTTGTCACAAAAAAATGTGAAGAGGATTAAGGAGGAATTAGAGTACAGTACTACTGCTGCAGAGTCAACGTGCCCTTAGTGGAGCCTCAGTGAACGGCTAAGGCAGACAGGCACAGTGCCTGACGCTTCCCAGGGTGCAAAGACGTGACAAACAGGAGAGAATGCCAGGTAATAGGTGAGAGTGTGCGCACAGCACAGCACACCGTCCAGGCCGCAGGACCTCCCCCAAGCTTTAGAAGACCTTCCTCCCCCTCCTCCTCCCTCTCCTCCTCCTCCTCCCCCCTCCTCCTCCACCCAGAAACAAGCACTTGTTTCTCCAGTCTGAGGACTACTGCTAAAAGTTCCCCTTCGTCTTGAACTTAACGGTCCCTGTCTAACTGCCATCGTGGCAGGGTGGGGAATTATGAAGAATAAGCTATTCTCAACAGGCCCAGTACTTCCTTTCCCAGTGTTGTACCCCAGGTTTTGGCCAATTTGAAAGGAAGACACTCCCTCCTCCATGTATCCTGACGTGGTGGCTAGGAAGCATGCACACTTGGCCTTGTTGCCTGTGGCTACCGAGATCCCCTGGCACCTTCCCCCCACCCCCATGGAGTTTCTGCCAGGACAACATAGATAAATTACGGGTTTCATTCTGGCCAGTGTTTTGAAGAGCTATGGTATTTCTCTTCTTTTTCCAGCTAAGCTCTGATGTATGCAGACTCCCTGTAATTATGGTATAATTGGATTTAACTATTGAGGCAGAACCAGTTTTCAACACGGTCCCTTCAAATAATTTGTTGCTTGTTAGAAAAAAGCACAGTCTTGATGGTTGCAGGAGCGCTCGTGTCTAGCCCCTCATATTTTGTCCGGAGACAGGAGAGTTGCCAGAACAAACACCAGCCAGTTGTGGTGGTTGATTCATAATGTCTCCTGCTAGAAAATTCATTCTCTCTAAAAAGGACATGAGGTGAGGCTTTCTAGGGTCTCAGTATGACGTGCCCTAGCCTTTCTCATTTCATAATCAGGCAGAGATTTTAAATGTTTAGACTAAAGTTTTCCAAACAGGAGATTTAACCTGGTCCCAGCTTCTAGCTTCCAGCTTCTGAAATGTTTAGATTTGCGTCTGCAGTTCCCAATTGAGTCACTTCACACAAAACAGTGGGTTTCAGTCTCTATTCAAAAAGGATAAATGAAACAAAACAAATCACACCTTTGTTACAGGACTCTGCTAAAGTGTCTCCTCCAAAACGGGGAGCTTGTCTCTGGTCTGCCTGCAGCTCCTAGCTCGTCATCCACTTAAACGCCTTGACTCTGAGGCTGTTGAATTTGTATCACCCCTCACGTCTCAGAAACAAGAACTGAGTGTGGTGTGACGTACTGCAAACATGCTGTCCTCCGCTAGTCACAGAGCAACTGCGTGCTCTGATGGCTATTTCTGAATCTCGCGCGTGCTCTGATGGCGGTTTCTGAATCTTGCGCGGCACACGGTCCTTTGTCATGGCTGGTGTGAGTTCACATTGCAAATGCTCTATAATTGTTGGTTTTCCATTCTCTTATTCAGCTCCAAGTAAAGCTGAAAAATGACCTTGGCATCAGTTAAGACAGAGATTTCTTGCATGGAAAGGCAGCTGGAGAGTTTATTATTTTGCCTTAAAAAAACAAAACAAAACAAAAAAAAAACCAAAAAAAAAAAACCTTAACCTCCCATACAGGCAATTGCAGAGAGGCAAGCCTACTTGCTGAAGGTCTCTCCACAAGTCAAAATTCAACCTGAGTGACCTGGGCTCTCAGCCCTGTGTTCTCACTCTGAGCAGACCACCAGACCCAGACTCTTTAGCTGAACTAAGGATGGAGAACGTGTGGGATTTGTGTTGCTTTGCGCTTGAGAAAAGGCTACAGACAATGAGTCGTTTGAATGTCTAAAACGAAGCATTGGGGAGTGACCTGAGTTAATTATACAATTATCATAAGGTAGGACCGGGAAATTAACAAGCTCTGCTTACCCAGCTCACTCTTTAATGAGGCGGTTTATACAGGCTTCCCTTCAATACCCCTCACCTTCCCTTTCTGAAGTGACTATGTTGTATGTTGTGTGGGCATGCCATGTGCACTGGTGCTGCCATCATCATGTTCTGGTTCGTCAAAATGAAAGACCAGCTGCCCTTATTGGGACTCATTTCCTTCCTACCAGCCTGACCCTTCGTGGACGCCCGTGTGGTCATCGGCTGCCCGGCTTCACTTGCAAACAGCCTGAGGGTTATGGGGGAAATGGAGGCCAAGCGAGGTTCTAGGCACCCGTCTGGTTTTCTCCAGGCGACTCAAGCTCTAACTGTCTGGAAGAGCTGAGCTTCAGTTTGCTACCAAGGACCTTGTGTGACTTTGGATAAGTAAGTCACTTGGTGCCTCTTTTGTCTTTGTGACAGGGCTGGAGAGGACACATTGAAAGGCTCCTTCCACGGCAAAGTCTTAGATGACTTTTTGTTATTTGGAGATAGAGTCTAGCGAGCTGCCTTCAAACTTGCAATCCTACCGCCTCTTGGCCTTTGTGACAAACTTGAGGTATGGACCACTTTAGATGTTTTCTGAAGTAGAACTTGAGTTTCTTTGATGGCTGCTTCTTTGGGAAAGGCTGAGATCTGGCTGCTGTGAGATGGAAGGAAAAATTACAATGCTGGCATGTGCTGTGGTGGCAACCTTTTGAAGAGTGCCAGGCTCCTGGGTTAGGTTGAGTGTGGTTAGGGAGTCGGGGAATGCCCCCAGGAGGTAGAGGCCTTGTCAATTCCATCCTGAGATTTGTCAGCCACCCAAAGCATCTGTGAAAAATAGCTTTCATTCAGACTTACCTCCCTCAGAGACTTATGTGTGGGAAGAGTGAGTCAGGCAGGATGAGATTTTAAGGAGGTTCATTCTTACCCTGCAGTTGGGGTCAGACCGGAGGGGGCGGCGGACATGGTTGTGAATCTCCTTCAAAACGCGCCGAGTGACTTGTACCAAAGCCTTTATCCTCTTTGAAGCTCTGTAGCTGGTGTCTGTCTCTGGGCTTTGGCACATTCTATCCTTGGGTGATTCCACGTTCTCTGGAGAGGAAGGTGCTATCCAGACGCAGTGATTAAACACCCTGCTGGCTCAGGGCGACGACGGGGCAGAAGTGAGAGCTGATCTTGCTTATGTCCTAGCAGGGCTCTTAGAGTTGCTCGGTTGGGAACTCAAGAAAGGAGCAAATCCATCTGGAAAACAGAAACGACTAGGGATTGGGCTAGGCTGTATTGTACATTGTACATTGCTCTTCAAGGAGGGATCTGAGCTCGGCAGCCCTACCTGTCTTACTTTCTCAAAGGTTTGGCTCATGGCGCGCCCCAGAGATCCTTAGAGCACGTGAGTCACCCGCTGTTCTGTCTTTGCTGGTAGATCCTATGGGCTCCTCTTCACGTTGTCTCCGTGATATGCTTAAGCCCATGGTGATCTCTTAGGTTCTGATCTGTGGCCATTGTATTCTAAGCCCCCCCATTTTGTTCTTAATTACACCTGTGTGTGTAGGGGTGGGGGAGAGTAATGTGTGCATGGGTGTGCATGGGTGTGCATGGGTGTGCATGGGTGTGCATGAATATTCATCAATTACTTTATACTTTCTTTTTATGTTTTTAAAAAACTTTTAAAAACAGGGTTTCTCTGTGTAGCCTTGGCTGTCCTGGAACTCACTGTGCAGACCAAGCTGGCCTGGAACTCAGAGATCTGCCTGCCTCTGCCTCCCCAGAGATTAAAGGTATTTTCTACCGCTGCCTAGTTAACACTTTATTTTTTGAGATAGTGCCTCTCACTGAATGTAGAGCTTGCCATTTAGGTGAGGTTGGCTGCCTGGCTTATCTACCCTTGAGTCCCAGTGCCTGCCCCTCCAGTGCTGTGGTTATAGGTGGGCAACACTTTTGGAAGGCTTTTAATAAGGGTGCTGGGGATCTGCGCTCAGATCCCCTTGCTTGCATGGAGAGCACTGTACCTATTAAGCCATCTCCCCAGGCCCCTGCACACTGTTTTATATTGACCACTAACTGTCTCCTGTGCATTCTTTGCTTCCTTACAACCCCTGCACATTATAAAATCCTCAGGGTCATGCATTCTGTCTTTAGCCATTTTCAAACAGCCCTGCCTCCATCTTCTGGCTTCACAAACAGCATAACCTCTTATGTCCACAGTCTCTGCCTTAGATGTGTTTCTTATAAGGTGCTTCATGGGCTGCCACCCTCTCCCCTGCCTCCTGCATTGTTGCTGAGAAGGCGAACCTTTCTATACATCAGGGGCCCTGCAGTTGCCCTGGCGTGTTACCCACATCAACTTGAAGAAAGCTGTCTGTAAGTGCTCTGGTGAGTCAGAGGGCCCGTCCTCAGACACAGGAATTCCGAGATCTCGCAAGCACACACTTGCCCGTTAGAGGAGACATTCCAGAGCCACGCCCAGCCCTGCCTCTGGCCAGGAAGGGTCCTAGCTCTTACCTCATTTGAGTGGCTTCTTCCATCACCCCTTGGTTGCCCTGACTTGTCAGGAGGAGGTGGCAGTGCAGTTCAGAGAGTCAGCCCTATGGGCAGGACAAGATGTCACCCACATTACTGGGGTGCTGCCGGACACTGGTGAGCTTCCTTTGGTAAATGCATAGGAATTCTCCGTTCTTCTGAGGGGAGACCAGGGCTGTAGCATGGCCTGGCCTCCAAGTCCTTCGTGTCTCCTGTGACTCGCCCGCAAGCTCTCCTAGATGTGAGGTTGGTAGATGTGAGTGGCAGCTCTCAAACTGGAGAATCAAGTGAACTGTGGTGGATCCTAGTTTCTGAGGAAGAAACAGGAGCTGGAACATCATCTTCTTTCAGATTCCCCACCCTCCCGCCCCCACCCCATTGAAATCCTGCCAGCTCTGCCCAGGAACATAGCTTGAAAGCACTAAGCGTGAAGGAAGCCTTCTACAAGCCATTCAGCTATGTGCTGTGCCTGCGCTCTTGCTGCTCAGTGTGTGGCCTTCACGGGCAGCAGGCACCGGGAGCTTGTTAGGCACCAGCAGAGCAGGCTCCATTTGAGACCTACTGACTTAGAGTCTACATTATACAAGGCCACCCAGGTGATTTCTTCAAATGAGCCAGAGACTGGGTGACCTGGGCCATTGTGCCTTTGAGTGAGGCATGTAAGCTCGGCCAATAAGGCTGGAAGTGTGGGCCACATCTCTTTAAGTCCGTTTCTGGTGCTTTGGTATATTTCTTATTTGCTGGGAACCAGGTACAGGGTTGTTCCTACGGCTCTGAGGAAGGAGCGTTGGTGAACGCTGGAGACACAGCGTGTGCGGGACGGAGTGAAAGTAGCAGAGACACTGCTGGGCCCCGGCTTCCATTCCAGCAGCAGCATCTCCGTTCTCACTGCAGCACCAGGGCATGAGAGCTGGCTTGGACGGCCACGGCCCTGTGCTTTGGTCTTAAACTTGGCCTTCTCTGTTGTTACTGTGTGTTTCTTTGCCTCTGTCCGCTCTTACTTTCTCGGTGACATAGCAGAACTTTGAAGGGGAACTGGAACATATAGAAGTGACACCAAGCAGGAGAGCGGATACGAGTCAACTGAGGATCGCTGTAGCTGGTCTTCTGGCCGTCAGCACGACCAGCTGCAATTAGGGGTCTTTGGCGCTGCAGTCAGCTTGTTCCTACCATGCCAAGAACTGAGGCACAAAGACGTGTTCCCACACGTGTGTAACTCGGGGTTGGCCTCCTCAGAAGTGACTCAGGGTAACGTCACTACAGTGTGACTTGTGTTGGGGCTGTGACACGCTCCTGGGGTGGGATTTCGTGGAAGATTGTGGGAAGACGTGCTCTAGAGGGGAGTCCTGGGCCACTGTGATTTAGGCTGGGAAAGGATCATCTTTCCCCACCAATATGCTACTCACTTCATCGATAGTTACAGGATCCTCTTTGAATTCACGACGTAACTCTCCTTAGCCGCTCTGGTCTTGAAGCACCCCACTCCAAGTTCACTGGAGACAAGAGATCTCTACAAATTAAAAAATTCTAAACTCAGGATAAACTGTATAAATTCTAGTCTTAAACGTCCAGAGTTGAGCTTCTTCCGGAGCGAGTATTCGATGCCTGTCTTCGGCTGACAGCCACCTTCTTGACTTGGCCTGTAGTTTTTCTGGTTATAAGGGTTTCTTTTAGGTCACCAGAACTTGATTCATCAAGTGCTGGGTTGTTAAAAGCTGTTTTGGAGAACTGAAGAGAGGAAAGAGGCAAATATAAAACACTTATTAGAATTGGAAAATGAAAGGACAATTGGCTTATTACTCTCATGTCCTGTGCTTAGAAAATTCTGGGAGTGCCTTCTTGGCTGCATTTTCCCCTTTTGGCAAGAAACTGGGATGAGGCAGGCTTTGAGGCAGCTCCCAGGAGGAGCTTCTTTTTCTCTCCAGTTAGTGTCTTCATGGCCGTTTCTGGGAATGGTACTTCCCGGTGATCTGAACCCATGCTTGTGCTGTGGGGGAAGCTTTGTATTTGTTAATGCATTTGTGATGATGTAGGGCGGAGCCCTTTAAAATTCAGACTTTTGGGGTTTGTCTTCTGATTTATTATTAATTTCCCCTTTTCAAAGTTTGAAATCTTCCTCAGTCGAAATCGTGTTTACCAATTTCCCCTTCTTGTACCCTTCCCTCCCTCTTTCCTTTCCTTCCCCCCTCTCCTTCCCTCCTTCGCTCTCTTCATTCTCTGTTAAATTTAAACTTTTTCCTGCTTCAGACTCCTGAGTGCTAGACTTGTAGGTGTACAGTACCACACCTGGCTTAAGAACAAGTGTTTACCATCACGCATTGTGTCTGATTTGACATCTAAATGTCTGGAACCTAAGTGGATTTGACACTGAGAGGGGCAGCCGCAGCCCTTCCCTGGCTTGCCCATGCACGCTGGCACTCTACCCTTCCTCCTCCCCCCTGCCCGCCCAACCCCTGCTGCACCAAGGGAGATGCTCTCTGCTGGTTGTGTGGCCATGGACTTTGGTTTGGATGGCAGAACCTGAGGAGGCTTGAGAGGAGGTTAGAGCTGTTGGGACGGAGCCCAGGAGTTCCCTTAAACACTTTAAGGGCCTTCCCTGCATGGTGGTGCAGGCTCACAATTCCAGTTCTGGGGAGGCAGAAACTGGGGGATCCCTGGGGCCCACTGGCCTGCCACCTAGTCTACTTGGGGAGACTCAGTCTAGTGAAAGGGTCTGTCTCAGAAACCAAAGTGAATGACACCTGAGGTCGACCTCTGGCCTTCATATACATTGCGTGTGTGTGTGTGTGTGTGTGTGTGTGTGTGTGTGTGTGTGTGTGTGCGCGCGCGCACCAGCCCACGTGCACAGGCGTGCAGAAGCTGGGTTTGGCTCTGATGTTCAGCTGAGTCCAAGAGTCTAAAACCTCTGCTTACAAAGAAGCCCTCTTCTTTCTTTTAGAGGATGGAAGGCCGGCTTATGGCCAGGACTGGCAGAGCAGAGAGTGAGGCTGCCTCAGCCAGACTTGCTCAGGGATGGCCACATATCACTGAAAGGTGCCTTTGTGACATGATAGGCTGTCCCCAACTAATGCAACATCTTTCTTGGATGATGGTCAATTCTAAAAGCCCTTTGGTAGTTTGGGAATTCTCTCCTGAGGGAATGGAGGGATGTAAACGTCTTCACTGCGTCTCATACACCCTCCCAGGAAACGTCCCATAGCCAGTGTTTCCCAGAGTCACACTCATGCGCCAGGTCTTGTCCTAAGCCTAAGATGCTCCAAGAATCTCATCATCGTCGTCGTCGGGTTATTCCACAGGACTTGAACCCAGCCTGGAGAGAACTGAGCTCATCTCCCTGCCGCAGTCGCTCTCTTGGATCCTGCTGAGTTCCCATTCCTTCAGCAGTCACCTGCTGTTTTTTTCTAGATGTGTTGCTTTCTGTGCGCTAATTGTTATGACAGCCCATCGATTTTAGTGTCTTAACATGACTGGAGTCTAAGAATTTCTGTCCACTCTGATTACGCTTCTCCCAGCCTATGCATCTAAGTTGACTGCATTAGATCCAGCCACTAAGATGGCAGAGTGGGCTGTTTCAGGATAGATTTTTCTATAGAACCCCTGCCAGTGACTCCGTTACCTTGAGTCCCAATAACTACAGTGTGTGGCCCCTTTTTTGGCTTTTGTTCTTAATAAAGAATAGCTAGTCTCATTTATTCTGTTTCTGGCAGAGGAATCTATGAAAACATACAGCCTTTGTCTAATGCTAGGCACCAATAGAGGTTAGACTCTTGGATCCACTTCCTGGGAAAGCAGCTGACCAGCATAGCTGGCTGCACCAAGTACTTAGCAGAAAAACAGAATTTGGGCTTTCCAACCTCTTCATCTAACTGCACAGTTCTCTTTCACCCAGGCTTCCTTTCCCATCACCACTTCCTGTGTAGACCCCAGATCCTTGGCAGTCTTTCTCCCTTCCCCAGAGGCTGCCGAGGAAGGCGAGAACCAGCTGTAGGAGACCAGGCATCTTAAGGTTTCATCCTTTGCAAAGTCGGTGTGAATACTTTCACTTCTCATCGTGGCACCGCAACATGACATGACATGTTTTGCCTATGCTCTGTCTTAGACCTGTTGGAGAGGAGAGAAGCTGACATGGTTCATTGTTTCAGGAGAACTCCTTTTTTTTTTTTTTTTTTTTTTTTTTTACTCACTACCGAGGGGGTGTGGTGTGGTGGGGAAGAGGAGATCTCATTCAGTTTCACAACCGTCCCCTTCTGTCCAGACTTGCTCATCAGCCTCGAAGGGGCCAGATTCTTCTGTGAGAGGGTAGCCTTCTGCTTTGAGAAGAAAATATTTTCTGAACATGTGGTCATAGAGACCCTTGCCCAGCACCTGAATAGTTACACTGTTTTTCCTGAGGGGAAGCAAGCTGCTTGACTCTGGCTTGCCTGGGTAGGGGTGCTGGGGAGGAAACAGGCTGGTGTTTTGGGGGTTGGGGACAGAGGGCAGCAAAGTATTGTAATGAGGAAGGATAATAAAATAAGCTTTCTTAGAAGACCCGGAGTTGACGGACTAAGTTATTTGTTCAGAAAGAAGCAAACACATGATTTTGAGCAGATAGATAACTTTCTGGATTTAAGGAGAGTCTTTTGATCTGCAAGAGAATTTTAAGGGACCGCAGAGCTGAAAAGACATGTCAGGCTTGTACTCTTTAAAGCGAAGGTAAAAGGCACAGGTTTTGCAGCTGGCTTGCTTTGTTGTGATGCTCTGACAAAAATTTGTCAACATTTTTCTTATTTATCTCAGCTCTTTATCTGATTGACTTAAGTGATTAATTATGTACCAGTTTTTCTTGATGTCTAGATTTGCAATTAGTTACTCCTGCTAATTTTAAAAACTGGATAAAAACCATTGCATGTCTGCTGAAGTGGAACAGGCCGCCTGCCTCTATCTCACCTAGTGAATGAGCTCTGGCAATGCAATGTGTTATTGACTAAAACTTAATGTGAAGTTACTAATGATTAGAAATTTCAAAACATCTGTCAGCCGGAACTGGAGATCGAGAAATCCAGGGGACAAAGGGGCGACGGATGGAGGTCTCCCAGAGGGTCTCGGTGAGGGATTCTGGGAACATATACCATTGTTGTTGGTTTTTGTTTTTTGGGTTTTTTTTTGTAGTGGGGAAACTAAGGGGGGCAGTTTCATTTAATGCTGGACACTTACAGTGCCATAGACTTGCACACAGCAGGCTGATACAAGTGATAGTGCTGTCTCTGGTTAGTAGTTAGGTCTTTTTTTCAGATATGAGGACACCAAGGTCCTGAAATCCCCCAGGCCGATTAAATAGCAATGAGCAGCCCTGCTTCTACCCCTCCTGAATGCCAGTTCCTCCCATGGTTCCATGCTGAAGAGAAGACACTCTCCGTTCCACAGGGGAAGAACCAGTCAAGTCTGGTGTTGGCCACAGGGCCTAGTGTGCTTTTCTTCTTATCCTCTGGGGCCACACATTATACCACAATAATGCTTAAAGTAGTGGGGAGGATAATGAAAATGGCCAAATGTGCAAAGGCCAATGGCTTGAGGGAACTGATGAGCGAGCTAGAAAAGCTGGGAGCTCAGGGGAGTTCAAGTACGTCCCATCAAGATGGGGTCAGCCAAACGAGGGCTTTGCAAGCGTGAGCTCAGGTGTGCACACAGAGCTGCAGTTTTCCAGTTCACGTGGTCCATCTTCATGTATTAAAGACAGATGCAGGGGAACTCCAAAAAAAATCATTTTTCACAATGATAAAGAATGGAAAAGTTTCCAGAATAAAAGAAGTGGAAAAGTGTCCTGCTTCAGAGGCTAACTGTCTGGGACCTTGGACCTGTTAAGATTGGTCAACAGTGATGGAAACAGACTTTATGCGTGTTCAGGAAAGAGTGAGGGATTCTCTGTCCACCCGCTGCTTTGATTCGAACCAGAGTCTGACCCTTCATGGACGATGATATGAGAAAAGCATATGAGGATCTGCAGACATAAAGTCTGGTGATTTCCACAGTGAACTCATCCATCTGCTCTAGTACAAAGGACAGCAGCGGTCACCTCGCTGTGCAATGCTGCAGAAGACCAGCATGAAGGAAATGTTTGGTAGTGTAGAGTCATGTGGGGCAGTGTTAAAAGCAGTCTCTATGGCCTGGGAGTATGGCCTAGGCAGTAAAATGGCCACCACAAGAGCATGAGGATCTGAGTCTGCATCTCCGGCACGCACAGAAAAGCGATTGTTTCATTCTCTGCCTACACTCACTTTTCAAGTGGCCTGTTCCTGTAATCCTTGTGCTAGGGCCCTCAGGAGAAAGGCAGACTCCTACAGCCCACTGGCATCCAGCCTAGCCTAATAGATGACAAGCACCTGGCTCTGTGAGGCAATTAAAAAAAAATAAGGTGACGAGGAATCAAGGAAGACAGCATTATCATGCTCCAATGTTGGTATGCACACGCATGTGCACCTACACACACAACTACAGGCAAACATGTACATAAACTACACTGTCTCAAATATCAAGGTGATATCTAGTACCTACAAATGGTAATTTACTGCACCAAAGCTCAAAAAACATCAATTGTATAACCATAGGTAGGGGAGACCTTATTTTAAGATGTTAATTTTGAGAAGTAAAGGGCTCCTCACCAGACTACAGCAGAGAGTGAAACAATAGTATGTGGTTTTCACAAAAGTTAATGTAATGTTAAGGTGTCTACAGAGACATATTGTATGAGGACTGATGGAAAGATTCAAAGACCTTCTCATACCTGGAAGGAAAAGGAAACAACTAAAAGGGTTCCTAGTGATGGAGAGGAAGAGAGTTTACCTAGTGAGGACTTAAGGTAGCATAATAAAGACTAACTGGAAGAGGTCAAAAGGAGGAAATATTTTAGCTGGGTATAAAAGGGTTAGAGGCAGTCAAGAAGAAGTAACCTCATAGGCACGCTCACAGTAGCATTTCTCACCAAAGCTGGGAGACAGGAGCAACCCAGATGCCTATGAGTAGAAAGATGGAGAAACGAAATTCCACCCAGACATAGTGGGACAGAGCAGCACAGAAAGGAGGGAGATCCTGACATGCACCACAGGGATAAGCCTGGGCACTCTACTAAATAAGATAAGCAGGGCCACGGAAGGATAAGCGTTCTGTACCCCACAGTCCAGGGTGCTAGAACTGTCAGACTCACAGACAGGAAGTTCCACTTGGAAGAAGAAAGCAAGGAGGTATTATTGAATGAGGCATTCAGGTTGGACAGTGGGAAATGGAGATTGATGGTACCAGTGTACAATACTATAGATGCACTTAATGGCACGGATCCCTATATTTAGCAGTCTAATAGGGGAAAATATAATTTACCAGCTAAAAAACACAACAAGGACTGTACTGCCTGTCAGAGACGCCTAGAAAAAGCTAGGGTGTCCTGAGTATGCTGTGCTGTGGGCTCTCTAGCTCGGTGGTGCATGGTTTCCTGTGGTGTGCTTTATAGGGAATTTCATGGTGAGAATGGATTTCAGGGCCTCAACCTCGTATGAAAACAGAGCCTTGATATGTGCTAAGATTGAACATGCCCATGCCTTATTGATACTGGCATACACAAAGGCATATTCGTATATAAGATGCCGTGCACACACAAGATCATGGTTTCTAACCAGCACACCATCCAGTACATGTCACCCTTTTAGCCTTTCCAGGCTCTGTGACAAGACACTGCAGTCTCTCCTTGACCTTGACTACGACCACAGGCGTGACTCATCACATCTTCACATCACTGCCTGCCTCCCAGTGACAGCCACTCTCTAGACTTCTGTGCAGATCCACTGTTTGCTTTTTCAACATACCCCTATGACCTATTACGCATCTGTAAACTGCTTTTCCTATTTTCGACACTATGCATAGTGTATGTTGATCTGTCATTTGCTGCAGTTGCTTTTAAGCCCAGCCTCGCCAGTGCACGCACGTACGCAGCTGCAATTAATTTCTTTCCAAAAGATCAGAGTGTTCCCTTGTGAGCATATGTCACGGTTTATCCATCGTTTCTCCTGTTGATGGACATCTGGGATGTTTCCAGATTTCAGTTTTTGTAGAGACTGCTGCCTGCTATGACTGTTTGATCTGTGATACTCACACACAAGAATATCGCTAGGGAACGCACCAGCACTGGAGTCCTGGGCTGCAGGGTGTATGTATCTCCCAAGTTCTGAGATAGTACCAACGGCGCTGTCAGTTTCCATCATCCAGGCAGTGTAGTTGTTTTTCAGGTTGTCAGGTCCAGACTGAATTCTCTACAGAGGGATAAGAGAAGGTGAGGAATATGATCATAGGGTATAAAGTCTCTTCTTGGTAGCCTGCTATCCTTCCCCTGAGTGCCACCGGGTGGAGGAGGTCCCCCTCAGTCACAGTCATAGGGGAGGGGAATAGGGTGAAAGTGGGAGGGAGGAAAGAAGGGATGAGATAACAATTGAGAGGTAGTAATATGAATGAATTAATAAATAAATTTTTAAAAAGAAAAGAAAATACATCACAAAGCTATGTAAGAGCAACCCAGTGTGGTTCTGACCCTTAGAGATGTACTCAAGGAATCAAGCATAGCGAATAGGAATGAGTTCATCTACTCATATGTGATAAAAAAGAGAGAGAGAGAGAGAGAAAGTGAGGTGAGTGGTAACACGGCTCAGACGTCCCTTCTTAATGTATACTTGAATAACAGTAAGGGGAAAAAATACACCTTGAATCAATGTAGGTGCAACCTCTGTGTTAAGTGCCTTCATAGAGATGGGGTTCCAGTTGTATCCTAAACACATCTGACGGGGACACGCATGCAGTTTGAGAAGATGAGAAGTTCTGGAGACACATAGCAGCGCCAAGAAGCCTGCAGCCTCAGTCACCCTGCCCTCCTGGCCCCTCAGCCCCCAGGGTTATAGCATCTGCTCACCAAACTGCAGCTGTGTGTGCAGTGCAACAGTTTTGAAGGGACTCCGCCATTTTACGGAAGCCTTTGCAGCAAGATGCTGTCCCCTGGGTTGAGCTGCCTAGTGTGAGGCTGACCCAGCAGTGAGGATGAGCATCTCCTGAGAGATCATCACTGGCTTCTCAGCGTTGTGTAGAGGATTGTGGAGCTGAGTCCTTGGAAGTCAATGTCAGCGTGGCACTTTCGATCTTTTCCGGGTTTGGAGGACTTAACAAGTTGTTTGCCTTTTCAGTTGCCCCACTTGTAAAATGAGCAATTACTGGGTCCTCTCAGTAAACACTGAACACACAGCCATACTGACAGAGAAAGCTAACGGTTAATGAGTTCTGGTGTGACAGTTTGTTAGGTACATGTGAAAGCAAGCCATAGTACATGTGTGTTAGCTGACAGAGGTGGAACTGAAGAGGGCAACATAGAAAGAATTAGAGACACTTGATGGCCTGGAGGTCTCAAATGTGTGTTACTGAGCAACAAAATAAAAAGGGGTGGTTTATAGTCTAAGATTCGAATGTGTTGGGGTGAACTGCGCACATGTGATTTAGAGGACTGGTAAGAGGACGGAAGGTTCCAGGGTGAGGATGAGGTAATGTAATTGGGGTCCTGAGGCCCCATAGGCTGACACTTGGGTCAGAAGGAGGGAAGGGTGAGTAGTGCACACGGCACTTGTTGTCAACAGAGTGTGTTTGGATGGTAACAGGGGGCAGAGGGTATGGAGATTACTAGTCACAGGCCCGAAGACCTCAGCAGACCAGCAGCCTGGCCTTATTCCCTGACTCAGGAGAGTTGCTATCTATCACTTCAAAGTGAGGAGATTTCATATGCACTTCAGACTGTCTGGAGGGCTGTTCTCAGGAAGGGTAAAAATGGAACTGCCTGGGGTTCATCTCCTCACCACACCCCTGATTCTGCCTCTCTACTTTTGTGGGCATCTCATCTCAGCTTAAAGGTGTCAGGACTGTGTTAAGGCTTCTGGGATGGTACCAGCACTCTGGGGGCTCAGAAGTGTGGTTATAATGGATGGTCTCTCTTTGGAAGGCTGTGGGGAAAGTGGTAGGGCAGCCAACATGTCTCAGATGAAAAGGTGAAGAGTCTAAGGTTATGAGTGAGTTGGATGATTGGGAAGTTCTCGGGGACTGACACAAGACTTCTGGCAGGACCTGACCTGGGAGCAGAAGCTGAGGACAGAAGTACACCATAAGGAATTACCTGGCTAGATATAATGGTATAGAATCAAAATTTAAGATTATTCTTTACACACATTATATATAAATATACATATATATTTCTACTCTAATGTAAGGTATTGTACCCATATAACTCAATTATAATACAAGGTTTACTTCTAATACTTTAAAAGTGCTACTGCAAGCTGTTTAGCATAAATAAGTTATACAAATTAATTGTTAGATGATCAAATCACAGTCATGTCAATCACTAGTCTATTTTTGTCACAAGAATATACATCTTAGGTGCAACAGATAGATATGAGTCTATAGAAAGATAAAGCAAAATAGTTAGATAAGGACTTCAAAAACCTCAGAGACATACAGAATATGGCATTTAAAACTGTTCTTATTATTTTAAAGATTCATTGACAATGAGACAGGTTAGCTCCTGGCTGCACTCAGCCTACCTCAAAGAGGATGATGATCATCAAAGAACTTCCTTATCAACATGGCTTCAAATGTGGCAAACAAGCCACTGGGAAAAATGTCCTCATTTCTACCAAAGACAGAATTCTGCCTAAAAAAGGGCAAGCTTGGATGCAGGCAGAGTCGATGGCCAAATTCTGCAAAGACAGGGTAAACAAGTCCTCAATAGTTCCTGCCTTGCAAATATGTCTGTCAGATATATTGGGCCAGAAGGCTGAAGATGATGCTCCAATGTTATAAAGAGTTTTGGGTGACTGTTCAGGTAGCAAACTGTCTCTGTCGTCTTCTCATTTGGGAAGCTGCTAACCTGCAGTCCCTGTACACACAGGTAATCAATTCTATTCCTTCTCAAGTCTCTGATGGGGTTGAAGACCAGTTAGTTTAGTTTTACAATTAAGCTTAGTTGTTAGGGGTTAAGATGTTTTTAGGTCTAGATAGATGTTTTAAGTTAATAATGATAAGATACGATAGATATTGATTTACATTCAGAATTTTAGACGCACCAAGGTAGGAAAGATGTTTTCTTCAAGGCTGCCAAATACAAATAGCCAAAACACTAAGAATGTAACATTTATATAACTCCTGATTGCTTCATGGTTCTTCTTGCTGTAGTTAGTTTAGTGTATATGTGTGATAATATAAAAGTATATGCAAAAATATTTAATTAAAAAAAAAAAAGAAACTACCTGGCAGAATAAGTGTGAGAGGTGAAGCACGAACAACCAAGCCGAGGATAGATGTTCAGTTAGCATGCACAAGCCTTGGGCTCTATTCCCAGAACTACGTAAGCCTGAAGTGGAGAGCACCTGTAATCCCAGCACTCGGGTGGTGAAGACAGCAGGACCAGGGATTTTCAAGGTCATTCTCAACCACGATGGGTTTTAAGTCAGCTTGGGACACAAGACACCTTGTCTAAAACAAAGCAAGACCGGAAGCCAAGCTCATTACAGCTCCTTGGTTGGGTGGAGTCATCGATATGGAACAGGACATGCAAGGCTGGGGCACTGGAGGGGCGCCCGGGTGTGGCTGTAACGGGGAGCAGGACCAGACAGAACTTGTAGCTCTCCTATCTCTGCAATGTGCCCACAGCCACAGAATCTCAGCATCAGGAAGCCCAGATGCATTACAGACTGTGACCTGCCTTTCTGGTAAGCCCTAGAGGCCCACAGAAGGCTGTGACAACCAAGGGATTTCCTCTTCCCCCTGGGCTCCCGCCCTGTCACACTGAAGCTACCTCTCTCATTTCTGCTAACGCAGAGCTAAGTGGACTTTAAAGAGGCATCTTCAAGTAACTGTGTGCTCCCGATTCTGTGGAAGCAGTTTCCAAACTCCGGCACAGAGCTCCCTGGTAGAGTAAGGACTGCTGTAGGTTAAATTAGGCATGCCTCAAGTCAAGGCATTGCTCTTCTGCCTTTTCATTGAGGCAGGATCTCTGGGTCCAACCCAGACATCACCAAAGGAAGTTTTGATATCACGCTTACTGTGGAGAGCCAGCTCTGAGCCTGGAATGACAGGCACCGACAGTGACTGCAGACACTGCCCCTCACTGTGGGGTAAGTGGGGTAAGTGGGTGAGCTCGAGAGTCAATATGGAGAGACCAGCATCAGCTCACTAGCTCCTTCTACAGCTTTATAAGCCTTTCTCAATGCCTTAGTACCCATCTCAAAGTCAAAAGGACCCAGGAACTCTTCGTGACTTCCAGCGCTGACCCCAGCTATAGGATGCTGTTGCCTGTCCTCTCCTAGTGGCCCGTGTGAGACACCTGCATGGACAGGGAGCCAGAATGGAGGTGTGGCATGGGTGGGGAGCGCCCCTGGCTGATGCATCGCCACTGTTCGGTCTGGATGTGATTGATCTGAAGTGAACTTCCTTTGCCGTTTTTTTCTGTTCTTTCCTTGTCAAAAGGCAACAATAAGAGGAATCAGAAAAGCCAGCTTCTGACCTTGTGTTTCTTCAGCCTCAACAGGAAAATGTCTTATTAAAAAAAAAAAAGAGGGGGATGATATTTAATTTTATTGGGGAGAAGGAGTCATTGCAGGAGAGTGCTCACGGCTAAATGAGGCCATCAAGAGACCAGAGCATGCACAAATATGAAGTAATATCTCTTCACTCTGAGAGAAGCTGACACCCAATTTCCGAAGCTTCAGGCAGGCAGCTCGGATGCTGGAGGGAGCACAGCCTCCTCCTCCGAACCATTTCTAAGGCTTCAACTCTGCTGTGAAATCTTAAAAATGCAAATGAAATGGGGCCATTTACAGGGGGGAAAAAAACCATCCCTGCTAACTGTGCTTCAGGAGAAAAAAAAAATCTACAGCTCCGAGGGCAATCTTAGTCAATGGGACTCGTGGGCAAGAGGACGCTTTACTCTGACAGATAATGCTGCGGCTCTTCTCCCGAGCGAGCTTAGAAGTATTTAAAGAAAAGGGAAAATCACCCTGTTACATTCATTACTCTTCTGAAAAACTATCTGGTTTTGCTCTCACTTCTGGTCTGATGAAGAGTTCTTCTAAATGGGCGTTGCTGACAATGCGCAAGGGTGCCCGGGTGTTTGGGAGGGGATGGAACTCTGCCCCCATGCCAGGGAAAAGCCCTGTTTCTGTGGTCCTAGAAGCCAGCTGAGGTTAGTTTTCAGGAAAGAAAATGTCAGAGAGAGTGTGTGTGTGTCCTGAAGAAGGCCACGTGACCTGTGGAATGGTTTCCTTACAGGCGACTGGCTCCCAGACCCCACTAGTCCTCACGGTTCCCTTGTGTGTCCTTAGGCCCCTCTTGGGGTTCTCTCAACGCCTCCTCTTGAATGTCTGACTCTTACAAGCAAGCTTTTGCCATTGTTGCCTTCTTCACAGAGGGTGCAGAAGGCAAGGACGGGATATCCTCCCCCCTTACCTTGGACTTAGGAATGGTCTGTCTCCACGCTCCTCCTCTGCCTGCCACGCCCTGTTCACCCACCCACGCTCCGCCCCCTATGTCAGCCACGCCCTGTTCACCCACTCTTCTTGCTCTCTGGAGTTTTTCTTCTCAGCTTGCTGATCAGTTCCTGGTACCCACTCCCCTCCCCGTTGCCCTCCTCACCACCCCCCACCCTCCCCACCACCCGTCTCCTCCTCTTCTCAATCATTGCTCTTTCCCACAGCCTTCATTTTCCTTCAGCTTCTTCCAGTCCACACTTAGCTACAGCTTCTGTCTTCTCTCTGACGCCTTTCTGGTTTTTTTTAGCTCCCTCGGTTACTGCTTTTCCTTCAAGGTCACATCTACAGCAGCCTCTCTGCTGTTTTCTCCCAGTTTGTACTCTACCCTGGGATCTGACTTCTGCTTTCTCTACTCAAAAGACCCTCAGCAGCCATCAGTTAGGTGACCGCTTGCCCCAAGGACAACATGCAAGCCATACTGAAAACTCGTTTTTCCTTGGATCTCCGTGGCCATGGGCTGGGTCTTCACTCCTCGTCAGACTCCTAGGTAAAACCTCTGCTCACTCTTGGATTCCGGATGGGATCTGTCTATCCATTCTTACCTGGGCATGCCCCTCAGGTCATCCCATTGCCCTTCCACTTACTTGTCAGCAAAGGACCACACTGATCATGTGAGCAGGAAGCAGTTGAAAACAAACTCAGCCAGCCACAGCCATTAGCAAGACCTTCTCTTAGAGAGGTTGGCCACAGTCCCACAGTACGGGGTGGAGACTATTGGATAAGTACCACAGCCAGCCCAGAGTGTCTCCCTTGCTAAGGAGCGAGGTACAGCTGGCCTCCCATGACTGGATCCTACTTCCATAGGTATAGCCGTGGGTCAAAAGTGTTCATAAAATCATCTAACCTGGACATGCACATGCCTTGCCAGGCTTTCCCAGACAAGACAGCACAGCATTTGTATTGCACTATAATTCATGGATGAGTCACTACACAGGAGGCTTGAGCAGGTGACAGAAAACGCTGTGCCATTTTAGATAAAGGATTCAAGTGTCAACAGATTTTGTTATTCGTGAGAAGGGAGTCCCCAGAACTGATCCTCCGCTGATGCTAACTGTATTTGTCACACCCTTGCTGTCCAGGGTAAGCCTTGGGACAGGCACCTGAGGCCCGGATGTAGTTCTAGAATGCTGTGGTGAGAGATGAGTGCCAAGGCATGTAACATGGTTCAGCTTCCTGCAGGAACGGGGGCTGCAGGCTGAATCTGGTCACACAGCCAGTGTCTCGGTGACATCTACATATGAAACCCCAGGGGAGGCCTTGAACACTACAGCAGCACCCTGGGTGCTGAGTGCATTAATATGCTGGGGAGGGGGGCACTTCCTGAGGAGAAGACATGAAGGGGCAGGTCCCCCAAACCCTGCTATGTGTGTCTTGGCCCTGACTTATGTCTTTTAGGAGGAAGCTATCATCTCCAGTGCAACACTGTGTCAGTTCTGTGAACCATTCCAGTGCGTGGCTGAGCCTGAAGAGGCCACGGGAACCCTTGAATTTGGACCCAAGTGATCACCAGGTGGCCTGGGACTCTGGGCTGTGGTTAGTGGCTTAAGGTTGGCAGTCTTGTCAGAGACTGTGCCCTTTACCTGTGAAGTCTGAAGTCGCTCTGAGAAGCTAATTCCAGGGTCGCAAAGAACAGAGAGGAGCAAGAATAGTGGTTAGGACGGGCAGGGGTCCTTCAGAATAGTGTCGCTAGACTTGAGGTAGGATGACAGCCAAGAGGCCAACACTAAAGCAGTGTTCGCTTTTAATTCTGTTTCTCTGGTGACAGTTTTTGTGCTTTTGAGTTCCTGAGCCTGTCCCTCAAAATTCTAGAATATTGTATATATTCAGGCAAACACACACACACACACACACACACACACACACACACACACACACACACAGCCACAATTCTTTCTGTTGTCCTAGAAAAGGCAGTACACAGCTCTTGGGGATAATAATGACACCATTTACTCTGCGCTCTCTCATAGTTAAAATTGTGTCAGCCATTCTGACCCCAGCAGGATTTATAGTGGCTTAGATCACAGCTGGAGAAATGAGTTTTGGGCAGCAGACAGGAGGGAAAAGGTCTTGGGCTCAGAGCATATTATTTTATCGAAATGGGGAGAGAATTCACTTGAATGCCCCCCGCCTCCTCTTTTTCTTCTTTTATTGTAGAATCTGACTGTGTATATGCTCTGGCCCCTGGCTGCACCGTGACGTCACCAGGCTTCCCAGAAGGGGCGTTGGGTGATTCTATTCCTAACAGGAATGCAAGCTCCCAGGATGCACTGCTGTCTCCCTGTGTGACAGGTCACCGCCACCAGCACCAGCTCCTGCAAAGCAAGGGTAGACAGATGAACAAGGGAAGCTTAGGCGGGTGGAATCTGGTCACCGAGGTGGGCTGGCACCTGCTGCCAGTGCTGCCGGAAGAGCTGGAGAGAAATAATTAGCAACAGGCGAGCGACTTTCACTTTTTGCTCAGGGCCTGGTTTGAAGCTAGTGTCGGTAACAGGAAAACTTCGCCTAAGCTTGAAGAAGCAGGCAAAGATTGCAGGGCACTCTGGGTGGAGATGCCTCCCCAGGCTTCTGGAAATGTCTGACCTTCGCACCCGAGTGCTTCACGCAATGTTTATACACAGAGGACCTAGAGTGATTATTTCTAGAAGAATAGAAGAGGGTCATTACCTAAATGCGTACACTCTTCGTGTTTGACTTCCAGCCAGGCTGTCCCTCTCTCTGGGCACTATATGCCCCAATAACAAGACTCAGAAAACCAAGTCTCCGGGGACACTTTGCTTTGGAATTATCTGGCTCTCCAAATCTATGACTTAGTTTTAAGTCTTCTTTTATAGAACACGAACATATCGCAACCCCCAGTGTTGGCCTGTGTAACTAGGTAAGGCATAGTTTTTAAACTTCCTATTAGGTTAGGCATCAGGTGGGCGAGGCTTGGGTGGAAACGGATGACATGGACTCTGAGCTCAGGCATGTCCGTTATGTAAGAATGTGGAAGGGCTACCATGGTTTCTGAGGAGTTTGTTTGGCCCCAGGCTCTGGAAAAGCCCCAGTCACTAGTGTTCTTTCTCTAGCAAAGGAGTGAGGCAGGGTGGGGAGGGGAGGAGTATGTTGTGGAGACGGTGCAGGGTCCAGCGCCTGGTTCCCCCAATCCTGGTTGCCCAGATTGTATCTGCACTCAGAAATGCCTTGAAAGCACTCCCAAGTCTCAAGGATGTTGACTGTAATGTGACTCAGAAGTCTGAAGGTAGACTTGTGTCCCCCACACACCTGTGCAGCTCACAGAACAGAGCCCAGGCTCTGTTTAATGAAGGCTGCACCTGCCTGTTCACAGGTGCAGATTCATGACTACAGGTGCATTTACCCTCCACAGGAGCATTGTGAGGGTGGTCTCTGTCCTCCCAGAATCCTGTCTTCCTACCCGGGGACCTTTTCACCTCTGTGCAGATCACCTATTCAGGTTGGGAAAACAGAGTACACACTGGCCTATGAGATGCAAGTGGAGGCCCTGGAGGCAAGAAGCTGGCCTTTCAGGGCTTTGCAGATAGGCTGTGAAGATAGAGGAAGCCTGCCAATGCCCCAGTGGGCAGAGACATGGGCCATGCTTGCTGAGTTCCTTGTTGCTTCTATCTACCCTGCAAGACTCTGCTCTCTACTTGGAGCCTGAGGAAAACTCAGAGCAAAGAGGAACATAAAAGCTCTCTAGACTTGTCAGCCAGGCCCCATGAAAAGTTGAGAGTATAGCAGGGCTGGAGCGGAGGCAGTGGGATTGCTGGGCAGCGGACTTGTTTACAGCCTGGTTCTTGTTTATGGGCCAGTGCTTTCCGTTTGTCTGGCTGCAGTGGTGGTAGCTATTATGAGTAAGCAAAGTTTTAATGAGCTTGTCTCCTCCGATGTGCACTGCATTCTTGCAGTGCTCTGTGCTCTGAGGCAGCTCTGTAATTATTGCCTTGAGTAGGATAGCCAGGATCTATCTGGTGTTTATGTAAGCAATTTCCTTTCTTCAGCTTTAAATAAGTAAGGTGAGGGGGTGAAAAGAAAAATCCCACTGGTAGCTTTTGTTCAGCTTGTCATGTGGTACCAGGAGCTATGTGTTAATTCCTGTGTGTATGTGTTGAGCACACATGTGTGCCCGTATGCTCAAGGGGGCACGTAGGTATCTTTGTAAACCCATGTGGAGGCCAGAGGATAACTTCAGACATTCTTCCTTAGTTGCTGTCAGTTGTTTTGTTTGTTTTTGTTTTTTGTGTTTTTGTGTTTTCGAGGCAGAGTCTCTTACTGGCCCAGAGCGTGCCAAGCAGGCTAGGTTGGCTCTTATCCACGCTCAGGGTTCTTCTAGCCCCCCGTCTCCTCCTCTCCACTAAGCACAAACTGTGGTTAAAAGCACACACTGCCATACCGACTTGTCATTTCATTTTTACCTGGGTTCTGGGATGGAATTCAGGTTCGTGTCCTTGCAGGACAAGCAGTGGGCTATGTCACCAGCCCTTGTGCCTCGTAATGCTGTCCTGATCGCGTCCGTTTTACAGGTGAAGAAACTCCTGAGAGAAGAGACAGGTAGTGAGTGGTGGGAATGTACCCCGGATGCAGGCTTGGACGCTGCCTGGGTTCTGATCCCTCTGTATGGGGCAGACGGGAAGGGCCATGCGGGCTAGGAAGCTGTGGGGAAAGGTGGGGTTGGGTGGATGGGGCTGTTCATGTTGGTGAGTCATTTGCCCAGTGTTGGTCCACATGAGAGGTGGAGCGAGTAAGTGCCGATGGGGCACAGTAATTATACTCAATTTCCTAGCCTTTCACGTTTATAAAGGGAAATAGCAAAGCGCAGGCCATGCCTCTCATCATGCTGTCTTGACAAACTACGGCACCCGTTGTCCCAAAGCTCAGAATTGGTTGGTTAGGGAGTCTCAGTTCTGTGACCTGGATTTACGACTGCTCTATTCAAATGGAGCCCTCCCCAGCTTGCACCCAGGCCTGTCCCTTCCTCCCTCTCCTGCATGCTGTTCACAAGTAGAGTCAGGGCTGAAAACATCTTCCTCTGCACTGTCTGCTACTGCAGGAGCGAGCATGGGGCCAGCTTAAGCCAGTTCCTGGACTGTGGAAGCTCAGGTGTTTCCTTCACCAGATTGCTCTGTGGCTTTCAGCCAGTAACTTAACCTCTGAGCCTGGGTCTCCTCACTGGTGAGTAGGAAATAAGAAGAAGAAAAATGTGCCATGTAGACTTACTCAGAGGATTAATAAAATGACACATGTAAAAGTGGTGAGCTTGGCTATTACTCCCTGAGCTTTTATTGAACCCCCAAGTTTTAGCAGTAAGAGCTGCTATTAAATTGCTCCTAGTATTTTGCCTTAACTTTAGCCAGTTTGCCACATACACCACAGGAACGCTGTCTCCAGAATGCAGCTTCTGACAGTGGTGTTGTTTTCAGACATTTTATATGTTTGTTTATTTGTTTGATTGCTGATTTATTTGTGTGTACACATGCATATTTACAACTGTGTGAGTGTAGGTGTGCATAGGCCAAGAAGGTGGTGTGGAGATCAGGGGACAACTGTGAGGAGTGGATTCTCCCCACCACAGGGTCTCTGTTGCTTCTGTCATACTTCATTCTTCTCCATGCTATCTGGCCATGGAGCTTCCAGACCATTTTCCTGCCCCAGCCTTCTCTCTCACCTGTCTGTGCTGGCGTTACCGTGTGTGCCACCTCACCCTCTCACCTGTCTGTGCTGGCGTTACCGTGTGTGCCACCTCACCCTCTCACCTGTCTGTGCTGGCGTTACCGTGTGTGCCACCTCACCCTCTCACCTGTCTGTGCTGGCGTTACCGTGTGTGCCACCTCACCCTCTCATCTGTCTGTGCTGGCGTTACCGTGTGTGCCGCCTCACCCAGCTTTGGTTATCTTCGGTATTTCTCTGGGATGAACATGATGACCTGAGCTTGCTTTGCAGGAAATCCTCCCTCCTATTCTCACATCACATCGTTCTTCCTTGGTACTTAAGCCACTCACGATGGACCTGGGGGCACTGGGCTCCCCAAAGCCCCACATGGGGTACTCAGACACCTGGACTGTTACTTTTTTATTATAAAGGATCAGGTCCTTGACAGAAATGGGGATATTTGTGTAGTTTGACCCACAAATGAGAGTACTTTCCTATAACTAGTTGGAAAATCAAACTTGATCTACCAAAAAAAAAAAAAAAAAAAAAAACCAGATGTATGGCTCTAGTGTGTGATGGAAGGAAAAATCTCTTTGGAAAGGTCTGAGCGGTCTCTGGCTTTTAAGGAGTGAGAAAGCCCTGTACTTGAGCCCCGGTGGATGATTAGCCAGTCCCTCCCAGAAGGCAAAGAGTAAAAGGACGATCAAGAGATCACTCCAGGAGGCAGTAAGTGAGCATGCTTACCCGGGGCTCCCCTTTCCCCTCTGTGCAAAGCTGAGCTGCTCCAGTTGAATTGCAAGGAAGCTCCTGCTGACCACATCCTCAGGGTGGTGGCAGTGGTGGCCTGCACCCCACTCCTACCCTCAAGGCCGTCCCTCTGTTCCTGCTTCTGGCCTGCCCTTGCTTGCCTGCCTTTCATTGCTGTGAGGGTTTCATTTCATCCCTCCTGCCTCCGCCCTGTCTCCTGTCCTTCTGTGCCCCTCCTCTTCCCACAGTTTTCTTTCTTTCTTTCTTTTTCCTTGCATCCTCTCTGGCCTGGGTTCCCTCTAGCCTGTGGTGTCTCTCTTCTCCTCACCATCTTATTCATGACCTCCCATTCCTTGCTTCCTTTTCTGCCTCTGATTCTAGTTTATAATATCTTGAAAGAGCGTCTGATAACGTCCGCCTGACCCTGCCTGACGCACAGTGAGTGGCTCTCAGGCGGCGTTTGATGTGGTCTGTGTGTGGCTGATGAAAGCATCTCAATCTGCTCTTCAAAGCTGTGTTGATGGGGAGCTGGGGTGCACAGCCTCCTTAGAGCTAGGAGCTCTTTCTTTCTTCTCATTAGAAACAAATCCAAATTACAGGATAAAGCCAGGCCTTTCTCATTTCTTCACCATGCTCATAGAGACCCCTTAATGCCCATGAGAGGAGAACTGCATCCTAGAATCCTCCTCGTAAAAGAAATTCTCCTTCCCAGAATCCTCTCGTCAGGGATCTGAACCGACAGAGGTAGTACCTGGGATAACCTGGCCAATGCAAGACGAGACGTACAGATTGGGATCTGTGCAGGATAATGCAAAAAAGCCAGAGACTCGGAATCTGGTGGTTAGATGCCAGAGACCCAGGTTCCTAACACTGCAAGGGGAAGAGGATCCACTCTTCCGGCACCTTCTGGCTCTGGAAGCTTCAGGTTCTGCCCGCACTGGTCACCCTGGAGCCCCGCCCCCCTGCACATTAGGAGATGAAGCTTTTTTTTTTTTTAACCCAGCTAGGTCTCCTTTGACGGTTTCTGTTTCTCAGCCCAAGAAGACAATTTATGATCCTGAGCTACACGGGCGACATGTTCAGCTGCTTGACAGAGTGATGGGTAGAACAACCTACAGAAATTCTTTCTAGTTCTTGGACTCCCTGACTCTGAGGGTGTAAACTGTAGTTATGGGGATGACACCTTGGCAGAAAGATGGACTTTCGTGCTAGCACACACCTGAGCTTAAATGCAGATTTGGACAATTCTGAGTTGAATGATCTCCAATAAATCTTTAAAATTTGTATTTTTACCCTCAACAGCTTTGCTAAAAGATAATTTACATCTCATAGAATTCTGACATTGTGAGAGTACAGTTCAATGATTTTTAGTAAATTTATAGTCCTGCCTCCACCGCTTTAATCCAGTTTTAGCTATTTTCTTTCTCCATATTAAAATTGGAATTATGTGGCAGATGTATTATAAAACTGAAGCACTGTCCTGCAAGCCTCTGTAGCTCTTTCCACACAGATTTGGAATTGATTTCCTTGGCCTTTGAACTTGGAGCTGGCCTAGTGACTCACTCTTACCAGTCAAGGTTTGGTCTAGTGGGGTCCAAGCCCAGTTGTCTGAAGCTCATGGCTGTTTCCAACTCTCCTTGGAGCCCCATTGTCTCCACTGTTGCCAGATGCTAGAACACAAAAAGTAGTGTGGGCACAGGCTGCCCCGTGTTAGGTCTTCTCAGGCTCGCTTCTTCCTCCTCTCCAGCTAGCCACCACGGGGCGCATCCTCAACCATCGAGCCCACAGGACGTTTTAGGAGGTGACTGGTAATTTCTAGCATTGTTTATAAAGCATCACCTTGACCTTAATTGATAATGGGTTATCCATAGTGTTGAGTTTTTGAAAAGCTATAAGAACATTTAGTACTCTCTTTCCTACCTGAGACGCCCACAGTATTCAGAAGTGCAATTTGATGAACACCACAGGCGCCTCAAACACAAGAAGCACTGTCTGGGCTGTGAGGGACTCCGAGCAGAAACAGAGACTGAATAAACTATCAGGTCATTTGCACTTGGAAGAGCAGGCATGCGAGCTGTAATACCGGACAGCCAATTCCTATATGGGGAATATTTATGTTGGAGTACTTTCTCCATTGTCTGCAAATAGGCACATTTCTCTTCTTAGCCTGGCCCAAAATGTGTTCCTGGGTTATTGACCTCCCTACACACAGCACATTGACTAAAGTCTCACATTACTGGCTTGTTTACGTACTCTGTTATTTATAGGAAACTCAGTGGTAGTTTGGCCAAGTGCAATGCTCCAAAGATACAGAAATGCAGACAGGATGCAGATCTGTAGTTGGTGGGGGGTGGGGGTGGGGGTGGTAGTGGAGGATGGGGTGGGGGTTGAGGGGTGGTAGTGGGGGGATGGGGGGATGGTAGTGGGGGTAAAGATGGAGGGGTGAGGGGATGGGGTGGTGGTAGTTGGGGGGTGGGGTGGGGGAGCATGAAGCAGGGCAGGCAGACTGGTGGTGGGAAGCCTTAACTTCAGAACTGACTTCAAGCCTTAGTCCCAAAGATGACTGAAGAACAGGGCATTGTATCTGAATATTCTTTAGGTATGAGGGGTGGTAGCAGGGCTGGGAGAAGAGGACGAGGTGGTGGGTGAGCGGGAGGCCCTGGCAGCTTTGTGATGTCTTGATCTCAAGCAGGTTCTTGCAAGGAATCCATCTTCCTCAGGAAGCAAGCGTTCTGGGGAGTCTAAGTGCACCAGGCCAAGATCTTGGGGACAGAGGCCATGCTATGTGACCGCGGACAGTCACCTTCCAGTCCCTAGACCTTGGTAATTTGTAAGCTT
Organism: Acomys minous; assembly: GCF_964271855.1. NCBI lineage: Eukaryota > Metazoa > Chordata > Mammalia > Rodentia > Muridae > Acomys > Acomys minous. Next base: position 2,102,206 of record NC_140483.1, on the reverse strand, counting down.
TCTTTAGGAGCCTTCTCCATGCCCCTCACTCTCAGACAGGCTCTCCCTCTGAGGCTGGTCTGTCACTCACTATGTAGCCCAGGCCGGCTAAGCTTGCAGCCATCTGCTGTCTGCCTTGGAGTTCTGGGATTGCAACTGTCCTTCGCAATGCCCAGCTTCCAAGACCTCTTCTAAATCAACTGACTCATAACTCCTGGGCTAGTTCACCCACCGAGCTGAAGGAGGAGGCAGAACCAGAGCAAACCGGAGCAGAAGAAAAATGCTGCCAGCCAGCACAGATTCCCTGGAATAGTAAGCAGCATTCAGAAAACAAAACAGAGGGCACTAGGTAAGCCCTCCAGGCGAGGAAGCCCTCTCCACTGTGTGAACTCTCAGGAGCCTATTCTCAAGACCCGTGAAGTCCCCTGTCCCAGCGGTGACCTATTGTGGGGAAATTCCCCAGGCTCTTGGCCAGGACCAGGAGACTGCAGGCCTGCTTTGTCCCCTGCTTTTCTTAAAGTAACCTTGAGCTCTAGTGAGGGGCTCCTGGAAGGAGAAGCATTCCCAGAGGCCTGCTGGGAGGGGAGCTGGAACAACTCTCACTGTGAAGAGGGCTCCTTCCTGTGAGCCACTCTCTGAAGCAGCCTCAGATGACAGTGCTGGCTCCTGTCTCTGATAGAGGGACAGTTGTCAACAGTCTTAGGAAAATGTCTAGAGCACCTTTTGGGTGGGTACATCCTCGTCACCTCCTGAGGAACTCCTGGGAGGTGGGGTGAAGGTGGCAGGGCTTCCAGAAGCACCTGCCTGGCTGGTCTCCCTCCTTCTCTCTCTTTTTAAATTTTATTTATTTGTTTATTTATTTATTTATTTACTTACTTACTTACTGGCCTCCCTCTCTTGGCTTCCAGTGCCTGACTTCCAGCTTTTAGATCAGGCCTGGGTATGGGGCTGCATTTCTGCAAGGAGCTTCAGTAGAGTGGACACACACCCCTGCTGTGAACTCACTCATGTTTCCAACCACAAACGGTTGGCTTCTCCTCTGTGAGTAGAATGGGAGCAAAGGAGGAACCCTGTGAGAGCGAGGTGGCTGCCACTCCCACCATGGGCCTGCCCCCGAGATCATGAGTGACAGGAGGTCTCAGTCTCCTTCTTTTTCACCTAAAAAACAAAACAAAACAAAACAAAAACAACAACAACAACAACAAAAACCAAAACAGTATAAATGACACTGTTCTTCAAGCAGCTGTGGTGACTCTCCCATCTGTGTCTGCTCCGTTTTCTTTCACTGGAGCCTTGCAGTCACCATAGATTACCCCTGCTAGGTGGCTGATCAAACCCCACAGTAGGCCATACTAGCAAATCTAAGAAGCTCCTGAATGCTTTCCTGTTTACCCTTGACGGCTGCTGTACTCTCGACCTCTCAGATCTGAAGCTGCCTGGGAAGCGGCAACAGGGCAGTCAGGCACGGGTTGCTTATTTCTCTGGCCGAGCCTGAAGTGCTGAATGCCAGGCCAGTGGTTACTCAGCTGCTTAGTACACAAGAGAACTGGGCTTTCTCCAGCATTTAGAAAACAAAATGGCAGCCTTCTGGAAAAATCGTTTCTCCTCCCATCTCCTATGCCAGCCCACTTCCTGGCTGCTGCACCTCGTCTGCTTTGGAGACTGCTCTGTGGCTGCCTGGTCATGCAGTGCTTTCCTTTCCTTTTCTTGATGGATGAACCAGATGCTAATGACCCGTACCCAGGCTCAGAAGAGTCCTCTTTCTCAGCAATCCCTCTCTGCCCAGGGTTGACTCACCATCCCTGCCTCAAGCAGTGTTTCCTCCATGAATGACTTGAGGAGAATGGAGGCTCTAACTGGCCTAGTGTGGGGCCTGGCACTGGGCATGTGCTCAGTGAATGATTGTCAAGTACGGGAACTCTGTGTGTCCTATGTTCTGGACCACTCATGGCCCTGGTACAGACTTGTTCAGTAAGGATCTAAGACCATCGACCACTGGAGAATCTGGCATGTTCCAGACTGTGCGGTCAATGTGTGAGGGACATGTGCACTCAGATACTAATGTATCCTGTGGGACTGGGCAGTAGCAGGAGCAGTAGCCGCAGTAGCAGCAGCAGAAGAAGAAGCAGCAGCAGCAGTAGCTGCAGAAACTTTAGAAAGAGTAGCAATAGCAGCAGCAACAGCAGCAGCAACAACAGCAACAGCAGCAGCAGCAGCAACAACAGCAACAGCAGCAGCAGCAACAACAGCAATAGCAGTAGCAGCAGCAGCAACACTGGCTATAGGCTCTCGGAGCAAGGAACCCTGCCATCATCTAGCAGATTAAACTATCCAGGAGGTATCAGGGGCGTGAGGAGGACATCTGCTGTGGATGGGGAGGATTGGCCAATGCTCTCTAGAGGAGGTGGCACATGTGCTGGGCATAAAGGAGTACATAAAGTTGCCTCATGAAGGGAGGCTGTGGGGTGGCAGAGGGCATTTCAGAGAGTGGAGATGTTGTTGTAAAGGTATAGAATCAAAAGTCTTGTATTGGGGCTGGGTTGGGCGAGGCTCATCTGTTTTTATCTTGTTTAATTCCCCACCACACCACACCCCAACATGTCTTATAGGCTAGATGGTTCTGTAACTCACTATGTAGCTAAGTCTGGCCCTTCACCTCTGATCTCAGCCTTGTAGGATGCCTGGGTCAAGCCACTGTACTGGGCTGTTATATGACTTTAACATGTAATATCTCTCCTTGCTGGTCCTGGGTGGCATGGGTGGGGCTCTCCCAGATCTCACGCTGTATCATCATCCTGTTAAGTAACAGAACCTGGGAGGCTTTTTACTGGAACTTCTATGATGTGGCTTCTTAGGAGGGGGATATGAGATCAGGAAGCAGCAGCACTATGGAAGGTTGCTGCTCACTGGGAGAAAGTCCACCATCCCACGTGTCTTACAGTGACTGAGGAAAGTGGGCCAGAGATCACCAGGAAACAATGGCTCCTGGGTTCAGTGCCACAGGCAAGGCATGACCAGTCAAAATGAAGTAACAGTTACAGACACCAACAGGCCCAGTTGGCAGTGCACAAAGGTATTACCTCAGTAAAGACCAGGGCTGGGGATGGGTGTGGCTTTACTACATCAAAAATCTGCTGTTCCTTCTTTTTTTTTTTTTTTTTTTTTTTTTTTTTTTTTTTTTTGTGGCCTGGTGGCAGTGGGGGCTGGGGAGGAGCGCATGGTGCACGTGTGTTTAGGTTTTTAGTTACTAAGTAAACAGCTCCTTGTCTTAAAGGAAAATTCCCCAAATTGGCAGGGCCATTTGGCTTCAGGCAACCCAGGCTAGCACTGAACTTGTTATGTAGTTGAGGACAACCTTGAGTTCCTGCCTCTCCCTCCGGAGTGCTGGGGGTACAGATGTGCAACACCACACCTGGTTTCCTTGTGCTGGGTGTGGAGCCCAGGGCTTTACATCTACTGGGTGAACACGCTCCCAGCGCAGCTATGTCCCCAGCCCCAACCTCTTCTCATGCAGTAGCTTGGGGGAACCCTATGGGTAGACTGGGGGCCACAAGGAAAGAGCTTACCTCACAGTCCAGGGATAACACAAGCAGGTGCAGCCCCTCTGCTCCCTGGAGAAGGTCTGTAGGGAGAATCATGTGACCAGACAAGGCAGGGAAGACATCACAAGAAATCCTTGCTGGTATCTAACATGGAATCAGAGAACAACAAGATGGAAGTAGCCTTGCTCATGTACCAGGTCAGAAAACCGAGCTGAAGATAAGAAGGAAGTAATTTGTCAAAGGTAAGACTTGAATTAGACATCAAACCAGGATCGAGCAACTGACTCCAAGGCCACTTTCCACACACCGGCCTCCCCCATGCTACCATTCTGGCCGTTGTCACAGACTTAGCGACAGAAGACAGTTGAAGGACTATGTCATCACTCGTCATAAGCATGGTGCCCATCAGATTGTTCAGTACAGAGGTGACACAAAGACAAGGAAGGGCCTGTGTTTTAACCCTTGCGTATGCACACAGAGAGCCCACTGGGAGCCGAGACTGCGATAGCCCCTTTAAGTAACTGGGACTTCATGATGAACAGACTTTCTTGCTTGGCCCCTGTTCAAACACAGCTACATTTTCTGGGATTTTGCCTCCATGGTTCTTGACAGGCAAATCCACCTGTTTAACTTCGCTTCAGAAGCTACCTGAACATCCAGTAGAGCAGCAAGGCCATGCTATAGGCCCGGGCCTGCTCCTCCACAGTATACCACGCTAACCGCCAGCTGCTGCCCCACCCTCACCTATGACAAGGGTGGAGTGTAGAACTCTCCCTGGAGAGCTGGAACCGAGGACCAGATGGAATGTTCTTTTCTGGTTCGTCTAAGGGTTCCTGAGAGGCCACGCTCTTGGATGGTAGGGAACTGTGAGTTAACTTCGAGCCAGACGGAGATATATCTGAGACCCAGGGAAGACCAATCCGCTGCCAGGGGTGGCTGGATTGCAGTGGATGACAGTTCTGGCTGCCGTAACTTGGTCAGTTGAAGTGGAAAGTGTTCCTTCAGGATGAGTTAGAAGGGTGGCATCCAAACCTTGTAGTGTGGAGGGTGTATTTGCATCTAAAGCATTTTGTAGACAAAAACGTTCCAAGATAAAAGCACTTAGGAATGTATGTGCAGTCTCTCCTACATGAACAAACGCACACCTCCTCCTGCACTCTCTCTGTCTCTCCCTGTCTCTGTCTCTGTCTCTCTGTCTCTCTCTTTCTGTGTGTATGTGTGTGTGTGTGTGTGTGTGTGTGTGTGTGTGTGTGTCTGTCTGTCTGTCTGTCTCTGTCTCTCTGTCTCTAACACACACACAGGCACACGCACACACATGTACATGCACACACACAGGCAAACACACACAGACACACACACATACAGGCACACACACATGTACACATACACACAGGCAAACACACACAGGCATACACACACACAGGCACACACACAGGCACACACACATGTACACACTCACAGGCAAACACACACACACACACACACACACACACACACACACACAGCAGAGTTTGAGCTCCATTAGTCCCAGTCTTCCCTTCCTAGCACTCCGGCCTAGAGCGCGTTCTCCCGCAGTTCCTGCAGCTGTCTGCACTGTCTGCACTGCAGGGATAAGCAGGTAGCTGTGACTTCCTCACTGTCTGCTGAATACTCAGCACCTAGCCTGGCTCCTAGCACTCAGCAGGCACTTTGTATGTAATGAGCAAGTATAAATATATCAGAATTATTTAGGAATGGTTAGGAATTATCTCTTTAATCTATAAACACTGAGTTATACAAATATAATGCTACCTCAGGACCCAAATGCCCATGGATTTCCCTCACTGAGCTGAGTGCCCTGTACATTATAAACTTTGGTCTTTAATGTAGAGACAAATGAGACCAAGAGCCTGGGCCAAATGATCCCCTAAAGTCCTTTTCAAAATGGAAAGTCCACCAGGGCACAGGATGCCTTTCGAGACTTCCTGACACCCATGGGGACAGGCGTGCTAATGACAGCTTCTCTCAAGAGCTGGCACCTAACATTTGTAGGAACAAAACCTGAGCCAATCTCCAGGGGCCCGCAGGCCACGGGCTTGTTATTTCAACCCTAAACAGGCCTGCAGAGCGACTTGGTTGGTTTCCTCTGTCAAGCTATTTGTGCAGAGTGTTGATAACTGATGTGACACACGGCAAAGACTCTTTGTCTTGTTAGACACTTGCCGGGAGTGAAGAGGAGCAGAGGAATATGGGAGTTGAAAGAATGTTTAGCTTAGAACACGCGCAGGAGCGCCTGCCTCCCCCAGCCATGCTAACTTTAGCTGGCGTCTCCCCCTTAGACAGCAGCTTCTTTCCTCCACTCTCCTTGCTCCTTTTTATAGTCTCCGAACAAAGAGAGCGATGTTCCAGGTGTGGACAAATCAAGGAGGTTTCCTGTTGGAGATTCGGAAATTCATAGCCCTGAGGAAATGAGTTTTAAAAAAGGAGGGGTGGGGGGCGGAGAGAGAGGACAGAGCAAGAGATGAAAAAACAGAAACCCTGAAGCCACCTGCTCTTTCGTGATTAGCTCCCAGATAAGAAGGCCCAGATGCATTCCAGAAGCTCAGGACCTGCCTGGGCAAGAGCAAAGCCAGGCGGGCTGAGGAGGGCTTGCACACAAGAAACAGATGGCGGAGGTGAACAGCAGGGCTGCTCCAGGCTCGCCTACCAGTTTTCTTCCCGCTTCTGTTCCGTAGAACTTTTCTTTTCTTTTTAAAGGGCCAAGGTTGAACCCAGGCCACCCAAATGCTGGACAAGTGCTCGAGCACGAAGCCTCACCCTCAGCCCGTCCACAGAGCTCTTAAACGCAGAGATTTTTACTCGGCCTGTGTGCTTCAGTTTACGGAGAGGAATCTTAGGAGGACTTGATCTACGAATTAGCTCTATGACCCGAGAGAATCACGTAACTTCAGAGACCCAAGTCTCAGGCTACTCTTTTTTGTTCTGTTGTTTCATCCTTTGCTTCTGAGATAGGATCTGCCCGGTAGCCTAATATCTTGCTCTGCAGCCCTGGCCAACCTCACGCTTTCAATCCTCCCGCCTCCTTCTCTAAAAGCTGAGGTGTGCGTGTGTGCTACCATGCCCAGCTTTGGATGTTATCTCCCGAGAGTAAACAGCTTTGTCCAAAAGCACATGAAAGCAGCGTGATAGCCCCTGAAAGCATCCCCTGACACAGCCCTGCTCTCTGCTTAACCAGGTGTGCACACTGCCACCCTGTTTGATTAGCTCACAAAGCAAGTACTTATTCACTCATGGAGAAGCAGGCTGCTCAGTTAGTTTTCTTTTCCTTCTCAGTGGAAGGGAGTGAAAACTCTTCTCTACTCTTCAACATGACCCCAGATCCTGAACAGAAGTGGGCAAGAGGCTTGCCGGAGTCACATGACCTCTCCCGTGGTTAGGCTTTTCTGTTCCTTTTGTTCTTAGGATAGGAGTGTTGTGTCCTTGACCGCAGCAGTGTGTTCAGTTTGCAGCAAGGTGAAGTCTGCCCGTTGCCTCCCAGACTCTACATCATGTGTGCAGCAGCAAGCCTCGACAGATACAAGATCAGTGTACTGATTCACTGTGGTTTTCATTTCTGTCCCCCATAAAAAAATAAATAAAATAAACGTGGAGCCATGAACAATTATGCCAGAGTAGGAAATAAGTACTCCCACGATTAAAAACTGGAAGTCACTAGCTTTGAAATTTCTCCAAAAATACATCCACAAATGTCACGCAACGCCAACTGAATAATGACTGTGAAACACAGCTGTGGACATCGCCTCTCGAGGCAGAGATGTGGCTGCGGCACAGGCTCAGAGAGGAGGCCCACTCGGTGCTACTCTCCTTTTCCTGCCTTTTTCTTTTTAACTTGCGGGGCGGGGGGGGGGGGGGGGGGAAACGGCGGCGGCAAAAGGGTTATGCATCAAACTGTTCATTTCAATATGCAATTTGCCCCAAAGAATTTCTAACTTAATTCATTTTTCTCACCAACCCAAATCCATTTCAAAAAACATTTCTTGAAACCGGAACAATCTGCTCTCTGTTGAGGAGTGCTAATAGGTGAAATGTTATCCTGTCGATTTAGGAGGCGCCAGCTGAGCTCAGAGCCACACAGGGAAAAAGTTGTATTTGCTCCCTTCTGAATTCGTAGCCAGAGCTGGGTGGGTAGGAGAGACTGACAAGAAACAAGCTGCACACTGCTACCTTCTCTTTACCATAAAAACTCAGGTTGGAGGATGTTCACACCCTAATGTTGGGTGTGCCTCTAAGAAGGAGGAAGTTCGTGTGAGTGAAAAAAAGTGAAGTCAAAAGTCTCCTTTAAAGCGCAGCTTTGCTAGTTTTTGCACTGCATTAATGTTTCTATTAAGATATGTTCTTTATTTGACTTGGTTTATATTTTCTGGAAGAGGAGCCTTTTGGTGTCTTTGGGTTACAGCTGGCTGGATTCTTGAAGAAACTCAACAGCACGGCACTTTTAGTTTGTAAGTTTTTGTCATGGTAGGCGCCTGATAGACACGAGGCAAAGTGTGTGTATGTGTGTGTGTGTGTGTGTGTGTGTGTATGTGTGTATGTGTGTGTATGTGTGTGTGTGTTAGTGAGTGTGTGTGTATGTGTGTGTGAGTGTGCGTGTGTGTGAGTGTGTGTGTTAGTGAGTGTATGTGTATGTGTGTGTGTGTATGTGTGTGTGTGTGTATGTATGTGTGTGTGTGTGTGAGTGTGTGTGTTAGTGAGTGTGTGAGTGGTAGATCACTGCATTCTTCTGGTCCTTCAGTGATGGGAGTGAGTGGTTGCCACATGTAAGCTCTACTATTGAGCTGTATCTCAATCCTGAATAATTCAGATGTGATTAAAATGATTGGCCTAACCTCATCTCCGTCATCCTCAGTTTGTAGCTGATAAAAGAGAATTTGTCCCTTCAGGTCTTAGCCATCTGGACTTTATTTTTGATATCAAAAGTCATCCTTTCATTTGGCCTTTTTATGCAGATGACTGATACCAAGACATTAGGCACAGATTTAAATGTCTCTTATTAAAATTCATTCATTCATTCATTCATTCATTCATTCATTCATAATAAGAACAACCAAGTCCTCCAGGTGCTAGAGCCACTCCAGAGAAGGGGACAGAGGGTCATATCGTTCAGAGGCCCACATTCTGCTGTGGAAAGATAGCACAACAAAATAAGGAAGTTTTTAATAAGTCAATAGTTATCATGGAGATGAAAAGCAGTGATGATGATCCGTAGTGTGTGGTTGGAGTGTCTGGAATGTTTTCTCTGAGCAGATGATGACATGTGGGAAGAAAGGTGCAGGTGGGAGATGCAGGCGAGTGCCTGAGAGGAGAGCATGCCGCCTGAGCAGGTCTCTGGGCACTGCGTTCCCGGGGAGGATTTCACTGACCATTTTACCAAGTGGGAAATCGTTCTGTTAGCAGTGCGTGGGAGGGCTCATAAAGAGAACTGGCAGTGTTGCTGTCCTCAGAATGAAGGATTTGCTAGACAGGCCGAGAAGCCCAGTTCTCTGTGGCCCTCGCCAGAAGCAGATCTTGTACCGTGGGAAGTCCATCTGATCTGATTTTAGCTTTAGGTTCTTCTTGAAACATGGATGTTAGGTTGAGTGTAATTTAAATCCTCTTCTAGGTGCGCGTGTCTAAGCCATCCAGGAACAGATTCTGTGGCTGCATGTAGGATGAAGGGCCATCACTCACTAGCTCAGAGAGAAGAGTTCTTGGCTTTTAAAACCTGCTGGTCTCTGGAGTGTAGTGCAGTGTACAAATACCTATCCCGAGTCAGAGAGAGGGCACGATGGATGTGATGAGGGGGCTGGTAGTGTCCCAGTTGACTTCTGAATCAGTGTTTGGTTCCCAGGGATGATTAAGACATAAGCAATGGTGTTAAGTAAAAGCTGGGCACATCACAGAGATTCCAGGAAAAGCAGTATCATGTCTGGTCCCCGAGGGGAGGGCCCTACAGAGGTTCAGGCTGACGCTCCAAGAGCTTGGGTGGCTCAGTGGCGCCAGAGCTCCGCCCTCCAGGAGTGCAACTGCTTTGGGGTGCTGCAGCTTCCAGCTGGGACCTGGGAAAGCCTCTTAGCATTAACATACACAATGGGTTGACTGAGCAAGGCTGGGCTTCCTAGTTACTGACTCAGTGTCTTTCTTGCTTTAGAAACTTGCCTGGGATTTAGAAATCTACTCCTGTCTCAGTATGCCCATTTTCTGTGACCTACACATGCCACATCAACTTGACCTCTCCTGCCCAGCCACGCTTCTTCGTGGCAGGTACAACTCTTTGGCATCTTGCTTCCCAAATTTTTTTTTCAGCTCCAAGGCTTCTAGAAGTCGAAGCTTAGAGGCATGTATCCCCCTCACCAGTCCTAATCTGGTCCTCCGAGGTTCAAAGCTGGCTTCCTAGCAGCTCTTCAGACAGAAGTTCATCTTTGTCCCAATTCTACCTCACAACCCCCACCAGTCACCCTTGCATCTCAGCCAACCAACTGAGTCACTTTTATTTCTTTCTGTTATCGTGCCTACTGTCTGTGTTTTTAGGTTGTTTTACTTATTTATTAGTCATTTGCAGTTTCATGTATGCATATAATGTATTTTGGTTACATTAATTTCCTATTGTCCTCTCTCTTTCCTCTTCTGCTCCTGCTGACCTCCCACCCCAAAAGCCTGCTCGCCATTTTCTTTTCTGTTTTGCATTTTGTGACAAAATTTAATTAAAGTTGTTTATGAGATAGATAGATGATAGATAAAGAGCTAGATAGATAGATGATATATAGATTAGATAGATAGATAGAATTGCGTGCATGTGTGTGTGTGTGCGCGCGCGCGTGAGTGTTTACTCACCATGATCAATTTAACAGCTATACCAGTTAAGAAAATAGCCTCCCTACTCTAAACAACCATTCACGGGCAATAGAGAGGGTTCTTGTGACCCTCCCCCACCCACGATGGGCCATTGAAAGCCTTCTTTTTACATTTACTCTTGATCCACATTTGCACCTGTATTTCTGTTTTGTTTTGAGACAGGATCTTTCACTGATCCTGAGTCTCACTATGCTCGGCTGTCTGGTCACAGCGCCCGGTGGATCCACCTTTCCGGACCAGGAGCACAGGAGCACACAGCACACCCAGCCCCCTGTGTGGGGTCTGGGAATGTAGCTCAGGTTCCTTTGCTTGCCGTCCTCTTATGCTCTCCTTCTGTGCTTAGACGCAGAACCTAATGCAGTTGCTATGGCTGCTACCTTGCTTAATTTGTGATCTCCACATTCCCGCCTTTGACTAAGGCAACACAGCCCTCGGTGTTCTCTTTCTTAATCTCGGTTATGGCCACAAAGTAACAGCAGTGGCAACAAGAATCAATTTTGGTGTTAGAGATCTTTAACAGGAGCCTACCACTGCTTCAAGTCCAGGAAATCAGAAAAGCAAGCGAGGCTCCAGGGACTAAGCTGGTTAAGGCCACTCCTGTGTGCAGTCCCGTGGGAGCGCCTCCACCAGAGCTCTGAGTGGAGCTGGTGGGAGTGGAGCTTACTCGGGTCCTTCCTCATCTACCTGCAGTTCCCAGGAATCCATCAAACCACATTCTCAAATACCTGGAGGTTTTAAAATGTGGAGCCTCACTCTGTGCAGCCTGACACAAAGTGGGGGCCCAGGGACTACAGAATGAGGACATTCGTATTGTTACTGGGCTTGTGTTGAGAAATCCCCAAGCAAAATGGACTTAAAAAAAAAAAAAGCCTCCTTTCAGTGTCTGCCCACTGAATGCAAATTTTCACTCAGGAAGTAATAGTTGACTCCACCTGAGTTCTTACCACTTTAATCTTATTTTAGATGGCTAGGTTCTGAAGGAGGCTTTCATTCCACAGAAAATTTCATTTCTGATCATTTCAGATAGGTCCCTTATTTGAATTTGCCTTTTTCCTTCTCTTAATATGGTGCCATAGTCCTCTCACATCTAGATTTTGTACTGTAATGTAATTTCCTGGTGGAATGTTGTCACGGTGGGCAGTAATGATGAAGATGTTGGAATTGTATTCTAAATGCTAGTAAAATTCAAATAATGACTCCAGTAGAAAATATGCCCATACATATTTTTAAAGACCTCTTTTGGGGAGGAATTCCTTTTTTTCTCTCTCTCAGGGAAAGGAAATGTTGATTGATAGAGATACTTTAGGAGATTCATTTTCTTGTTGATTGCACTGTCATAAGAAAGAGTCGGGTAAATCTCGCTTATCAGAACTCCCACGGAGGTCAGCATGCTGGGTAAAAAGCGCACTCAGCCCTGCTTTCCTATGTAACCGTTGTGTGTAGGTGTGCCCACCGTGGGGAATGTGATGGTTTCAACACTCTGTCCCATCTAGCTCAATTCCTTTCTCTCATCAAAGACCCTGAAGGGAAGACTTGACAGGTAGAGACTGGCTGTGCTTCCATTGCACCACAGAGGTGAGCCTGGGTTGGAGCTTCAACAGGGATCCCGCCTCCTGTAAGTTTCATCTTGTGCACAGGACAGGACTGAGGTTTGGTATGAAAATATGCATCTGTGAGCCGACCGTCCATATTCATCCTTCCTTTGGGGGATGCTGCTGCTCAGCATGTTTAAATATTTGGGATCAATGTAAAGATTTGAGCTCCGTTTTGAGCTCGAGATTTCAGGCCATTGTTTCCCAGCCGTATTTTCTTAGGACTGAGGCTCTGCCGCCGTACACACTGAGATCAGATATTGTATTTGACATGGATGTCTTTTCTTCCCTGGAATAAAATATAAACTTTCTCCTTGTCTATTTAGTCCTTGCTTGGGGTGGTGGGGATGGAGAAAATGAATTCTGACTCTTGTGTCCAACCTACCTGGATGGAAAAACATTCACCCTCCTGCTGGGTCTTGCCATTTCTGGAAGCACTGGTCAGACCTGAAGAGGGTGCTGTTCATCCACTCCTTACACTTGGATTCACTTGTGACCTGGACAGGGGCTTGAGTGCTTAGATCCCTTCAGGAAGAGCAGTGTGTAAGCATCAGAGGGTGTGTGGGGGTGGGGCCAAGCTTTAGGAGCACCAGGCTTTACCCACACAGCCCTGTGGCCAGAGAAACTGAGGCCAGCTGTGCACTCTCTCCTGCTCAACGAGCTCTTGCCACCTGTTGACTGAAATCAAATTTTAAATTAATTTTTCCAAATGCAACTAATTCTCTTTACAACAGTCCTATGAGTTAGATGCCTCCATTTTCATTTTTTTTCCAGGTGAGAAATATGGGGCTTCTAGCTGCTTTAGCCCCCAGCTGGATTCAGAACCAACATTTGAATCCTGATGTGTCTGACATTAGTATCTCTTCACTACACGCTACACTGGCTGAAAATATAAATAACAGTTGATGACTGAAGGCCTGGAAAAGTCAACAGAAAATGAGAGTCATCTCTAGGGTCAGAGGGATTAAAGCAGAAGCTGGAAGGCTTTATCCGCTGCAGTATGGCAGGGCCTCCTTTTAATGACTTCCCCTCGCAGGCGAAATTCTGCGGAAGAATGCTGTTGACAGCCTTCAATGCACCATAAATAACACCCCAGGTGCTCTGGAGGACCCTCTCCTCACCCTCCTCTGGGAGCTTTGAAAAAGCCTCAAACTTAACCCTCTCAGAACCAATTCTGAGCCACAATAGTTAGGGTTTTGGGTTTCTATGTTCTTGGTATCTAAGAATGCTGCCAGCGTGTTATGTTTGTGGTAGAGAAGAGTCACCTGAGGTTGAGGCGTCTTTTAGGCTGGGCCAGGCTTTGGTTTTGCATCCCTGGCCTTGAAGAGTGCTCAAGACAGGTGCTCAGAAAAGCCGAAGGAATAAAACCAAATATGGAGTTGTTTCTCCTAAGTTCTGTGCCGGGGAAATGCACACCACATAAGTGAATCTTATTTCAGACAGGAGAATCTTGGATGTAGTCACCACAGTGTAGGACAGGATGGGACATCACGGAGTAATACCTAGTGCTTAGGTGCTCCAGAGTTTGCACAGTTCTATCCAGTCACCTAAGTGGGTATCTGACGGCTGTAGGCAGAACACGGTAGAAACCTTAGCACCTGGGAGGTGGTTGTTCTCAGAAACGGAGGTGAGGAGCAACCCAGAGACAGCTTTTTACTTATGTTTTGCTAGTTTAACAGAATGTTTTTAATAATATATCCAGTCATCACAAAAATTAAGATAGAATAAGAGAAGTGAAAGAGGAGAAGGATGATGGGAGGAGGAGAGGGAGAAGGAGAAGGGAAGAGGAGGAGGAAGAGGAGGAAGAGGAGGAGGAGGAGGAGGAGGAAGAGGAGGAGGAGGAGGAGGAGGAGGAGAAGGAGAAGGAGAAGGGAAGAGGAGGAGGAGGAAGAGGAGGAGGAGGAGGAGGAGGAGGAGGAGGAGGAGGAGGAGGAGGAGGAGTAAATTCATGGGGAAGCCAGCTGTGCCAGAGTTTGGAATTCTCCAGGCATTAGGCTGACTGCAGACACATTGCTGTACAAAACTTCCCTCCAAGGCTGGCCTGATGGTCCTCCTGCGGATTTTAGAACGAATCAGTTCCTCCAAGTTGAAGGGCAGAGGGGAAATTCCAAACAGAGGACACACACAGCCCATAGACTGGCTAACCTCAAAGGTCTGGAGAGAGAGAGAACTGAGAAGGGTGGGCCCTGGCTGCTGGGCCTGAGAAAGGACAGAACAGTGGGTGGAGGCAGCAAGAAAGTTAGGACAAAACTGTGAGGTGGAAAACGGTATCACTGAGTGAGAGCAGAGCTGTGCCTGAGAGGAGACAGCGAGACTCTGCTCTGGTTCTGTCATGTGTGTAAGGCACTGGCCAATGTGTGGGGCTTGGCCAGCTGCGCCTTTCACATCTATTGCTGAGCCCAATGGCTACGAGCTCAGAAGCCGAGGACAACCTCTGCTCCCTGCATTCAGCGGCTCTGAACCAGGCAGAATCCAGGGTAGATGTTCAGAAGTGACTCTGGCACATCTGGAGCCAATTGTTCAAAACTTGGTGCTGCTAGACTCAAGGAAACACCCAGGATGGAGCTTCAGGCAAGACACAGGACCAGAAGAAAAGCAAGCACATCTCAAACCACCCACAGGGCCCTGGCTGGCCGTGGAGCCCTAAGCTGGATCTTAGATTTTTCTGTTTCACATTTTGTTTGGAAAAAAAAAAAAGTACTGCTAAGCTCACCCTGCCCTGTCTGAATTAACTTGTTTCCATTTAAAATGCTCAAATATAAGTGTGTACATTCACATTTATGCATTTAACGTAAGCCCCTCCTCCCCACTTCTCTGGTTCTGTTAGGGAGAAACTAGAGCCAGAGTTCAATTTCAATCAAATGTCCATCCTCTCCTCCTGTCGATAGCAAAGTTTTCCATTTGCTATGGTCTTTATCAACCACGTCTTATGCCTTTCTTCATTTCATGTCTTTGTTTTGTCCCGTTCTGTGTGATCAGATCTTCCTTGCTGTTTTTATTCTTAATTTCTTTTGACTCTGAAGTGGAAATCCATTATTCACTCTATGAGACTAAGTCCTTCTTTGATGCACTTTCATATTTCAAAAACACTTCTTTAAAGTAATGTGTTTATTTTTCTCACAAAAGGCATTTTGAGCAAGATGCATTTCCTGGGACACTGACACCATTGAGTGGCATAACCCAAACCTATTTTTTCATGCAACATTTTAAAAAATTTTATTAATTAATCATATTACATCTCAATGGTTATCCCATCCCTTGTATCCTCCCATTCCTCCCTCCCTCCCATTTCCCCTTACTCCCCTCCCCTATGACTGTGACTGAGAGGGACCTCCTCCCCCTGTATATGCTCATAGGGTATCAAGTCTCTTCTTGGTAGCCTACTATCCTTCCTCTGAGTGCCACCAGGTCTCCCCATCCAGGGGACGTGGTCAAATATGAGGCATCAGAGTACATGTGAAAGTCAGACCCCAATCTTCACTCAACTGTGGAGAATGTCCTGTCCATTGGCTAGATCTGGGTAGGGGTTTGAAGTTTACAGCCTGTATTGTCCTTAGCTGGTGCCATAGTTTGCGCGGGACCTGTGGGTCCAAATCTACCTATCATAATGTTCTTCTTGTAGGTATCTAGAGGGTCCTAGAAACCAAAGCTATTTTTGATGGTGAGTTAGTTGTGTGTCTTGTTGCTATGACAAAAAGTGCCTGGAAAGAGACCTCAGAGGAAGGAATGGCCTAACCTGAGTTCACAGTCCACCAGGGCAGCAGGAAGTTGGGGCCAAGGGTCACATCGCAAGCTCAGTCAGGAAGCAGAGGGGGTGAATGCCGGTGCTCAGCTTGCGTTCTGTCTTATATTCAGTCCAGGACCTTGGTCCGGGCAAAGGTGCTGTCTACATTCAGGATGGATCTTCTTGCCTCAATTAACCAGTTCTAGACAGAGCTTGTCTCTTTGATGATTCTAGATTCTGATGATCAATTTCATATGCCAGCTTGGCTAGACCTCAGTATCCAGGTAGTTGGCTAAGTGTGTCTTTATGTTCTTGAGAAAGCATTTTGAGATAATAGTGTGGTGGGTCACACTAGAAGACAGACTTTCCCCAAGGAATTCTGCAGGCAGCAGGGTGTCTCTGTGCTTATCCTGACACACCGTTGCCTCCCCCTGTCTCTAGCCAGCTCATCTATTCTCAAGATTTTGTATTTGCCAATTGCCAGAGCCTTATGAGTCAGTTCCTTCTGTCTGTCTGCATATCTCTCTGTCTGTCTGTCTCTATCATCCCATTATTTCACTTTTCCTGGAAAACCATGTTTAATTGCAAACCTATGGCTAGTTGTCTTCGTGTCTATATATTCTATTTCTCCAGAAAAATTATAGCTTAAAATATCTTAAAAAGTCGATTCCATAAATGCTCACTGGATATCCCCTTGGTGCTGGATACTGGTGGAGCAGCATTTCTGTGAGCTGGCTTCTCTTCTCTTCCACTCCTCTTCCTCCACAGTGGCCCTGATATCACTGAACTCCCATCCTGTTTCCTGTCTTTTTTTTTTTCTTTTGTGGGGGAAAGTACAGCTTGTTGTCACATTGATAAATAGATACAATTTGAAAGAGCTCTGGCTACTTACTGAAAGTTTTCTAGAGTCTTTCTCCCCAGTACTACTTCTCAGTGTATTATGACCTGTCTTGTCCCTTGAGGCTTCTCCAAGTTCACTATTGAACTTTGCTGGACTTCACCTTGAGGCCAGTGACACATTTCATAGATTTTACTGTTCCAGTATGAAGCCAGGCACTGGGCATTGCCAATCTTCCCAAAGACATGTCTTCTTGGTAGAGATGCATGCAACAGCCATAGCCATATCTACAGCCATAGCCATATCTATAGCCATAGCCATCACCATAGACTTAGCCATAGCCATAGCCTTAGCCATAGCCATCACCATAGCCTTAGCCATAGCCATAGCCTTAGCCATAGCCTTAGCCATAGCCATAGTCTTAGCCATAGCCATAGCCTTAGCCACAGCTTTAGCCATAGCCTTAGCCTTAGCCTTAGCCATAGCCTTAGCCTTAGCCTTAGCCATAGCCTTAGCCTTAGCCATAGCCTTAGCCTTAGCCATAGCCTTAGCCTTAGTCATAGCCTTAGCCATAGCCATAGCCATAGCTATAACCTTAGCTGTAGCCATAACCATAGCCGTAGCCTTAGCCATAGCCATAGCCTTAGCCATAGCTATCACTATAGTAGTCTGGGACAGACTGATGTCTCCAGTAACACCATATAGATTCAGCTGGGTATGTGGTCCCTGAGTAGAAGGGACTCTCCCAGGTCCTCTTATATAGAAATGTGATTATTTGACCTGCCCCCACCCCCACAATCTGGCCAGTAGAATACAAGAGGAAAGGTTATGTAGAATTTCTCTGAAGCACAGTACGGAAACAGAGGTTGGGGTGGAAGGAAGATCAACCTGAGTGTTGCTGAGATTGAGTCAACATGCCCAGAGTTTTCTGTGACGATGGCTTAAGTGCACTGAGGAGGAAGAAGGAGCAAGTGAACAACCCGAGCCCGAGCCCATGACTGTCTGAGGAGGAAGCACATTTTTCACAAGCACCCGCAGTGAGCTCAGTTTTATTCTTTTTATTTCTAAAACTTTTCTGAGAGAGAAGTGCTGAGGCTTGGTTGCTGCTGTGTTCCAAGCAAACCAAAGCCCTGACTAATCTTGGACATGGATAAACATGTTTTCCATGTAATTCCTTCTTACAACGTGAGGTCGGGTGGATGTCTTGCACACCCTGTCAGCCTGCTACGCCTGCCTGTCCAAACAAAGCGCGGCGTGACTTTACCTCCTGGCGTGCTGATACACATGCTCCCCCCACCAAGGTCAGGGCCCAAGCGTGTGGAAGAGATGAATGCTGCAAGATTTTCTACCCACGGCAAATCAAACAAGCCTGGGAACGAGGGCAGTGTGACTCCCACTGTGGGCTGTTCCAGCTGCTGTGTGGATCTTCTGCCGGGGCATTCCAGAGACTCCATCCAGCTGCAGAGAGATTCTAGTCCTCTCAAATGCTGCACACAGTCCATGTCACAGCGACAAATGATCCCAGCGAGGAAAGCCGTGCCTGGGGTTTGTGTGTGACCAATTACTGTCTCTGTGCACTGAGTATGTTACCTTGATTACTATGTGAGCTTGAAGGGCAATGCCATATTCCCTTAAAAGACCGAAGAATCCATGTTCTGAAAGCTTAGGTGCTGGTTACAGTTCCAGTGCTGTGTAAATTGCATTTATAAGAGCCTTGTGCCTGGGAGCATTCATTCATTCATTCATTCGCTCACTCACTCACTCACTCACTCACCAATCCATCCACCGTCCACCACTCATCCACTTTGAGTACATCATTCACCTAACCATCCATTTATCATCTATCCACCCACCAACCACCCATTATCATCCGTTCACCCACTGTCCATTCACTACCTGTCCCCTGTGCACACATTATCCATCCAGTCATCATCCAATCATATCAATCCATCCACCTTCTGTTATCATCCATCAATCACCCATCACCCATCTATCCATCACCTGTCCATCTATCATTTATTATTTATTTACTATCCATTAATATACCCTCTAACATTCACATATTCATTAATCACCCACCCATCTACCATCCACCCACCATCCTTCCATCCATCAACCATCCATTGCCATCCATCCATCCATCCATCCACGCATCTATCCATCCAACCATCTACCATCATAAGTTATCTATATATCACTAATTTATCAATAATCTATCTATTATCCATCTGTCCATCATCCATCCATCCATCATCTATCCACCACTCATTGGTCCTTCCACCAGCTAGTCACCTTCCATCCATCCATCCATTCGTCATCCATTGATCCATCCACCCTTCATTCATACAGGCCTAGCTTTATTAAGCATGAACTTTTACAGGTTCTGTGCAAACAAAGAAGAATAAGACATATCTTCCCTGCTAGACAGCTCATCACCATACCTGAGAGTTCACAGTAAATGGATGGGATGGCGCTTGAAAATGTCTAAAAGCATAAAGTAGATACATATAACTAATGTGTTATCTTTAAGCCATACCTTGCAGACCTTGCTTTCCTTTCTTTAAGCATGCTATAAGAAGCCAATGGAGAAACAGGCACCAAGATTTGACAACTGGTTACTGTGGCCACTGGCAATAGCTGCTGGATCATAGACAGGCATCACTATGAGGGTAGAGAGGCAGCCTCAGGAGCTTAGCTACTGAGAAGGATGTTGTAGCTTATAGCTAAAGGGTCCTCAGGCCACAGACACCTGTCTTTATGGCCAGAATGCCTCTGTCAACCAGGAGAGAAATTTCAATATTTTATTGAAAGCATTCTGCAGCAGGAAATCCTTCTCTTTTTTCCCTTGCTTGTGCCAGCATAATTTAACTGTGATTTAATAGCTCCTTTCATTTACTTGCTAAATTATGCTTTCCCATCACCTTCCCTTCAGGCTTTCCCTCCTTTTGGTCCTACAACCTCCCATTATTTATTAATGCCCCATAGTACATGGTGGAGGCAGGTTGAACACAGTCGTTTCATAGTGATTTAAGGGCTCCTGGCAGTGAGACAGCAAGAACGGGTGCATGTGCTTGGAGAGTCTCCCCAGCACTTGCCTTTCTAGATCAGGGTCAGACAGCTCCAAGCCAGCTTGTATGTGAGCCCTCCCCTCCATCCCCAGCCCACCCCTGGCTATTTTCCTGCTTGGAGTAAATTCAAACACTTGGCTCAGAATGATGGATGAGTCACAGTTCCTGCTTCCCCCCCCCCCCCCCAAGATTCGGCTACTAGAATGAGCATGCTCCTCAAAGCCTGCTGAACTGAAGGAGAGCCAAGAGGTAAGCCAGCTTCCCCCCTTCAAGGATGGAGCCAGTGGGAGGGACCGGGAGACTTCAGACAATCCAAATATTGCAGGAGTCAGCTCTTGAAAGACAAGCTGGGAGGTGGTTCTTGTAAGTCTCTTTTGGAGTAGCTTAGAACTTTTGACTGACAGGCCGGGTTACATAGGAGAGGGGCGCACCTGGGCATATAGTGTGTTTCATTACCTACTTAAGTGTCTAGCTCTGTCGCACCAGGAGCCTCAGAGCACCCTAGGAACTGGTAAGAGGTACATTCAGCATTCCCTACTTGGTTCTGTCCCTCATCTCCTCAGGTGTGCTTTGAACCACACTCACACACATTCTCTCACGTGGTGGGTGACGTAGGGACACCCCGCAGGTAGCGAGCAGAAGGGCCTGCTCAGAAATGGACCGAGCTTCCTGGGTGACTAAGCGTTTATGGAGCAGATTCATATTTCATCACTTAGAGACAGTAATGCGGTCGAGCTCTCAGCACAGTGCCCGGCACTGCAAATGTCTGTCTGCCTCTCACTACTGGCCTCCAGATCAATGCAGACTCACAAGGCAAAGCTGAGTGGCAGGTCCTTCTACTCTCCTTTGTCTCAGACTACGCGTGCCTGACTCACGCTGTGAGTGGTGGCAAGAGCCTTGGAGCCTGGACACTGCCTGCTGGACATTTGTCCTGAGCTTCCCCGGGGTGGGGGTCTCTGCAGCTGCTCTCCATCTGTTGAGCTAGAGTGAATGCTCAGGGACAGAGGAGAGAAGGTGAGACAGAACAGCATCTGGAACGGCTATTTTGGTCCTCTGTCCCTCCAGGTTACCTCCTGCCTCCAGCTCCGGCTGGCAGAGGTGGCCAAGAGAGGGAGTGTGTGCAGAGGCATTCCTTGCTCATTTTCAGCGCACTTCCCTACCACAAGCTGACTTTGTGGTGACCTCTGCCGTCTCTCCCCAGTCCCATTCATACCTCTTTGCACAGCCTGGGTTTGCAATGACATGCTCACAGTTCTGTCAGAAGTTTCGTTCACATAGCTCCCAGGCTGGGGAGCTTCAGAGGGCCAGGCTTCTCCGTAACTAACGTGGATGTGTAATCTGCCTAAGCCTTGACTAATGTGTTCCTTGCGTTATTAAACACAGATTAAATATATATGGATATTTAAATGTAATGTGTTATTTCCCCAAATTTGGCTTCTTGGTGTTCTTGACTTACGGCTTTTCAGTGCTCATAATTGTCTCAGGGACCATGAATTACAGGCAGGAGGTGCGGCTCCCTTGGCTCTGAAGTCTTTGCCATCCCATTACATTTGTTGAAGAGATGCATCCATAGCCTTCCGCCCAGAAAATTACTGCGGGGTCCTTCTCATGGGGATGTACTTTTCCTTTCTCAGAGTTTACTCTCTGCCAGCCAGTAAAGGCTGAGCTAGACGGAGCCTTGCAGAATTGTGGGTTTGTGTCTGCTCAGCAAGAAAACTTGTATCCCTGACAAATCACCTAATAGTGAGCTAAACCGAGCTGGTAGCTTTGTGTCCTCCCCCTCTACCTACAATCCACCAGCCCAGCAGTCACATGTCCTATATGGGTGCTTGTAGGATCTAGGGAAGTCTAGTTGGCTTTTCTTGTGTTTTGTGTGTGTGTGTGTGTGTGTGTGTGTGTGTGTGCGTGTGTGTGTGTGTGTAAAGAGAGACAGAGAGAGAGACAGAAAGAGACAGACAGACAGAGAAACAGAGAGAGACAGAAAGATAGAAAGAGAGACAGAGACAGAGAGATAGAGATAGAGAGAGAGAGAGAGAGAGAGAGAGAGAGAGAGAGAGAGAGAGAGAGAGAGAGAGCGCTCAACTTTGGGCATCATTCTTCAGGAATTCTTAACCTTGGTTTTGGGAACTCAGTCTTTCACTGACCCAGAGTGGCTGTTAGGCTAGTCAGCGATCTCCAGGGCCTCTCCTGTCTCTGCCTCCCCTGAGTCGGGGCTACCAGCACACACAGTGCTTCCCTCTTTTGTGTGTATTTTGGGGATCAACTCAGGCCCTCACGCTTGCCAGACGAACACCACTGATTAGTATCGTTCCAGCCCCATTTTTCTTTTCTAATAATTACATTTCTTCGGAAGAGAACTTCTTAATACCTTAGCCTAACAGCATGGGAAATTTCCACCTATGGAAAGGAACAGCTGGAAGCCGAGACTATCCAAATTACTCCGCTCTCGCCTGCCCCAGATCTGTCTTCATCACAGGACCGAATAGGTCTTGGTTAACTTCAAAGTCTTTGCCAGCTCCCACAGAGGAACCAGGAGGGTTGGAGGCCTGGTTGGTTCTCTGCGTAGCTATGCAGCCGAATTCCCCACTGCATGAAAACGCTCTCCTCTCTGAGTCTTGGTTAATGCTTTCTGCCTGCTACCATGAAGCCAACGGACGCAGAGGCTGGGCTGGTGTTTCTTATGCCTGTCTGTGATGAGGTACACCAGACACTTCTCCTGGAGATGTTTTCCACCCAGCAATGGCTAAGCTCATTTTTTCCCATCTCCTCTTTCTATGATTCTTTAAAACCAGCCATTGAGAAGCACTTACACCACAGGAACAGGCCACAAGACAAGGGAGCAAAAAGTTGCTTTTCCCTTGGAGAACTGATTCTTAAAACTGACCAGCACATCTGGGCATGGTGAAGTACAAATCTAGCCTGAGCTGTATGAAGAAATCCTGCCTCGATCCCCACCCCCACCCCCAAGACCAGCCATGTGCTGGTGCCAGTCTCTCAGCGTGGCTCTTTAAATATTTAAGTATGGCTGAGCGCATGAAGTTTGAGACTGGTAAGCTCTTGTGGCCAAGCACAGAACACATGTGTCAGTTTGCCTGTAGGGTTATAATCTGTGCCATATATAAATATCATAGGTGTCCATGCTTGCTTCCCGTTCACAGCTGCTAAGAGGTGCTCTATCCCAGCCCCAGATGCCCCTGACTGGGGAGTCACAGGTGCTGTCTTAAAAAGGAGACTTGTTTTCCAGCTTCCCAGGACAATTATTGACATTTGGCCTCTTCTACTTGGAGAGTCAGCAGAGCCAGGTGAGCTAAGGCTTGCCTAGGAAGGGGTGGGCCTCGGGGACTGTGTGTTTGGAGGAACAGTACTTGGCTGGGCCAGCTCCAGCCGCGGCCCACTTACCAGCTGGATTCTGCAAAACCAACAGAAGAGAAAGAGGCCATGTTTGGTGGCCATGACATAGAACATTCCACATATTTTCTCACACTCAGCAGCACGTGGAATCTTCTGTTTCTAGTCCCTCAGGGCTTGCTCTTAGCCGTCCTCAGAAATACACAGTGTAGAGCCCGGGGTGAGTCATGGCTTTAGAAAGCAGGCTCTGGATCAAGGGGGATTTTTCAGTGACATCCGCAGTTGTGGCCTTAGGATGCAGAGGGGTTTGCTCCCACTTGCACCCTGAACTCTGTTTTATTCTGTGCACTTCAAAGTGCCAACCAGGCCACTCACAGAAAGGCAGGGAATTCTCAAGACGTGAGGGTTCAAACAGAGAGCGGCTGAGGCACGAGGGATCCAGCCTTTGTGCTTTGCAGTTTCAACTCTTCAGGGGCTGCTCAGCTCAGGCAAGCAGGGGGTTAAGGTCTGAGGGAAATGGAATTTTCCCCGTGGCCGTGGCCGTACAGACTTGTTTTAACCACAGGAATGAACACAAGATGCGACTTGTTCTCTCTGCCATTGTCTAGATTCCCTACCCCTGCAGCAGGCAGCCGGGCTGACGTGTGACATTTCCCCAGGCATCCAGAGCTCTCCCTGCCCTTCTCTTTATAGCTTTTCTACTGCCTTCCTCTCAGACTCTCACCAACCTCACCTTCAAAGGCTTTTCAATAAGCCAGGGCTGTCCTCTGTGGACTGGGCAGGGATGTGGACTGGGCAGGGAGGGCTGTGTGGATTTGGGTTATTTATTAATTTTCAAATGTGTGCTTCCCATTCTTTGTGCTCGGTCTCTCCGTCTCTGTCTCCTGCAATTTCTTTTGGCAACCTCAGAATTCCACCATGATCTCGGCCAGTGTGATGGGCCTCAGCACAGGAACCGCCCATACTGGCTGCGACTCCCAAGGGTCTCCTCAGCACGGAGAGAGGGCAATGATTCTCCTCTCAGTTAATTCTTGTTGCTGCCCCCCCGCTGCCCCCCCCCCGCTCCCCCGCACCCCCTCCACCCCCTCACCCCACCCCCTCGCCCCCTTCCCCGGCTCTAAGTCCTTCCAAGCCTTGGTGAGAGGTCTCGTTTTATGGGTGTGCCAGTTGCCTAGCCTGCACAGCTCAGGGGAGGCCTCTGCCCAGCCGCAGCTCATTAACATTGAGCGGAGGAAAACTCAGCGTTATTCCCTGATGGTGGGACAGACAGAAGGTGTTGTAGCAGAGGGATTATGTCACACACAGGTCCTCGCCCTTGATTTCTCCATATTCCTGTTGTACCTTTCACCTTTTGCCTGGGTCCTCCAGTTCTCTCTGCATTCTAGGATGACAAATGACAACAGGAAAGTCAGTATGCTTTGCTAGCTCAAGTAAACCTGGAGCTGGGGACACACTTCTCCTTGCCGGTACTGCAAGGGAAAAGCCTTCCTGCACACAATTTTCTTTAAAGTAGCATTAGAAAAACTAAAATATATTTATTCGCAAAGCATACCCCTTGGATAAAGGTTCAATGAGAAGCCAAACTTTGGTTTCAAATATAAGACACTTTCATTCAAATTATAATCACAATGATCCAATGTGTTTGGTATTTAATTATTTGGAATTAAAGTAAAGAAAGAGATCCTGTAATTATCATTGAACTTATCTTGAGGCATAAATCTAATAATTAAACACTTTCAGATTTCGTTCAGTGAGTAATGAAATAGCAAAAGCACTGTGGATTCTCTTTCACCTTTGTAAGGAAAATTCTAGAAGTATCAGTGGATCACAATGGAAACACTTTAGAATCATTGTGAGTAAAGCACACTTGTCAACAAAATAAAAAATCTCAGGAACAGGGCTTCTGAGCTGCTGAAGTCTGATAGCAATTGGGTGTAGATGACAAATGATTCCTTCCAAAGAGAGGAAGAGGGAAAAGAAGAGAGCAGGGGAGGGGAGTAGGGAAAAGAAGGAAAGAACCAAGAGAAGGAGGCCGTTAAGAGTTGGGAAGTAAACAACTCCTAAGTCTCAGGAAGTCCCTACAGCTGACCAGAAGCACAAAGCTCCTTTCCAGGATTATAAAAGCATAAGGAATGCTAAGAAGATTCTTCAATCTGCCAAGCTGCCTACAAACCATTTAGAGAGCTCCAAGGTTTCCTATTCTGTGAGTGATCCCCCATGCTGGGGTGGACTTTTCAACCATGCGGCTGCTTCTTAGTTGCTCCTGTCCCTGTAAGTACCCGCCTTGCTGGGACTCCTATAAGCCAATAAGTTCATTGGTTCTGCAAGTTAAAAGTTGGCGATATCATTTATTTGTTCTGTCTTTGGTTCCTTATTTGTTTATGTCTTCCTCAGGAATGCTTGTCTGTAAAATGGGAATGCTAAATACACAAAGGTACACAAGAGGGAGAGGACACAGGAGGCTCTAAGTATGGTGCCAACACTGTGTCATTTACATCTGTCCGTGCTGGGCCTTGTGGAATAATGCTAACCGTAGCCATGAGGGGAATCCCAGAGAGTACCGCACATTGCTCATCTTCTTTTCAGATCCTTGGAATTTTAACCTATCCACACCACATTACGACCTAATGTATGAGGCTAAACTCTAGAGTTTTCGCTTGGCTGCCAACAGTTCCTCTAGCACTGGTACCCTCTTTTAAGTCACTCTGCGCATAGGCTTCCCCAGCCTGAGTGCTCCAACTTACAGCAACAGTGTCCCCCAAGGTTTTGTCTCCTTGGGCAATGGCACCACATTCCAGGTCTCAAGGACTGAGCCCCCCTGATGCCTCCATCTTCTTCCTCACGTCCAGCCAACATACAGTTTGCGTCCATTTTATTGTCCCCAGAATGGAGGCTGCTCTTTTAACACAGGCAGCTGCGTGTGTCTAACTGGTCGACAACCAGCCCTGATCTTGTGCTGACCTTGTGCTGCACACGGTCTCCATGCTGAACTTCCAGGAGATAATTCTAACAATATCACTTCCTGTTCAGGGAACTGTGAAAACGAAGACAGAAGAAGGGCCTATTGTGTGCACAGTTCTGCTTTTCTCTGGACACAGGCTGCTTTCTCTTCATTTGCTCTTAGCTCTCCAGGCTCTCTCCCCAACACTGGTCCTCCCCAAAGCTTCATCCACTGGACATTTGTTTCCTTAGGTGGCTTACTTCTTTCTCTCGAGTCACCTTTTCCTGGCCACCTATGGTGGACAGAGTCTCTTTTTTCCTGTCACGTTCTCTTCATCAGTTTGAAAAGTGACACCCTTATGTATCCTATGTGAGCTTGTATGCTTTACATCTTCCGGATGCCGGAGACCGAGGCATACGGCTGTTAAGTCAGTTGCCAAAACGCACAGAAAAATTGGGCAGAAGGAGCTGTGTGAACTCAAGTCCATCTTGTGCCGAAGCTACCACAGATGTTGGTAGGCAGCTGAGGTTGAAAGAAAAGGAAGCAGCCGTTGAAAGATGGGGAAGGTTTTGAGGAAAACTTTAGCAGTGAAAGGAGGTGACAGGGTGAGCTGTGAGGCGGGTGCAGAGGAGGGCACACTGGGCGGGGACGACAGAGCAAAGTGTGGCAGAGGATCCTCAGGGAATGCTAGAGTCAGGGGACTAGATAGAAGGCTGCAGCTTTCCTGCCTTGAGCTGCACCCTTTGCAAGGACCTCCCGGCCCCTCCATGCCACCTGCATCTGCAGACCAGGGAGGACGAGGCTGTTCAGCGCAGGGATTCTCGACTCCAGGAAAAGCCCTGGGCCCAGATTTTCAGTCACTTTCAGCTCCAGTGTTTGGGTGTTCTATCTGATAAGCAGTGTTCCCTCCTGGTAGCCTGGCTGTCCCACACCTGCCAGACTCAGCAGGCCGACCATCCTGAGGAAGTCCACACCTGCCTCTCAAGGCAAGGTCAGAGTAGACAAGCGTCTCCCCAGGAAGTCGGCTGTGCACCAGGGTCTTTGTCAGCGCCTGCCCTTCATTCTACATTCCTGAGGCTCGCTCCCAGACACACCTGGCCTGAGGCTACTGCAGAACCTCTGAGCTAAGTCCTCACTGGGCCTGGGTTCCATCACCTAGAATAAAATCTCAGTTCCAAAGAGCAGGAGAAGGGACAGGGGGAAGTAAATTAAACTGTTTTACCAGGAGACTCAGGAAGTCAGTCCTGGTGTCTCCTCAGAACAGGAAGAAGCGGCTCCTTTGCTGTGAAGGCTCCTCCATCTGCTTACAAAGCCAGTGAGTTAAGACCCCGATTACAGATGGCAGCCCAGGCTCTGGACACATTCACACAAAGACATTGCCACTAAGGCCTGATATCAAGCCATGTGGCATGATCTTCCTGTTTGAACAAACATCACACACACACAGACACACACACAGACACACACACAGACACACACACAGACACACACACAGACACACACACACACACACACACACACACACACATCAGACAGTCAAGATGGATTCATACCCTAATCAGAAAGCTAGGCATGGGAGTGCAAACCTGTAAGCCCAGTACTTGGAAGCTGAGGCAGGAGGATTACTGCAGATTATTGCATTCTCAGGAAATATCAGACAAATCAGCGGCTTATTATGTCTTAGAGCCTATGGGGTCAGCGCCATAGCAGGATACCTGGTGAGAGTACAGCATGGCCTTTACATGCTGAGGTGCCTGGACTGCGTCTGTGGGTTGGGAGGATGAACAGCTTCTACTGCAAAGCTAGCAGAGTGCAGCAGAGGATACTTAGCTGGGTTTTCCACATAAAGAAAAAAATAAATAAAAACTTTTATGACCTAATATTTTTGGTGTTCCCTAGTCTTTCTGTAATAAGTATAAATTATTATTATTTTTTAAAAATGATTCAGAATAGATCAGTAGCCTCTCTCCATAATGTCCACATCCCATTTTCTTAACCTGAGACTATTTGAGGCCACATGAGATAAGGAGTTCACATATGTGGTTAAATTTGGGGGCCCCAGATAGTGTGGTCACCCTGGCCTTTACATGGAGGAGGGGCAGAGTCCTAGCAACTTGCTGAGGGAGGAAGAAACAGGAGCCTAGGAAACATAGGTGGTGTCTCAAGAAATAACACAGGCCTGCCTTGGTTGTCAGCCTGGTGAGACTCCGGGCCTTGGAACTGTGAGACAGTTTTTTCTTGGGTCAGGGCACTAAGTGTTTGGTAATAAACTGATAAGGCATATTTTCAGAGCTGAAAAACAGTACCCATGCACCCGATCTGGTGCCTTTTATGTACAAGTGTTCTCTAGAAGGTGGAGGCAGAAAGACAGAGCCGAAGACACAGCAAGCTCTAAAGTAAGGCCCTACTTAAAAACAAAACAAAACAAAACAAAACCAAAATAATAATATTAACAAAGCCCACTGCTCATAGTGGGGCCGTTGTGTAGAAGGCAGAAGAGAAATGGAAGGGGTCTGGCTCAGAGACAACCCTTCTCAGACAGCAGGGAAGTTATAGAATGTTTTGGGCACTAGTAGACTGATAGAGTCTCCATAACAGGACTTAAACTATGTAAACATTGTTCCCCAGGGTGCTTTTAGCTGTTGAAGAGTCTCCTTTAAATCTGGAAAGCCAGGGATTTGTATTCCTGCTCCTCATTTCTCTATTCCCACCACGCAGAAGCAGCTAGCCATCCCATAGCCACATGCTTCCATGGGCAAACGCATGGCAGGGGTTCTAGAAGCTTCTCTGTATCTCTGGGGACACCTTTCCTCTGCTGCGGGGACCTGAGGCTGATCCTCATTGTCTTCTGCAGGGGGTACCTGCTTAGGCCTTGGGAGGACCTGAGTTCCACTGCTTTGATAATGCCATCATATGGTGGACAAAGATGATATTTAGAGTCTCAGAACATGACTGAGCAAGAAGCGTTTGTTCCAGTGTTTTTCTGAGCTCAATTGTCCTTAGAGAATTGTTTTACCAAGTATGGAGTCCAGGAGGCTTTGGAGAGGAGAGCATAGGCTGGCTTTGTTTGCCCTTTCTCTATATATTTATCAGCAAGTCCCCATGGTTCCTCCCAAGGTGGCCGTGTTGCTGTGACCAAATATCATACAGAAACAAGCTAGCAAGGTAGGGAATTTGTTTTTGGCTTGGGTTTCCAGAAGTTTCAGTCCAGAGGAGATGGTGTATGTCATGGCAAGCAAAAACCAGACTGAGGAAGGAACCAGGCATGACCTTAGAAGTCACACCCCAATGGCTTCCTTCCTCCAGCAAGACCCTCCTTTCTAAAGTTGCCAGAACCTCCCAAAGCAGCACCAGCAGCTAGGGATTAAGCATTCCACACAGAAGCCTGTGGAAGTCAGCTCACGGTCGAACCACACAGCTGAGTGGGACTCCAACTGCTGACCTATGGCAGAGCCGGTCCTTGCCCGAGTCCGGCCTCACACACTCGCCCTGACTGTAGAGATAGCCCTTCTGCTTGGTGTGCTTTGTAACTGAGAAAATGCAAGCTGCCCCAGAGCTCAGGAGCATGCAAGGAAACAGCAGGAGAGCCTTACGGGGAGGAAGGGAGTTTGGCAAGCAGCCGGGTTGCTCACAAAGGCACTGCCAGCTCTGCGCTGCACCATCCCAGCACCCCCTGTTCTGAAACCTCACCGCAGGGGCTTATAGTAAAACGTGGTCACAGACACTCAAAAGAAGAAATAGAGTCCTGGCCAGTGTAGAGATAAAATTAAAGCACTAAAGGGGAGTGTCGCAGAAGGGGGATTAAGGAGGCACAAAATTCCCTGTATCCTAAATCAACAGAAATCCTGACTCTAGGGCGCTGAGCAAGAGAAGCTTCAAGGTAGCCAAACAGATTTGCCTCTTATGGCAGGGAGCAGGGGATTGACTAAGCGCACTCCGGGATTTCTCCCAGCACAAACTTGGCTCTTCTTTTCTGATACTTGGCCACTTCTCCATTCTGTTTTTCTCTAGTAAGGTTGGGGGGCGTGGAATTACTATCCCCCCCATATGGTTCTCAGGTAGTATCTCTGTCTAGGCATGTGGCACAAAGGCTCTAGTGTTTGCTGTGTCAGGCACTTAATAGTCACTGGTTATACCTTCCTCTTCTTGTCTCCAGGAGGGACCTACATACTTACCTACCTAGTGGACAAGGGGCAGACTGAGGACCCATGGCTATGGGAGACCAGGACTCTCTTCATGGAAAGGCAGTAGACAGTCTGCTTGACTGAGAGGTTTCATTTTATTATTTAAATGAAATATTGGTTCTAAGGCCCTGATATGCCTGTGGCTTTTCAAAATAAATTAAACATATGGACGTTCCCTGAGGACTAACACTTGGGGCTCACTGATGGTCAAAGGGATCTGACTCCAGCCTTGTGAGTTTTTCCCCTCCATACTTATTCTGTTTTGCCTTCCTCCAAAGGGCACTGACCCCAGATCCCAGGAGCGCGCCATGTACTTCTTACTTAGGGAAATGCTAATGAGCCTTCTTTCCCACAGACATCACACACTGGTCCGAAACCTGGGAAAGCTTCACTGTGAGCCTGCAACTTAGGGGAAGGCCAGACAGCCCATGCAGAGCTCCCGCGGCTGCATTCTGAACGCTGGGTGGCAGCACAGAACTTCCTAAGCCTTGAGAAGAGCCAAAGCCCAATCCTGAGCCATTCCCCCTTAAGAAGGGCAGGCACAGAACCATGAAAAAAAAAAAAGGGGGGGAGCAGTAATTCTGGGACGTGGCTAATCTCTGTAAGTCACCCGATTGCAGATACAAGTGACAGCTGCAATAGGGGTGATGTTCTCTCATTCGCTGTGTCACCACGATGCTATTTTGAATCTTCTTGAGATTAGAAAGAGGATTACAATTGCCCCCAGAGTCTTGCTATGTAATTTTTATCAGCTTTGATCTGTGAGTTCCCCCAGGCAGTGTGTGTGTGTGTGTGTGTGTGCGTGTGTGTGTGTGTTCATGCACATGTGTCTATGTGTTTGTGCATGAACAAAGCAGAAGCATGGTGTGATGTAAGGTTCTTATAAACTACGTGGTTTTTGCTGTTAGATCTGCATTCCCAGGTTGGTTCCTTGCTTTAAGACACTCGGTTTCTCACTCGTGCTCACCCCCTTGGATTCTATGGTATAACGTCAGTCTCATAGCCATGCAGAACAAAGTGGTAAGATTCTCCGTCTTTATTTTATTGTTCTGCTCTATCACTGTTTAACAGCATTTGGTGCTTTTGAACAAGGGGTCTCGGATTGTGTGTAGCTCTTGCGGCCAAGTTGACACGTTCTCCTAAAGCTCAGGCGGTGAGTGAAACCCTCACATCTTGGGAAGCTCCTGAAACTTAACAAGATCCACAGGTCCCGCCTCAGAGTTGAATGAGTGTATCCACCTGCAGGCTGAACAGGGAGCTGCGTGGGTGCATCTTTGTAAGGCGTTGCCCATGTTGAGGTGGGCTTTTGGGGATGCGGCTGCCTTTGAGTCACTAGCGATCCTGAAAGTTACCTCAGTAAACACACTACTTCACTGGGTCAGACTTGTGTGGGACTGTTTTCTTGGTTCTGTTGTCAGGGCCCTATCTGGGGTGAATAGATGTTTGTTCACGTCTCTCAGAAAACCTCACACAACACATTTTCACCGTGTCTGGGCTCCACCCGGCACAGTTAGCCTTACTGCGGAGGAGCATGGACAGGAATAAATCCAGATCAAAATCTTGACTGTTCTTTTCTTTCTCAGCCCCCTTTCTGGGACCAGCTTGGCTTAGAGCAAAGCTACACAAAGTGTTGGCTTTCGGTCAGGTGGGCTTGTGCTACTTGTGGGATGTTCTTGGCGTCCTTTGGGAGGCCTCCTCCTCTCTGGGAGAGCAAAGCTGCCCTGTACAGTGGCTGTGAAATGTCAAGATGCACATATCACCATCCGGCTCAGCAATGCTGCTGCCTCTGCTCTCATCACTTCTGGATGTCAGCACCATTTCTCTCTGCAGTATCTCCCTTGCCTAGCAGGTGGAACCAGTTGGAGTTAAATCTTGGTTTCATTTACAGTAAAGCAGCATTAGGGCTAAGGTTCACTCTCTATTTCAACTTCCTATGTGTTGAAAGCGTTCGTTTATTTTTAGACAAGGTCTTGCTATGTTGCCCAAGCTAGTTTGAAATACTCTATGTAGCCCAGGCTGACTGGGAAATCATCATTTTCCTGCCTTGGCCTGCTCAATTCTGGGATTACAGACTTGAGCCAGCCAGTGGCCCTCGAAATCAGCTCATTATGTGTAGCTCTCTGTCTAGAGCAAGAGACGCACGCATGGCTGTGTGGTTCTAATTTCTGTACCTGGGGAAAGCTGCCTATGTGGAGCTCCTGGTGGTGATGCCTTCCAGGGACATCCCTAATTAGCTTGAGATGCTGCCCTGCTGTAAGGCCTTCCCTTCAAAAGGCCCACAGACACCTGGCAAACTTCCATTAATTCATGAGCCCAGGCTTTCCGTGACAGATGCATCTCCTGCCTGGACATGTCTGGAAAGCCTGGGGTCAGTGCTTGCTTCTGCTCAGGACTCCTGTGTGGTCTTCAACAGCTCTCCTGGACCTCAATTCTTCATGCAAAAACTTTAGTTAATAAGTTATGGATGGAAATTGCTCCTGTGGACAAACGTGATGAGAATGAGCCAACATGGAAATATTCTGTTAAGAATAGAAATGATTTCATATTGGGGAAGAGCTGCAGTATTGCATCTCGGCAGTTATGCTTGCATCCAAAGTCCAAGGCTACACTGAACAATACGCTTTTTGTAGGCACTGAAAAAATGTCCTGTTGCTGAGCCTGGGGTGGGAGTATTCAAAGGACAAATGGAAAATTCTTTTGAACCCCAAGATGTTCACAGGCCTTTTGTTCTCAACTCAAAATATCAAGGAGCATAAGAGGCCAAGTGAGTTCCCCATAGCCTTCCCAGGGCTTTCTTAAGCTTGCATATGTCTGTGTGAACGTGCCATCCTCTGAATCTTTACAGCTTTTAAATATCCATGATACCCTCAAGTCACTGAGGTCAGGCAGATGTGAGAGTCATCTGTGACATGAAACAACACCCTGCCTTCTTCTCTTTTGGGGGAAGGACGGGGACAGAAGATGTGTGCCCCACCTGGCAAGCACCAAGCTCTGGCCTTGGGAAATTGCAATGAGCGTTAGTATAGGAGGTTGGTATAGGGTTGGTATAGTCAATCTGCCGCTTTGGGAGGCAGGGGCCACGGCACGGTAAGAAGGCTGAATCTGTACTGACAGCTTTGCTTTGGATCTGGGATGTTCCTTGAGGAAGTCCATGTGCTAAGAGCTTGGATCCTATCTGGGAGCTGTTGGAAGGCACTAGAATCTTTAGAGGTGGGCTCTGTGGTTATCTGAAGGCATGAATGACTCCCTCTCCTCTGCTTTGATCTCAGGCCATTTGGTATCATCTTTCCAAAGGACCCTGCTGTGATGGGATCTTCTTCCTGCTAGCAGACTGAATGTAATAAACTTGTACAGATCATGATATCTCTCTCTCTCTCTCTCTTTCTTTCTTTTTTTTTCCGGATAATCATCTCAGGTGCTTGTTACAATCACAAAGATCAAGCAAATGGCTTGCTGTCTTTACTACAGAGACCATGAGCGAATGTGCTTGTTAAAGGTTGGTGCTGGGGCTGAGGGTGTGACTCAGTAAAGGGCTTGATTTGTAAACAACAGGATTGAGTTTGGTACCCGAAACCCACATGGAAGAAAGCAGGCATGGTGACAAAAGCTTGTTATTCCAGTGTTGGGAATCTGGAGTCAGGTAGATCCCAGGGCTTTGCAGCGCTTGGTCTGTTTGAGGAGTTCCAGGCCAATGAGAGCCTGCTTCAGAATCACAAGTTAGAAGGCCCCTGAGACTGACATGCAAGCTTGTCTTCTGGCCTTAACACACACACACACACACACACACACACACACACACACACACACACACACACACACACTTATGCAACATCATTTAATGAGAGGCATAGCTATTTGCAGTATTGATGAAAACATCAGTTGGGTGTGTACCCTATTGACTGTGAGAAGAGCAGGGAAGAGGCCTTAAGCCTCTAAGTAACCAATCTATTATAATAACTACAGACACAAGTTTAGTGTTCCTTTTGGGGGGGGGGGTTGAGACAGGGTTTCTCTCTTTAGCCTTGGCTGTCCTGGATTCGCTGTGTAGACCAGGCTGGCATGGATTCACAGCAATCCACCTGCCTCTGCCCCCCAAGTGCTGGGATTAAAGGCATTTACCACCATGCCCGGCTCAAGCTTATTGTTCTTAAGTTGGCCTCTGAAAGGGACCTGTGGAATCTCAGGGCAAACAGTTTCTGGGACAAAAGAACAATTTCTTCTCCTAGCCCCCAATCCTGAGCCCCCTTTAGTATTGTCACTCCTCATCCTCACTGTATCCTTCACAGCAGGAGGCTGACTGTGCCCTGCTCTCCAGCTCTCAAACTGCTGGAAGTGGAGCTGTGTCACTACACTCTTTCTCTGGGGTTGAGGTTGAGGCTTTTCTGAAACCGATAAGGCTAATTGTCCCTACAAACAGCTGGACTGCACTCCCGAGCTCTGAATAATCTACTTATGGTGATAAAATGACGTCACTGTAACTAGTTCCATTCACCTTGCCATTCGGGACTGTGTTGTAAACAATAAGTCCCGGAAAGATGGGCTCATCCCATGCTTGGGGCATTTTAGTGTTTACCACACATTGTATATATAGCGTTTCATTTGCACTTTCCCTAGATATTTCAGATTGGTGGTTACTGTCCTCAGTTTCCTAAGCAAAGGGAAAGTCAGAGAGGTTGTGACACACTTCAAACCATATACTGCATGTACCGGAGTCCAGGTAACAGGGCCTTATCAAGGCACAGGTCTGCAGTGGTCCAGGTAACAGGTCTTATGAAGGCACCTTTCTCCACAGGTCTGCAGTGGTCCAGTCAGATTCCCTGAAGTGAGGAACCTTCTACCACTTCCTCCTGTCCCCCACTCCACTGAGAGCAGTGTAATGCCTATAGATCTAGGCCAGCCTGGCCTCACAATCCCAAGCAGTCACTCCACACCTCAGTTTTCCCTTTTGCCAATTCTGGAGTCAACCAGTTCCACCACTGGGCGAGCCATTTGTGACACACACCTTCTCACTACAAGGGGATGATGTCACATCCCACACTGGGCTGCTAAATTATCAGAAAACGCGTGTGACACACATGCAGAATGTGCAGCAGACCACACACCAGAAGTGATTTTGCCACCTTCTCTTTGCTGAGCCTCAGGCTTTTTGTTGTTCTACTCGATCCCTGAGAGAGGGCATAGGCTCACACAGGGGGCTCAGTTGCAGCTGGCATTTTCCAAGGAAAAGCACTCTCTTTCTAAAAGAGATCTCAACAACTCATAGGAAGAATCTTTAAAAAAAAAAAATGCCCAGGGGCCCCCAGGAGGTGGGGGAGGGGTACTGTGGGGCTTCCAGGAGGTGGGGGAGGGGTACTGTGGAGCCTTCAGGAGGTGGGGGAGGGGTACTGTGGGGCTCATCAGAGGGTGAGGGAGGGGTACTGTGGGGCTTCCAGGAGGTGGGGGAGGGGTACTGTAGGGCCTCCAGGAGGTGGGGGAGGGGTACTGTGTGGCTCATCAAAGGGTGGTAGGAGACAGATACTCAGGGGGTCTGTTTTTTGGGTATTGGAGGGATATTAGGAACATCTGAGGGTAGTGAATGCAAACTCAGAGCAGCTGGTGGGTAGTGGAAGGATCATCAGGGGAGAGGAATCCGAGGCCAGTAGAGGCCAGCTCAGTGGCCCAGTTGTGGGTTGCTGTGTCTCTGGTGACATAAAACCTTTGTTCTTGCATAGTCCATGCTACACCCCTAAAATGCAGCCATGAGGTGCCACCCATGGCACTGATTAGTCCAGAAGTGCGGATGCCTTTAATGTGCTTCTGCTGTCTCCAGCCACTTGGCTGATTTCATTGGCTGATGTGTGAATTATCTTCAAAGGCCGCTTTTCCCTTTTATCACACTTTTCCTC
Organism: Acomys minous; assembly: GCF_964271855.1. NCBI lineage: Eukaryota > Metazoa > Chordata > Mammalia > Rodentia > Muridae > Acomys > Acomys minous. Next base: position 2,066,235 of record NC_140483.1, on the reverse strand, counting down.
CAGCTACCGAGGAAGAGGGCATGCAGGAGGCACATCTTTTCATGGCAAGAAAGTGGCCTGTGGATCAAATGTGTTTGTTCTGGAAAGACAAAGCAGACAGCCTGGGCCTGGAGGAGGTACCGTAGCTCTCAGAAATCCTCATCAGTTGTCACCTCGTGGGACCCATGAGTGAAGGATGTGTGTGGTGGGGTGTGTGTGGGGGTGTGAGGGGTGTGGGGGCATCGTGGGGGTGTGAGGGGTGTGGGGCAGAGATGCCCCAGGAGGCCTCGGTGCTCAGGGTGGGCGGGGCTTTAGATTCTGTGACCTGATAGACAGTTATGGACCCTCTGAATATGGTGTGTATGCATGTGTGGGCTCTATGTGTGTGTGTGCATGTGTTACACTGAACACATGGTCTTACAAATGTTAGGCATGCATTCTAACACTGAAGTACCCCTCTCAGCCCCTTTTTACTTTTCATTTTGAAACAGGATCTCATTAAGTTTTTTAAGCTAGACCTGAGCGCACCGAGGGCTCACAATCTTCCTGTACCGGTACTGTTGAGTAGACAGAGTCATGGTGTGTGCGACCAGGTGTGGCCAGATTCTTAAAGTGAGGTTAATCCTACACAGCTTGGGACCACTCACCGGGACCCCTCCCAGTCCCCTGCTGCCAGCCAATTACAGCCACGGGTGAGCGCATAACCAGGAAGCATGGTGGGTTAAGGGGGCACGTTGGTGCTGGGAGGCCTTCGCTCCGATGCAGATAGGAACTTGTGCTAAGTCCTTAGGAAAGGTAAGATGGAAATTTACTTCTGACAATGTCATCATCGTCATCATCGTCGGTACTCAGGCTTGGGTCATTCTTCCGTCTTTCCCTGTTCATGCTGACCTTGTTTGCTCCTCTTTGGCTGTGACAAAACACGGACCAGACGGAACTTAGGGGAAGAAAGGATTCAGTTGGTTACAGCCCATGATGTAGGGATGCAGAGGCAGGATCTCGGAGCAGAGGTCGTGGAGGAATGCTGTTCACCGGCTTGCTTTCAGGCTCACACATTCCGGATCCACCTGCCTCAGGATGGTGCCGCCCACAGTGGGCTGGGCCCTCCCGCACTAGTTAGCAGCTGAGTTCTTCTCCCCTCTTCCTGTGTAACTCTACGTTTGTGTCAAGTTGACTGTGGACGCTGACTCTAAGATATACCGAGTTAAACCCTACCCTGGTTTTAGCACGTTGTGCCACTTGCTTACAACAGCTGGCACACAAGATGAAAGATCAGAAAGTATTTTGGAGTTAAGGTGAGGCAGACCCGCCCTGCCTCCATGAGTGCCATGTTGACCCAGGAGGAGGGCTTGCAGGTTGTTGGCTGCAGCGACTACGTCTTGCATTCTAGCCCATCACGTGATATTTTGAAAAAAAAAATCAACTTATTGGTGAGTCAAGAGTCCAAGGGCCTTGACCTTATATGAGCCAATGTGAGCTCTGCTTCTGTGTGAGCTCAGGACATTGCGTTCCTTCTCCAGGCCTCAGTTTTCTCTTCTATAAAACACTGGTGAGGAGGCTCATCTGCCTCATAGGGCGGCACTGGTCCAGGCCTACTAGGTTTAAGACATCACTACACTGGCTTCCCGTAGCGAGTGGTCTGTGCTCGCTGCTGCTCATGTTGTGGCTATTTGTGGCTAGTGGTGTGGTGGGCAGGGCTCCTTGGCTGGACAAAGCCCTCCTATCTATAACATTTGGTGAGCTTGTTGCATCTACAGCAGCATTTCTCAATCTGTGGGTTGTGACCCCTTGGGGGAGAGGGTCGCATATCAGATATTCTGCATACTGCATATTTACATTACGATCTATAACGATAGCAACACTATAGTTATGAAATGGCAATGAGAATAGGTTGTCTGGTCGAGGGCCACAGCGTAAGGAAGGCTGAGAAGCACTGCTTTAAATGAATAAAGAAGAGAATAAAATGGGGGGAAGACGGAGAACGGAGGTGACAGAGTTGTTGCCTCAGGTGTTGTCCCGTGTTCCATCAGTTTCAGTTCTGGTCCCATAGAGTATGCCAGCAAGTTCCTGGTGATGCTGTGACCAAACATTTGTACCTCTGTTAGCAAAGCTGTCCAAGTAGCTGCTTTCCCTTTGGCATACACCCTGAGGCTTGCAGCTTATAAACTGAGACCCCAAATTACCTGCAGCAGCCTTGGATACAGACTGTTGGATAGAAATCTAACCCCCTATAAATATTGGGGGGAATATTTCAAATCCCAGAAGGTGTGATAAACTTTAAAGCTGGGAGTCAAGGTGGAATTGGAAATGTTCCAGAAATTACAAGGTCGGGATGGGAAGGCTTGCCAGAGGCCCAGGTCTTGGTTTTCCAACCATCTTTTATTTTGAGGGGGGATGGGGTTGAAGCGCAGGCCTGGCTGCCCTACTGGGACTTTGGCACATTTGTCATCACCATTACTAACATTTGGATGCATGGGATGCCGAGTGACTTGGGGAGCTGCTGGCTTTGGGAGGGTGTACCCCGGAAGAAGCAGCAGAATGCAGCTACAGGGAACCACCTGGATAAGGGGCCAGTATTTGTAGGCTGTGTGGCTGTGGGGTGGAGCGCTCCACTGCTGACAATGGGCTGCTTTCCTTCCAGAGGCTGACTTTACTGTCCATTGACATGTGCTGCATCCAAACTGGGTGGACAGCGTTCTGTTGGGGATCCTCTGACTGGGACGTTTGCTGCAGACACTGGAACTGTTCAAAATATTAAGGTAAACGTTGTCTCCTTGGAGCGAATACAAACTGTAACGGAAAATGCACGTGTGGAAACATGAAGAGTGATTGAAGTCTTTCATAATCCACCAAAGGGAGCCAATTAGGCCTTTGCTGCTCTAATTCCATGTTGTCATTTTGAAACACAGTTCAGAATGGCATACAAACAATTTAATTCCCACTTTTAAATATAACAATTAAGCACAAGCATTTCCACATGGTTTAAAATGTCCATAAAACAATAGGGATGTCATTATAGCATCCTGTTTACTTCTGTGCTTGGCTTTGCTAAACCATCGCAGCATTGACACACCAACATTTCAGACCCTGATCTGAGCATTTTATATTTGTAAGCTCATTTGTTTCTGAAAACCACAGTGTAAGGCTTGTGCTGTTGGTGAGACACTGAAGGGTAGGTCACTGCTAGAGGTCACTCAGCTGCTGAGCGACAGGGATGGGATTTGAACCAATGGCTTTGGTGCTTCGAGAGCTTTTGGCAGCAACCCGGCCTGTTCAGGTGCCCTATTCTCATAGGTTGTCAGAATACTCTTTATTCTTTACAGAGACTTTCCATGAAGGGGTTCTTCCCTCTTTGTGACACTTCCAGCTTAGGGCCCTGAGCCTGGGCTGCCTTCTGGAGGCTGGTTACAGTGGCTGCTGCAGCTGCTGGGGCTGCTGGGGCCAATGCTGACTTGAAAATCCCTGCTAGGGAACTGAATCAGCATTAGGACTTCTTTCTGATTCCTCTTTATTTTCATGCAAACACACACACACACACACACACACACACACACACACACACATCTCTCTCTCACATGCACACACACACAAGCACACACACACATGCACACACGCACAATTACATGCACACACATGTGTACACACACATGTGCGACATACACACAGAGGCACACACACATCTTTCTAATGAAGAAAGACAATGTAATCTTTTGAAAGGCCAGTGTCTAGACAGAGTCATTGCAGGCAGAGATGGGACTTATTAATTATAGCAGATTATTTTCTGCCTATTTCCATATTTATGACCTGGCTAAGAAAGCCTTAGGTTTTTCAGAAGCTTTTTAAGTTTCAAGAAACAACTTTGTACCTCTTTTGTGTTGAACCTTAAAAGTAGGATTCTGCATCTGGAGGGTGCAGGGTAGGGTGGCCTTCTGCTTCCCTGCACCTGAGCACTGAGGTATGTCCTTCCCCCGACTCTGCCCCTCTAAAGTCAACCTTGAGCTAATAGGAAATGCTCCCCTCACTCCTACTCCCTAGTGCTTAAGAGACAGCGTCAACACGCTCAACCAGTTCCCACGCTTACTTCCAGGAGGATTCTACATTTACAGGCAAACTACTAGGTCTCTCTGAGGCCCAGATGGATTTCCACGAGCAGACCTCGAGCAAGGCATGGAAAACAGAGGCGAGGACACAGTTCTCTATACAAGGGCTGACGCTCTCTCACAGGATGGTAGGATGGGGGAACTGGGTGAGGAAAACTAGTAAACACTGGTGGCTAACCAGAGGGCCTAGGGTAAGACTTCAGATCTGAAACATCCCTGAGATTCGTGGAAGGCTTGGGTCTCAGGCAGCGGTGCTGGGAGAGGTCATTTGAGTTGGAGGGCCTAGGCTCATCAGTGGATTCAGGTACTGATAGCTTCATTGATGACTTCATCGCTAAATGACTACAGGTGGGGACATAGTTGGGTGGAGCGGCCACTGACATGTGTGCCTTCGAAGGCCCTCCTTGTCCTAGCCCCTCACGTCTTGGTTTAGTGCTCCCCGTTCAGAACTGCTGTGGGGTGAGTGGTTCTGTCTCATGGCATGCCCCTCAGGCGGTCAAGCTCACTGTGTGCTTGGAAACAGTGGAGTGGGCTGAGCACAGACTGGAAGAGGCTCCCGGAACCATGTGGGACACACAAACCTGGAAATGTCGCTGACACCACAGGAGAAGAGTCCACATTGCCTAGGGTACAGGAGAGTCGCAGGGACAGAGAAGGGTAGCTTCGTGGAGTGTTTACTGGGGATGACAAACCAGGCCATTGAGAAGTACTGTTCTCTGAGCAACATAGGGTCCTCTGAAACACAGCAGGGGGTGGGTTTCTTTGAGCGCGGCCTGTTGCAGTTGGGACGCAGGCCTCAGATGGAGCTAAGACATATTTTCCTAAACATTAAACTTGACTCCATAGATGAGATGGGATGGGATGAGGATTTCTCTTCGGTGTCCCAACCCTGGGACAGGTAGGGACAGTGTCTGTCCAGCTACAGAGGTCAGTCATACACGGATATGCCGGACCTGGGAGACCTACTTCTGTGCCACAGCCTGTGGGGCCGCGAGGACCTTCTGCTGGGTTCTCTGGGACCTGGGCCCTCTAGTGGCCAGTTTATGATACTGCAGGCATGCATGTCTGAGAGACACACCAAGCCTGGCGGCTTGGCCAGCAGGGACAGCAGCCCATGAGCTGGAGGGAGGAATTTGATGTCCAACTTTCATAACCAGCCTCTGTGAAGAGTGTCCATTCTGGGGTGAGAGGCTACCAGGAAAGACTCCAACAAAGTAAGTAGATTGTCTGGGTGCCGGTGGCTCAGACAGAGCAGGGGACTCTGCAGGAAGGTGGTCAGCTCTCGTGAGAGCCCACCGACACGCATACATACTAGGGCCTCTCCCAGGTAGCTGCAGCTCTTTGTGGCACATGGGCCTTGGTGGAGCACTGCAAATACCAGCAGAGCTAGGGAACTACTCGTGGTCATGTGGGGACAGAGGCACAGGCAGCCGCTGAGTGAGCTGATGAAGTCTGGGCATCACAGTTTATTCTATTTCTGGGCTTCCTTTTTGCGCAGCCAGGGAAAGCTGTCGTTATTTCACCGAGTAAGATGAGAGAGAAACAAGCTAAGTGTCAGCTGCACGGCAGGCACAGTCTTGAGGAAGGTTGGCAGGAGCCGGCAGCCCTCCCAGCTGTACCACCGACACGCGCTTCTTCCGTTTGGGTTCAGGCTCCAGCAGACAGACTGGTCGCCACGTGCCTGCTTTTTCTGGCTCATGTTCTCCAACAGCCACAGATAACTTGGATGAAGTCATTAGTGGGTCTGACTGTCTGCCCTCAGCACTGCATAAACGGGCATGTTTATCTGTGTGGCTTTCTGGCTACCACTGCAAAGACAGGTAGAGGGGAGTTCTTTTTTTACTAGCTAAATATGGCATCCTGCTGTCCTTTTTAAGCTATGTGGCTTTGTCTTGGGGCTGTTGGCATGAGTTCATCACAGGCTTTCAGATATACTAAGTGACTTTTAGCAGGCAATTGGGAGGCGGATTTGGGAGCCAGAGAATAAGTCAGAGGACCATACCCTGCCTGTTAAGGGGAATAGGGGGACAGTGAGATTCCAAGCTCATCTCCAAAGCCACAAGGCACAGAATCCAAGGTAGAGGGTGCACACAAACTGTTAGTGAGAGTGCACTGTTGGTGGAAGGTGCACTTTGTCCAAAGAAGTTGGTAGCATGTTTTAAGGCTGGGGCAGGGTCTACACAAACACATACACATGTGTAACCTCAGATTCCACCAGGACTTTCAGAACAGCCTCACGGCAGGCTCCAAGGCACTTTGGTGGTCTCAGGCTGATATTTCGTCCTGGGTACTGGAGCCCAAGCCTGGTCTACAAAGGCCACGCTTTTTTTGTCAGACCATGTGAGAACCCAACATGTCCCCATTCGAGATGAGTAATTACAGACTCAGGACCTGAGGCAGGCTCTCAGTTTTTCTGTGCTTTCATGTGCATTTGAAGGAGAAACCTGAAGTTGCATAGCAACCAACACATTTCTAGATGCTGAGGGGCTCTCCAAGCTACTGATGAGAGACACTGCCCGGTGGCAACTAGGTTGAGACAGGAGGACGCTACTCCCCTGAATGCTTATGGCAGGTGCCGGACATCTTTGTCTCTGTTGGATTCCATGTCTGCCAGGAGGTTCAATCTGAAGTGAGGCTTTAAACTTACCCCCAAGTCACAGAGTAATTATCAAGTGGGTGTGCTTTTAGGCTGGGGTTAGGAGAATGGGTTTTACAGGGAATGAGATTTTTCTTGGCTTATTTGAACTATCTAGCGAAGAGTTTCACATTCTAAAATAGAGAGTAGCTGACGTTTTCTTAAGTTGGGGGACCAGGTAGCTTCCTTGGTCTCTGAAAAAGAATAAAAAGCCTCTCTCAGACTCCCACCAGCCAACTCCATAGCAACATAGGCCGTTGTGAGAGTGAGTCAGAGGCGAGAATGGAACATTATGGAATGCAGGGGCGGGGCGGCGTGGGGCAGGGCGGCATGGGGTGGGGCAGGGCGGCGTGGGGTGGGGCGGCATGGGGCGGGGTGGGGCAGGGCGGCGTGGGGCAGGGCGGCGTGGCATGGGGCTGGAGTCCGAGCCTCAGTTGGGGCTGTAGAGTATTGCTAGTGCCCTGCTACCCCAGTCCCACCGACAACGGTTGAGTCTGTGTACAGCCGCTGGCTGTTGATGTGCCCCTGAGCCTGCAGTGAAGCACACATGCCCAGAAGCTTTCTTTCTTCTGAAACGAATACTTTTTCCCTTTATGATGAGTAAATCCAATAGGGGTTAGACTGTGTGATGTGGGATTTTGACTTAAAATAATTTCTGACGTAGTTCCAAGATAAAAGCTCCTAAGAAAGGGACCTCACAGCGAGGTGCAACCTTACTGCCTGGCAGCAGCACCAGAAAGAAGCGAGGAAGAAGGCTCTGGGGCCTTTCCAGGGCCCGTTTGCCGTTGATACGGGTGGTATTGATCCCTTAGAATAGGACGTGCAATCTGGGCGGCAAGGAACATTATTCATGTTACCATCTGCTCTTGATACCTCCACACTGAGAGCAATGAGGCTCATTTAACCATGAGAGGACAACACATCTGCATTAGTTGGGCTGGTCACAGGACAGTCTGGTGTGAGTGCATGGAGAGAGTGCAAACTGGGAAACTCCAGATTTGGGTTCTTCAAGCTGGGCCACAAATCTCATAGGACAGAGTCTCTGCCAGGTGCATGATCGCTCCTAGGGGTGTAATGGATGCTGTTGGCTCAGGTGCGCCACCTAGTGCTAGGACTCTGCAATCACCACTGGCATTCCCGAGCTGTGGGGAGTGGGGTGGGGTGGGGAAGTGGCTAACACAGAGTTGGTTGGCAGGGAGAAGAGGAGAGTAGTAAGGGGAGGACCAGGTAGGGGAGAGTAGTGAGGGGAGGACCAGGTAGGGGAGAGTAGTGAGGGGAGGACCAGGTAGGGGAGAGTAGTGAGGGGAGGACCAGATAGGGGAGAGTAGTGAGGGGAGGACCAGGTAGGGGGTAGTAGTGAGGGGAAGACCAGGTAGGGGAGAGTAGTGAGGGGAAGATCAGGTATGGGAGAGTAGTGAGGGGAGGACCAGGTAGGGGAGAGTAGTGAGAGGAGGATCAGGTAGGGGAGAGTAGTGAGAGGAGGAGGATCAGGTAGGGGAGAGTAGTGAGGGGAGGACCAGGTAGGGGAGAGTAGTGAGGGGAGGACCAGGTAGGGGAGAGTAGTGAGGGGAGGAGGATCAGGTAGGGGAGAGTAGTGAGGGGAGGATCAGGTAGGGGGTAGTAGTGAGGGGAGGACCAGGTATGGGAGAGTAGTGAGGGGAGGATCAGGTATGGGAGAGTAGTGAGGGGAGGACCAGGTAGGGGAGAGTAGTGAGGGGAGGATCAGGTAGGGAGTAGTAGTGAGGGGAGGACCAGGTATGGGAGAGTAGTGAGGGGAGGATCAGGCAGGGGAGAGTAGTGAGGGGAGGACCAGGTAGGGGAGAGTAGTGAGGGGAGGACCAGATAGGGGAGAGTAGTGAGGGGAGGACCAGGTAGGGGAGAGTAGTGAGGGGAGGACCAGGTAGGGGAGAGTAGTGAGGGGAGGACCAGGTAGGGGAGAGTAGTGAGGGGAGGAGGATCAGGTATGGGAGAGTAGTGAGGGGAGGACCAGATAGGGGAGAGTAGTGAGGGGAGGACCAGGTATGGGAGAGTAGTGAGGGGAGGACCAGGTAGGGGAGAGTAGTGAGGGGAGGACCAGGTAGGGGAGAAGAAAGGGTGATAGGGAGGATGTAGTGGGGGGATGGTAGAGAGAGGTGGCAGTGTGGGATGGCTGTGGGGTTGGTAGTGGGAGTTGGTATTGAGGGCTGGGGAGGGCAGTAGCAATTAATCCGTTTTTTCCTCTTTCATTTTCTCTTCTTTTCTGTTTCCCTGTCTCAACTGCCTCAGCTGCTCTCTTTCCACCTGTCTTTTTGGACCTAAATAGATTTCTCTTTTCTGTTTGGAAACCACACATTATAGTTATCTACACATTGTCACCAAAACCAATTTGTGCAAACTAACAGGCTTATCAGTGCCACCGAAATGAGATTAAAACTGCTTCCAATGAAACAGATAAAAAGCAGAAGAAGGAAGCCTGCTAATAAGACATTAAAGACAATGGCAAGGATGACTAAACCGGTTGATACAGTGAGCAGTTGTGAGAGCGGGGTGCTCAGATCACTAAACTAATAGAAAGAACCCACCTGCAGTTCCCTCTTGTCATCGAGATATAACCACACCAGCAGCATCGTAGTTTGTTATTATTTATCTGCGAGAGCAACACCACACCTTTCTCTAAAGTGTTTCGGGGTTGGGGAAAGTAGGAGAAAGAGGAGAGAGGATTGGTTTGGGGACAAAGCACCTGCTCCTGATTTCTTAAGAACAAAGGGGGGTGTTTAATACGCTGCCTGTGTTGGTGTGCGTCCACTGTGCAGTCACTCTTTCATTGTGTCATCCCTGAGAAGGGCCTGCTCACAGCCAGGCTGTTTCTGACTGCAGTCAGTGAGCTAATTATCACATTAGCACGCCACGTGAAGACAGTTTGAAAATTGCATTTCTGCTGGCAACCCTTGAGGGTTGGCCATGGTCAGTGCGACCGGCCGTGGTGTGTGGGGAGCCTTTTTGCCACCAGGCAGCTGGGTGGCTGGGTCTTCCTGCCTCACTGGGTGTGAGCTAATGGGGAGGAAGTGCGGAAGAAAGAGCAGTCGTTTACTATTCAGTCAGAGCTTTCCCAACCATAGGCTGCTACGCAGGCTCAGGGCTGTGCCCCTTGAAGGCAGGTAAGAACTCTGCTCTGCCCTTGCGGGCAGGAAGAGAAATAAACAAAGATTAGATGACAGGTGGACAAGTGCAGTGACTACATGATTATACAGTGCACCGCAGACGCCTGGAGGAGGGAGCTACTCTCCGGAGAAGCCGGAGATGGCTGCTCAAAGGAAGAACTCTTTGAAGTGGGCATGAAAAGAAGAATGGGCTTTAGCTAGAGGGAGAAATGGCACAGGGCAGAGACGGAGTAATTGCACAAATAGCCATGAAAGGCCCTGCAGTGTTGTGGGAGGAAATGCTCGCTCGGAGGGAGGGGAGAGCCTGGGAACAGCTGGGAATGGAAACTGGGGACAAGGCCAGCGGCCCCGTGTTCCACCCTGGGCTCTGCACATTTATTCTGAACAGTTTGTCAGGGTCACTCTGTGATCAAGCTTGTTGTGAATGGATTAAAGCCAGAAAGGAATGGAGTCAGAAGGGAACTGCCTGAGGCCTGAGGCAGCGCGAAGTTCCCCACCTGACTTTTGACTGGCTACACACCGTCTCTTCCAGCTTCAGCGATGGTTTTAGCACTTGCTAGTCCAGGACACCCACGGGCACTTCTGGGCTTGCTGGAAAGATTGGAAATAATATGTCAAGCCCAGGTGCCCAGTCCCTGTAGTGACAGTTCAGAAGTTCTGCTGTGACAGGCGTCAGGGAGGGTGCTAGTGGCCACAGGCTGCTGCCAGGGAACTTGGTGGATCACTACAGTATGTAGGAGGCAGAGAGAATGTTGAATGAAAACACATGTTGGGGAGACACTTTCTGGTTTTGGGGTTTGCCGGATAAGATGGAACTGAGCGGGGCAGACACACTTGCGTTCTATAAAAAAGACAGCAAGTTACGGCTAACGCCCACCTCAGCCACCTTACAACAGCTGTTGGGACTCAAAACTGATGGAAAGATCGCTCCATTCCCACAATGTTGGCCCCATGAAGAGGGAGACAGAGCCACTGTTGCCCAGAACGCAGCAAAATAAACATGTATCAAATTAGCCAATCAGACCTGAAGTGAGGCGAGGACACAGTGAAGTGTTAGCCCCAGCGGTAGGAAAGAGCAAATACGCACCGATTGTCTTTCTTTCCTGTCCCGTCAGCTACTGTTTCTCTCATTCAACATTAACAGAAATATTGCACAAAACTTCTAAAAATGCCTGGCTTCTGACTGACACCGTCATAGTGTAGAGGGCTTAGTACTCTGTGGGAAATGCTTAGAAAGAGCCTTGTCCAAGCTCTCACCCTGGTAACTACAGGCAACTGTGTCTTGTGAAGGCTACCGAGTATAAGCACCCCTTTCTGTTGTACCCCACGTCACTCCAGCTGGAACGTGGTGATGGGCAGGTGTGCAAAGATGTGTGCGAGAAGGCAAAGGCAGTGTGATGAAGCCTGGGGCCCCACAGATGTGGCTTTTGTCTCCTGGCTCTATCTCTATTTAGAGTGAGTCTGAGCTGGCACTGCAGTCTTTGTAAGCCAAGACATCCTCATTTATAAAGTGGTGCCTTCATGGGAGTCAGTAATGTGAAATGGCAAATCATTTGACGCCTTACAGGCTCTATGTTTGCCTTACAGATAGTTTTTTAACAGATTATATTGATAACCATGGGGAAATGATTGCTTTTCAAGGAATTTAGAATTTTGCTATCCCTAGAAGATAGTCAACTAATTCAACCTTAATCAGAAAATTGGAGATTTGCTTTCTAATAGCTCTTGAAAATTGGACTGTATCTGACAATTTATTAACTTGCTATCAAGCTCAGATGCGAAGCCCACATGTGTTCAGAAGGGCAGTCCTTTTAAAAACTGATGGACAAGATATGCCTTAATAAGAACAACCCAAAAACAGTGTTTCAAAGCCTGCCTCTGTTGCATAACACAACTTCACTGTTTAATATACTAAGCTAAATAAACTAGGAATGCCAATTCTTTAATTTTATGCTCATCGTTAAAGTTTACAAACAAGTTTAAAATGTCTTTGCTTCTAAGTAGGGATTTCAAAGAGTTCTTTGAGTGTTTTAGACTTCTAAATCTAGAGTCCAGCCCATTTCAGCCGTCTTACTAATTCTCCCGTCTATAAAGAAGGTGGATTTCCATAAAAAGTGGTGACAGGACATAACTTTGTAACTAATATGTTTGATTGAAAAGCTGCCACATATACAGTTGTTTACAGACGTATTTCTGTTCTATAATTGGCTGTATTTGACAATGTATTCACTTCACAGAAATCAGCACGGCTGCAGAACACACACATGTGTGTTTCTGAGGCGGGGGTCTCATGCAGCCTAGGCTGGACTTCAACTCACAGCCCCGCTGCCTCAGCCACGTGAGTCACCAGGCCAAACTAGATCTGTGCTTTTTTCTTTTTTAAAGGGGGATCCATGCTACTGCAGTGAAGGCCTGGCCTCTCTGAAACACACATCCTCACTCTGGTCGAGAAAGATGCTCTCCTACTTCCCAAGAGGCCTGGCTGGCTGGGGGGGAAGAGATGATGACAATTTTCCTGGCACTCAGGGGCAGCCCCAGAGACAGAATGGCACCAACTCTTTTCTAGTTCCAAATGTGTGTGCCTCCATGTTCAAGGTCTCAGGCTAAGGGGGAGGCGGGGTGGCTGCAGCTGGAATCCGTCTCTCATCTGAAGACGGTTCCCAAGCCAAGAAGACAGCACCATGGGCCCGAGTCTGACGTGCAGACACTCCTTGTTCACCTCTTGGTGTGAGACACAGACCTGCTCAGGAGCCGAGTGAGGTACAACCACTGCGCTGAGAGGAAGCTCTGAGTGGACAAGATGCAGCTTTGTGAAGATGTATTTACTCACTTGAAGTGGGTTTATCTGTGGGAGAATTAAGAACCGTTATTTTAAAAACCAGAATTACTAAAAATAGAAGCAATATACCGAATACATTAAAGTAAAATAAAATGTCCTCATGTTGGCTTTGTGGATGCTGAGGAGAGGACACAAGTGAATAATTCCTCTTCAATTCTTGTGCATAAACTTTGGACACTACATGCTGTGATGGTTTATGTTGGCTGCCATCTTGGCAGGACTTGGAGTCACCCACAAGAGGGAGCTTCCCCTAGTGTGGGTGGCATCCTCCCCTGCTGTGGGCCCTCAGTTACACAAAGGATAAAGCTCAGGAAGCACCGAGTTCACTCTATTTGCTTCCTGAGTGTGGCTGCCACATGACCGGCTGCCTCCTGCCTCCACCCGCCACCACAGTGGACTGTAGCCTCAAACTGTTCCTTCCTAAGTTGCTCTTGTCAGGGTATTTTATCATAGCAGTGGAGAAGTATCGAAGACACCAGGGCACGCTCATTTCTCTAAAGAAGGACCTTTTCACTGTGGGTTTTTAATTAATTTACCCCATAAAATGGCAGTCTTCTTCAAAGCGATCCTTTATGATTAAAAAGTCTCACACATCTTATATTTTGTCTCCATTTCCTAAAAAGAAAAAAAAAGTTACGAAAACAAAGATTTACCAATCAAAACAAGTTATCATCTAAATCTGAAGGCTATCAGTGTGGTTCTAGCCCAGGATAACGTGTTTACTGAAAGGACGATGGTGAGGCACCTCCACGCCTTCATCACAAGTGCTCTCAGAGGTCAAGGTATTCCAGAACATGCCTACAGAATTTCACAATTATGTGAGCTCTGTTCAGCTCTTCCTGTCATTTCATAAGGTTAAATCTCATCATTTTTCTGTTTTCAAGATTGTCGTTTAATAATCACAGGTTGCCTTATGTTTCAAAAGCTGGAGGCAGTGTCCCATTGGTTAGCTGGTTTGATGAAAGATGTGCAACTTCTTTCAAACCAAATGCGCCTCACTGTAGAGAACTCCAGCACTCACCGTTGCTGTGTGATGCTCGCATATCTGTCTGTAAAGTAATCCTCCTGAAGGACAGTTGTAGCTGGTGTGTGGTGCTGTTTGAATCTGCTCAGCCTGCTATAAGCTGAGTGGCTGACAGAGAGCAGGGGCTTGCTCCTCACAGCCTTGGTTCACAGGCGGACAACTTTCTGCAGTGTCCTCATTTAATGGCAGATGACAGTAGGAGCTCTCTGTGTTCTTCACTGGGAACTGAGCCCAAGCACATGGAACCCCGCCCTGCTCAGCCCACAGGCCCTCTGCCTGGGGCCATTGGCCTGGAGGCTGCCTTCTGTACTCAGATTTCAGTGGGGCGGCACATCCAGACCACAGCAGACAGCACAGGTAGCATGCACTGGTGTGCTGGTGCTGTTCCTCACTGAGTCCCATGCAGGAACCGCTGCAAACGTTTGCAGTGTGGCCGCTTTAAGTAACGTTTCTCTTTAGATGGCAAGGAAAAGAATTCTGGGTCATACTTGGTGAGTAATGTGCATTTCAACACATTTCATTCAGCATTCACCCCCACAGGGTTCTTTTTTATTTTATTTTATTTTATTTTTGAGATTATGATATAATTTCACCATTACTTTCTTTTCTTCCCTCCTCCTAACTCCTCTCATATACTTCTCCTTGCGTTCTTTAATATTCATGGACAATTTTTATCATTAATTGTAGTTGTGTTTATTCAAAAATGCGTAAATACAACCTTCCCAGCCTCTGTGCTATTTGTATGTATGTGACTGACTACTTCAAGACTGACCACTTGGATATTGGATAGTTAGTTGGTGTGCTCTTCTTGGGGAGGATGTTTCTTCCACTGTCAGCATTCCTTAGTTGTCTGTAGTTCTGTGCAGGGTGGAGGCCTTGTCTATTGGCTTTCCCTGTTCACATGTCTGCTGGTGTGGTCTTTGTTAAGGTAGTGAGACATCACAGGTGTAGTTTCTGACATCTCTAGAAGAGGCACCGAGAACTCCCTGTTCCCCTAGCTCTTGCAGTCTTTCCTCTCACCTTCCACAAGGATCCCTGGGCCTTAGGTGTAGGAGTTATGCTGAAGATGATTCATGTGGGGCTGGGCCCGACAGCTCCACATCCTGATTGGCTGTGGTCTCCATCTGTTGCAGAAAGAAGTTTCCTTGATGAGGGGTGAAGAGGACATTTACTCCACTGATTTCTTTCTTTTTCTTCCTTCCTTCCTTCCTTTTTTTATATTATACATACATATATATGTATATATATATATAATTTTTTTTGTTTTTTTGAGACAGCATTTTTCTGTTTAGACTTTGCTGTCCTGCAACTCATTCTGTAGACCAGGCTGGCTTAACTCACTGAACTCTACCTGCCTCTACCTCCTGAGTGCTGGGATCAAAGGTGTGCACCACAGCCCAGCACCGGCTGGCTTATTTTACATTACTGTCTTATTATTTTCATGTATCCCATGCTGGCCTCAAACTTCCTGTGAAAACTAGAACGACCCTGAACTTCTGAACCTGCACCTCCCGAGAGCTGAGCTTACAGATGTGTACCATGGCTCCCAGTTATGCTTGTTCAGTTCTGGGATACCGTCCATGGCTTGGTGCAAGCAGTGTCAACTGAGTCATAAGGCCAGGCTAGGTATCTTGTTGCTGTGATGCCGATACCTGACAAGAACATCTTCAGGAGGGGCAGGTTTATTTGGCTCATGTCGCTGTAGTACATTCTGCCACAGTGAGGGCGTTGTGGAGGGAGGAGTGGGAGGAAGTGGCCACACTGCATTCACAGTCAGGAAGCAGAGAGTGATATATTCTGGTGTCCAACCGGCCTTCTTTTTATATAACCCAGGACACAGCCTGTGGGATGGGGCCACCCGCATTGGGGGTATCTTCCCACCTTAGTTAACCAGGTGTATAGACTCCCTCATAGACATGTCTGGAGACTTGTTTCCATGGTGATTCCAAACTCCATCAAGTTGGCAATCAAGATTCTCCACCGTACAATGTGCCTAAAATTTGTATCCTGTCACTGCTGTAAGTACAAGTAACAATTTTCACAGCTCAACTTTTTATTCCATCTGTAACATTTACCACCAGAGCAACTATTTTACACAGAGTGACCTTGAGCTGCAGCATGTAATTTCACTTTGTTTTTATGAATTGTATTTAAGAGACATTACTGTAATGGATAGGGTTTCTGTTTAGAATCTCAGGGCACAAATGTGAAACCATCTTATAACTCTTAGCCGAATTCTGAAGCTGACAGAGGTAATGATCTTTCTTTTGGAAGATGCAAAGTGAAATGTCCCCACAGAGTGTGGCAGCTGAACACCTGGTTCCCTGTCGGTGGTGCTGTCTGGGGGAGGGTTAGGAGATGTGGCTTTGAGATGGCATAGCCTCACTCTGTTTCCAGGTTTCTCTCTGTGAATCCTGCTTGCAGTTGATCTGAGCTTCCTGTGTCCTGTTCCTGCCGCTGTTCTGAGGGTTGCCCTGCCTCCCACTCCCACAGACTCTTATTCCCCAGAAAGCCATAAGCCCAAGTAAACTTCCTTCTGTGGGTTGCCTTGGTCACAGTGGCTTATCACAGCAACAGGCAAGCAGCGAATACATTTTCATAGCTATGGCTGCACATTTTGCAGGAAGCTCTTGGAACGAGGAGTAGAATTTAGAAACACATGCATGGGTTAACTGAAGAGTAAGGCTTCCTGTCACTGTGAGTGCAGCCGTTGTACTTGAACTTGCTAAACTCACATCACCGGGAGCAGGCTTCAGATGGTGACAGGCTGAAGCAGACAGTGACCCAGTGGGTGTCAGAGTAACACCAAACCAAACCAAACCAAACCAAACCAAACCAAACCAAACCAGTGTCATACGTATCCTCACCAATACGTTTCTTAAGCTCTATAAACTCAGTATTTAGTATCTTACTGTGAGCTCTTTGGATGACGAGTTTCAAAAGGGACAAGAAAGCATCACATAGTGATAAAGTACACACACACAGTGCGAATCAGTTGTGATTTATTTTATATGACGATTGTAGCTTCGTATCATAAGCTCCTGAAGCAGTGTCCAGGATCGCTGTGGGTCAGCCAGGTTCATATGGCTGACGTACGCCTCATGTATTCTAAGTCTGGAATTTCTACCACATCCCACAGCTGTGTGACTGCGGCTGAGCACGTCTCCATTTCACCCTTGTCCTGGTCTCAGTGCGTCTGGCCAGGGCAGCAGTGCTGAGCGTGCCGCAAGCCTGGACCAGAGGAGACGGCAGACCTCATCGCCGCCTGCTTGGAGCCCTCTTCTTCCAGTCAGTGGGTTCATGCTGTCCTGAGTAGCGAGCGATGCGGCCTGCGTGTGTGTTTCTTGGCAGAGGTTGGGCTGCCACTTGTCATCTGTCCCATTTTACCACCTATTAATCAGAATTCCGTCCATCACATATCGTTAAGTGAGACCCTGACAGATGCTAGAGTTGTAAAGCAGAAGTTATCAAAATCTGTTTATCTTAAATTTTTTTTTTAATGATCCTGGGATGATTGTTGCACAGTGCCAACTCTGAGGTAGCAGAAACAAACTGGGAGTGTTCCAAGCAACCTAGGACACATGCTCACCATAATAATAGCTATTGTTTCTAGTTGTATTTCTCTCATAATTGTTCCATGCTGGTGATTAAATAAGGGGTTAGAAGCTTAAACACACATTTTATCTACACATTAAAATTTAACAGAAAACTGCAAACATAAGATTAGTTCTGGGGAGTCCCATGGTTCTCAAGCAGGTGTGTGCGTGTGTGCGGGAGGAGGGGGAGAGTGGAGTGTGTCGTGTGTGGGAGTTATCCATGGACTCCGGAGCCAGCCATCATTGCCAGGAAAAGGTGGTCTCCTTGGCTCAGCCTGCAGGTGTTCACCACCGCTCACCGCTACGGCTCTCTTCCCATGGGTCTTGTGTGTGTGGACTCTGCCTGGCTGTGCCCACGCAGTGTTTGCGGTGACCATTTCACCATGTGCAGTGGCTGTTATCTGTTACCGTTTTAACCTCACTCGTGCCAAAGCTGACATGTATCATCTTTAAAAAAACAGTTGCATTTATATTTACTTTTAAATCTAACATTCAACTTTATGTGTTGGGTATTTTGCGTGCGCATAGATGTTCATCGCTCTCACATCATCACTTTCACGTCTGGTGCTGTTGAAGTGCAGAAGAGGGTGTCATGTCTTCTGTTACAGAAGTTACAGGTGCTCGTGAGCTACCGTGTGTGTGCTGGGAACTGAAGCTGGGTCCTCTGGAAGAAGAGCCAGTGCCCTCGATCCCTGAGCCGTCTCTCTACATGACCTCCACATCCACCCTCTCCCTCACCCTTCCCATGACCCCCTCTCAAATACATGGACTCTTCTTCATTATAGTTACAGACATACACACATATATACTACGCAATATATACATATGTGTATGTACAGCCTACTGAGTGCATTTAGCTTTGCTCATATGTCCAGGTGTCCAGGTCTGGACAACCTATGTGGGCGCTCACCCCTGGAGGACACTCCCAGCAGCCAGTCACCAACTGCAGCTCTTCATTGAGGGTGGGAACCATGCGTAATTTCCTCTGTCTGTATTGGCATGGCATGCATCCTCTCAGCACCACACATACGCATGGCATCGAAGCCGCTGGGGAGCCTTGCTGACGTGAGAAGAGCGTGTGCTGTGGTCTGAGTTGGCTGGGACAACCCCAGCTCTCAGTTTCCTATCTCCTCAGTACCGCTTAAAGGAAGCTCATTTCACTGTCAGGGGCCTTACACAGGTTTCCAAGGGGCTTATACTTTCTTAGCCATTGTGCTGGCTAGTTTTGTCAACTTGACACAAACTAGGGTCCCTGGGGAAGACAGGTACTAGATTGAGAAAATACGTCCCTCAGACTGGCCAGTAGATGTGTTTGTGGCATTGATGTGGGAGGACAATGCTTACTGTGGGCCGTGTGACTGCCAGGCAGGTGGTCCTGGGAGGTGGAGGAAGGCAGCTGGACATGAGCCTCAGAGCAAGGCAGTACGTGTCCTCCCACAATTCCAGCCTCTGCTTCTGCTGGAGTTCCTGCCTTGACATGTTCGAGGTTTACCATGATGGGGCCTAAATTCGTCCCTTCCTAGCGGCTTTTGGTGATGGTGTTTATCACAGCAGTAGGAAGCAAAGTAGGGCAGATGTCTACTTAGCCTACATGTCAGCAGGGAGGCAAAGCAGAGATCGTGCGGGTTAAGGTATGATAAAATCTTTTCTGGATCTTGCTAGTTCACGGCAGTATTTCAGCACTAGCTGGAATTTGTTTCACTGTGTCATTGTGTGTAGCAGCAATTTGGAGGGTTCCACAGAAGTGAACAGACAAATGATTCAGTGTAACTCCCGACATTCGCTTGTGAAATCGCACTATATTTGTATATAACTGACAGCAGCAATCACTTAGTTTCACAATTCTTGGTCTTCTATCGTCATCCAAGGTGTGTGAATTGTTTGCCTGACTCCATCCAGTCACTCTGTTAGAGCATGGCGCCTCAGTCTCACTTCCAGGAGTATAGGCAGGAGAGAGGCTCACACACTTTGCCACCTGTGCCCACTGCTCTAACCATAGGTCAGAAAGACACGATGGAGGAAAACGTCTATACCCAGGCGTGTTTCCGTGAGCTCTGAAGAATAGGCACAGGCCCAAGTCAAGGCTCTGCTGTGCTTTGGATGGAGTAGGGAATGGGAGGGCAACCCACCCAACCCACCCATAGCCACCCAACCCACCCAAAGCCAATAGCATCAGTTAGTCAGATGGGCAGTGGGCAGCTTCTGAGCTCTGACATTCTGCCTTCTCTGCAGCCGAGAACAGAGTACAGTGGCCATTGCCACCCGGTTTTGTGCTTCACAGTGGAGAGGTAATCTACCTCTCAGGGTTCCTCACTGAGTGTCCTTCTGTGACATATGAAGTCCGCATCCGATGCCTTTTATGGGCTTCCATGGTGTCCTGAATTTCTTCTAACAGCACAAACATAAATTCAAGTTTCAAGTTTTAAATGCTAATTTCCCCCATAAATTCTAAGTTCCTTGAGGACAGGGACAAGAAGAGCATTTCCTTCATGGCTATTGCTCTGCTACCTGGTACAGCCTGTGCAATATAATAAGCTCTCCGCACTCATTCAAAGAACGAATGAATAAATAAATGTGTAGAGTCGGGCTATGTAAACCAAGACATAATTTTCTCCCGAAGCTGACCAGGGTTCTTTTAGAATGCTATTAGCCAAAGCATTTTTGTTTTATAGCCTTCATTTCTCATAAAACTTGATGTTCTCCAAAGTATTTTTAAAATTTGCTTCAGATGGCAAGCAGCGACTTTCCCCCTCATAGGACCTCATCAAAATGATGGTTTGGGAGCTTGCTAAACAGTGGCCCATCCAAGGAGGGACAGTGCAGGCATGAGGCTAATAAGCACAGAGACCTTAGGCATTGAGCCAGGATGTAGACCAGCCTGTAGGGCATTCTCTTAATTAGTGACTAATGTGGGAGGGGAGGGGAGGGGAGGGGAGGGGAGGGCCCGCCCACTGTGGGTAGGGCCACTCCTAGGCTGTGTGGTCCTGGGTTCCATAAGAAAACAGGCTGAGCAAGCCACAGAGAGCAAGCCCATAAGCAGCCCCCTCCACGGCCTCTGCCTCAGCTCCTGCCTCCAGGTTCATGCCCTGCTTGAGTTCCTGCCCTGACTTCCTTCAGTGATGGACGATCATGTGGAAAAGGAAGCCAAAGAAACCCTTTTCTCCCCAAGTTGCTTTTGGTTGTGGTGTCTCATCACAGCAATAGTCAACACTAAAAGAGACGAGCGCCAAAGACGTCAGCCTTCCCAACGAGGAAAGAACTCTGGGGGAGGAACCTGCCTGTAGACACATGAGCAGCAAAACCCACTCATCTCCAAAAGGTCAAAGCTTCTCAATAACTAAGAGGACCCCAAAACATGAAGGGATGACAGCACAGACAAGATTCACTGGAAGTGGGCTCAAATTAAAACTGGCTTCAAATTGCCAAAGAAAAGGAAGATGGTAGTTTCCAAGATGGTGATGAAAATCTTTCCTTGGGGAAGAGTGATTGTCAATGTAATGAAGAGAAAGTCCATCTTGCGTTAAATAACTCGAAGGGACTTGAAAGACATCAAAACAAACACCATGATTGCTACAACAAAGGCCCCTGACTCTCATTACCTGAGCACAGGCCTTGCGTTACTTCCTCCAAAATCCTGGGGAAATGGTTGTTCTACCAAGAGCCCCATTCTGGGGTCCCCTGCCCTCTCCCCTTTGCTTCTCGGTGGGAACAAATACTGTTCTTAGGGATGGGATGTAAGCGCAGGAGCCAAGGCATCTGAAAGGCAAAGTTGCTCGTGGTTTGAACGGGTTTGAACACTTGATCCCCAGCTGGTGAGCCTGAGTGGGAAGAGATGGGGCCTCGCTGGAGGAAGTGCGTCACATCACTGGGGGTGGGTCTGAGGCTTTACAGCCCTACTTCCTGTGACCAGCTGACCTCTCCTGGTGCAGTGCTGTCTCTGCCCTGGTGGAAGGTACGCCCTGGACTGTAAGTGAGAGTTAACTCTTCCTTAAGTTGCTTGTCAAATAGTTTCCCAGTGCAACGTGAAAAGTAACAGATTCAAGACTTTTGAGCAGATTTTGTCCCTTTCTTCCTTTTTCTGAGCAAACCTAATAAATCGTAAAGGCTTGGATGATGATGGGGCCCAGAGGTCAGCAGGGTTTTTTAGACATCCTGTGGGACAAGAGGTAAAGGCATATTGTGGTGACTCAGTTGTTGAGGTTTACTTATTATAGCTGCATACAGTGTTGGACTAACTAATACAGCTGTCAAGATTTAACTTTAAAAAAATCAAGCAGAGAGGGTTGAGATAGCTCAAGATCTGGAGCAATTAGGGAAAGAGTTCTATGAAGTTCATAGAAGTTCTATGAACTAATAAAGGACTTTTGAAGGGATAGTACACACCACAAAGGAGAGGACTTATGCACTAAAAAAAGAAAACTCATAGAACTGAAAATCAAGTTTCAGACAAGAAAGGATCAATAACGCTTGTTTAAAACATTAACAGCCCAAACTTAGCCATACTAAATTTCAGAATGCTGAGGGTAAAAAGATCAAAAACTGAACGTGTGAAACAACAGACTTCAAGAGGAAAAGACTCAGACTGTCAGGTTTCTCTGCAGCCTCACTGGGTGCCAGTAGTCAGTGGAGAATTGATTCCATATTGTAAAAAAAACCGTTTCAGCATGGATCATCAATGCACACCAGCCCATTGCCAACAAACAGGGGGAGGGAGGGCCGGCATACCCCCGCCTTCACCTTTCCTTCCTAAACCTACAAGAAAGACTAGGACAAACTAAGATCAACAGGTCTTAATTGCACAAAACATGATCCACAGCTAGAACAGTCCTCAACCCCCCCCCCCCAAGACAGGTGTGGAGAACTCTGGCCTACGAAGAGGCCAACAGCTGCTGTAGATAGAAAGTAGAGGCGAGGACAGGCTGTTGTGTCTCCTCAGAGCTCTCCCAACTGCTTTCTTGTGCTCGCCTGAAGTTCTGCTGCTGTGACGGGGCAAGCCACTAGAACATACCGTTAGGCAGGCTTTCTGTCGGTTTGCATATAGTCCAATCTTGTTTGAGCAGTCAGTTATTAACTCCAGCAACCGACAGCAAAACCAAGGAAGGGATGATAAGTGATCATGGCACATTCTTTGTGAGGCTGGCTCTGTAAGTTCCCACCCGGAGTTCCAGGCTCTTGTCCCCAAGTAGGGGAAGTGGACAGAGACATAGGATAATAACAAGCAAAGTGAGAGACTATATTAAGAAGAAAGAAGAAGAAGAAGAAGAAGAAGAAGAAGAAGAAGAAGAAGAAGAAGAAGAAGAAGAAGAAGAAGAAGAAGAAGAAGAAGAAGAAGAAGAAGAAGAAGAAGAAGAAGAAGAAGAAGAACCACAAACACGTTTCAGGGAGGAAACAGGCAGGACTAAGGAGAAAGGTCAGTAGCTGCAGAAAGTCACAGAGTCTGACCTTCCTGCCTCTCTTGCTTAGTGAGCTGCCCTCACCTGTTGTTAGGTTTCCACACGTGACTCCACATGTCGCATGTGCCATTAGCATCTTAGCACAGTGGTGCCCTGTGCCTGCTGTGCCTGGACCACCAACGCAGGCCGGTGTCCGTCCGTTTGGCCAGTGGTCTCCATCTCTTCTCTTTGCAGTGTGTTTACTTCATACACTAACTTTGTAAGGCTTTGCAAAAGGCCTTCCAGATGGCATGCTCTTCCTTCCTTTTCCACCTCAAGGAGGAGCACGCACAGGCGCCCTTCACCTCTGTTTTTCTGATTTAACACCCAGCTGTCATTTCTCCCACAGAGATTAGACACACACCCCTTTCTTGTGTCTCTGTCTTTGTTCCTTTCTCCTGTACGAAGGGAGGAGGGTCCTGTGCGGTGCTTTGGAGGAAGGCCAGAGGGTTATTGTGAGGCTCAACTCAGAGAAAACAGCAAGAGAAGGCCAAGAGTCTTCCTGCCTCTGTTTCCATCTCCACAGCTGCTGGGGGACGGTGGGGAGTGGCATGTCTTAAGCGCTGGGAGTGCTAAGACATATTTGATAAGAAAAGGCACCAGACATCCTTAGAATATACTTTAACAGGTGCCACTCTGGCGCCCTTGTCAGACTGTGGAGTGATGATGTGCCCACTGATTGTGTGCTGGCTCGTTCTACCCCGAATCATCTTTGAAGAGGCAGCTATTTGGTCAGCCCCTGAGTTGAAGTCCGGGTGTCACCTGGGCCCACTAGCATTGCTACCATCAAGCAATGAGAGGAGGGGACAGTCTATAAGTGCAAAAGGCTCCAGATGCCTTGAGCACTCTGAGGGTAGATGTAAAGATGTCATGAAATTGTGTCAAGCAACAGCAAGCAGTAAAAAATTACAGACGTCCCTAGGGAATGGGAATAAATAGGGTGACTCAAACAGGCTGGACTCCGAAGCTTAAGAAGTGATTTTTGATGGGGATGTGGTTATGATTCAGAGTAGAGAAGCTCAGATGTTTGAGACCCTAATGGAGATGCTGGAGTTGGGGTGGGATGCAGGGACCTCAGAGACTGCCTTTGCCTCTGTCTGGGAGAAGCTCCTGGTTCTGCCTTTGGGTGTGTCTCACCTGAACTCTTACTCCTGTGTTGGCAAGGCAGCTGCACATGCAGAGTACTGGTTAATAGACTAGGAAGGGTGCTCTGGTTTTGCTTAATGAAGCTGAATTTTGAGAGAGAGAGAGGTTGCATCAATTAAGGTCTGTGGGTGGGGCACTTTTGTAGTCCTCAGTAGGGGCTGAGCATTCACCACTTGGATGCTCTGCTCTTTGCATGTGCGTATGGTAATTGGCAGTGACAGTGGAGTCACGCGGACTTGGGTTCGAATGCTCCTCTGCTTGTGGCAGGGCTCCTAGTACTTACGCTGTCACTAGTTAATGACTGTTTAGCCAAATATCTTCTGCGTGCCTCGGTGTGCCCGGTTGTAGGATGGAGCTGACCGCTTCCTCACAGTGCTAGTGTGAGAATTAAATACATGAGGCATGTTCTCAGCACACTCGCAGGTACGCTCTGTTCTCAGGAAGCAGCAGCTTGATGGGTAGCCTGTGGTTTTAATCTTTGTATCCCAAGGCACAGAACATTGAACACAGTACATAGCAATTAGCTACTAATTGATAATGTAGGATTGTGCTGACACAGTTTGGAGGGAAATGCGAGCAATTATCCACTTAACCTGCAAACTTTATTTTCTTAAATGCAATTTTTGTTATGGTCTAATTTGCTTATTTGCTCTGATTAATGCCGAAACAGTGGCCACATCTATCATCCCTGGGGACTGCCATTGTTCAAGTGTCACTTATGGGGTACAAGTCCCATACAAACAGATCGATTGCTGGGCCTCAGGAATCTAGAATCCACCTTCTCATCTTTTGCCTTTGTCCTGGGGTCGCAGGAAGAACTGACGCCACAGGGCCCAGTGCTCCAGGCTGGTGGCCTACAGCATGCTCAGAACTGTCAACGAGGGTGGTCTTGGCTGGCTGCAGTGGACTCACAATCAGGAGCCCATTGCCTGGACAGCCACGTGGGCAAAGCCTTTTCATTTTACAGGTAGATTTCTACATGTGCCATAGCAAAGAGCTCTCGGGATTTGGAGAGCAGCCCAGTCTCTCTCCCTTCCACCGTGGCCTAGTGGGGGACCGAGCAGCAGGAAGGGAGCCTTCTTGGGTGTCTACTAGACTCTTTGGCCTGCCAGTCCCAGCAGGGGTTGCTGGCATCAGCCATCTCCACCCAGTGAGACTCAGTGGCTCTGTGTTCACTTCCGAATGTAACCCTGGGGAAAACATTAACATTCCAAGCTCAGCTGTGTCATCCTGGTTACCATAGCAACTCAGGGAAATACAGTTTGTGTCCAATGGTTATTTCTTCACACTAATGAAATGGACATTTTTCTTCAGTGAATTGAATCAAAACTAATTGAGTAGTAATCAGCACAGACCCTGAAGTTCAGAGCCGTGTAGTCTGACTAGTGCTTTGTAGAAACACAGAAACCATTAACTATCTTCAAATGAGATTTTTTTTTTTTAATTAGTGAATCTTAGCAACCTATTACAGATGGGCATGAGTGTTATCACACAAAAAGCCCCTCATTTGTTTAGTGCTGGGAGGGGAGATTTATTTTCAACCAATTCAGGTACTGATAGCATTCCCTTCCCTTCCCCCTGAGTGGGTGTCCCAAAGTGAAGCATGTTCCTAGGTGTGTGTGTGTATGTATGTATGTGTGTGTGTATATGTGTATATATGTATTAGTGTGTATATGTGTATGTGTGTGAGTGTGCATGTGTGTATATATGTACATGAATGTATATAGCTGTGTATACACAAATGGACATATACATATGTATATACATGTTTTATATGTATATATATATATACATATATATGTATATACACACACAAATTTATTTGGATCTCAGCTACTTTCTGAACCAAGTGCTTTTTCCTGATATCAGCTGTTCTGAGCACCAGCTTGACAGTAGAGATGATGGAGTATCCATCCCACCGTTTTTCCAGTGTCTCAGAGCAGAATCTGCCAGACTCCAAGCCTTACCACGGAAGTAGAAATCACATGAAGCTGAAGTCCCAGGCTCATCATTGTTGTTGTTGAATATATTTACAAACACTTCCTGATTAACCTAATAGCTCTTTTTACTTACTTGGACTGTGGTATGAACAAAATTACAAGCTAAATCCTCTGCGAGTGCCGTAGCAGTTCTTGCTTGCGAGAGTCACACACACGATTGGAGTAAGTGATCTGCATCTTCTGGAATGTGGTCCAGTGCCCAGCAGAGGCATTTGGTTACATGCCCAGGAGCACTCCTCTGCCCTGCTGTGACAGACCGGAAGGTTCCCCTGAGTTTAATGAAGCTGACTTGTCAGGTGTGGTCGGCGAGCTGGCCGCAGGAGAATGCATTCCTGGTGTTAGTGGCACCGTGTTTCTTCCTTGTATTGGCAACTGAGGTGCATCTGACACCTGTGTGTCCTTACACAGGGCCTTCTTGACATCAAGAAGTGTGAGAGATAATAGTGTCAATCATTGCCCTCTGTGCCCTGGGACACAGGCCGGTGAGGCTGTCTTCTTGAGGTTGCAGCTAGAGGCAGGATAAGGCAAGCAGGGTTCCAGAAAACTGCACCCCAACGTCCAGCAAATCAATAAGCAGATGAGTCGTTTCCCTGGGACTCAGTTTAATGTCTCCAATCTGCACTACATCCACAGTAAAAATTGATTGTGCTGTAATTTTTAAGAGAAGCTAAGCCCACAGATACGTGTTAGCATTTCTACAAGGTGGGTAAAGCTGTTTGGAGTGTGTCTCTCAGCTGGTTGGCAGGACAAATAGGAAGCAGGGGGTGGAAAGAGGAAGCAGGGACTCATCGCACACACACCTTCCTTTTTAATAGCCTGTGGGTCTCAGTGTGCAAGAAGAAACCTCCCCATCACCATAGCAACCGAAGTGCATCACAGTGGGATTAGGAGGTTGGAAGGCAAGAAATTCCAAGTTTAGATGAGTTGGGGGCAACGGAAGAAGATGGGTCTTCACTAGGAATAAACAGAGGGAGGTGCTGGGGTGATAGGAGAGAGTAGATTTATGGTTTATGACATTCCTAAAATATCTTTATTTAATAATGAAAACTTCATTATCCAGGCCTGGGTTGAAGTGTTGCTGTGGGCCCTCTGAGGATCCCAGCAAAGATCTTTCATCTTGACAGAAGTTCTAAATTACAACATTAGTGTTCTAACTGAGAGCCTGTTATTGCCTATTTGGTCCGCCCAGGGAAATGAGGCACACATTGCTGGAGTGTGGGTTATTGAAATCTAATAGCTTGGAATATTAAAAATGGGGGTTGGGCTCTCTCTCTCTCTCTCTCTCTCTCTCTCTCTCTCTCTCTCTCTCTCTCCTCTCTCTTGCTTCTTCCCATGAGCTGGGGATACATTCAATGATAAATTCATATTTACTGAAGTCTCATTATTTTTCAGGTAAGGAAAGTGATATTTCCTTGTTATGGTCTAAACCATTATCATGTTTCACATCATTAAGACTCCAACATAAGGAAACCCCTAAAGCTAATTTCACATCAACTCTGTGAACCTGTTGGGTTTTATTTTCATCCCAGATACCCCTGTCTGCTTTTCAGCCATGTGGCCTGACCTCCAAAAAGTGTTTGGTCTTTAGACGTTTCAAAGACAATTAGGTCTCACTGCTCCTGGGGTCTGACTAACAGGCAGAACGGATGGCTCTCTGGATCATAGTTCAGTTTCCGCTCCTTCTGGCAAGGCAGGAAAACAGCCGGCCAGGGCCAGAGAGCAGGAGGGGTCTTGTGGTGGCCACGCAGCTCCCTTGCTTCGCCCTACCTCCCACTAATGTGGCTTTGCTCACTCTGTGTTTCTGTTCTGGCTCTCTAAAGCCAGGCTCACAAAGGGGAAGACCTAGGCAGTTAAATGTCAACAGTAGAAGACAGGGCTTCATGTGCGCTTTCAAGGTGGGACCGCATCTACACTTATGGCCACCCATGAGGTGCCACTGCTGACATCCCAGCTTTTAGCTAAGGAAGCTGTACAGGAAGAACCAGAATCTCATCCCTACAACATGGCAGCACCAGGTCTGAGCCTAGGTCTCCTCACTCCCAGGCCTCAGCCTGCTGCCCCTCGTGCCCTTCCGAGCTTTCTCCCCTATCTGGATGTGCAGGAAGTTTGCTTCTGCTGAGCGATCCCTGTGGTACCGCCCAGTCCCTCAAGGCTTGCATCAAGATGAACTCAGAGGCAGCCACTCCTTTCCCTTAAGACAGAGACTGAAGGCTTGTGTAGAAGGGAACCCACTGGATGCAGTAGTGTGTAATTGCCTAACTTGGGTCAGCAATGGTCTAGCACCCACTAGTGGTTGAGTGTGGGTAATACTGAATTATAACCAAGTACTTCCAGATACACTAAGTGAGGCTCAAAGTGGTCAAAATGCCTTCCTCAGCTGTGGTGTGACGCAGGGCCACATCCTCACGTGTGAGTTACCACTGTGATTGGCTGGAGCTGTTGTCACCCACTGACACACAGACGCAGGTAAGCATATTGATTAGCTGCCTGAGGGGTCCCGGAGGATTTCAGGTAGGTCAGACCAGTGTTGCTGAGGAAGGACGAAGACAGATCTGCAGTGCTGCACACAGATCTGCAGCACTCCACAGATCAGCCTGGCGAAGGGGAAGGGTGGGCCCAGAGTGTGAACATGTGTACACGCATCTGCATGTGTACATATGTGCTTATGTATAAATGAATGTGTGCATGTGCTTGTGCATTGCTGTGCATGTGTCTGTTCATGTACATGTTTTTATGCATTGCATATGTGTCTATATTTGTGTGTGTGTGAGTGTGTACGTGCACATGGGCAATTCCTGCCTATTCTGGAGTTGGACACAGATTATGGACGACAAGAGGGCTAGAAGGTCAGGAGAAGGAAGCTGGTGTTCTGGCAGCATCAGGAGCGGGACACGCTATGAACACACCGTCTTTTTCATTCCAGGCAGGCCCTGTATCTATTCCTGCGGTTTTCCGGGAAGCCAGAAGGAGGACGTAAAGGCCTCCTGTGCACTGTTGGAGAGTCTGATTTAGACAAGGTTTGCAGAAAGCTTGGCACTCTATGCCTGGAGGATGCATTTCCATTTTACATCTTGGGGTCCTGGTACCTGGTGGGGCCTGGAGACTTACACTTCTTAAACAGCATTCTGGGTGGCCAGGATGAGGCTCAGTTGGTAGAGCACTCATGTAGAGGCACAAGGTTCAACGGCCAGAACTGGAGACAGTGATACACACTGATGGTCCCAGCACTCAGGGCAAGGGTTGGAAGTTCAATGTCATCTTTGGCTACAAAATGAGTTTGAGGCCAGCTTGGGATGTAAGAGCCCTTGTCTTAAAAAGAAAAAAAGATGGATGTTGGGGCTATGGCTTTTGCTCAAATGCTTGCCGTGTAAGTCAGAGGGCAGGAGTTTTGACCCTCAGTACCCACCTAGATGATAGGTGGCTGTAGTGCCTCATGTATAATTCTAGCCATGTGAGAGGCAGGGTCCCTGTAGCAGCTAGCTAGACTAGCCAATAGTAGTGACCTCTGGGGTAGGCTGGTAGATCCTGCCTCAGTGAATAAGGTGGGGTACGATTAAGAAAGATCAAGGGCTGGAGAGAAGGCTCAGTGGTTAAGAAAACTGGCTGCTCTTGTAGAGGACCCAAGTTCAATTCCCAACACCCACATGTTGGCTCACAACTGTCTGTAACTCCATTCCTGGAAATCTGATGCATTCTTCTGGTCTGGATGGGCACTGGGCACATACATAGTGCACAGATGTCCATAGCAAAAAAAATGTCCAGACATACAAAAGAACTTAAAAAAAAAAGAGCAAAGGGAATTTAAGCCCAAGAAAAGGGATACCAAGCTAGTGTAGCCACTCTCTACAAAAAAAGATGCCAACTTTGGGCTTCCATGCATATGTGCATGCATGTATGCATGTGCAGACACCTGTGTGCCCTCATAAATGTGAACATACATAATACGTGCACATGTACCATGTATACACACATGCATAAAAAGAAGAGGGAGGAGGAGGGAGACGTAGCACAGTAGAGTCTAGGTTCCTCAGACTTCATGAGTGAGGGCAATGGCCGACCCAGGCCTTTCTCTAGGAGAATATGTGTGTTTAGGGTTGGGCTTGTCACTCACTATATGACTTTGGGACTGCTGTGTGGCCTTCCTACACCTCAGTTTCCAGTGAGGTGCCAGCACAGCTCACACAGTAAGTCCCAGTGACAGTGCCACTCACTGACAGTGGTTGCTTTTTGAGCTGTGTGTATAATCAGAGGCAGGACCGCTCTATCCTTCTGTGACATGATGGTGCATCTGCTTGCTGCCCGTGCCTCTGTCCTGCACACTGACTCCTCTCTGCATGGCACACAGCCCTGGGGGACTATCTGGATACTGTGGGATAGCGGGGTTCCGCTAAGACATAATGGCAAGTGCAGATGCGGTTTTTCTTAATATTTTCTACGTATGGATGATTGATTCTGTGGACATAGACTCCACAGATATGTGAGGAGCCACACTGACGGGAAGGCCTGTCACTCAGCTTCAGAGATGTGCTGCGTGTCAGCCCACTGCTTTGTTCACACTTGTCACAGGCAGTGGGCCATTTTGCTTCCACCATTGAATGTGGCGCAGAACTTGACGCAGCACACTGTCACTACTCCATTTCAAATAGGATTCGTTTCTCCAAACTAATTTTCACCCTTCATTTAGAAACACACCTTCTTGTAGACCAGGGCATACCCGAAGTACATGTTAAAACTTCCTTACACTGTATGAATTTGCCGAGAGACAGGAAAAGGCAGGAAGGGGGACTGGAGAGATTATTGACTACTCTTCCACAGGACCCATGTCCAGTTCTCAGCACCCACAGGGTGGCTCACAACTATCTGTAACTCAAGAATGTGGTGCGCAGGCACAGATGCAGGCAAACCACCAACACACATAAATCTTTCTTAAGGAGGCAAGATGAGACAGTAGTGATAGAGTGCTGACCAGGTACTCATGGTCTCACGTTATTTTATTAATTCTTTTAAAGAGCCAGACAAAGAGTATATCCTATGTTCTTTGTCTCTTCTTTCTGTGAGTGTTTCTCTCTGTCTCTGTCTGTCTGTCTGTCTGTCCATCTCTCCCCTCTCTCTTTAAATCAAGGTAATCAAAACTTAAACAACTAAAAAAAGATGGTAAGTGGTCTGAGGGGATTGCTCAGTGAGTAAAGAGCTTGTAATACAACCGAAAGGATCTGAGTTTGATTCCCTGGACACTGGGGGAAAGAGCTGGGCATGATGGAGTGTGGTTGTAATCCTATCACTGGGAAGGCAGAGGCTGGAGGATTCCTGGGGCTCCCCATTTAGCTAGTCTTCAAATTAGTAAGTTCTAGGCCAGTGAGAGGCCCTGTCTTAAAAAACCAGGGATCAATTGTGGGAGAAACTTAGTATTTAATTCTGACCTTCACACAAAAGTGCACATCTGACACAATACACACATGTGAACCCCCATACAAACACACCCACACGCACAGGTACCTCCCCAGTACATACATAACTACACAACTCTCACACACACTGACACCTCCTCAGTACATACATATCTACACACACAGGCTCCAATATATACATATCTAGACACACACACACACACACACACACACACACACACACACACACACATGCTGGAAGGTGACAGAGTCATGATTTGACTGACTTTTCATCTTAATTAATTTTATTAGACCACAGAATTCTTGGCAAAAAACAAAAAAGAAAAAACAAAACAAAACCGCCTTTCTTTTGTTTGCATGTCATTTCCTGTCTCACTCTTTTGAGTTTGCTTGGGTTGGCTAGGATGGGTCCCCTGAACTTTCACCTTTCACTTGCTGTCCGTCTTTGTATCTTGGAAAAGAACAAGCCTCATAAACTCCGGAGTGAACTTTTGGTGGGCACAAAGGCAGAGCGGTGAACAATAGGTCCTCCCTAATTAAATTAGCTCAGGTAACGGTGCACCCTGAGATGAGAACACATCCATTAATGCTGTTATTATTGTCAAGGACAGAGTGGCCCATTGAGGATGATGGGAGAGTAAGCTGTCCATATGCTGCCGACCATAAGGGAACAATTGCTAGGCAATGCTCCACAAGGAGCCTTGGGTGGGACTGATAATGTGTCCTCCCTAGTAAAAGACCACACACGCCATCGAGAGGGTGAGAGCCTGGCATCTGGTTAATCAATGAACTGTGACAGGACTCAGGCAATAAACCGAGCAGGTTTCACATTAATATTATAATATGATATGTTTATAGGACCGAGACATTCGAAAGTGATCCTGGCAGCGAGGTGTAGGAGGTGTTTTAATTGAGTCCATCTTCTGGAAGAGAGACACAGACATCGTCCATCACTTGAAGAAAGGGGTCACATAGAGAGACGGTTATGAACTCGGCTTCCCCTGTATGTGGTCTTTGCTTTTCATCACATATAACCCATAGAATGCATTATTTAGCGACTGACTATTTAGCCAGGGAGGTATACAGGCAGACAGAAGGCTTGGCTGCCTCCTACTCAAAGGAAGATAAAATAAAATATGCATCTTTTCATGCCTTCCTGGAGCCATAAGCCTGTTCTAGTTCACTGGGGATCCATCTTTGCCTGCATGCTCTACAGTTTTATGGACAGAGGGGAGCTGCACACAGCCAATTACACCCATGGAGTGAGTCCAGGAAGAGGAGAGCTGTGCAGCTTCCAGGGGGTGATTTGCTGCTGGTGGGCTGAGTTAGAGAGGAAAGGGCTGGAGAGGCAAGGGTCCCCAGATTAAGTGTGCAAGGCAACCACTCCAACTGCGTCAAATGGCTTGCAGAAGTGTGTTGGGAGCCACAGACTTGTGTGCACAGCCAGGGGTGGCTGAGCATTGCAGTTTGGTTACAGACAGGACCTCTTAGGTTTGCTCCTGGACCAGGCCTGAGTTGAGATTTTCCCCTTGAGCCTGTTTGAAGGCAAGGACCTGGGCCCCTTCCCACATAGGTACCACGTGCTGATGCCATCTCTGGCACGCCTGAGGAAGACACTCCACCCTGACTCCCTGTGAGACTCCCCAGAAAAGGGATCAAAGACAGTCACACTTACATATCTATTTTATACTCCCTTGGAGGAGTCCTGTGTACACCCAGTGTTCTGGCCATCCTGTCTCCTCTTCCCTTGTCTTTTCTCCTAAAAAAGGAGATGATTTATCTTGCACCTCATTTCCCGGTACCTCACTCCTGTGTCCGAATCACCTCCCTTCCTCTTCATCATCATGTCTTCACTTCCTTCCAGGGAAGCTCATTTCCTGTGTTTGTTTTCTTAGCAGGTCATCACCAAGGCCCTGGCTACCCCTGTCCTGCAGTTTTACCATCTCAGTTGCTTGGTACAGGCCTTCAGGTTCCAAAGACTTCATGAAACCACCACACCATCACTGGCTTTTCTTCGGCCACAGCACAACACAGCAACCCTCCCTGCATCCCTAGTCCCTGTCTTTGACACCAGATCACCCCATTTCTTTACACTGAAGCTTGTAGAAAGTTAAACTTCTCCATGCTATCTCATGGACTTTCTAAACTCACTTTGCTTGGACCAAAAGCTTGGCTTTTGTCTTCATTCCAGGCCAACTCTTGTTTTCTTAGTTGGATTTGAACTTGTAAATCATATAATCCTGCTACTCCATCTAGGACTTTCGCTTTCCTCACTGTCTCTGACTCCCTGTTCTCTGGGTGCTTCCTCCTGGCCTCCTTCATTGACTCCTTCATTGACTGGTGCACCCCATATGTGAAGCAGTCCATATCAACACTGGGTCGATGGCAAAGCTTTTCTACTGGGAGTCAAGAGCGAGGTGGCCTTCTGGAGAATGTAGGAGAGAGAAGGAGAGATGTTTCTATTCACCTGTCATTCTTGCAAGGCACAGTGCTACTTTTTAGTCTCTCCATACAGCACCTGGCTATTCCTTTCAGCCTCCAACCCTGGAGAAAGTCTTACAGGCTCCTGAAAAGGTCACATCCATCTTTATTTTCTTTGTTTCCTACTGGTGCTCAGCAGCTGACAAAGGCATAAAAGACCTGGTGGTGCATGCTGGTGAGCAGGGAGCCAGAGCTCAGCCCTGTCCTCCTCTCCTAAGCTGTAGTCTTGGGCAAGTCATTTGACCTTGCTCAGCCACGCCTTTGAACGACAGAACAATTGTACTTTCTGTTGGGTTGTGAGGGGACATAGTAAGTGGTGGCCCTCTTTCCCACCTTGGCTTTCAACACACCGAAAGCAGGACAATATGAGAACGCAGATGAGAGCTGGAACAGCCCCTGTACTAGCGAGGGAGCGGCAATTCCCGCCTTCCAACATGGCTGCTGCGCTTTATCGACCCCCAGGGGTGCTTTCTGTCCACAGTTTCCATCTTTGAACTGAGGATGCTCTTTGCAATTGATGACATCTCCTATGGCTGCTGACCGGGTGGGTTACTGCTCTGTACACATGAACCTGGCTTATTCTCGGTAGCGGTACCAAGCCAGCATACGTCATGATGGTTCTGTCAATAAACTATTAAGAACCATGTCAGGAATGAATATAAGTCCCTGTTGTTGCTAAAAATCCTTTCCTGGATACCATCTAAAAGATAAAGCATTAGCAGAATGGATGCTTGCAGCCTGGAAGAACATTCTAGAGCAATAGGAGTTCAAAGCTCTCTCTTGATGGCACAGAGGAAATGTTAGGTTGTAAATCATGGAGACATGTAACTCTGAGAGATATAACTTAGAACAATCAGTCCCTAAATGTAGATTTTTGGGACATGTATTAGTCAATTTATTTGCTTTTTTTTTTATGCATACAGAAGAGTGATATGTCATATAGGGACATCTAACAGAAACAATCTGATTCTGCAAGCATTGAAAATTCAGAGTGACAGAATAGAGTATATTGCTTAATTGTCCATGCTTGTCTTTGATTCTGGGACATAAAATAATGATGCCACCCTTTATTGATGGTGCCTCCTATAAGATGAATACAAGTTATGTGGAAGCAAGCCAGCATGTACATGCTAAATCAGAGTTAAGAAACACTAGTGAAATTGAGAGACGGCCAGCTTGGTGTCCACAGGGGCTGAGTGTAGGGACTGGGTCCTCCGAGAGGCAGAAGGAGGGGCTGAATACACATCCAACCACGGATCCAGACTCAAATATCAGGAGAGTCATGCCACTTTTCAGGGTCCTCTTCCAGTAGAAGGCGGCATTCGAACAGGGAAGACAGACACACCCGCCAGTGTCCAGACCAGGAAAGTAAAGTGGGAATAGAATTATCCCTTGCCAATGCTGAACTTTATGGTCAGGACCCTGCTATGTTAGCAGCGACCTATTTTATTCTGTCCCCTACTTCTTCAAAATTTCTCCTAAAAATTCAGACATGTCTATGTCCGTGTAGGCATGCTGTCTGTGTTCTTCCTGTAAGCTGCCCCCTTAGGACTTTGTTGGCATTTACATCTCTGTTCACTTCTTGGAGTTTGTTTGGCTGCTTTTCTTCCTTTGTCTCTGTTCTAGACCCCAGAATTCCTCTTACTAAAGCTGGATCTCAGCTGGCACAGCTACATCCTCACTTTTATAGCCCTGCTCATGTTTTCATTTTTTATTTGCACATTTTTTTGACGCTATCCGATCCTCCAGTTTCCAAATGTTTCCTTATACCTCTTTTTAAAATAGGCTCTTGTTCTTATTTTATAGATGCAATATTGTCCTGAGTTTCTTTGGAGACTTCTGGCCAGGCTGGTGAAAGTCAGGGATATGATATGAAACAGTTAGGTGCTGGCGAGGTGGAGGATGAGTGTCCCATGAGTCATCCCGGCTACTTCCTCGGGTGTAGGATTTGTGGGGACACTGCCACACCTGTGTGTGACAGATACTAAGAGGCTGCAGGTTTACAGACTGAGGGTGTGGTCCAATAGAACACTTGCTTGCCTAATGTGTGAGATACCTTGGCTTGTGATCCTAACACACACATACACTTACACACACACACACACACACACACACACACACACACACACACACGGCAGGGGTTGCAGAAAGCTAATAGTTGTGTTTTCCTCGACGTTCTCTGCATCCACTGTCAGCATCTATGTAGTGGGTAGCGGGATAGCTACTCTGTGTTTTATCTCCGCTGTTCCCCTTGTTTTGACTAAGTATCGTGAGTCATTCAACCTCTCCCATCTACTATGCAGCAGGACACACTGTGTGTGGTTGAAAACAAGAACCACAGTGTCAGCAGCAGCAGGGCAGGCCAGGCCACAGCCACCAGCGCTATGGGATTTACATTTAGCAGGGGAAGGGAGGTGGCTGGCAGGTAGGGCAGATTTTGGGAGAATACAGGGTGATTCCCTCTTTGCCCTATGGTTCCTCAGAGAAAGGAGACATCAGTGGATGCCACTATAATTGGGGTATGCCTCAGGGGAGTCTCTGAGGAGTCACTAACTTTCATGGCCACCAGAGGCAAAGCCACAAAGCTGTGGGTGAGGACATACAAGCACGTGTCTGTCCTTTGTCATCCACACGAGTGCTCACAGTACCATTTTTGCTCCATCAGCTCTGTGGCCTACAGAAGACAAGAGGCAAATGCTAACCAAGGGAACTGTGCACACGGCACCCTGGGTCAGCAGTGTTTGAGCTCATCCTTTGGATGTCATGAGGTTCTCATATCAGGCCACCCTGTGCACTTACTGATCACTAAGCTGTGATCTTGTATAGGGCAGGTATTCCACGTGGCAACAGGGATAGGTGCTCAGCTGCGATGTCTTTCATCAACCTGGTGTAATTATAGTCCTGTTTCCAAGACAGCCACTTCTGCAACCTGTGAGGCACTGTGACCTGGCATCATGTGCTTTTCAGAGCAGCAGGTGACAGTTTACTTTTAGAGCAACTAAACCCAGTGTAAGCACCCGAGGCACTCCAGGGGACAAAATAACCATAACCTCACTCTTTCAACAATACTTGTGACTCTCCATGCATTTGCCAGACTTTTCACTGTTTTATTGTGTGTGAGAGAGAGAGAGATGGAAAGGAATGAAAAAGGGAAGGAGAGAGAGACAGAGAGAGAGGGGGAGACACAGAGAGACAGACAGACAGACAGAGACAGACAGACAGAGAGGAGACACAGAGAGAGAGGAGACACAGAGACACACACACACACACACACACACACAGAGAGAGAGAGAGAGAGAGAGAGAGAGAGAGAGAGAGAGAGAGAGAGAAAGGGAGAGAGGGAGAGGAGAGGAAAGAGAGGAATTGGCTGAATACCTCAGTGGGAAGGAGAGCCCTGAGCTGTGGGCTCCCTCTTTCCTCCAGAGGTTGCTATCAGGGTCATAAATCCCGACCTTGGTAAAGCAGCTTGTCCCTTTAAGGCTATTAAAGGAACCAAGATGAGCTGCATTCCCAAACGAGCCTTGAGGATTACTCTGCCAGGTGGAAGGTGGCTGCCCATGGGGGAAAAGAGAAATTGCCTCCTAGTATATCATTCAGGAGCTGTCTGCAGTTAATCCCCAGCCTGCTTAAAGCCGGCGGAATGTGAGATAGCTCCGGTCAATTGGCTGTTGCTTTTTTCCGTAACCCCAGGTTTTCTCCAAGGCAGCTGCTTATCCCAGTATGGCTGATGTGGAGGGGGGTGGGGCTGGGACATAGTCTTGGTGATAAGGAGGTGATCTGGGTGGGTGCCCGGCAGGGGTGGGGCACACACAGGGAATGTAAATGTTCCTCAAATGGAAGCTGAGTCTCGCAGAGGGAAATCAGGTCTGTTCTTGCTCAGCAGGACTATAGCTCAGGGGCAGGCGTCACTCTTCAAAGGCTGCAGCTAATTTTCTCCCTGGATTAAGGAGATGATGCATAGGTTGGTGGCGTGGGCTGTGCAATCCACCTCCAGGTTGTCCTGGAAGCATCAATCATCCTGGGAACCAAGAGTCCAATCTTGACCACCGGCAAATATCTATTTTAGGTTGACCCTGTCCTTGCTAGCTAGAGGCTAGAGTGTCATTCAGTTATGTCTAGGAACTTACTAAAGAACTACATG
Organism: Acomys minous; assembly: GCF_964271855.1. NCBI lineage: Eukaryota > Metazoa > Chordata > Mammalia > Rodentia > Muridae > Acomys > Acomys minous. The sequence continues at coordinate 2,028,314 of NC_140483.1, read as the reverse complement.
GTGGCTTTTAAATTTTAACTCTTATGACATGTCCTTGGCGTAGAGGATTCTGGGATTGTTTTCTGACAGGTTTGGACCTTCATCTGAGCAGAGGACTTAGAGCTGTGCTCCCCGGGTGCTTACATGGCTTCTTGCTCTGAAACGAGCTCCTGCCATACCAGTCACCCCCTCCGCCCCCTCTGCTCCCCCCCTCCCCCCCCATGTTAGTGTTCACTTTCTGAAACACCATAATAATGGTGTCTTCGTTTAAAACCCTCCAGAGCTTCCAGAGTCACCAATGTTGCACCCCAGGTTTTTCAGGTACCCTGTTCATTATCAACTTCTGCTTCCTTCCCTCATCTTCTCCCATCACTGTTTGCTCTGAACAGTAGAGCCAACCACAGGAGCATCTTTCTCTGTGTGCACGCGGTTATCATCTATCTTCTTATTCATGCTGGCTTCTTCCCCAGAATCCCACACTCTGTACCCTTGATTAGACAAAGACCCAGCCGCTGGTTGCAGGGCTGCCTCGTTACAACATCTCCTCTCCTCTCCGCTTTTTCTAGATCCAGGCAGATTTTGTTTTTTTGTTTTTTTTTTTTTTTTTTTTTTTTTTTTGTTTGCTTGTTTACTTTGTTGTTCTTCCAAAGCAACACAGTACAGTTCTGGAATACTTATCAGTGTTTCACAAATCATGTTGCATTTTTTGTTGTTGTTGTTTACATACTGGCCTTTTCCAGCTGGCGCTGTTGTTTTTCAGATTCAGCATCCAGTACAACACAGAGATGCTCTAAAGCAGAGTAGAGAGCAAAAGAAAGAACGAACTATGAGGAAAAGAACAGAGCTGTAACAGATCTATAGGGACCAGGCTGGGAAGACAACATCATCCTCTTCCTATATAGACCTTCCCCCCTCACCTCCTGTCCCTCTGCACACACTGTGTCTACCAATATTTCCTTTCTGTTCTGTCAGTTCTTGTTGATCTCAGTTGCTCCAGCCTGACACTGACCCCTCTTGACAAGCAGATCAACTCCTAATCTGCCAGAGGCCAGTTTTTCTGGGGATGTTGGCGAGCTCTTGACAGATCCAGAGGAGAGGAAAGCTGTCAGCTCTCACTCTCAGGGCTCTGAGCAGCCTGTCCAAGGCTCAATTTGCACCTTGCAGTCCCCTGGGGCTGCTGTGGCTTTGATTGCTGATATAGGGCCCCTCAATAGTTTCTCCTAAGGGATAAGTAGGATAGAGGGATTGAGAACAAGGAGTATTAGCTCCGTTCTTGCATCCTCAAAGAGCAGCTCTGGAGTAGGAATGTAGGGGAGAGAGGCCCCGGTATGGGGAGGCAACAGGGGATAGACAGAGCAGTTTTACAGTGAACGTCAAATGTGAGCGCTAATGGTGAGATCAAGTTGGGAGTCATTAAACAGACCACAGAGATGAGTCAGTGTAAACAGCATCATCCAACAGGCAGCGGCAGATCCACACAGGGCGAGCGCTCTGCTCTACTCAACGATAATGAAGGAGGTAGCTAAAGCAAAGAGATCTCCCTGTCTGCTGCGTTTCTATCGCTTAATCAAAACTGACTCCAACTACTGCAGCTGCAAAAAAACTGTTCCCAACCTTCCATTAATTTCCATACAATAACCCTCTAATGGGGAAGCTGTTGGAGGGAGGAGCGTAATCAATCTGGCCTAATGACACACCAGAGACCCGGGGAAAATGCAAACTTGGAGCAATTCGTGGCAGGTGCAACCTTGAAAAGCATTACCATTTTTCTAAGTTAATTTGTTCCCTTGATATGTTTGAAATCCATATTTGTACTTTAAAGGTCTAAAATGCAAGATGATTAAAAAATATAACTGGATTTTTGTAAACTGTTCAGCAGCAGCCAGTGATGTATTAGTCGTCTCCCTCCCGCCTGTCTCCTGAGAGCAGCAACCAAGCTGCCTTCCATTTTCCTTTGCTGTCATCTGGCCACTGTTGCCTCTCTGTTTTGTTTACTATTTTTAGGTTTGCTTTTGGTTCTAGCTGGTGGGGTACCTATATACTCTAGGTGGGACCAGTCTGGGAAATATAAGCTAGGCTGTCCAAGTGGCTTTCACCCATTTCAGGGAGAGGAACAAGGAAGTCCTGTTCCCAGACTGGCTGCCTATAGCCCACAGTGCACTCTTGTCTCTGGCTTTTTCTGCCCTGCCAGGTGAAGAAAGGCTCAGGGAAATAGAACCATCTCCTGCCCCTTAGCCTCCATTGCATGTCTTGACTCCTGGTCTACCAGTTCTTCTTGGCCTTGAAGAGTCAGGCCTTGCATCTGTAAACTGACCTCCACAGGTGCACTGACTCCTTGTTAGGTACCCAGCACAGTTCCATTTCTTCTTAGACCTTGCCCTTGGAATGAAAAAGAAGGTGTCCTCCATTCCACGGAGGCTACAGACACACCTGGGATAAAACGGCCTTGTGGGTTTCTCACTGAAAGTCATTTACATTGACCCTGTTTATAGAACAAACTGTCCTCCTCTGCTCCTTTCTTTTAACCTGGGGATCACCAACCTGGGCGATCTTCTGCACAGACTCCTCTGGGTGTGTCTTCTCACTCCCCAGGCATTGGCACCTGATCATTTGTCGCCATCAAGGCATTTAAACCGCTGAACATCACAAGTTCTCTTCAGACGTGTCCTTCCTCTAAAGAGCTATGGTTGGATATTAATAATAAGACAGCCCTGGGAAATGCATTTAACACCTGTTTGAGGAGCCGTGATCACTTAGCAAGAACTGAGCTAACGCTCTTCTCTGGTGCTTGGAGTTTGACGGCTTAGTGCTGCTCCACTCTGTTATGCTTTCTGAGATGTGCTGTTCCTTAAGAGAAAAGCAGCTCTACAGCCAGAAGGTAGGACAGTTGTTTTCTGAACCACCACTAATTAGCTCTTTGGGGACTTTTAATTCCTCACTTAGAAGGTGGAAAGAGCACTGCCATGTACTTAGGAGGCATGGCTGCCTACCTGCATTGACACTCTGTAGGGCCCACACTGAGGCAGTCAAGGGGATACCCCTTCCACACCTCAAATCCAGGGAGAAAAGTCAGCTGAGAACAGCAGGTGCTGGACGCCATTGCTGCATTCATGCGAGGGCCACACATCAGGCAGCGGTGCCCTCTGGTGCCTCTGGGAGAAAGCAGGTGCTTCTGGTTCTGTCTTCATGATGCCTGAGGCCCTACTGCACCATCCTGGGACTTTATGGTGTCTCAAGATACTTCCAGCCAGCCTTTCTATGTGCACTTCTCTCTCTCTCTCTGTGTGTGTGTGTGTGTGTGTGTGTGTGTGTCTGTGTGTGTGTGTCTGTGTGTGAGAGGGAGAGAGAGAGAGACAGAGACAGAGACAGAGAGACAGAGAGAGACAGAGAGAGACAGAGAGACAGAGAGACAGAGAGAGAGAGACAGAGAGACAGAGAGAGAGAGAGTATCTTAGACTCTTCCTGAGGGGTGGTCTGACAGCGCTCTGAATTCCCAGCTCTCTTTCTTGCACAGGCATTTCTACCGACAGAGCTTCTTCATCATATTTGAGCTAATCTCTATGTCTGTGTTTCAGAGGGACTTGGACTCACACATGTGTTGTAGGCACCAGCAAACTCCATCTCCTGGTTAGTTGCTTAGATGCTGTTGGCCTCCATGAGTCCAGGTAGCTTTATCCACCTTGAATTCAAATGCAGGAACTCAAGAGTGAGGCAGGGCCCAGAGCACCTGTTGAGTTCCTGGATTTTCAATGTGTGCAGAATTCACTTTATTCCTGAACCGTGCTGCCTTTCCACTTGTGTGTGATCTGTGTACAGCTCTCCAGCTAACAAGAGTTGACATTTATTGTTAAACTTGCCTCTTGAATCACTCTGAGGGAGACCATAAATGTCTAAGATGTGATTCCACACAGAGCCTGAGATGGCAATATTATCTATGTGTACAATTATGATTCTCTCATCCCTTTCAAAGACTGTAAGTGCTGGAGAGAGACGGCAACCATCTTCTTTGGTGAAGTGGGGTGACCAGTAAAATCGTATAAGCATTGGAGGGTCATGGAAGCATTATCCCAGACCAGTCTCTGCACCCTGAAGCTCTCCTTAGACCAAGGGCTGAAATAGCCTGAATAACAGTGCGGTGCTTATTCTGGTCCTCCATCGGGGACCGGTAACTGTGTTTGGGTTATTTTTATGCCCAGTTCTGGGGTCTGGGACCTGAGCCCTGCCTTTGCGAGGCATCCTACCTCTGACTGGGCCCCTCCCCACCCCCATGCTCGAGTTCTAATGCTGTATTTAATCTTTTGCATATCGCGCTTAACACGATTTTAGTTCATATTCCATACGGGAGAGGCACAGAATTGCTTTTATAACCAGTCCTTATCTCTGAGTATAGTGCCACTTAGTATATCCACGCAAGGGCTGTGTCCTAGTTTCTTCGTCCTTCCCTATTCTTCCTTTAGGGGGAAACTGTGTTTTGTATTTCATTTTGTAGCAGTCTCGAGAATTTGATCCAAATGTTCAGTCGGAGAAGATTATCCTCTCAGAACTTTTCCCTCCTTGGTAGGATACTTTTCGATGTAGTTACTTTTTTTTTCCCCATGAGGTCAAATAATTTAAACTTCTTCTCATAGAAGTGGACTTCAGAAAACAACACAGTTGCCTCTCACTCTGGACGCCGGCCATGCTTTCATTGCCCCTGAAGGTCTGTATCTAGCGTGTAAAAGCAGCAGAAGAGGGAGACTCTTAAAGAGGCGTGGCTAGTGGGTGGGCCTTAGGTCCTTGGTGGCACCCCCTGAGGAGCTCACTGGCTCCACCTCTTCCTGCCTCTCTACTTTGGTTTGAAAGGTGACCCTGGATCTTCTGTGCATCATCCACCACCCTCTCCAGAAGCCAAATCAACGTGAGTGGCCTGTCTAAGACTTGCACGTACAGTGTGTGAGCTAAGCAAGCCTTTCTCTATACTCTTTATGCAGTTAGTTGCCTCAGGCATATTTCCACAGTTATGTAAAACCAACTAAAGTATTCCGTATTCACTCTTCAGTGAGATCAAATATAGTTCTCTAAGCTTATTTACCTGGTGGGCAGATCTGAGATTCTGTGCACTCCTATCTGCCCCCACCCCGCCACCTTTATTTCAAAAGATTTTGTTTCATTTTGGTTCAGCAAATGGTTATTGAGTGCCTGCCATTTTCCGGGTGCCAAGGAAATGGAAGAAAGTGGGAATGAGCAAAATGGACAACACAGACAGTACAGGCAAATGCGTGGTCGGGTGAATTCAGTGTTTCTAACGGATCAGCTGTTGGGGTGTCACAGGGAGGGTGAGGAGGCCAGGAAGACAAATTTGAGTGATTTGTCTTGACCTAAAAATACGGAAAGGTTAGATGTGTGTGTAAGGCCAGCGTCAAGTATAGCTCGACATTGGGGATATGCATGTGGAGTGGTTCTTATAGCTTTGGGGTACATTATAATTTTGTCAGTGTGTTGATAGATCAGAGGAAAATCTTAAAGACAAACTTCTGTACCATCCAACATTCAAGAACTGGCTGGAGGAAGCATATTCATGAGAGGGGTTACCAAGAACAGACAGATATGAAGAAGGCAACACTCCCCCTTTTAACTCACTGAGGGCAGCAGGTACATTTTACTCAACTCCAGATTCCAAAACCTAGTGTGCAACTAGCCACATGGGGCTTAGTGACAGTAACAACATGGAACGGAGGGGGCGGACATAGTCCAGGAAAGAAGCAAGGAGAGTGGTAAATGCAACTCCAAGCATGCGAGGTGCTGCTACAGGAAACGCTCTGCCTTCCTGTGGGATAGACATAGGAGCCATTGCACGATGAAGCGCGGTGGTTCTTCAAATGGGATTTCAGAAAGTGTCACGGTTCTGTCAGGAAGTCATAGCTATGTGGCCAGAAGAGCAGGGCCTCCACTGCAGAGGAGAGTGGGTGGATTCCCAGCAGACAGACAAAGTTGCTGGACAGCAGTCGTCAGATCAAGCCCGCTGACAATTCCGCCTCGTGTGCCACTAAGTGCTGCTGCTTCCTTGTCGGAGCAACATTTCCCACGCTCCTCAAGTCTGACTTTGGGCTTAGCTCACTTCCCACTGCAGCTATGGTTGCCTAGTTTAAATTTTGATTTAAAGAAGAATTGATTTACTGCCTACCGTGGACATCACCCCCATCCCTGCTCTCAAACAGTGTGAGGACAAGATGTGCATTATCACCCACACGTCAAGACCACGAGTGTTTTAAATGCAGGGTGTGAAGGTGTGCGGCAGCTGTGTGGCAGCTGTGTGGCAGGATGGAGCGTTTCTGAGCACAGACGAGGCGGGAGTCTGCAGCCAGAGGGGCACATTTCAGATGGAGCAGTGCTGCACATGGACTGCACTGCGACTCATAGAAAAGGCATGTAGGGCTGAGCACACCATACTGGGCGTGTGACTTTGCTTTGTAGGCAATCAGGATGTACCCCTCTGCCCGAGAGAAAGAACTTCAGACACTTCCTCAAGTGTGTTATCAATGGGAGAAAACACTGGGTGAGGTTGGACATATCTCTTATGAAGGGGAAAGTGAAAGCGGCACATTTCACTTTTCTTCCAGGGAGAGTTTCATAAACTGTGATCACATCTTTTAAAGACGTATTAAGTCTTGCTTCCCATCACTAGCTTGGGATGTTCTATGGCTGTTCTTGTTCATGAAGCCGCATGGTATGCAGTGCCTGAGTGTGTGATTGTTCCCGCAGAGATTTTCTCACTTCTGAGACAAAAAAATGAAATAAAATAAAATAAAATCCTTACTCTGACACAGGGCTTTTCGGCACATAAAGTGAATTAATGGTGTGTGTGTGTGTGTGTGAGTGTGTGTGTGAGTGTGTGTGTCTGTGTTACTGGGAGTGGAACACAGATCACATGCAGGCTGAGCAAGAACCCTATCAATGAGCTCTACCCTTAGCCCCTGGTGACATTGTCTCTCCTTACCAAGCCTCCACGGAGCAGCCGTAAAGATGGAGAGACCAAGTGACTAGGCTGAGTGTGTGTGTGGTGCTCTGTCTTGTTTAGGTTTTCCTGAAACCTGGCCTATAGAGGGCAAACAACTATCAAACTACCAAACAAACGAGAGAAAATGATTTTATTGACTTCTGCAAGCTGAAGAAGGGAACATTGGGGGTGCAGGGGGTGGGCAAGGACTACAGAGGAGGGTACCCTGAGGCCAGAGGAGGTCACCCCCCTTTGTTCTTTGGTACCCCTGCGGCTGAAGTGCACCATTCTGTTGTTCTTAATCCCATTGCGATTTACCCTTAGCCAATCTTGCACGCTTCTTAGGTCTAGAAACAGGCATGAGTCTCCGCCTAGATCTCCCGTGCTAGGGAGATGCTGTCATCCTTACCCATAAAGAATGCATTGGATCCAGTCATACTCAGTCTGGGCTGCAAATAGGGAAAGGCGGCCTCCGGACCCTGGGCTGTACTTACTGCACGAATCCACCTGGACCGTCAGCTTCCGGGTCCCCCAGCCAGAGGAATCTGTTACTGGCCACTTGGGGTTATATTTTTAAAAATATTCCTCATTATGATTTCTACAAAATACTAAGAATATGATTCTCCTTTGAGAGTTAATATAGTAAGCCCCTCCCCCACAGTTCGGTCCATGTAGACGAAGCTAGAAAGGTGCTCTGTAAGTGCATGTGTGAGTGAAGTTGGCACAGTAATGGACAGTATGGCCGTGGGGCCGTTGACTTGGGACAGTGAAGCCTAAAGATCAAAACAGTTCTTTGCTACAGCACCTGTTTCTTAGACCAGGGCCTAAAGTAAGAGCAGGTTTAAATCATTGGTGGTTTCAGATGGGTGTGTGAGCCCTGCCCCTCTGTGGAGATGGCGGCAGCACGTGTGTCACTGCAGTGTGCTCAGGTGGGTGTGTGAGCCCTGCCCCTCTGTGGAGATGGGGTAGCATGTGTGTCACTGCAGTGTGCTCAGGTGGGTGTGTGAGCCCTGCCCCTCTGTGGAGATGGGGGTAGCACGTGTGTCACTGCAGTGTGCTCAGGTGGGTGTGTGAGCCCTGCCCCTCTGTGGAGATGGCGGCAGCACGTGTGTCACTGCAGTGTGCTCAGATGGATGTGTGACCCCTGCCCCTCTGTGGAGATGGCGGCAGCACGTGTGTCACTGCAGTGTGCTCAGATGGGTGTGTGAGCCCTGCCCCTCTGTGGAGATGGCAGCAGCACGTGTGTCACTGCAGTGTGCTCAGATGGGTGTGTGAGCCCTGCCCCTCTGTGGAGATGGCGGCAGCACGTGTGTCACTGCAGTGTGCTCAGATGGGTATGTGAGCCCTGCCCCTCTGTGGAGATGGCGGCAGCACGTGTGTCACTGCAGTGTGCTCAGGTGGGTGTGTGAGCTCTGCCCCTCTGTGGAGATGGGGGTAGCACGTGTGTCACTGCAGTGTGCTCAGGTGGGTGTGTGAGCCCTGCCCCTCTGTGGAGATGGCGGCAGCACGTGTGTCACTGCAGTGTGCTCAGGTGGGTGTGTGAGCCCTGCCCCTCTGTGGAGATGGGGGTCTCCTAAGGAAATCTCCTCAGCGTCATGTCTCCATCAATATACAGTGTTATGGTTTGCCTGTAGAAACATCCCACAAAGTCTCATGTACTTGAACACTTTGTCCACAGCTTGAGGCACAGCTTTGGGACCTCATGAAATCCCCTGAGACATGAGGCCTTGCTGGTCAATGAAGGCCGGTGTGGACAGGCGTTGGTGGTTATAACCTGGCCCAAGTCTGGTTCTATCCTGCTTTCAGACTAGCCAAGATAGATGGAGCTGCTGCTATCTGTCAGTCTCCCCACCGTCCAAGGATTCATCTATTCATCTACCCACTCACCTGCTTGACTGTTAGTCAACAGGAGTTATGTGTGGGGTTAACTTACCTATGCCCTTCTGTTTCTATTTTGTGGAATAGTTCGAAAAGTATTGGTATTAGCTCTTCTTTAGAATTCTATACTGAAACTATCTGGCTCTGGGCTATTTTTTTTTTTTTGAGACCTTTAATGATGCTTGCATTTCCTTAGAGGCTACAGGACTATTTAACTTGTTTACCTGATTTTGATTTAACTTTGGTAAGTGGAATCTATCAAGAAAAATGTCCATTTCATTTAGATTTCCCAACTTTTTTGGCGTCTAGGCCTTTGAAGTAAGATCTAATGATTCTTTGGATTTCCTCATATCTGTTGTTATGTCCCCCTTTCATTTCTGATTTTGTTGATTTGGAAGTTTTCTCTCTAAAGAACCAGCTCTTGGTTTCTTTGATTTTTTTTGTATTGTTCTCTTTGTTTCTAAGTTATTGATTTCAGCACTGAGTTTGATTACTTTCTTCCATCTACTCCTCTCGGGTGTGCTTGTTTTGTTTTTTCCTAGGGTTCTCGGATGTGCTGTTAAATTCCCAGAATGAGATCTCTCCCATTTCTTTATGACAGCACCTAGTGCTATGAACTTTCCTCTTAGCACTGCTTTCATTGTGCCCCTTAAGTTTGAGCATGCTGTGCTTTCGTTTTCATTGAATTTTAGGAAGTCTTTTCTTTCTTTCTTTCTTTCTTTCTTTCTTTCTTTCTTTCTTTCTTTCTTTCCTGACCCAGTATTCATTGAGTAAGGAGTTGTTCAGTTTCTGTAAGCATGTAAGCTTTTTGATATTTCTGTTGTTGTTGAAGTCCAGCTTTAGTCCATGGTGGTCTGATAAGATACAAAGGGTCATTTCCGTTTTCTTGTATCAGTGGAGGGTTGCTTTGCAACCAACTATATGGTCAATTTTAGAGATGGTTCTGTGTGGTGCTGAGAAAAAAGGTATATTAAAAAGTTCTGTTGATATCTGTTAGGTCCGTTTGATTCATGATATCAGTTAGTGTCATTATTACTTGGTTTACCTTCTGTTTCCTTGACCTCTCCCTTGGTGGAAGGGGGCTATTGAAGTCTCCCACTATTAATGAGTGGGGATCGATGTGTGCTTTTAGCTTTAGTAATGCTTCTTTTACAAATGTGGCTGCTCTCGTATTTGGGTATAGATATTTGGAATTGGGATATCATCTTGGTGGATTTTTTCCTTTGGTGAGAATGAAGTGTCTTTCTCCATCTCTTTTGGTTAATTTTGGTTGAAAATCTATTTTATTAGATATTAGGATGGCTACTCCATCTTGATTCTTGGGTCTGTTTGCTTGGAAAACTTTTTTCTAGACCTTTACTCTGAGGTAAAGTATTTTGTTGCCAAGGTGTGTTTCTTGTGTCCATCGGAATGATGGGAGCTGTTTACGCATCCATTCTGTTATCCTGTGCCTTTTTATTTGGGAATTGAGTCCATTGATGTTGAGCAATATTACTGACCAATGACTGTTAGCTCCTTTTAGTTTGATGTTGTTGTTGGTAGTGTGTTTGTGTGCTTGTCTTTCTTTGGTTTTGTTGCAGTGGAGTTATTTATATCCTGTGTTTTCTTGGGTGTAGTTAACCTCCTTTGGTTGGAGTTTTCCTTCTAGTATCTTCTGTAGGGCTGGATTTGCTCATAGATATTGTTTAAATTTTGGTTTTGCCATGGAATATCTTGTTTTCTTCATCTATGGTGATTGAAAGCTTTTCTGGGTATAGTAGTCTGGGCTGACATCTGTGATCTCTTAGGGTCTGCAAGACATCACCCAGGCCCTTCTGTCTTTTAGAGTCTCTGTTGAAAAGTCAGGTGTGATTCTAATAAATCTGCCTTTATATGTTACTAGCCTTTTCCTCTTGCAATTCTTAATATTTTTCCATACATTTAGTGTTTTGATTATGTGATGGGATAAATTTCTTTACTGGTCTAATTTATTTGTTATTCTATAAGTCTCTTGTATGTTTAAAGGCATCTCTTTCTTTAGGTTGTAAAATTTCTCTTCTCTGATTTTGTTAAAAATATTTTATGGTCCTTGGAGCCAAGAATCTTCTGTTTTATTTATTCCTATTTTTCTTGTGTTTTGTCTTTTCATTGTGTCCTCGATTTTTTGGATGTTTTGTGTCAGACATTTTTTAGATTTAATATTTTCTTTGACAGATGTATTGATTTCAATAGTATCTTCTATGCCTGAGAGTCTATTCTCCATATCTTATACTCTGTTGGTGATATTTACCTCTGTGGTTCCTGTTCTCTTCCTTGCATTTTCCATATCCAGGGTTTCCTCAGTTAGTATTTTCTTTATTGTTTCTATTTTCATGTTCAGGTCTTGAACTGTTGTTTTATTAATTTCCCTCACCTGTTTGATTGATTGTTCTTACACAATCAACAAAAGCCAGGGCAATATGGCGTTATCAGATGGTTGTCCCTGGCATTGGCTGGCTGTTCCTGGTGTCCACTTGACTACTCTGGGATGGTGGGTGGGGTCATGGGCTTGAGGCTGGAACTCAGCAGCTAATAACCCACAACTCTCATCTGCTGTCCATGGTCCAGCTGGACCTACAGGTGAGGCATTGGGGTGGGGGTGTCTTAACCTGTATGATTCTCAGGTCTGGCAGGTGTCCTAACGAAGGCTAGTAGAGCCATGGACTATAGGCTGGGACTGTGCATCCCTGGAACCTGAGCACTGTCCTTGGGAAGGCGGTAAGTGCTGGGAGGCTGAAGGCTGGAGCCATGGATTCATGCTGGGGAAACAGGGACACTGGTGTTTTGGAGTCAGCAGCAAGGCCACTTGCTTTCTTCACAGTCATTGAGGTCCTGCTACCAAGATACTATGTGTGCTAGATGCTGCCATCTTGGAGCGAGATCCTGCCTGTATGATCCTGTTGTCAAACAGATCTCCTCAGGGAGATGGATGGAGTCGTGAACTGGAGACTGGGACTCTGCATCCCTCGAACTCAGGATCTGTTTTTGGGAAGGCGGGAGGAGCCCGGGACCTAAGGGTGTGAATCCAGTGCTTTCCTAGAATTACGTCCTTGGGGAGAGGAGTGAGGTGCCTAACAGCTCTGGCTGTCCTGGAACTCATTCTGTAGTCCAGGCTGGCCTTGAGCTCAGGGAGATCTGCCTGCCTCTGCCTTGCAAGTGCTGGGATTAAAGGCATGTGCCACCATTGCCCAAGTAACAAAATCCTCCCTGTGGGAGTCCTGGATCCATCTGTGGCATCTGGAGCTAATGAGGTTCTCTTGGTCACACATTTTTATAGCTCACACTTTAGACTATAGTGGTCCACTGACCAGCCTTTTAGTCTACACTGTCCTGGCTCTGGAGGTGTCGGAATGCTTTTATCACACTAAGGAAGGCCAGGTCCTGCTCCCTTTTATGGACTGGAAAATGCACCTTCAGGAAGGATCACTACAGCAGAGAGGGAGGAGTAGCTGTACATACTGTCGACACACTGTGGGGGACTTTCTGACCCTGAAGGAAAATGAAACATTTTGGTGGCTGCCCTGGTCGACATCTTTATTTTTTTAAGATGAGAAAATAAATCACTTTTCTAGGAGACTGTAAATGTCACATTGCCTGGAGCAAGGGCAATAGCTAAATGTCTTTTCAAGGTCTTCCTCAACCCAAGGGCTTTTATAGCCATGCATCCAGGAAATGTCTTCCAGGGAAATGTCCTTTCTGCCTTTGAGACCGCAGCACCTTGCTTCCTGACAAATGTCTGGGATCTGGGGTGTACTGAGGTTCTTCACTGTGAGCCACAACAAGTCTCAGACACGTGATGCTTTTGTCACCAGTATAAACAAATCTCCATGTCCGACAGCTGTCTAGGTAGTTTCCAGGAACCACCAAATTGACAGGTGCTGTACTGGTTACCAGCTTTATGTGTGGTGTTCCTTGGGAGAAATGAGATGCTTCATTCTGGCCCAAAGGAGCATCACGTATGGTTGGTGGGCATTTGCCCCTCTTCAGGGCACAAGGTATAAAGGTGGAGATGTAGATGCTGAAGTCATCATGGGCTAATCACATAGCAACTGGGTGCCTTTACATGAGCTACTGAAACCTTTTTAAATCTGTTGAACTTTTACTCCTGTCAAGTTTTTACAACAGTATCTCTGTCACAGAAGTGGGGTGATTTATCTGTTGTGCACTCTGTCGTTATCGCCGAGCATCACTACAGATGCTTGTTGTGTTGTAGAAGTTGTCCTTAACTTAGCTTTGCTGCTTGCAGAATGAGCAGCATGGGTGAAGACAGTCCCTTTTGTCTTTGAGCGTCTGGGAGGCTTTTCTGTGCCGTGGTTTATTTTTTAATGCTGCTATCTGTTTCAGCTCTGTCACCTCCCTTCTTCTCCATGGGTTCTCTACAATCTCCCAAGTCAGGAAGCCTGTGGGATGCTGTCTGCCATACTGAATTTCCACTGACCCCTCCCATCCCACCTGCTGGTCCTGCATTTAATGGAGGATCCTGTCTGGTGTCCAAGTGTGTGCCTCCTCCTCTGGGCACGCACGTACAGCATCAAGGCCACCTGACACCCAGAAGTCCTGGAGCTGTTCTCTACATCATAGATCATCTTGAACTTTATTTGCACCACCACTGAGCTGGAAAGGAGACTAAAATAGCCCACAGTTCCCTCCTCCTCAAAGCCCAGCATCCCTAATAAAAACCCTCCTAGTTTTTTTTTTTTCCATTTGCCATCCTAATGCCCAAATGAAAATGAGGCTTTGCCTTCGATTTTTCACTCCTTTGTCAGTTTTCCAGTGGCTAGCAAGCCCAGGGCGGCAGGGACAAGCCTCAGCAGCTCCTCTCTGTGGAATGTGATGGTGGCAGCTCTTGTCACCAGACATGCAGGCTGCCTGATGTCTTCTCAGGGCCCCTTTGTTAGTGCCCCAGGATGATCTGACTAAAGAGCTTTTAGAGCAGTGGGCTTGGAAGTCTGTCTTCTCAGCAGTGTTCGGGTGCAGCCTGGCGAGCCAGAGAACTCCAGAAGCCTGGCTGCATGGTGTCTCCTTGCCATCTTTACTGATCTTTACAATCAGTCTGATTTAGCTCCCCGATCACTGGGAGAACGCAATTCTAATAATGTCCTCATTCATGAAAAGGTACTAATAATTTAGTCTACTGACCTTACCAAGGGTGCGTCCACTCCTGTGGAGACCCCTGGAATGTGTTTCATCTCCAGCATGTCACTGTAATGAGTGGTCTCAGGCAGTCTATTGGCTGATTGAGAAAAAGTATTGCTTGCTAAGGAGTGTCTCCCTGATGGTTCTCAAACCATGTGTAGAAGGAGGGCACAAGAATGTAGTTTTATTCCAACCTGATACCACACACACACACACACACACTGCATACATGCATACACACACACACTGCACACACACACTATACACACACACTGTGCACACATACACACACACTACACACACACACTACACACATACACACTGCACACACACTACATATGCACACACACTGCACACACACATATATATGATACATACACAACACACTCCATACTACACACACTGCACCACACGTACTGCATCTACCCATATACTATATCACACATTGTACACACCCATACACCATACCCGACACCATCCCATCCCATATACACACTGCACATACCCACACACCACACTATACACCATACTACACACATACCACACACATGCTTCACAGACACATACACACGCATGCACACACACACACACACACACACGTACACCATATCACACGTATGACATGTAATCATATACACATTGTTGGCAGTTCCCTCTCAGTCTGTTACTCTTAGCAGTAAAGTCATGGTGACCCACTCTGACAGGCATGTATGTGTTGTTACTAGGCTGTTACCAAGTGTTTCCCTTTTAACTTTGTGAGATAATGGCTCCTATTTGCTCTTTACCGAGGCAAATGAGACTTTATTTGACAGACTCAGTTCTCTGTTCTGAACTTAACTTTTGCCTCAGGAACCATGTGTTTTCTCATTTATCACCATGTTGCTATTTTCTTAGGTCTTCCTCTCTTACCCTACACTTCCTGTCTGTCTTTTCTCTTCCCTTCCCCTTTCCTCTTCCTCCTTCTTTTCATCCTCTCTTCCCTTCTTTTTCTCCACTCCACTCATTTCACTCTCCACCTCTCCCCTCCTACCCCCATCCCCCACACAGAGAGTCTCTTCCTTACAGGATCTGCTCTGGTTTAAACTGAAGCACAAGCAATGTCACGGGTGAGCAGACCATGGCTGTGGCACCTGTGGGAGCCAATGAGCAGACCATGGCACTGTGGGAGCCAGTGAGGAGACCATGGCCCCTGTGAGAGTCAGTGAGGAGACCATGGCACTGTGGGAGCCAGTGAGGAGACCATGGCCCCTGTGAGAGCCAGTGAGGAGACCATGGCCCCTGTGAGAGTCAGTGAGGAGACCATGGCACTGTGAGAGCCAGTGAGGAGACCATGGCCCCTGTGAGAGTCAGTGAGCAGACCATGGCCCCTGTGAGAGTCAGTGAGGAGACCATGGCCCCTGTGAGAGTCAGTGAGCAGACCATGGCCCCTGTGAGAGTCAGTGAGGAGACCATGGCCCCTGTGAGAGTCAGTGAGGAGATCATGGCCCCTGTGAGAGTCAGGGAGGAGACCATGGCCCCTGTGAGAGTCAGTGAGGAGATCATGGCCCCTGTGAGAGTCAGTGAGGAGACCATGGCCCCTGTGAGAGTCAGTGAGCAGACCATGGCCCCTGTGAGAGTCAGTGAGGAGACCATGGCCCCTGTGAGAGTCAGTGAGGAGACCATGGCCCCTGTGAGAGTCAGTGAGGAGACCATGGTCCCTGTGAGAGTCAGTGAGGAGACCATGGCCTCTGTGAGAGTCAGTGAGGAGATCATGGCCTCTGTGAGAGTCAGTGAGGAGACCATGGCCCCTGTGGAAGTCAGTGAGGAGATCATGGCCCCTGTGAGAGTCAGTGAGGAGACCATGGTCCCTGTGAGAGTCAGCGAGCAGACCATGGCCCCTGTGAGAGTCAGCGAGCAGACCATGGTCCCTGTGAGAGTCAGCGAGGAGACCATGGTCCCTGTGAGAGTCAGCGAGGAGACCATGTGCCGTGGCCCCTGTGAGAGTCAGCGAGGAGACCATGGCCCCTGTGAGAGTCAGTGAGGTCCTAGCCCCTTGCTTCTGGATCTTCTCAGTCTTCCTCTCTCCATTTCTTTGCTTAGACTTCACGTTCTTTGTGCTCAGCAGTTTCTTTTGGATTTATGGACTCCTGCCCTGGGAGTTACTCTAGTGGAGAATAACTGTCTATGTGCCTGAGATGGAAAACTTTGTCTAACCTTATTAAATTACTTAGCTTGTCCTGCTAACGTGAAGATATGATTTGGATTTAGTGGGGCCTAAAGCTAAAACAAGGAGAATAATATAAAATTACCAGTGAAATATATTATCATTTAAATATGTTTAGGGCCTTAAAAAAGGCCCATGATAGGAAAGGACCCTAAAAATTAGGTTTCACCAACTTCATGATAAATCTATGCATTTTACAGTGGAGTCCTTATCACAACACCATGACGTGCAGCACCCACCCCAAAGTAGGCACCTGTCTTTTAGCCAACTGTTAGCTCATGGTTGCTAGTCCAGCCCTACTGTCATATTTGGTCCTGATCCATGACTTTCTTTCCTGATGCTGGCCTTTCAGACTTTCCTCTGTTCCCAAGTTCTGTCTCTCCCAACCACTTCTTCCCTAGACTGGATGAAATTATTGATCACTGCTTATAGATTGAGATACAACTTCCCTGTTGCCCTCTCAGCACCTCAGACCCCAGCCAGTGACCACGGCCGAGGCTTAGATCAAGGTATGCGTTAGGACAGGAGGCACACTTGTTTTTACCATAAGTGCAAGTGCTGCTCTGGGCTCCATCCACATCCTTAACGAAATGTCAGCACCTTTCATCCTGATAGACACCATCTTTCTCCCTTCACTGAGCCTTGAACTTGGCAAGCCTGAAGACTGTGAAAGCGAGACCCCCGCTATTGCCCCGCGGCATCAACTCTGGGAGTACAGAGGACGAGAAAGAGGTCACAGAACCGTGAAGGCCTAGCCATCCAACTTGAAGTTAGCTCTAGGAAAATGTTCTCCACTGAAGGGTGCTGAGTAGGAAAGGTTCAGCCTGGTTTCCCTTCCAAATGCCTCTTGTGTACAGAAACCACTGTAGAGCCAGGAAAGATGGCTGGCCACCAACTCAAGTGAGAGCCTGGGTTAGTGTTGGCAGGTGGGACAAAGATCACACGCTTTAGGGAAATTGTCAGGAATGGGGCTGGAGAGATGGCTCAATGTTAGCTGCCAAGCCTGATGACCTGAGTATGTACACACACACACACACACACACACACACACACACACACACACACACAAACACACACACATACACACACATACATACACACACACACACACACGCACGCACGCACGCACGCACGCACGCACGCACGCTTGATAAATAAGTAAATAATAATAACAACTTTAGGAAGTACAGTGCTGCCTGGGAGACTGAGACCTTGAAATTCTAACTTGGTCTTTGTCAGGCTCTGTCAAGGGCTCCTCTTTCTTGCCCAATATATCATATCTCATGTGTCTTCTATCAAGGAGAGGAAGAGAATAGTTTTGCTTGATAGGTTCGATTACCAAAGAGAGCCATGGCAAGTCAGAGGAGAAGGAAGGCAAATTCAGGCCCTTCTTAGTCACCGGGGGCCTCACCTTGGGGCTCCACAGCTGTCTTCTGTGTCCAGTGGTGTCTCTCTCAAGCTGCTGACTTAACGTGGTGACCTTGCTTCTCTCTCTCGGTTTTATAACAGTGGGACAGATGCAGTTCCCAGCCCGTGAAGCACTGTAATTCACAGCGCTGGAAGCTTCCTGTGGACGAAGCTCAGATATATAAAGTCTGGCTTGGAAACCAAGGCCTCTGGATTCTAATCAGCCAGGCTCAGTCCTGGCCTCCCAGAGGCTTTTACGACCAATGCTTGCCTGAGATGAGGAAGTTCCTCTTTGTCCACCAACAGGTAAAAAAAAATCCGTGAGAGGTGATTCAATTTCACAGGCCATAAAGTTATATGCCCACTTCTTCCACTTCTTTTTCTTGTTTATTATGGTGGAAAACTTCCGAGTTCACCATCTATATTTTGTCAGAGGATGGAAATTGTTTTATCTTGCACGTTTCTCCTCCCGCTCTCTCCCCTCCTTCTGGCCTTGCCGGCTTCTCACCCGAGTCTTTAAATCTAGGCTGGCTACTGGCAGATGGAAGCAATCTGTGGGACAGGCACTGGGAGACATTCTCTCAGGGAAAGAGTTGTGGGGAAGGAAGGTCTGAACGGATAGCCATTGCAGGGCAGAAGGGACTACTTAGCCTCTCTTTCCCACGGGCTCCTCAAGTTTGCGTATATAAACAGAGTTCTCATGGCCAATACGATAGGACAGCAGCAACACCTAGTTCCAATGTTTGTTACTTCCTTAGTTCTAGAAACCCAGTACCCAGTAAAGAGGCATGTGCCACAGTGTCTGCCTTGTTCACAGTCCCCCAAGAAGGACTCCTTCTTTATCAGGTGTCTAACGGTCGCCATGGCCATGGCTGATTTAACTAGGGCTAAGCCTCTAATCCGAAGTTACCTGACCTAGGATTCACTGAGCCCAGTATTAAGACAACTTATGACAGCAGATTGTCCCTGTTGGTGGGCCTTTCCTCACCACTTCGTTAGGAAACTCTTAACCCTTTAGAAAGACTGTAAGAACGACACTTACAGACCAACAAGCCTGCCGCTGGATTCTCCAGAGATCATTTCCTGTGCTGTAGCACATGCCCGCCCTTCTAGTCACCCTCCTAGCCATCTGCCCATACATTTCACTTTTCATTAGCAGTGAGGGAAGTTGGAACACCACCACTGCTGTCTGGAGAGCCTATTGATGACTGGCAGAAGGACCCAGGGAAGGAGATTCGCCTGGATGAGATCATGACTGGGATGGAGCTGAACGCGTGCTTGATTTTTTGCTGCATCAAGGGAGGCAGAATCCGCAACCAGCAGCTGAGATGCAAACAGCATCTGTTTGGGTTGCTGACTGAGTTTCATTTTAAATGAATCTTGGCTTAAGAGTTGGACAAAATTGGGGCTGGAGAGATGGCTCAGTGGTTAAGAGCGCTGCCTGCTCTTCCAAAGGTCCTGAGTTCAATTCCCAGCAACCACATGGTGGCTCACAACCATGTAACCTGATGCCCTCTTCTGGCCTATAAGCAGACAACACTGTATACATAATAAATAAATCTCAAAAAAAAAAAAAAAAAAAAGAGTTGGACAAAATTTCCAACAGTTTCTGAAGTGGCCATAAACACATTTCTGCTGGCTTTTTGTTTTTATTTATTTTACTTGTATTTAAATATTTTTTTAAATTCCTACTATTTTAGAAAGACTGTATACCACCTAGATACCTCATACTACCCCCCCCCACACTTTTTTTCTTATTTAATGTACTGAAACAAAGTTAAAAGGCTTTGAGTTTCTTATTACATAGTTGATACTATTTCTCCTCACTGATTGCTTGTTTGTTTCTCAAAATATCTCAACATTTCTCCTAGCTACTCTAGTCTGAATGTGGTGAAGGTTTTTCTTTACAATTTGTGTCAAGTATAAGACCTCAAAAAAAAAAAAAACAAAACAAAAAGCAGAACAATTAAGGACTGATGTCAACCACAATATTGTTTTTAAAGTTGTCTGAATATCTCAAGTTTTTGTGATTATTTTTATTTGTGTGTGTGATGTTAGGGATCAAACTAGCTAGGTAATCTCTTTGCGACTGAGCCATGTCTAACCCCTCAAGTTAGAAAAACAAAAATGTCCCAGTACAAATGGTTGTGAATAGAGCTTTAAAGATTGCTTTTTAAAAATTTATTTTTTAAGAATTTCATAAATGAGAATTTGCATATTTTCCTTCTTCATATCTGAGTATTTACGAAGTAATTTTTTATAAAAATTTATATAATTTTCCTCCTCCTCTTCCCTCTCACTCCTTTCTTGCCTCCTCCTTACTACTTCTAGAATTTATGGTGTTTTAGTCTCTAACATTATTACATATATTCACATATACATTTATAAATACCATTTGTTGAGTTCATCTAATGTTGATCATATGTATATGTGTATAAAGTGGGGCCACATGTGACTTCATAGCCTACTATGGAACTCATCCAGGGGCTAGGCTGTCTTAATTACTTTTATATTGCTGTGCTTAGACACCATGGCCAAGACATCTTATAAAAGAAAGTGTTTATTTGGGGCTTAAGTTTTCAGAGGTTAGCATTAGTTTCTATGAAAGTGGGGAGCATGGCAGTAGGCAGCCAGACGTGCACTGGAGCAGTTAGCTGAGAGCTCGTGCCTTGTGGGACAGTCAGGAAGCAGAGAGGACTAACTAGGAATGCTGTGGGCTTTTGAAACCCCAAAGCCTGCTCCCCAGTGGCACAGCTTCCTTCAGTTAGACCACACCTCCTAATCCTTCCCAAACAGTTCCATCAGCTGGGACCAAGTATTCAAATATGTGAGCCCGTGGGGGCCATTTTCATTCAAATAATCACGGGAACCTTATGAGATTTCTTCTAACCATGTTGGCGTGGTAAATGGTGTTGTTATTTTTCAGGCAGCCATATTGTTGAGATTTCATGGGTGGTCTTTCCTGTCATCTATAGAAGAGACTGTCTTGCATTAGCCACCCTGGTCCGTTGGCTCTTACAGTTGTTCCACACCTGTCTCCCTCTTTTGTGATGCTCCCAGAGCCTTTGTTGTAGATGTGTCATTTGGGGTCAGGAACCTCACAATCTCTTGCTCTCTGCATTTGAAGCTGTGGCTTTCTGTAGTGGTCTTTGGCGGCTACAAAAGGAAACTTGTCTGATAAGGGGTTGTGGCTACACTTATTTACCTGTGGATATAAGGATAAATAGTTAGAACGCAGCTAGAAATCACACTGGTTTAGTGAAGTGGCTGTAGTAGGTTCTTTCGGGGCCATTGCTTCTTCTGCCATGGCTAGATCTATAGCACCAGGCCTGAATTTGTTCCTGTTAAGTGCAACTTAACCTGATTGTATGGCTATTTGTTACCCCAGGATAGAAACCAGTGTGACTATTGCACCTTCTTCCCATTTCACTCATTATTGTGGTTTGTAGACAGCACATCTAGGTAGGACTATCGATTAGTTTCCCACCTGGCAAATCATAGTCAGCTGCTGTGGACAATCTGAAGCAGTCCCGTTCCCCTCCTAGGAATAAAACAAAGATATATTCCCATAACCCTGTTATGTTTTTAAAGAAACCAAAAATTCTCATTACAGAGGAAAAGGATTGTTTTATCTCATAGCTTGTAGCCCACCATCTAGGGAGCCAGGGCAGGAACTCCAGCCAAGAACCTGGAGCCAGGAGCTGATGCAGAAGCCACAGAAGAGGGCTGCCTGCTCCCTTGCTCATGGTGGCTTGCGCTCCCAGGGCCACTGGGGTAGGGGTGGTACAGCTCACAGTGAGTGGGCCCACTCATACCAGTCATCGGTTAATAAAAATCCACCATAGGTTTGCCTACAGGCCAGTCTAGTTGGAACATTTTCTCAGTTGAGGTTCTGTCTTCCCAGATGACTCTTATTTGTGTTCAGTTGATGGGAAGTAGAACCCACAGTGCTCCAGATGCCAACTTAGCAAATTCTGTTTTCACTCATCAGGAAAGAGGAAAGTTGTTCATATGGACACCCTGCAAGCAAACCCACGCCTGCCTTATCTCTGGGCTGTATTGGCACTCCCATGTCTTTATAATGTAATCGGAGAGACTTAGACATATTTTAGGATGTCACCGTCTAATGCACCAGTGATGTACTGATTAGACGGTGCCAGCCAGCAAAGCAACCACCATTCTGGAAGTCTGCACAAAATAATGCACGCCAGAGGGTAGGAGACAAACTCCACAAAGTTGAGGTGACTGGGCACTTCATAAAAGGCTATAGGGGGTCTACTGATGAGGAGTGGATCAGGCGGAAGAACACATTTTAGTATCTCACACCCCAGTTATAAATAAAGAAATGTAGTGCTTTGTAAGTCTTTTAATTTGGGAAAGGATGCATTTCACACCTAAGTGTACCCCTTCTTTCCATGTCCTGGGGGTACGGAGCGATGCCAACTCTGAATATGTCTATAGCAGGCAGGATCTGTACAAGTAGATCCAAGCTGGGTGAGAACAGAGCTTCTTCTGGGACCTAGTGACCTCATGGACACAGTGGTGTTGGAAGTGTAGGAAGATGCACATTTGGGGTCCTTGGCCATCCCTGCAGGGAGAATCATAGTACAGGGTCTGAGATCATGGAAGTGGGCCCTGGCAAACACAAGTGGGCAGGATGTACCTTTCCATAGGAAGTTCCTGAAATACTAGTGGGTCTCAATAGCCATGTCACAGTAGACCATGGGACGTCTAATGACCATACATTACTAGTTGGGTTCAGCCAGACTCACTGGGTCACCAAGTTGGGTGGACTAACATAAATCATCAGTAAGAAAGGAAATGGTGTAACCAAGATGGAGCCCCAGCCACTGAGAGGATGAGAGCACACTGTGTGAGCAAGACTCTGAGACCTCCATGGGCCCGACAGGGTGCACAGATATGCCTCCTTCAGTGTTGCTGCCCCTGTCTGTTGTCTCTCTTCCCCCTGGGATGGATGAGCTGCCCAGGGCTCATTCTTAAAATGATGGCAGGAGTGTAAGGTGCCAGGTTCCTCCGTCCTGCCACACTTTAACTTACTCTCTGCTGAATACTAATTAAAGCTATTCTCATCTGATCCTCCCCTCATGAATATTCAGGCTCCTAGCAGACAGAAGATCTGCTCACCCTCCCCGAGATCCCCTGTTCTCATGAAAGTATGAATAGGCTCAGATTCTAGAGTGTCACCGCTTACATCAGTCTGCATGTGTGCTTCTTCATTTAGAGACTTGTGTATTGAAAATAACAAGTCCGGGTCCCTTCACACACCCCAGCATCAGATGGTTGGACACAAAGAATACAACCAGAATAGATGCTTCTCTTTAAGACTGGGCAGAATAGGGGACAGGAAAGCTAGTGCTCTTTAGCATTCCGAAACTCTGCTACTACCCTAAGGGTAAGGATGATCTTGAATGAGCCCATGCCTGTTGTCTGGGCGTGGTATTAAGATTTACTGTGTACACAGCTCTTGGGCTTGTTCTACTGTTTGGGAAGCCTTAAATCTATAATCTTAAAAGAAAGGAGAAAAAGGAGAAAAGAGTTGGCTATAATGGTATACGCTCTAATCCCAGCAGAGATGCAAGCAGGCAGACTTCCAGGCTAGCTTGGTCTACAGAGTGAGTTAGTTGTAGGACAGCCAGGGAGATATATATATATATATATATATATATATATATATATATATATATATATATATATATATATATATATATATATATACAGAGAGAGAGAGAGAGAGAGAAGAGAGAAGAGAGAAGAGAGAGAGACTGTCTCCAAAGGGAAAAAAAGCTGAATTGCTTTTGCCATCAGCTTTATGCCTGAAGTGTAGAGGTCCTGAGGTCTTCTCAGATCTCCCAAGGTCAGACTCTTCCAGTGCAGGCTTCTCACACTACTGTAACACAGAACTCCTCAATTCTCGATGGCCTGTCTACATGTCTGATTTAGTCGAATGCCTGTCCCAGTTCTTGTTGAGACACACCTTCTCATCTTCACTGGTTCCATGTAAACATCTGTACTCTGTAGGCCCACAGGCTTGGATTGCAGCACCCCTCCAGTGCAGATGCAGACACCTCATGGAAACTGACTCTAGGCACCTGAGAGGCTACAGTGGGTTGTTATAGAGCCTCTGGGTGGAGGCGGTGTGCTGCCTGCCTGAGACTATATTACCTTTTCTCTGAAATTGTGTTTTAATGGCCACATTCTGACTTGACAAGGAGAGTTTCACTTCCTGGCCTGAGAGTTATGGAATTTTCAGACCCTATTTTCTCCTAATTCTGCTGTGGCTGAGCCTGCCTTTTCCTTAGTCTTTCTCCTCTTGCAATATCTTTAATGCGTAGTCAGCTAAAGCTGGCTCTGGTTTCTACATTTTGTCTTGGAATTCCTCTCACAACCCAGTGTTTCACTGGGTGCCTCTTCTGCCCTTCAAAGTGTCACAAGAGACATTTTACCAGACATGCTGCCACCACGCAGCACCAGGTACCATTTTCTCAGGCTCATTGAATAGTTTTCTTGGGCAGGGCCATCTATTTTAGGTTTTTGCTAGCATAAGCATCCATTCGTAGGCATACATTTTTCCATCAGTCAGCAATCACTGAAAATGAACCTCAGCCTGTGTGTGGCACATCCCAGCAGCCCGTACAACCTGCCACACGTGGCTTCTGGTCAGTCTGCTTTCTTCTAGTTAGTCCCCACAGGTGGACCGTGAGGGCTGCCTCCTGCTCCAGCCACAATGGCTTTGTTCCACGTGAGACTGTATGTTGGAACTCATGAGCTATCCAAGGCATTGGCAAACCTCAAGCAAACAGGATCATTGTGCGCACACACGGTCTAAACCTTGTCACATGTCTTGATGTCCTATTAGACAAATCAAGCCACATTCCCAGCCAACAACAGGCTGGGGAAGTCTGTGTCCCAACCATTAATGGAGTGGAATATTTTTGAAAGATAATCTGAGCTACCATTATCCTATTGTTTGCGGGAGTGTTATTACACAGCTAAGTAGCAATCTGGGTGCATATATGAGGTTGGACTTCCAGACAGACACAAATTTTTAATGACATATATGGTCCTAACTGAGGATGAGGTGGTCAGGGTGTGTGTATGACTATATAAAGAGAAGAGGTGGAAGAAATGACCTTAGGGGGAGCTGTGCCTCCAGGGATGGATAGAGGTGCTGACATAGGGCACAGAAAAGGCTGCCTGGAAGGCAAAGGGAAAATCAGCAAGTGCCGGGCCTGGTGAGAAAGTACAGAGGCCATGGGGCAGTTCTTAGGCATTATGCCTGAGATGAAGTAATATACCTTGCTTTTTTTCTGAGACAGGGTTTCTCTGTGTACTGGAACTCTCTCTGTAGATAAGGCTGGCCTGAAACTTAGAGATCTGCCTGCATCTGCTTCCTGAGTGCTGGGATTAATGATGCACATCACCACTGCCTGCCTATATACCTTTATTCTTAAATTACATTTTAAAAAATTACATATTCTGTGCAGTGTGTGTGTGCACTGTGATGGTAATTGTGGTAGTGGTGAGGTCAGAGGACAGAGATCTGGGTCTCTTCTTGGGTCATGTGAGTTCCAGGGATCAGGCTTGGCAGCGGGGACCTTTCCCTGCTCAGGCAGCATGTTGGTCCAGGTCATGGTAAATCAGTGCTTGTGTTGTAGAAGAACACATGTTTAGAAATTGGAAAGAAGGGCAGGGAAACCTGAGAATGTGGAAGAGAAAAGTAACAAATGCCAGTAAAAGATAAGGGGCATGTGATAGTGGTCCTCTCAGTGATGAAACAGGTGCCAGGATGCACCACATAGGGCTGACAACAGCAAGCATGGGAACTGGAAAAAGCTAGCACAACTGATGGAATTATGGGGTGACGAAGGGCGTGTTCTGGATGGCTTTTGTAAACTTGATACAAGCTAGAGTGATTTGGTAAGGAACTTCAATTGAGAAAACACCCTCACCAAGCAAACAGCTTGCCTGTGGGCAAGCCTGTGGAGCATCTTCACTATGGGAAGTGCTACCCCTGGGCTGGTAGTCCCGGGTGCTATAAAAAAACAAGCAGAGCAAACCAGTGAGCAATGTTCCTTCATGCCTCTGGGTTGGTTCCTGCCCCAAGTCCTTTAGTGATGGACTGTGATGTGGACATGTAAGCTGAAGTGAAACTTTTCCTCCCCAAGTTGCTTTGGTCATGGTGTTCTATGTCAGCTATGGAAACCTTAACTAATACAGGCTCATCAGCATAAAAGTCAGGCTGGAAAGACTGGCCTTACCCAGAAGAGAAGACTAAGCTTCAGATGCCACACATAGAAGAAGAAAAGTGCAACAATTGATTTTATGTCAATGAAGTTGAAAACAGATCAAACAGAAAATACCCTAAATGAGTTATCAAATCTAAACCAAGCATTGAAGTTGACTAGTCCTGTAACAGTGATGATATTGAATATGTACTAAATTTTCCTCATAAAATGAGCTTTATTTTTCTTTTAAGGAGAATGTAACAAAATCCAGACACTATACATTTTTAAGGTCAATAGACATGTTCATAAATATGGAATATAAGATACACTGTATACATGTAGGGATAGTTGGAGAGTAAAAGATAAATAACAAAAGCATCGAAGAATGTGAACTGAAAACAGGAATTGAATTATATACCTCCCAACGCCAAGATGATGCTGATGCTGAAAATGGGAGTCGGGATTGTACAGAAGCTTAAAATTATGTCCAAGTACTAAAGGGATGATTCATTCTAATGAACAAATGGAAAGATAGAGACATTAAACCTATAGAAAATGAGCAAAATGGCAAGTCTAGAGCCAAACAGTACTGTAAGTAAATGAAAAACGCACTGGTTTAACAGCATAATGGATATGGCAGAAGAGTTACTCAACTCAAATATAGGTAGAAATTGCAGGCCTCCAAGAAGTGAGAGAAAAGTATTGAATACAGAGCAAAAAGTCTATCATTGACCTGTGCAGGTATATTAAGCAATCTGATACATGTGTAAGTAGAGTGCCGGAACCAGAGATGGAGACTGGTGTGGAAAGACATGTTGAAGATATGACACATTGATGACACATTGGATGAAAAGACCCATCTGTGGTGGTTTGGTTTGGAGGTGAACTGATCCCCTAGGCTCTGTGTTTGCAGATGGTGCTGTACAGGGAGGCTGTGGAACCTTCAGGAGGGGCCTAGCTGGAGGAGATTGGCTGCTGGAGCCTGGAGCCTTAGGTGGTGTGTCCCAGCCTAGTTATGGTAATTATTATCTGTTTCATGACCAGCTGCCTCTTACTGTCACTGCCACAGCTGCAGGTGACTCCTGACCACTATGCCTTCCCCACCACTGTGGGCGATATATACTCAAACTGTGAGCTAGAATACATACTTTCTTCCTTAAGCTGTTTCTTTTGGGTATCCTGTCATAGCAACAAGTTATGAAACTAATACGCACAAAATAAAGAATGTTGATTTCTTATAAGTTGAGAGTAGACAGAGGTCAGGCAGAGGAAAGGAAGAAGGGATGATGTAATCAGCTGAATTTTATCAGTGACCATTACAGTTCAGTGAAGAAACAGTCTTTTAGACTATTCCCCTAGGACAAATAGGTATCTTTGTGAGGAAACAGAATCAAAATGGCTACCCTACCTTAAAAAACAATGCACATACCCTAAAACAAAGTGACAAAACCATAAAACTCTTAGAAAATAAGTGAGAAGGAATCTTTGTTATCTGAAGTTAAAAAAAAAGTTTCTTAGAAACTGAAAACAGCACTTGTAAAATAACTAATAAATCAGTTATCGAAAATCAGACACATTTACTCATTAAAACATCCTGTTGTATAAGTTAAATATGCAAAGCACAGTAACTAGACAAACCACCTAGTGAAATCAGACTAACCTTATGCTACTGCAGCTTCCAGACTGAAACAGAAAGACAGTTAAAGAGACAGCACAGAAACTGTGTTGAGATATTTGTAACAATTTTCAAGTCATTAATACCTAGAATTCAAAAGTGTATCTTAAGAATAATGCGATTGTCTGCAAGACTTAGTAGCCTGTAAGAAGAAAAAGTAATCTAACAGTGAAGTGGTTTTTCAAGTTAGAGGGGGGAAAAGACTGGACTCCCTTAGTGGGAAATGCCAATCAAAAATCTCACCTTTATCAATAAGCAAACCCATAAACAGACCAAGTTTAGCAAGGAAGTGAACCAACCAGAGCTGTTGGGTACTGAAAAGCATTAGGGCAGGAATGGTGAGTTAGTAGTAAGGACACTTGTTACTTATGCCGAGGACCCATGTTCAATCCACATGGATGCTCACAACCATCTCTAAGTCTTCCAGTCCTAGGGGATCCAACACGATCTTCTGGCCTCTGCAGGTGCTGGACACAAGTGGTGCACAGCCATTTATGCACGGAAAACACTCGTACACATAAATTCTAAATAAATAAATCTTAAAAAGTAAAAGTTACTCTCGATGATACTTAAAAAAAAAAACCCTCAAACTTTCCTATTTTAACTAGAAATATTTAGAGCCTTTGGCCCAGGGACCTCTCCTTCTTGGTTGGAACCTAGAGAATCTGTGGAGAGACATACCTGCCCAAGAGTCTGAGCACGCTCCAGCTGGCACTTTTGGTGACAAATGGCTGGAACCTTAGTGGGAACAGCTCTAAGGTTCACCAGTAGTAGAAGGAATAAGTAGGTTTTTTAATAAGTGGAGTACTATATTACCAGGGAAGCAAAATTAGCCACTGCAGTGCAACCAACATAGATGCATCTCAGAAATATGAAACAAAAAAGTAAGATGGAAATGCAATGCAACTGTAGGGTGTCACAAAATGATGAAGAGCTTGGTAAAAGGCAGAGAAGTGGAGTCTAAGAAAACAGGGGAAGGTAAGGATGGAGATGGCCATGGAGGGGCATTAGGGAATCTGAGCTCTTCAGCTGGGCTGTGAGCAGGGCAGTCATGGAGGGGCGTTCATGGGCATTAGGGAATCCGAGCTCTTCAGTGGGGCCATGAGCAGGACGGCCATGGAGGGGCTTTCATGGACATTAGGGAATCCGAGCTCTTCAGTGGGGCCATGAGCAGGGCAGCCATGGAGGGGTGTTCATGGGCATTAGGGAATCTGAGCTCCTCAGCGGGGCCATGAGCAGGACGGCCAGGCATGCATTTCTCTGGCTTGGTGACGTATGCTGACCTTGTGTGGTTTATCACCATTCTTTAAGAGGAAACGGCCTGTCAGCTTGAGCTTGGGGAACAGTTCAACAGAGGCACACATACCGTGCCCTTGTCCCCGCCGACCCCAGTCCTGTCTCTCTCCTACCCTCAACCTCTGTGCTCCATTTCTTCACCCTGTGACAAGGGACATGTGAGAGAGGGGCTCAGATCATCTCACCCCTCTCTCCCTGCAACTGCTCTTTCCAGGCCTCTCCCCAGTGCAGACACTGGCTCTTCTCAGGAGCCGGCCAATCAGAATGGCAGAACGCACACGGGGAAAGGACGCTTTCAGTTCCTTGGCCCCAGGTGTCCCCTTTAGCACCATCAACAGCTTCCTTAGTGTGCAGACTGCCTCAGAAAAGAAGCTGCCCAGGGTAAATAGGGGGTGTGTGCAAAGCAAGTTGTGCTAGTAGGCATGTTTTAAGGTGAAAGTGTGAAGGTCACCACTGCATGGTTCATGGGTGAGGAAACACAGGGTCTCAGGATGCGAATGTGATATCCGGGGTAACAGTGAGAAGTCAGTGGTGCCAAGCGCAGCTGATTCTTCACCTTAGAGAGGGTTGGAGCTTGACAAGTTGGTGTCTCCATCTTTCTCATTCTCACCTTGTACTCTTTCTCTTTCTTCTGCCTTTGTTTCTCTTACGTTGGCTCTCCCCCTCTCTCTTGCTCTGTACCTTCCCGCTCCCTTGTGCACTGATGATAGTACTGTTCAGATTCTGGGGCAAAGATTAGAAACTGGAAAGAAAGAAGGGAGGACTCTTTGACCCTAGACTCCATTGGATGTCTATGAATAGGCATGTGATCCTCAAACAGAAAGATCTAGGACATAGAAAAGGAAGAATTAAATCCCAAGAAAGGGATGGGAGCATATCAGAAAAAAAAAATCCTTGATGCCTAAAAGATCAAGGTTCAATAGGCGCAGGAGATTGAAGGGACTCCTGCTGATCTGTATGGTGCTTTTCTACGTATGGGACCAAAGCCTCCTCACGCTTGGGGAAGCAGGAGGACTGCGTGTGCTGCTGAAGTTCACAGTGAAGTTGAATGTGAGCTGCCGGCAAGCTGAATATCAATCAGGCACATAACAGACCCGGGTGACCGCTGTGGGCTGGTGCTGCACTGGCAGACGCGGGCGCCCAGACAAAGGAGGATTAGTTTATTTCTGGCATTTTAAGGAAGCACTGATAAGCTTGAGTGTACTCAGAGAAGATTAAATAGATGGTTGGAACGCTGGGGACAATGGCACAAGATGAATAGCTGCCATCTGCAATCGTGGAAAAGACGGGCCAAGTCACTAGGAAGGGAGGGAGGGCCCCGTAGCGGCTTCCAGCATTTTGAGGACTGTACAGCTCAGAAGCGCCAAGACCTCCTCTGTACAGCTTTAGAGGGCACAGGCGAAAACAAGGTCGAAAAGTTACAAGGAGGCAAATTTCATTCAGTGTAAGAACTCAACCATGGCCAAGATTTACACGATGAGTCACACTTGCTCTCCGGTGCGTCATCCGACTTTGGGAAGAGCTCAGGATAATCGATGGTACGGTGAGCTGCCAGGCACGCTAAGCAGAGACTGGTGAATCGCTTTGGACTAGATGAGGCTGAAGACCTTTCCCAGCTGAGGCTCTTCCAAGCCAGCTCCTCAGCAGAGAGGGGAGACAGGAAATCAAAGGCACATCACCTCGATCAGTCCCAGCCTGCACTGTCAAGGAGAAAAGTATATATATAATTAATGCAAGGACTGTTCACCACATGCAGACCTGCTTGCTGAGTCAGGCATCCGGGCTCCTGAGGTTGCCAAGGGGGCACTGGGAGCCTCTCTGCAGAGTCCTGCACTGCCCCAGTGGCCTGGAAGACTTTCCACACTTGTACCCTGGGAAAGCTGCATCCATGCTCCACTCCGTCACTTTATCAGCTGACAATGAAGGTTTTTTGTTGTTTTCTGCTCTGTAATTGTTGTTTCTGTTATCTAAGATGATTGGCCTCGGCAGTCTTTAAGATTTTTAAAGAACTCATGTTTTACACTGACCAGGTTTCATGAAGGCCTGGTGGAAGCTTGATTTTTGCACATGTAGGTGCACTTAGGATGAGGCTCAGTGGTAGAGTGCTTGCTTAACATTCACAAGGCCCTGGGTTCAATCCCCAGCACTGCCTCCATTTCAAAAAGATAAAAGATAATTGGTGCTGAATTCTGGTCCTGGTTAGGTCAAACAAAAAATATAATAATGACAGAAAATACTATGTATTATGCATATAAGTTTCTAGTAGCAACTAATCTAAACCTTGGAAAGGTGGTAGGGGCCAAACCTTGCACAGCAAAGGCATCTGCAAGGACTCTTGGCATTTGGTTGGTGGTTGCATCTGAGCAGGGCAGGGATGCAGGTCATATGCACTGTGTGTGTTCACAGACTTAAAAGTGACAGATATTTACAAATGTGGACATATTTTTAAGTCATGAAACTGGCATCTTGTGTGTTTTACAGTATCAGATCTTTTACATGACTGAACAAAAAATAATTTCAACCCTATGACAGGATGATAAAAACAAGTTAATAGAGGTAAATGGTTTTTATTCAGCTATAAAAAATTTGGTTTTAATGAAGTAGAATCAAAATACACATTGTTATATAAAATACACTTTAAAAAATAGTTAAGATTAATTAGGGCCTAGTGATGCATGCCTGCATTCCTAGGTACTCAGGAGACTGAGGCAGGAGCATGGTAAGTTCACGGCTTGCCTGTGCTGCAGAGTAAGTTCAAGGACAGACTGGGCAGCTTAGTGAGACTCTGACTGAGAGAAGTGCAAGGAAGCCTGGACACACAGTCAATGACAGAGCTCTGGCCTCCCATGATCAGGCCCTGCTGGGGGAGAGAAAAGAAAAAGAAAGGCCAAGAATGGAAACAGCCCCCAGTGACACACTTCCTGTAGCAAGGTGCCACCTCCTACAGGGTCCACAACCTCCCCAGACAATGCCACCAGCTGGGGACCAAGTGTTCAGGTGTGTGGTCCTGGAGGGTCCTTCACATTCAACCACAGCACACGATAGCTGTCTGTGCAGAGGGTGCGGCCAGTAACTCATCTGATCACACCTCTTTCAAGGTAAGGGGTTGGAAATACCAAGTGTATTAGCAGAGCTAAAAGCTCAATAAGGTGGTTTTGTGGCTCCATGCTGAACTCTGAACTCCAGTAATAGTGTCTTTCCTCTTTTCTCTTCAAGTGCATTTGGGCCAATCTCAGACTTAGACCACGGTTTAAAATACAAAAAGTCAGATGTAGAAATTTTAGAAAATAGAAGCAATGGAGCACACTCTTATAATAATAATCAATTATTTTTATAGAATAATATTGTATATAAACAACAGCAAAATAATAATAATAAGAATGCAATTAGCCTACATTACCAGAATGATAAAAGCTATTCCTCGATTCTCTTCAAAGGGAAAACACAAAAGCAAACTGTAGGGTTTACAGAATTGTGTCTGTCTGAAGCTAGTATGTATATTTGGAAAACACAACCTAGTGGGGAAGAGTGCTGAGCAATGACTGTATAAACAGGTCAGAAGCCCCCAGAATTAACTGAAAGAGACTGATCATCTTTCTAAATACGAGCCCCAGTGAGCTGAAAGGTCTTGCTTTGCTGTGTCTTTGAGACAGGCTCTCAGCACACAGACCAGGCGAGCTTCAGGTTCCCTGTCTGCCTGCGTTCACCTGGAGGTTCTGGGACCACAGGTGTGTGGCCGTGTACTCACCTAGCAGAGGAGGGGAATCTATTTACAACAGCAACAAAAATATCTAGGGCTAAACTTAAAAGGTGCAGGGCATATCCAGAAAGCTAGAAGATAGATAAAGATAAGTAGCTATTCTCTCAGAAATGGTAAGAAACCAGGGGGCTGTTTTCAGTGTTCAAGTCCTTGGGATTGTAGAACACAGGTGACGTGTGCACAACAATTATTGAGTTCTTGTATGTTGGAAAATTTTATAATAAACTGATCTAAAATGGTTAATCCTTGTATTAAAAATAAAGGTGTTCAAGGTCTAGCTCTATGATATTAAAGCCTACCTAGATCATTACATGAGTTAATTAAAATGATTTGATTAAAAACTTCAACCAGACTTAGTTAAGGTAAATCTCTTTGAAATCTCTACTTATTAGAAAATTAATTCCACACGACTGTCTCAGGCCCTTAGAAGAGACAGCTGTTTTCTCCGCCCTACTCAGGCTGAGACAGCAGAGGAGGGCTCCCATCCCCTCTCAACTTCTGAGAGCCAAGCAGAGGAAGCTCAGAGGGTGGGAAGAGGCTGGAGCCACTGACACGGGACTCTGGGTTCCTGGGCCAGTGGTCAGTTCACACTGTGTTACCCTAGGGACCCATGCCCTCAGGGTTCTGTTGCTTAGACTACAGGGGAGTGGAGGGAGGTAAACATGCTGACATAATCTTCAAAGATGAATTCAGAGCTCACTCCATGCCTGACATGCTGAAAATCCCAGACAATTGACTCTTTCTTGGAGCTAATGCATTTGATACAGGCCGAGGGTGTTATCTCCTTCAGTACAAAGCTTGCCCCACGCAGCCTCCCGGTGAGGCTTCTCACCCTCTGGGGTGGCTCCAGCGCTCCTTTCACGATGAGCCACCCAACTGTGTTAGTTACTTTTCTCTTGTTGTGAGGGAAGAGCTAACAAGCAACATAAGACACATCATCTGGCTCACATTGGAGTGCAGTCTGTATTGGTGGAGAAGGAATGATGCTGGGAGCAACTGGTGACTGCAGCACAGGCTCTAGATTTTTGGTTCAGGTCATGACCCTTAAGGCCAGCCCCACAGTGATGCACTTCCTCCAGAGAAGCCCCACCTTCTTATTTTTCACTTAATTTAATTATTTTTAATTAACTAACTTTACATCCGGACCTTAGTTTCCCATCCCCCTTGTCCTCCCACTCCTCACCCTTCCCTCCACCCACACCCACTGCTCCCTTTTTTCCTCAGAAAAGGGCAGCTTCCCGTGGCTTTCAACCAGCCTTAGGATATCAAGCTGCAGTAAGACTAGTGTATCATCTTCTGTTGAGGCTAGCTGAGACACCCCAGTTGGGGGACAGGGTCCCAAAGGCAGGCAACAGAGGCAGAGAGCCCCTGCTCCCGCTGTTAGGAGTCCCACATGAAGACAAAGATGCACAACTGTTGCATATGTGCACAGGGCCTAGGTCAGTTCCATGCGCTCTGCTTGGCAGCTCGGTCTCTGTGGACCCCTACGGGGTTGTGTTGATTGTGTAGTTTTTCTTGTGGTGTCCATGACCCCTCTGGCTCCTACAACCTTCTTTTCTGTCTTCCACAGGATTCCCCAGGCCCTGCCTACTGTTTGGCTGTGGGTTTCCTTCAGTTGCTGGGTGAAGCCTCTCTGACGACGGTTACACTAGGCTCCTGTCTACAAGTGTAGCAGAGTATCATTAATAGTGCCAGGGTGGACTCCCTCTCACAGCATGGGTCTCAAGCTGGGCCAGTCATTGGTTGGCTGTTCCCTCAATTTCTGCTTCATCTTTATCGCTGTACATCTTATAGGCAGGACAAGGCTGAAGGGTTTTGTGGCTGGGTTGGCGTTCCAGTCTGAAACCCCACCTTTTAAAGTATCCACAGCCTCCCAAAACATCCAGGGACTGGAGACTATCTCAACAGATCACATTCAAACCACAACAGCATCAAAGCTCTGCTGATTTTGTATAGTTCAAAGAAAAATAAATTACAAATTCCATTCATTGTTTAATATTGCTTAGTTTACAGTTTAAATTTTTTAGTATATTCCTTATTTAATCCCAAAGGAAAAGCCATAGAAGCTATTACCTTTTGCCTTTATTGTTTTATTTATTTGTTTTTGTTGTATGTGTATGTTCAAATGAGTACAGGCCCATGTGTGTGTGCTCAGCCAGAGATCACCTCCGGTGTCATTCCTCAAGATCCATTCACCTGGCTTTTTTCCTCTCTCTGCCCTGGGGCTCCCGGTTGGATTAACTCGCCATTGTGCCTCAGCCCTCTTGCCTCTGTCTTCCTAGCATTGGGATAAGAACCATACGCCACCATGCTTAGCTTTTCACATGGCTTTGGGGGACCGAACCCAGTTCAGCTGTGCTTATATGGAAAACAATTTACATCCTGAGTCATCTCCACAGCTTCATCTTTACTATTTTTAAATGGGAAAAGTCATGTTGGGTGCTAATTCATGGTGAAGCCAAAAACTCATGAGTTTTGATTTTGAGTTGTGTGCTCATCCTGTGGACTGAGGATGTCCCCAGCAGGGTTTGTTGTTCCGGACCCTGGACACTTCTGGACTGGACCTCTTGATTGGCTACCAGAATTGTGTCTTCAGGAAACACCCTTTCCTTTCCACATAAGACCCCCCCCCCAAATGCTGTCCATCCTTCAATTGATGAGCTCTATTTCTTCTTGACTCCTGAGGTTCTGTGCCTTCCTTTTCCCCACAGAACAAGCCTGTTTAGGCATGTGTGTGCGTGTATGTGCTGCCCTTAGTGGGCTCGTCTTACTGTCAGAACTCACATAGTGCTCCCTTCCGTCTCTTCCTTATAGCATACAGTAGGCATACGTGACAGAGTTTGGGGAAGTGCACGAGATTTCACTTAATACAGTTTAAAGACATGCCCTCCCCGAACATGTTACTTAAAGTAGGAATCCTACAGTAAGTAGAAGCAATTCTGGTATTAAGTGGACAGGTTCATATAGAGATAAAATAATAGTGTTAATGATAATAAGCAGTGATATAATAATCATGGTGACCTGGCAACCTTGAGCTATGAGGTTCTTCCCGTTCAGATTATAATGATTCGGATCCGTCTCATTTATTTTCCCAACATGCCCGCAAGCCAACCGAAGGGCTGCCGGTGTAATGCTCAGAATGAAAGCTTAGGAAGGGAACTTTGAACTGGAGGTTGTGTTTGAGTGCCAGCTCCAGCACTTGTTTGAGCCAGCTGCTTAAGCTCTCGGTGCTCCGTTACCTCTCCGCTCTTTATAAAATGGAAATGATGATGCGACCAAGTGTGCAAATCCATCAGTAAGAAAATGAAGAGGCGAGTTCTCAGCACAGGGGCTGGTGTGCAGCGGGTGCTTGTTATATTGTATAGGCAGCACTGGCTTAATAGATGGAAAAACAACATCAGACACAAGATGATTAGGTTATTTGCTTAAGATGATATAATGAAAGCTGGAACTGGAGATGTTGGCTTCCTGGATGGCCTCATTGTCCCCAGGATGCCATTCCCTGCTCGCTAGTTAGACTGCATACCTTAGACCCCAGAAATAAGGACCACATCTTGGCTTCATCCCCAGTTCCTGGGAGGTCATCTTTAAACCTGCAATGTCCCAGAGAAGTAGGGCTGTCTTTGCTACTCATGGTGCTCCTAGAAGGTTCTTTTAGGAGGTGACTTGTGATGTGGCCTAAGTAGTTTATGCCGAGGGTTGGCCCAGGAATAAGACAGGCTGTGCAAGAGAACAGAGGGCTGGACCTGAAATCAGTAGGAGACTGACCTCTGGGAAAGGCTGGCATCAACTGGCCAGTGGTCCCTTCAGTCACAGCCAGTGTAATGAAGCCCTAGCAAGGCTCCAGGACACTGGCGCTCAGCTGACAGTGAGGTGGTAGCAGTTTGCACACCATCCTTACTGGATCACACCCAGTGCACACACTCCCTGGGGATAGGACAGAGGCAGCTCTGCATTAGCCACTGCTTTCATTACGGCTATGCATATCTCTCCCTTGGGCTATTTCTGGTGGTTCATGTCCTTTGGTTTGATAGGACTGTGATGATAAATACTGAACTTTTCTGAGTTCTGCTATCTGCTCTTGCAAATTATGGAACCCTGGAAATTATAGTCCTGTTCTAAAGTGAGGAAGGCTGGGGGACTCCAGAACCTACAGTGGCCGAAAGTGTTTTCCATGTAGTCTGTGAAACGTGGTCTACCTCTGGCATGTGGTGGCAGAATCCACTGCAATCCGGGACCACAGACCCTCACCAATGACAGCCATTTCACCCTCAGAGTCACAAGTAGGGTTTATAAATGTGACATTTGCTGGCTGTTTTGGAAGTAGGTATGTGAAGGGCTCCTGGTGACCTCATGGTCCTTTAGATAGCAATCCCGCTGAGTTTACAAACACTAAGGGGTCATTAAGACCTGGAGTATGCAGCCCTTTCTTCACAAAATCCCTCTCCAATCTCCAGACAAATTAATTTGTCACCCAGTCTGAGGAGGAAACCAGGCAGGGTCTGTACCTAGTGGGGTAGGGTGGTGGTGGTGGGGGGGTAAGGGGATGCCCTGAGGACAGCTGCAGTATGGGTGGATGGTGGGACTCTCAGTGCCCTGCTGCGTGTGTGAATGGCTCTCTTGCTAGAGATATGGAAATCCTAAGTAGCACCCACCCAGGTCTATTCACACTGCTTCACAACTTTCTGAGAACAGCACTTCTCCATTTCATCTGCTGTCTGCTCTGCTGCTCCTAATGTATTTAGATAGATTCGTCTTCCATGAGGCAGAGCCCAAGTTCATTAGAATCATGTGTTCTGCTTCAGAACCTCCCTTAATCTCCCCAGGTGCACTCTGGACTTTTCCAGTTGTGCTCAGTAACCTTGGACGTGGGTATTAGGAACAATGCTAATGGTCTTAAATTGCTTTGTAGTCTCTTCTCCTGGATTATACTGGCAGCAAAAGAAAAAAATACCAATTAAGCCCCGAGAGCCATTTTGCAAATGCTCTTTCCCTTAAAGTGACCCCAAATGGAAAAAGTGCAGACAGAGTTGCAGTGTGTCTTGCATGTTGACTCCTTCCTTGAAAGGGAGCTAATCTTCTGGAGTGGGCCCTGGGCAATGCCTTGAATGCTGTATTAAGGCCACAAAAAGGCACTTCATGCATTTTGGATAATAGCATGTGGTGCTCTGCTAATGCTCATTATAAAGGGGCATTTGTTATTCATTACATATAGGGCTTTGGAGAACCGAGCTTTTCCTTAGCCCCTCTCAGAGCAGACAGCAAACTGCTCCAGATCTTTCTGTTTCAAGTGCCAGACTCAGCCTGGGTTGCCATGCTTGGACACAGGGAAGTCCTGGGGTGCTGCAGGAGAGCAGTGGCACTAACAGAAAAAGGCTCCAAGAGAGGAGTCAACATGGCATGAAGACAAGGGCAAAAGCCAAATGTTCATTAACCTCACAAGTCAAGATGGGCAAAGAGACAGAATCAGAAGAGGAAGAGAATCCAGAAAAGCATGTGGTCATTTCTGCAAAGACTTACATGGTTACTAGCCTTCCTCTTATAGCAACCCAGTCATGCGGCTCCAAGTGTCTACCTGAGACTCAGCTACCTGTTTTCTACCATGACAACACTCATAAGAGCATTAACAACAGCCCAGACTAGGAGCAAGTCAAGTGTTGTCACCAGCTAAGTGGGAACTAGCCTATGGTTACAATAGAGTACTTCACAGCTTTTGAAGGCAAGGGACTTTTGACATACGCTACCATGTGCGTGTTAAGTGAAGGAAGCCGTGCACAGTATAGTATTGCGGACAGGTTCTTAGATACAGAAAACGGACAGTGGTTGCTATGAGAGGGAGGTGGAGGAAGATGAGGAATTAAGTGTTTTTCAGGTGTGTAGTACAGATGCGGGCGATGGCCACAGAACAATATCTTCTTAGTGACACAGAACTGTTGCATTCAGAATAGCTGGAATAATACATTTTATATTCATCACTATTAGAAGCAGCGTAGGTATGAAACACTTGAGTCTCTCCTCTTTGTTTGTGCCAGGCAACCCCTGTAATCTGTCACTCTGCTCTTTTGGGTGGGCCCAGTACCCATCGCCAGGAGGTGGTAAGTGTATCAACTCAGGGTAGAGCTGGTGTGCTCCATGGGCAGTGTGCCTGAGACCACTTCCCTGAGGAACTCATCTACAGTTAAGCTCAGCTCTGATACTGACTGCCCAGAGTAACCAGCAGAGAGAACCAGTGAGGGGTTAGACCCGAGCAGAATGCCCTGCTTCACCTGCTGACTCACGTGGAGCCACCCACCTTCCTGCATGATTGATTACGACCCAAGGATTCCACTGGTTGTCAGAATGACACAGAGCTTAGAGAACACTCTTCATGATTGTCACGTTGTCAGTGATTGACCTGCACACCAGATGAAGGGACACAGGAGGTTTCAAGGCATCACCTTCTGCCTTTTGGTCTCACTGACCAGCTTACACTACTAGATGCCCCTCTCTCTCCCTGGCATTGAGAACGGGCCCGTTAAGTTCCAAGTCTAAATTAATGTTCTCAGAAGCTCTGAAGTAACGACTCCAGACTTTTGACATCTCAGTATGACACTGTCATCGGCAGTGTTCGTGCTCAAGAACCAAGTGATCAGGTTACAAAAACAATTGCAAACAATATTTCAAAATGTTCCCACTACCTGTACAGCTGAGGTCCTAGGATCCTGAGTAGAGACAACAAAGGAAAGAAGAAAGGACAGGTACCGTGCACAGAAAAGCTGAGGTCAGGTGGGCTGTAGGCACTCTCATGGAGTGGCACCAACTTTCAAAGGAACCCTGAGCCTCAGTCTCAGCAATGCTTATGCAAACCACACAAGAGTCAGTTAGGAGCTGTCTATAGGCTGCAAACATCTAGAAGGAGAAAGCTGCAGGGGCTAGTTTTTGCACAAACGGGTCAATCATTTGTAAACACTCACACTTGCACACATTATCAACATTTGCGCTCAGACCTCAGAATGGCTCTTTAGCCTCAGGGGGAAGGCTTTGCGAGGTATTGGTCCTCGGTGTGGCCATGCCCGTGCCAAGAGCACACATTCACTCAAGGCTTGTTCTGGGTTGAGCTCATTGCTATCATGTTGCCTGTCCCTAGCCTCTCCCTTTAGGCTAAGTGCTTATCGTGGCCCATTATGGGTCATCTTGTTGACATAAACTCAGATGTGGTCCAAAGAAGCTTCTTTTGTGCCACTCAGGGAATTTCACGTGTTTTTATTTTATTTTGAGCTCTGTGCTTAACTAGGGAAAACAGGAGCACATGAGCTTTATTACCTCACAGGAGGTGTTGAAATTATCTTCTTTTTCCAGATAATGCCACCCACCTCCACCCCCATATACTGGTCATATGGCTGGCTATAGTCTATTAATGATAGCTATCTGTTCCCCCCACCCCCA
Organism: Acomys minous; assembly: GCF_964271855.1. NCBI lineage: Eukaryota > Metazoa > Chordata > Mammalia > Rodentia > Muridae > Acomys > Acomys minous. The sequence continues at coordinate 1,988,315 of NC_140483.1, read as the reverse complement.
CCCACATTTGCTGGTCATATGGCTTGGCTATGGTCTACCAATAATAGCTATCTGTTCCCTCCACCCCTACCCCTGTATGCTGCTTATATGGCTGGCTATAGTCTACTAATGAGAGCTATCTGTTCCCCACCCCCACCCCTGTATGCTGGTCATATGGTTGGCTGTAGTCTACTAATGATAGCTATCTGTTCCCCACCCCCACCCCTGTATGCTGGTCATATGGTTGGCTGTAGTGTACTAATGATAGCTATCTGTTCCCCCACCCCTACCCCTGTATGCTGGTCATATGGTTGGCTGTAGTGTACTAATGATAGCTATCTGTTCCCCCACCCCTACCCCTGTATGCTGGTCATATGGTTGCTATAGTCTACTAATGAGATCTGTCTGTTCCCCCACCCCTACCCCTATATGCTGGTCATATGGTTGGCTATAGTCTACCAATGATAGCTATCTGTTCCCCCACCCCTGTATGCTGGTCATATGGTTGGCTATAGTCTACTAATGAGAGCTATCTGTTCCCCCACCCCTACCCCTGTATGCTGGTCATATGGTTGGCTATAGTCTACTAATGATAGCTATCTGTTCCCCCACCCCTACCCCTATATGCTGGCCATATGGTTGGCTATAGTCTACTAATGAGAGCTATCTGTTCCCCCACCCCTACCCCTATATGCTGGTCATATGGTTGGCTATAGTCACTAATGATAGCTATCTGTTCCCCCACCCCTACCCCTATATGCTGGCCATATGGTTGGCTATAGTCTACTAATGATAGCTATCTGTTCCCCCACCCCTACCCCTATATGCTGGCCATATGGTTGGCTATAGTCTACTAATGAGAGCTATCTGTTCCCCCACCCCTACCCCTATATGCTGGCCATATGGTTGGCTATAGTCTACTAATGAGAGCTATCTATTCCCCCCACCCACGTTTGCTGGCCATATGGTTGGCTATAGTCTACTAATGAGAGCTATTTGTTCCCCCACCCCTACCCCTATATGCTGGCCATATGGTTGGCTATAGTCTACTAATGAGAGCTATCTATTCCCCCCACCCACGTTTGCTGGCCATATGGTTGGCTGTAGTCTACTAATGAGAGCTATCTATTCCCCCCACCCCTACCCCTATATGCTGGCCATATGGTTGGCTATAGTCTACTAATGAGAGCTATCTGTTCCCCCACCCCTACCCCTGTATGCTGGTCATATGGTTGGCTATAGTCTACTAATGAGAGCTATCTGTTTCCCCACCCCTACCCCTGTATGCTGGCCATATGGTTGGCTATAGTCTACTAATGATAGCTATCTGTTCCCCACCCCCACCCCTGTATGCTGGCCATATGGTTGGCTATAGTCTACTAATGAGAGCTATCTGTTCCCCCACCCCTACCCCTATATGCTGGCCATATGGTTGGCTATAGTCTACTAATGAGAGCTATCTATTCCCCCCACCCACGTTTGCTGGCCATATGGTTGGCTATAGTCTACTAATGAGAGCTATCTGTTCCCCCACCCCTACCCCTATATGCTGGCCATATGGTTGGCTATAGTCTACTAATGAGAGCTATCTATTCCCCCCACCCACGTTTGCTGGCCATATGGTTGGCTGTAGTCTACTAATGAGAGCTATCTATTCCCCCCACCCCTACCCCTATATGCTGGCCATATGGTTGGCTGTAGTCTACTAATGAGAGCTATCTGTTCCCCCACCCCTGTATGCTGGTCATGTGGTTGGCTGTAGTCTACCAATGAGAGCTGTTTCTCCCACCCCCACCCCTGTATGCTGGTCATGTGGTTGGCTGTAGTCTACTAATGATAGCTATCCATTTTCCCCTGCAGTCAGAAAAAAGATGGAGAGCAGCCCCGGCAGAGCTTTCCAGTACTCTTTGATTCAGATCCTGGCTTGAAGCTCTGTGACCGCCTGACGACTGATGGCTAGTCCCTCAGTGCAGCCTTGTGAGCCTGTGCTCCTGTTGGTGTGCTGGGGGAATCTCATGCCCTCTGATTCCTCTCTGAGCATAAAGGAGCTGTTTCATGCAGTGTTCTCACTGCTCTTTTTCCCTGTTTTTCATGGTCAGTGGATTAGCCAAGATTGATTTTTCTGCATGGCTAGGAAAGGCCTTAGGTTAAAAGATAAAAAGGTAAATCCCTTTTAAATGTAATTTAGATTTTCCCGCTGGCATTAGTTCCGACATCAACTGCAGAATCTCTTTGCTGTTGCAGAAACACCTGTGCCCCTACCGAAGCCTCAGCAACTGGCAAACCTGGCTTGTAGCACAGCTCTACAGGGTGGTCCAGGAGGATCTGCCATGGGGGCCCTGTTACTCTCCTTTTCTCTTCCTCTTCCCTTTTCTGTCTCTCATTTGCTTTCTTTCCCAGCTCTTTGTGGGCCTGAAGATGCAGCATACACTTGTTTATTCTGATCTGTTGTTCTTTCAGGTCAGTGTACATTTATCTTCTGCAAAGTAAAGAGCTCAAGGGAGAACTGCCCGTGAGTTAGCAGATGGCAAGGAAAGCCAATCACTTGAGCCAGGGACCTGTTAGATCAGCACTGGCTAGAGGGGTGCTGTTGGCCAAGCAGGCACTTGGCGGACTCGGCCTCATCCAGGCCAGCTTCTTTGAGGCAGCACATAGATCTGGCAGGCGGGATTGGTGTGCCGATGGGATGAATGACTCCACCCAGCCCTGGGTGGCTCGCTTCACTGTCCCACACTGCCGCACACTAGCAATCCAGTCTATGCTGTATATTGGCTGATGGCTTTATAAATTGCACCTTGGCAGTGCTGGGCTCTCTCCGTAGATTGAAGCAGACTAGAAAGGACAGTAGTAGGAAGCAAGAGATAAGGTGCAGGCACAACCCAGCCGTGGTGGTGCACGCCTGTAATTCCAGCGCTTGGGAAGGCAGAGGCAGGCAGATCGCAATGAGTTTGAGACCAGCCTGATATACAAAGCAAGTCCAAGACAGCCAAGACTACACAAAGAAACCGTGTCTTGAAAAACAAAAACAAAAAACAAAACAACAACAACAAAAAAAGAGAAAGCAGTCACAATTAGAGAAGTGGGGAGAGCTAGGTGTTTCTACCTTAAAGCCCACAATGTCAGCCCAGGCTCCCAGGCTGTGTCTGAACATCTGGTCCCCAGCTGGCGATGTGGTGATGCTTGGGATGTCGGGATGTTGTGAAACCTTTGGAAAGTGGGTCTTTGAAGGTCACAGCCCGGCTTCTTCTCACCCCACTCTCCATTTCCTGCTTCCATGGAGGCACGCACACATCTCATGCTCCTGACAGAGCACACTGAAGTGTTGTCACCACACCTCCCTGTCATGGTGGATTGGAGTCCTGAACTTGTGAGCCAAAGTGACTCCTTCTTCTGTAATTCACTGCAGTCAGTTTGTCCCAGCAGCAAGGATAGCAGCACAGAGGGCTGGAGTCTGATGGCCAATGGGTGTGATAACCAGGGGGGACATTCCTGGGGAAGTAAGGAGTGCTACGAGGGAGCTTAGGCCAGATACCTTCACTGCACTCAACACACCCGCTTAAACACTCACACGCATTTGTGGCCCTAAAAGGGGAAAAAGGCATCATGGTTTTGTGTTTACGAGGGGTGTGGACTCCTGTCCTCTCCTTCCTCCCTCTTTCCTTCATTTTCTTCCTTCCTTCATTTAGTTACTGATGAGATTTAGTGGACACCTAGCAGGTTTTACACGTGTTTCAGCCATTCTCAGAGGTGAATCGAGAGAGACGGGCAAGGCGGCAGTGAGAGAGAATGCGGGTCCTTCCCCCATTCTTCACCTCATGAGCTCAACATGTGACAGAGGGGAGCAGTTTAGCCAGCTTGCCAAACTACAGTGAGGAAACAAAACAGAGATCAACCTGCTGTAGAGGAATCAGGAGACAGTCAGGCCCAGACTAAGCAAATGCAAACACAGGGACTCAAGTGGCACTGGCAGAGAGGCCGTGACACAGCCAGAACTACCCAGGTTGCACATAGTACAAAACTATTTGACTAAGTGCGGGTGGAACATATAGTCTCATACCATGCCAGCACGATGTGTGCTTCCTGTCACTGTCACAAAATACCGAGGACAAACAACTTGAAAGAAAACAAGTTTATTTGGCTTACACTTTCAGGCTCTGGTGCGTGCTGGCAGTGAGGGCGTGGGGGAGTGAGCAGCTCACATTGTTAGTGCACACACCATCTTTCTGTTTGCTATCCTTGGAGGTAAAGTGACCAGAGAGGGCAGGGGATTAAAACAGAGTGTAATGGGGTAAGGAGAAGATGGAGAAGAGGGAGGAGCTGACAGACTTTAGGTTGGACACAGCAGGCTGTGGAGATTTCTTTCTGTGCAGCCTTCATACACGTGGGAGTGAGCCAGAGCTGGGAGTGGGAGATCTTCAGGTTTGGAGCATGCTATGTGTGCATATCCCAGCTTTGAGGGATGGGACTGGCGGCAAATCCTAGTGGCTGCTGGATTTCATCCACTGGCCTCCTATTCTGCTTAAGTCCCCAGTTTACAGTAAGGACAGGTCCCTGCTGCCATTGACAAGATTCCTGAGGGGACGGTGGCAAACGCATATTTTTTGAACAAGAAACACTTAAAAGTTTATGGGCTGTGGTATCCTTTTGGTGACACTGAGGTAGAGGCAGCCCTATTGGTGCATGTGGACTTGAGACAGGTAGGATTGTGAAGGAGAGATGTAGGAGATCTCTGCCTTTCCCTTTGCCCTTCAGCCTCTGGGATGCTGCCACGTATGCACAGGGTGGGTTTCCCGTCTTAGTCAATCCTATCAGAAGTACCCTCCCAGATGCAGTGAGATGTGCTTTATTAACCCTTTATGTGCCCCCAGTCCATTGCAATTCTATCCCTTGTCAATTGAGCCTAAACACATTGCTTTAAACTATGCCACTCCCCCAGCGGCACCCAAAGTTCCCGTTCATCTCAGGTCAGTGAATTCAGTCCGTCTCAAGGAGCCTCAAACATTATTCAAACGTCCAAGTCCAAAGTCTCCTCTGAGACTCAAGATAATGTCTTAACTGTGAGGAAGGAGTTCTCTGTAAAAGGAGAATACGTTAGTTTAGAGTAAACCTTCGCATTCTAAAAGGGGAGCAGGGACAGAAAAATAGCAAGTCTGGGACACCAAACAGGGCTCAAACCCAGCAGAACAGCAGTAAATCCTTTAGTTCCATGCCATGTGTCTGGGGCACTGGGTGCCGTCTTATAGGCTCCACTGGGGCCAGGCAGCCCTACGCCCACAGTCCTTGCCAGTTATAGCCCACAGGGCCTCTATCTGTCCTTTCAGCCAGTTCTGCAGAGCGCCTGCAGCATTCCTTGGCAGACGTTCCAGATCCTGACTTAGCTCCTGCATTCACTGTTACAGCTCCAGTGTCTCTGCTATGCTTGATGCATTGCTGTCCTTGGGGCTGCCTGTGGGGTCCCCGCCCTGCCTGTCATTGCCTGGCCTCCAAAGCTTTTTGTGACCTGGACCTAGTGACTCGCTCATTTTGCATGGCTGCAAAACATGGACTTCCTGGATGGTGTTATGATCTGTTTCCAGATTCAAAAGAAGCCAGAGTGCTCCAGAGGTAGCCAGAGCTCTCTTTTAAAAGTAAAGCCGTTGCACCCTGAGGCTATCTCTGGGCAACTCCTGAGATGTCTTCAAGGTCTCCTTCCCAAGCTATGAGCACTTTGAACATCCCTAATGTCTCTCTCAGCTGTAACTTCCTTTTTTTTCTTCTGGACAGGTTACAAGTTGGTCAGACCCCTCTACTTTGCTCTTGTTCACATTTTTTGCTCTCAACCTCACTAAACAGAGCTAGCAACAGCCATGCTGCAGTCTGAAGGATGAACGCCCTCGGGCCAATCATCTTACTGACTTTAAACTCTACCTCTGACAGATTCTCAGGACACAGGCAAATATAAACACATATATGTGAATGCTGCCATGCCGAGTTCTCATGGTGTCCTCTTTTCCACCTGACGGGAGTATTTGTATCCCCATCATATTCTGATCTGAACTCCCACTAGGCCATGGATCTGGCTACAGCCTTGGAGGACTTGTTTAGCGCACATCTTCAGACTTTTCCAAACTCCTCTCACAAGCCAGTTCCAAAAACACCTAGACCGCATCATCAGGGACAGTGACAGGAGTGACCCAGTTTCTCAGTGACAACTTGCGCCAAGCATAATAACTTTATGGAGGAAGGCTTACTTTGGCTTAAGGTTTCAGTCTGTCATATGGCAGCGACAGGTTGTCAGAGCAGAGTGGGTTATACCATGGTGGTTGGGGTGGGGGTGGGGAACTCTTTCTCCTCATCTCCATTTTCCTCTTTGATTCCATTGGTGCCTCCAGACTGTGAGATGGTGCTGCCTACATGGAATGGATGTTCTTTGTCAGCTAATTCTCCCATCTTCACAGATGTACCCAGAAATGTGCTCTGTGAGTTTCCTAGGTGCTCCTCGATCTATCAAGTTGTCAGTCTAAGGTAACCACCACATACCCTGTAGAAGGTATGCTGATGACTCCCAGTGCCTATCAGTCCTAACCTTGTTCTCGGTCTTACTTTCTCTTGGGATGGCAGGAGAATTCCCTGACTCAGGCTCTTTGATGTCAGGAAAGGCTTGCTGTGAGGTCCTGTTACAGCCCTTTTCTGGATTGGCTACCATTCCAGGACACAAAGTGTGTTCACTGCTTGGGTGTTAGTTAGATGCTCATTCTTGGAACTGGGAGTGGAGTCAGGCCTACTCAAAGACCATAGTCTGAGAGTGAGCAAGGACCAATCTGCCTCAGGAAAAATGGAAATCTTATTTTCAGACTAGGAAAGATACTGGCAGGCAAAAACAACAGATGTCTACCCCAGATGCCAACAAAAAGTCAAAATCATAAAAATGAACCAACCATAGCTATGCAGTAGTTTCTGGAATGCGCCAGGAGAGAGTCACATCTACCCAAGGCAGCAGTGCTTAAATGACAGCATTCTGAGCACATTCAACAGGAGAATCTTGCTTTGCTGGGACACTGAAAGAATCTGACTCTCACCGGCCAGGGCTTGCCACAGGCAGCCTGCTCCAGACCGCAATTCTTCTCTAGCATCAAGAGTGTCCCAACTATCTTTTCCATCCTTACAAGCTCTGGTCACATTCTCACCTAACTACCTGGCTCCTGGCATTCTATGTGTTCTCCTTTTGTGCTATATACAATCAGAAAAGAGCGCTTGTGTTCATATCTGCTGAGCACGTCCATGAAAACAGCTTTGTTTTGTAAAAAGAGGCACAAGACCCTGTGGCTTGAGTGGGAGGGAGCCCAGCAAAGTGGCCCAGTGGAGTAAGAAGAAAGATGCACGTAGAAAAAGGAAGAACTAAACTATTTAAATGGACAGAGGAAAAAGAATACTCATTCATTACAAGGGCAATCTTTATGGAAAGAGCTTACAGAGCTGGTGGCGTCACCCATATGTCCAGCACTGATGAGGAAAACACCAGATAGAGTCCTAGAGTCCAAGAGCCAGAGCTGTGGGGTTATTATCAAAGTCGTTCCCCCCCCACCCCCAGCCATGTGATAACAATCCTGGCAGGCTGTGATGGCTGCTGCCAGTGGAGAAAAAGAAATTACCCAGGTTGATGCTTCCAAGTAATTGATAATTTGCCTAAATGAACAAATCAAGTAAGATTTAACTGTTGGCTGGGATTGCTACCCAGCAGTGGCAGAGTATCTAATCACCCCAGCTCCTCACATGGCTGTGCGTGTGTCCTCCTCCACATCCTCCCCCTTTCTTTTTCTAAACCAAGTATAATTGTTTAATGGCATTGATGGGGAATAGACTTGGACATTATAAATGACACTGTGACAGAACTGTCAGCTGGTGACAGCTCACTGACAACCCCAGTGAGAAATTAATCATTTGAGATGCTTCGTGATTTGCTCATTTAATGGCGCAAATAAGATTGTGCTTCCTAATCACACAGCATCTTTTACTTACAGACTCCCTGCCTCTCCCCAGGGAGATGCTGGTTGTTTCCCTGTCAGTGGGATGGGTGCTGGCTGGGGTTACACTTTGGGACTGTTAGGTGGTAGGTCACCCCCAAGGAGCGAGGAGACATTTTCCCTTGGGAAATTTTCACTGCAGCAGAGTCTGAATTTAGTTTTCCTCCCTTGCTCCTTCTTTAAGAAGGCTTTCAAGGGGGGAGACCTAACCTGTTGGGACAGATGCTAATAAAGATAGTGGGCTAAGGAGGCAGCAGAGCTATTTTTAGCTGGGTAATGGGGAGTAAACCTGGCCGCCCTGTGATATGCTAAGAGATGCCTCTCTCTTTTCTGCAGGGACTCCTACAGTCTGCTGGGCAGACATCTGTTAATTGCTTTCACTTGGACTTCATTTGACATTTGGAGAAATAGAAAGAGACTGCCCAAGCATTCCCCCTCCCAGGTACCCCTAAATGGTGTCTGTGTGGGGTTTGGGAGCCAAAGAGGAAAGAAGGCAGGGAAAGGAGTTTGAAGCCTGCTCTCTGCTGAGTGTACAGAGCTTTGGACACGCTGCGCCTAAGGCACTCTGACCTGGTTTGGTTGGGATGCCTGTGTGGCTCCAGGCAGCCAGAGGCAGTGCACTTCCCTCCCAGCTGCACTGTCTGGATCCATATTTGGTCAGAACACATGCTGAACTCCACCCCTCTGCACAAGCATGCACATCAACCTGGAAATAGGCTCCCAAGATACCACAAATGGAGGGAATATGCTCAATGTCAGCATGTGCTCCCATAAAAATGACCTTTTATAACACAGTTCCACATACAATGAATTTATGCAATGACAATTTAAGGCAGAAACATAACAAATTTCCAATCTTACAACAAACACCTTCTTCTGCCAGTTGTGCACCATTGGTGCTTGCTTGAGGAGTAGCTACTGTCACCTGTCAAGAGCCAATGACTGGAGGTTGTAGTTTCTTTTCTCTGTCTCTTCTAATGTCTCTGTTCATCAGCACTGAATTGCCTTTGGTTTGTAGACCCAGGCTCATAGTGTGATGAGTGGCCACTGGGTGGCAACAGAGGCCCTCTTGGACGGTCCACTGACTGGCAGTGACTGATACAGGGGGAAATGGGTCTGCCTCTTGCTTGGTGTCACAACAAGGACAACCTATGGAAAGCCTGGAAGCATTGTCATAGGCATTGTTCACATCTTTATTGTTTTACCCATGTTTGCAATCATCCTGTGAGTCTCACAGAGATTAAGGAGTTGACTTCCCAGGGGCACAAACCAATGGGGCTGAGATGTAGCTGCAGTTATGATGGATGAGGGATGATTTCTTAGACACAGCATTGCACTATACCCTGGAGTCACTACACTTCCAGTTTTAAGTAGTCAAATAGTTAAAACTAATGTTTATCCCTTCCTGAGCTCCGAGGCTTTCTTCACCTGAGATGAAGAAAAAAGGGCATGGAAAGAAAAAACAAAGTTACTAAGATAAATCCAGGCTATCCTAGGTACAGCTCTGAAAACCATTGTTTGAGCTCTGCTGGGTCACCTCTTGCCTGTTTCCCGACGGTTACCTGTGCTCCAAGAAGGAATTCAGTGGGAGGTGAGCAGGCTGCGGATGTGGCTCAGTGGTAGATTTCTTGTCTGGGACTCACACACTGTGTTTAGCTTCTAACGCTACAACAGGAAAACAGAAAAGTGAAGAGGAAAGGGCATAAACACTCACAGCTCCCATCTACAGGAAGCGTTCTAGAGAGCTCTATGAGATGTCAGCACAGCTGTGCCACGGGCACTGTACACTAGGAAGAAAGTTCTGGGTGCTTCTGCATGTGGCTAATATTTGACTGAGTGAGGCAGATGACACTTGGGGCTCATGCCACCAGTTGAAGTATGAACAAAACATTGAGAAACAGTCCCTTCCTGTGTTTAAGAGGAACTCATAATCCGGGATACTGTCTTCATATTCTACATAAACTTCTGGTCGTCAAACTGCTGGTGTTTGCAATGGAGCTGAGACCACCAATCGCTAGGCTCTCCAGAGGGCTAGCTATGGGCCTTGGTTGATCAGCCTCCATGGCTACACAAGTCTCTCTTTATAACAGATCTGTTTATGTTTGTATGATGCCTTTACTGTCCTGTTGATTACATACAGATGTGTGCGCATTCACACACACAGACACAGACACACGGACACACAGACACACACACACACACACATGCACACACACACACGCACACACAGACACACACACATGCACACACGCACACGCACACACACACAGAGACACACACACACATGCACACACGCACACACGCACAGAGACAGAGAGACAGAGTGTGTGTCTCACAGTTCCTTTCTTTGGAAAGGAACCTCTGACTAGTTCAGAGGTTGCAGCTGCTGTGTTTAGCTGCCCTCAGCTCTGCATCCTCATACCTGGTTCTGTGGCTGAACTGAGGTGCTGGCATCAGACTGATGGGCCTTTTTTGTTGGCTCTGCCCCATCTTGGCTGTTTGTCTTCTTTGTAAGTCTCAGTGTCCCCATACTTAAAATGGTATTATAAATAATCACAGCGAGGATAATTATGAGCTCCATATGATGCAGACATGTGCCTCAGCACAGTGTTTAGCAATCAGTTAAGTGTCTGTTAACTTTGTTAGGCAGCCTTTGCTTCCTGTCAGTCTGTTATCAGCAATGTCAGTAAAATAACTTATTTTGTCCTTTTCATAAGTGGAAAAACTCTAGATGAGAAAAGAGGAGCCCCCTTTCTCTCTTTCTATCAATTTTCTATCTCCCTTCTTCTTGGGTGGGGTTGTGTGGGGTAGGAGCGGTTGAAGGAGCGAGAATGCCCCATAAATAAACTACCAAGGCTTGGGTATGCAGTGAACACTGCAGGATGTGGGCGATGGGCTGGTGGACAGGTGGCAGCTGTGAGTAAAATGTCTGGGTGGCCTCTGATGCAAGGCCTCAGACGATTGACCAGTGATCTGCTGGAGAAGAAAAAGGGTTTCCTAGGGAAGTCCAGCCAGTGGGGACAGTGACCATTTCTGGGGTGACAGTAGAGATGCAGAGAGGAGGAGAACAGATTGGTGGGGAAAGGCTTCATAGGAGGCGACACTTGTGGCTTGGTATCTTGGCTCACTGATCGGCTTTTGTAAACTCTCTCAATGTTAAAGCTTCTTCCTTAGGAAGGAAAGAGGTCTCTCTGACGGACATAGATTCTCAGGGACGTGCCTGCTCTTCGTTCAGTCTGGTGGTGGAGACGCCAACGTCAGGATTGGCTGTTGCAGCCTGAGAGAGTTCTCCCTGCCAGAGCTTCAGACCCTTCTCATTTCCCTCATCCCTAGAGAGTTCGTGAACCCTCTGTAGTCCCAGGGCTTTGACTAACACCCTTCAGAAAGCAACAGAATCTTATTCTCGCATACAATTTAATAGTAAGACAGTTCCAGAATCCACATTTTATTTCAAATATTAACACACACTAATTGTACAAACTAGTGGGGTTCACTCGGATATGTCAATACAGCTACACATGCCACCCCCTTTTCTACCCTCTCCTATCTCATATTCCTTCCTGCAGTCACCTCCCCAGTCCTTAGTAATAATTCTTCTTCCTTCACGTATGTGTGTATATATGTGTATATATATAAAATAAACCATGTGATTTTTGTCTTCCAGTGTCTGGCTTACTTTGATTAACATAATGATCTTCTATTCCATTCATTTTCCTACAGAAGACAAGAATTTATTCTTCATGGCTAAATAATAATCCACAATGTTTACATGCCATATTTTCTCACTTTGGCTATCTAGGGACAAACATAGAGGTCGAATCCACAGTGTGGCTGTTGTGAATAACATTGTAACATATGCAGCATGCAGCTTTCTCTTTGATATGCTGACTTTATTTCCTCCATTTTTGCACCCAAGGGTGGGATGGTTGGGTCACTTGGTCCATCTGTTTTTAGGTTTTAAGAATATGGAATACTATTTTCAATAGAGGCTGCCCTAATTTATTCATACCCTCGCTAGCATGTTTTCTTGGCATGGAACTGTGCATTTTAAAGTTGAATTGTCTTGATTTCAATCCTTGAAGTTGCTTGCCGCCTATATGCGTGCTCCATCTGAGATGTGGCTCTCACAGCTCTGAGGTCCTCATGGCACAAGCTGAAACCCTATTGACCTCACTCTTTCCCATCACTTCCAGGTGTGTGAGGTTCACTTTTCTCCAACAGTGTCCTCAGGAGAGGCATGCAATAACACATGACCACTGCCACGTTCCAGGGCCTCCCTCCCTCCCTCCTTCCCTCCCTCCCTCCCTCCCTTCCTCCCTCCTTTCCCTCCTCCCTCCCACCCTCCAAATTGTTCTGGTAAAATCCTCCCAAGATTTTCACTATGGCTACTGACTCCACAAAGTGTACACTTCTCATTGTCCTTAGCACCCCAGATACAAGTGCACTTTGCACATTCTTAGCCGTGTCCTTGTCTGCCTGGCCGTCTGTATGTCTGCAGTCATGCGGCCCCTCTGCCCTGCTTTTTAAGTTTCTGTCAATTCTTTGCTCCTGCACTCAGTAGGCTACAGTGAGTGCGCCTGGCACCTCTCCCCCTCTCCGCTGGCCTTCGTCCAGCTGATGCTCGTCCCTCAACTATCTCATCTTCCTTCCTTCCTTCAGTTTGAATTACTTAGACAGCATGATGAGGTAAACTTTACAAACAAGGCTGAGGTGCTTACGGAAGTCAGGCCTGATCCCTTCCTAGACAAATAGCCTGGTAAAGTGATCAAGGGACACACACACACACACACACACACACACACACACACACACACACAATGTTTGCATGTATGCATCGTACTGTGAGTATGTACCTGTGCGTGCATGTGTTTCCTGTGTGTGTCTGTGTGTCTCTGTATACATGAGCCTGCCCATAAGCCCATGGGAAATATGTCCTATTTCTGTTGTATGAGCCCATTTTTCATCTGAGTAGTACCATGCATGTCTTACTGTTCTGTTGTTGTGATAAAGTGCTTTGCCTGAGGAGTTTGCGGAAGGACAAGTTGATTGGCTTATCATTCTAGAGGGAGGAGAGTACATCATGGTGGGGAAGTATGGCGGCAGTGAGCATGGTGGCTGCAGCGAGCATGTTGGCTGTGGAGAGTGTGGTGGCAGCGAGTGTGGCGTCCGTGAGCGTGGCTGTGGCGAGCATGGTGGCTGTGGCGAGCATGGTGGCTGTGGCGAGCATGGTGGCTGCGGCGAGCATGGTGGCTGCGGCGAGCATGGTGGCTGCGGTGAGCATGGTGGCTGCGGCGAGCATGGTGGCTGTGGCGAGCATGGTGGCTGCGGTGAGCATGGTGGCTGCGGTGAGCATGGTGTCCATGAGCGTGCCAGCGGCAAGCATGGTGGCAGCAAGCATGGAGGCAGTGAGTGTGGCAGCTGCAACTGGATGCTGAGAGCTCACATCTTGAAGTGTAAGCACAAAGCAGAGAGACTTGGGATCAGTGAAGCCTTTAAATCCCCGAAGGAAGCCTGCTTCCAGAAACATGCTTCTTCCAATAGGGCCACACACTGCACACCTCCCCAGAAGCACCACCCACCAGGACCAAGTGCTCAAGTCCGCGAGCCAATGAGAGACCTTTCTTTGTTTCTTTGTTTCTTTGTTTCTTTCTTTCCTTCCTTCTTTCTTTCTTTTTGTTTTTCTGAGACAGGATTTCTCTGTTACACGGAGCCCTGGCTGACCTGGACTCTCTTTGTAGACCAGGCTGGCCTTGAATTCACACAGTTACCTCTGCCTCTGCCTCCCAGGTACTAGGATTAAAGGTGTGTGCTACCACGCCTAGCCAATGGGAGATACTTTTATTAAACTGCCACCACATGTGTGCACTTTGTAAAAACCACTGGACATCGCTCTATACAAGACCCTGGATGAAGTGTTGTAGCTAACCTGTGGAAGCTAGTATAGACTGGTCTGGACTTGTAACCTCTTTCACCCAAGAAATATCTATGCTGCCTCAGCTGTATGAAATATGCTTACAAATCAAATATTGGCTGATGTTAAAAATGAATGAAATTTGTACTAAAATAATTCTTAGGTATACATATAATTCTACTATTTATCAAAGATTAGATTTGCATGCTGGATGGGTATGCTTTTTATTTTTACATAAATGATTAAATATTGTCCAAATATCTGACACCGTAGGCATATCGCATCCTCAATGTTTTCAGAGATGATTGATAATGTGATTTTATAATATTCAGTGCTGAGGACTTTCATTTTCATAAATACATAGTAAGAACTGTCAGAAGTGTGTTTAGGGCTGTATCAGAAATGGTTGAAAATTGTTTTAATCCAAAGGCAAAATTTAATTACTGATTTTTTTTATCATAAAACTCAAGTCAGCAATTAAAATAGCACAGTTTCAAGTCAAATAGTCCAATACAGTACAATCCAAAGATAAACTAATTTGATACCTGTATGCTGAGGAATGATGGAGAAAAATAAATATTAAAGTCTTTGTTGTCTCTAATTGAACCATTCTGTTTCCATAAGAGCAGAAACCTTTGCACATTCAGTAAAATCCCTGCAAGTCATAACTACGGGAGTCCTAAGTGTGAGCTAAGGAGCTTTAGTCAGTCATGGCTGGTGGTATGTGGTATGGTGGCTTGCTTTAGTCAGCCGTGGCTGGTGGCATGTGGTATGGTGGCTTGCATAAGTGAAGTGTTTATGCTGTATGTCAGAACTATGCCTGAAGTGAGGTTGTGCGATACAACACAGGCAAAAACATCCAGGAACTCCTCAGATTTGCTACAAATTAGACTTTGAATTAATTCTGGGCTGCTGTGAATAAATCCTCACATTCAGGCTCTCAACCCCACGTGGAGCATGTAGGGCTATGAGCCCTGGCTTAAGAGCCCACTCTACAAGCCAGTGTGGCATTCGTCTCTCCAGGGACCATTACATGTTTAGTGCTCAGGGTTAGCTCCGTGCCTTCACTAGACACACGGGAGGACCCCTCCTTCTGTGTAGCACTCACTGACCTGCCCACTCAGCATCGCCTGTTTGTTGCTGCCCTGCTGAGAGGTATAGCACAGTCCCTAGGCAACCCACACACGGCAGCAGCGGTGCCAGGAATGCAGACCGAGGTAGCTGTTGTTTCCATTTTACAGATGAGCAAAGCGAGACTACATAGCTAAAGCAAGTCTAGCCGTGGCTTTTCTCTTCTTTTTGTTTGTTTGCTTTTTCCAGTGGTGGAGGTAGAACCCGGCCTCACATGCCCTAGGCAAGTGCTCCACCGCTGAGCTCTGCCACCAGCTCATGAGTGAGAGGGGTGGGTAAGTGAGATTAACATACTTTCTCGCCCTGGTTCCTCGTGATCGCTTCCCCCACTCACAGTGCCGTGAGTCCCACGGTGGAAGGAGCTGCAGGTCATATTTCTTTTCACCCTCTAATACGTCCTAGTTACACAATAAATCTTAATAAAGCTTGATTGATTATTTGGAAGACAAATTAAGGCTATCGTCTAACCGGCGGAGTAGTATTTTATTTAGGTAGTTCAGCAATAATAAGAAGATGCTGGCATCCTAGATTAGCTGGTTAAAATATTATTAGAAGTTAATTCATATTTTAGCAGATAATTCCTAATTAATTTGCTGTAGTTATCTTGTTAAATGTCAATTAACTTCCTCCACATCCCTTATAGGTTTCTGCCATTCCTAAAATGTAATTATGCAGTTATTGCTCATGTACCTTTACTGCTCGTACAATCTCCCAGTTAAATATAAGTCAAAAAGATTTATCTTCCCAGTTCTTAATAACATCACTAAATGTTCTAATTAATAATCAATAATCCATTTGCATAATTAATTGGGAAAAGAATCCTAGTGGGATGGTGCTTGCCGTCAGCTTCTCTCAGGCTGGAACTGCTGTCTCCTGCTACAGTCCTGGCCCAAGTGGAGAGTTTATCTGAGCCACTCAGATCCCTGCGGGCACAGAGAGGGTGTGTTGTATGGGAAGTCCTTACTTATGCCGTGGCTTTACAGTATGTAACATGAGTGTCTCTGTGGGGGCAGAACCAATTTGTTGGGTATGAATTTTCACCAACATAGGCTCCAGTGAGAAAAAATAAGTTAGTTCATTTTTCCTAAATGGCGATTTAATTTTCTATGTCTGGAACCTCATTGTACTTGGTATAGAAACTTAATCCAGTCACTTTCAGGCAATGCAGTATCAGCTAAGGCAAATGAGGTCGGGGACTCTGTTGTGGGCAGGGTACCCAGCCACATTTAATTATGATTCCCCTTGGTGCCAGTCTTGCTCTCTGAAGTTCGTCGCTCAGCTCACAAATCACCCTTCAGTTGCCTCACTTTCATTCTCCTGTTTATGTGCCTATCAGTCCTTCCCCTCCATTCGTCTTCCTTCTCATGCGAGTGGACAGGCTTTCTAGGACCCTAGAAAGACCAGGGGGCCATCAGGGGTCTTCCTGGCACCTCAGCACACCCATGCAGCCTTTCCCCTACTTGGTCACATGCCCAGAGGCAAAGGCTTGTGAAGGGAATGCTGAGGTCTGCACTGGCATGTGGGCCCAGTGAGACACAGTTCTCGTTCCCAGAAACCAGTGACTCTGGTTAATTTCCTCTGTGAGACTGCCAGAGAGTGGCAGAGACATGGTACAAAGGTCTACCCAAATCTACTTTCCATATTCCTTCCGACCCTCCCCCCCTCCACTGTTTAAGGAGACCAACAGGTAGAGAGGGCTCTACACAGGGAAGTCCCTGTTGTAAATTTCCTTCCCTTCCCCAGAACCTTCGCATTCTGTTTTAGAAGGTGACAGTGCCCCCGCCTTTGTTTTTGCTGTGGGGTGAGAAGTGGCTTTGGAACAGATGGAACAAGGGTAGTCACAAGGAGCGAAGGGAACAACTAGCCAGATGTCATCTCAAAGTGCTGCTCAGCCACACCATTATCATGTCAGAACCAGGGGCTGCAACACGCAGAGTCATGTGGTACTCAGTCCAAAGAGGATCAGGCCAAACATGCAGCCCAGAGCCACAACGTCCCAGGGCTCCAGGGAGGTGAGCTCCAGCCGGCTGTGAGACCCACACAGGGAGGGGGAACAAATGGATCACAGTTCCCAGCAAGTCTGCTGTCTAGTGGACTAAAGAAAGAGGTTTCTATGATTTGCTTTTCATCCCAATTCTCTGGCTTCACTTAAAACATAAGTTTATATGCTTAGAGCTGAGAGCTGGGTGTCCTAATGGCTTCCAAATGGCAGGGAATATAATTCAACATAAAATCCTGCCATTGTTCATTGAACTGCCAGTTGCAACTGGTAGACGAAAATAGTGTTTTGATTTGGAGAAGAAACCGCTGTGTCTAAGCACATCCAACCTGTGTACCATTGTCAGAGGACACTGCCAGGACAGTTGTGCAGAAGAACCACCAGACTTGTCACCCCTCAGGAAGTGGATCACACATCAAGACTGCTCACAGAGGAGAGCTGCTTCTCCTTCCAGAAGAGACGTGAACCATGTGCCTTCCATAGCTCCCAATGATCTCTCTGTCATTTCAGCACTGGCATATTGGACAGCGGCTGGGCAACCCCCACCCCCCACCCTGATGCCCCTCCTCCAAGGCTTTCTCCATCCTCACCACTCTCACAGCAGCTTACTCACACAAGGGCGATGAAGTAAATAAACGCCTTCTTGTCTTTTTTCCTTGATGTGTCCTCTGCTCTTCCTATCCTTGGGGGCTTTCTGGGGATTAGCTGCCACAGAGGAGAGGATACAGATCTGCTTCTCCCCTAAAGATGTTGGTCCCTTGCAAAATGACCCTTCATTAGGAGACTGGTGCTGAATACAAAATGTTTAGTTATTGGTAACACTTCAGGAAAGTAAAGGGAGTTGGAGGTCAGGGTGAGCTTTGTAGGCTGTCCTCAAGCAATGTCATGTGAGTAAGATAGGGCATCTCTCTAGGGAGTGGGGACAGCTGGTGGGACTGATGCAGGAGGCACTTCTTAAGAACTGTGACAGTGTTCACACCAAACCTCTCTGAGCCTTTATTTCTCTGTCTGTGAATTGGGGCCAATCAGTGTACTTCATAGCCTGCTCTGAGGATTCAGCAATGGCAGAGCATAGACAATGTTCCTGAAAGGTGCCTTCAGGTTACTGTCTTAGTTCACTCAGCAATTATCACCGTGGTTACTCTACAGGTTCTGTCAAAAGATCCTGGTATGGGTGGTAGAATATTAAAGTGTGTCAGTAGAAGTGGTTTCTACCAACATAGCTTATAAATATTACTATGCAGCCCACGCATACCCCCATGGTGGCATAGTTAGGCCAGTGCTGACGAGTGTAGAGTGGTCAGTGCAGAGGCCAATTAACACACGAGGAGAGCTCCCTGCCTCTGTCTGCCTACACATTGTGTGGTTTTTAATAATTAGTGCAAGAGCTGAGAGCTGGGCTGAAGACAGACCCAAACCACATCTCCATATTTCATATTCCTCAAGACCGATGCATGTTGGCACATCTTCACACTGAGATGGAGGTTCGTGTAGCATATAGCCAGGTAGAGAGAAGCTTTGTGAGTTGTTGAAACCTGGAATAATTATGCAGCATAGCAGAAATAGCCAACTAAAGAACAGCTAAGGTGTTCTTTCGCTCCTCCATGCCCCCATCTTTGGGCTCACAGGAACAATCACATATATTCTCCTCTTTTTATGGCTCTGATTGGTGGAGTGGCATTACTCAGGCTCGGCTGCCCCATCTCTCAAGCCGATTTCCTTTGCATCTGTGTTTATAGGGATGCCGTTTGAGCAGCTATCCTCCACTCCTGCTGCCTGCTCCCATTCTGCACTTCTCATATTATGACTTTATTTAGACAGAAAGCATTCTCTCTGGGTGTGTTCCTTCCCATCCACCCTCCTAGCATTTCTCTCTTAACGTCAGTGCTGTGCTACCATTCGCCCTCCCTTAACGTCAGTGCTGTGCTACCGTTCGCTCTTCCTTATTCCCTAAGCTGCCGCTGCACCTTTCTGCATGGAAGGGGAGGGGATATGGAGCCCTGGTGATTTACATCCAGGATAATGCTTCTTACCCCAAATACTTCTAGAAGTGTTACATCAATATTTAAGAGCAAATATCTCACTGAGGACTGTATTTCATATGTGTAGGATGATTTACAGTTAGTTTTTAAAATGTACTTTCCTCTTAGAGAGGCAGGAGGAAAAGTGTGGCTTGTTATCCAGATTGCTTTAAATGCTGGCACTTCAGCTGTGTATGGTGTTGACCAGTGTCTAGGTGTTCAGCTTCCCCCCTCACATGCCCCTAAATGTACCTTCTGAATGTTAGAATTACGGTATGGTCGAGATTGTGTAGAGATGGTTCTTATTTTACCAAGCAGCTGAAATATTGAGAGGCAAGTCTATCTCTGAATATGATTGTATTTTTAGGTTAGTAATATTTTCTAGAGGTTTCTTTTGGGTCAGAGACTATGTTCTGTTTCTTAGATCCAGAATAATCTGTTACAACCCCCCAGTTCTGTCCAGTTCATGTACAAAGGAGAAGATCCGTATACCAAGGGTGAATGTTCATCCTTCCTACGACAGCCTCACCCAGACAAAAGATCCTGAGCCCTCTGTGTACTCCTGATGTCAGAAGTGAGGTCAGATAGTATGTACGAGGAGAAACTAGTCTTTTGTGTCTTTGAGGAAACATATGTGGATGCCACACTATGACAGCAAGGTCCTTAGGTCACTGTATTGCATCTGTGTTACATAAGGCATTCTTTGGTCAACACTTATGAGCAGACTCGTGTGTGTGTGTGTGTGTGTGTGTGTGTGTGTGTGTGTGTGTTAATGTGTGTATGTGTATGTCTGTGTATGTATATATATTTTAAGGTTAGGTAAAAGACTATCAGAGCACTGACCCTGAATTGAGAAATTCTTTAATGATTAGAACTCCTTTTCAAGGGTTAATGATCTGTATTAAAACTGCCTCATGTGTAAAGAACATTACCAAAGCACTCACCTATCCTGTCTCACTAACGCTGGCTGAGGTGGACTTGATAGCCCACACCATACTGAGACTCCTGCTCCATTTTTTTTCCTGCCTTAAGGAAACAAAGGGGTTCCAATTGTCCCCCCCCAGTAGAACTGTTTTATTAAACATACAGACACACGCAACATTTCTTCCTGTATTCTACCCTGTGAGGCTATCACTTCAGAACCTGTGTTCACATAAAACCACTTTCAGCCACAGGCGAGACAAGAAGGGAAAGCAAGTGCAGTTTTGAAGGTAGAGCTACAGACGTAGCATGGGAAGCAAATATGGGCAGTCGTTATCCGGCTCTCAGTCCACAAGGCCTGGTATTGTTCACCCTCTTGACAGGATGCCTTTCAAGAACAGAAGCTTCCAAGCATTAGCAGCTCTGCCTCACTCTCTTGGTAGCATCTCTCTTTTCAGTCCTGCCCATCCGAGGGTTCTAACTACCTTATTTGGAACTTCTGCTAAGAAATCTCAGCCAGGTTTACTCCTCGCCAACTGACTTTCTCCTTTTGAACCTCGAAGCAACAAAAACTGAACAGCAGTACATTTTAGCAGGATGCCAGTTGAGAACTTCCACTTGAAACCTCCTTCTTAGAAGTCACCATCTAAACCTGAACAGCTGGAGACAGCCAGCGATGGAAACGGGTCCAGCTGCAAGCATCTCAGGTGCCCAAAGAGCTCCAGTTACTCTGCACCTGTGGAGTTAAAGTGATCACCATCCATGGTGGCATAAACGTGCGTCTCATTGCTCAGAAAACCTGCTGCTTGCTTGAGGTCGTAGGAGTATGCTGAGCTAGTCCCTAGGATTCTTAAAGTTCAGTTCTTGTCTTAAGAAGGCTTGTTAAATTCAGTACTTAGTTTAGGGCCATAGTAGGGCCATGCCTGGGTTCACACATCCTGGGTTCCTCATCAGCGTGCAGGCAGGATGGTCTCTCCTCATCCCTGAGCTCTGCGTCTTTTGGTTTCTGCTCCGTCCCACTTCCTGTTCTCAGCAGGTCTGTGGGAGGATTGACTCCATGGGAGCTGGAAGACTCAGAGATGAGATGTGCTTCCTAAAGTCTCAGTCACTGATCTGGGCCATCCTCAGGATGGGTCAGCCTCAGATGGGACACTGGTCCTTCTCACTGAGCAAGGTGGGTATGTTTAGGTTTGATGAGAGGTCATTCATCACAGGTTGTGTAGACTAAGCCTTTGTAATCACCAATACCATGTTTTTATTTCCAGAGTTTTCCTCTTCTCTTCTTCCTTTTCCTGACCTCTGAGGTCTGACCGATTCCCTTCCCAGCCCATGCTACTTCCGTATGCCCGCTTAACGGCATTTTAACACCAACTTCAACCCCTCTCACACAGAAGAAGGGTACTGTGGGATGTTCCATCCTGTTGAAAAGTGCTAGGCCAGAGGAAGGAACTCACCAGTTTTATTTATGTAAGTAGTAATATTTAATAAAGCAGCTCTTGCAGCGTGCCACCACTATGTGGAAAGTTAGGATTGCTGCCAAGACCTCCATCCGATCACTCAGTCAGGACACCTGCTTGCCTATGATTTGAAGAAGAGGGAGCAATGTTCTGGTTTTAGACAGCTTGTCTTGAGCAGGCTCTTGCCATTCATTTCCTACCCTGGTCTTAAGCTGAGAGGCGGGTCCAGTTGCTTTTAGAGTCGTCATTTTGAGTTGGCAGCAGCATGGTATTAAGTTCTGTTTGGGGAGTGCAGTGGAGGCTCTCTGTTCTGGGTACTTGTATATCCCTTGGTAAGTCACGCAGTAGCTGGGTCATGTGGCAGTGGGGCTGGCGGACCTGGTAAAGCTTGGCTCAGAATCTACAGCTGAGGCTCAGAATCCCCAAGAATGCTTTACCTATGTGGATCTCTGCTCACCCTGATATATATATACTTTCCTTTGGGAGAATCAGTTGATCACATGTGCCAGCTCTGCACTGGGTGATCCGGAGGGGCAGAGAGATCCATTTCACTTCACAACACTGCAGGGGAGTGGAGAGACTTAGGATCACAAAGATACTCAGCTTTCTCCTTCTTTCCTTTGTTCGTTTGTTCGTTCGTTCGTTTGTTCGTTCGTTCCTTCCTTCCTCCCTTCCTTTTGTTCATCTCACCACTAGTGCTCCAGATGTCCTTGTGAGGCACACAGGGAAGACTTCTGATGGGTCTGAGAGCTGGAATGGAAATCATCGCAGTAGTGAATTACCAACAGGCATGAGCCCTTTGTTAATTTAGCCTTGATAGAGAGGGGGAAGCTGGAGGGCCCTGAGCAGCTCAAGGGAGACAGCAGGAGTGAGAGGCACAGCAGACAACTCAAAGACAGAATCTGTTCACTTGAAGTGTTGGTGAGATCACTCATTAGGCAGAGAGTTAGTGAGGGTTAGGGGAACAGAAAGGAACGGTGAGACAGATGGAAAAAATATCCTCAGGAAATAAATACCCAGGAACCTTGAAGGGAAGACAGATAGGTAAGAAGTGTGTGACTAAGATGTGGCTTTTCTGTCATGTTCCCTTAGCTCCTGCCTGCTCCTAGGACATGGGATCATATGACATCTGTGGAGACTGTGATGGCCAAGTTATCTTTAGATAGAATGAATATGAGCTGTGAGCATGTGTGCATGCATATGTGTGCATGTGTGTGCATGTGTGTGCCTGCGTGTGCCTGCATGTGTGCATGTGTGTGCATGTGTGTGCATGTGTGTGTGTGTGTGTGTGTGTGTGTGTGTGTGTGTGTGTGTGTGTGTGCATGTGCCAGCCATGGATCATGTATTACAGGTTCTGGAGAAGAGAACTGCTGGTCTCAGTTTGGTGATGAGGACACTCTCTGGGTGCAAAGACACTGATGCCACCTTGGAATCAGCCTTATGTCTGCTTTATTTGCTGCTATCTTGACTGAAAATCATTTGTTTGTTTGTTTGTTAAGCCAGCCCTTTGGCATGCAAGGCACCCAGTTCTAGTTACTCTGATAATGACTTGGGTAAACAAGGTTAACACTTCTGACTCTTGCCTAAGGAGGCACAATGGGCAAAGGAAGGTCAGGAAGCAGACTTTTCATGGCTGAGCAGCAGAGACAGGTGCAGCATGGGCGGAGACAGGTGCAGCATGGGCGGAGACAGGTGCAGCATGGGCGGAGACAGGTGCAGCATGGGTGGAGCAACGTAAGTTAAAGGAGAGCCACATTGTTCAATATTCACAGAGCTAACATCCATGAATGGCCAGACAGCTTATTCATCTTTTCCTCAAGTGTTTGATCCTTCCCCCAAATTTATTCTCATGGATTTTGGGTCACAGTGACAACTTCTGAAATGACACGTCTTCCTTGCGAAAGCTTAGCCGCTCTTGGTCAACTCCATCCCATCCCATTTTGTCTTGTTCTTCTACTTCATTCTAGAAGGTGTCAGAACCCTGTCTGGAAGGCTCGCCAAGGCTCCATCATGGTACTTTGGTCAACTCTTTGTAAGGGTGTAATTGCTTTAATCATCCTATTACCAAGCCCCCCCCAACCTCTCTAACATTTGCCAACCTGGATAAGTGGGGTGCGTCCTTGTAGGAGGCTGGGTTCTGGGCATATCAATAGTGTGGGGCATTACCAGAGGAAAAAAGTAGAGAGGAATGCCAGTCAAAGAAAAATTTCAAATGCATAAATGTATTTATATTTCTCTTTTTCCATCCACACTTCTTTCCTCCTGTGTGGGTCCTTATGTGGATACCATCTTCTCTTTTCCAGTCACAGACCACATATATTACCATCTTGCCATATGTTCATGTGTGTACATATATGTGTATGTGTGTGTAATATGTATACATGTTGTGTGTAGCTTCACCCAGGAGGAAACCTGAATTTCCTTCTCATTTGGATACTTCCGTCCCCACTGGCTGTCTCTAATTTCCCAGGCAAACACTACTTAACTGATGAGCTAAAATGTGCTCTAGAAAAAAAAGCCAGTATGGTAGTACATGCCTTAAATCCCAGCACTCAGGGAGGCAGAACATCTCTGTGAGTTCGAGGCCAGCCTGGTCTATAAATTGAGTCCATGACAGCCAAGGCTACACAGAGAAACCCTGTCTCAAAACAAACAGAACAACACACACACACACACACACACACTCTCTCTCTCTCTCTCTCTCTCTCTCTCTCTCTCTCTCTCTCTCTCTCTCTCAGTGTGCATTTATCTTCTATAGATCTTTGAAATTTAAAAAGGGACTTCAGAACTTAATGAACTCAAAGGAGTAAATCTCATTTGGTAGAAATCTGGATATCATGATAGAAATGTTTTAACTGTTTCTATGGTTCAGTGTGTGTGTGTGTGTGTGTGTGTGTGTGTGTGTGTGTGTGTGTGTGTGACTCTTCTTATCTCTAAGAAAAGTCAGTTTTGGCTCTGGATTAATGGAGTGGATTATCAACTTCATTCATTCATAAACTCCCACAAGCATTGCTTGTTCACACAAGAAGCATTAACTAAACACCTATTCCATTGTAGGCTACAAGAAATGCCCAGGATATGCATGATGAGCAGGCAATATGGCAGGTAGTGAAAAATGACGACCAGAGCTCATGTCCTGACTTGTGCTAGACCAGGAACACTTGCCAACCCTATCCCATCCATCAAAACGGGGAACAAAAAGAAAGGGGAAGATGTAATACCATGAACACATGAACACATGAATGTAATCCATGCAGCCTGTGACTCAAGGAGGATTGGAAAAGCAAGAACAATGCTTCCGTCAGAGCAAGCTGCTCAGCATTTTTAGAAAACAATTCCCATTTTAATAGCACGTGCCTTTCCTATCAAATGGCTTGTCTGGCGAACACTAGAAGACAGCAGCATCTTTTGGTGCTTTAAGTATCTCAACAATAGATGAAGTCATCTTAAAGGGACCACAAAACCACTTAGCATCTGGTACTTTGTCTCCATTCTAGTGGGGACAAGGGAGGAGGGTGCTTGAGTGGGCGTGGCTCCTGAGTGGGCGTGGCTCCTGCCTCGATGATGCACAGGGAGACCTGTTCACCCTCTGACCTTCTTACCGAGCCTACATGAAGACGACTTCCCAAGCAAGAGTAGCATGAATGTATTATCTTTCACCATTACACAAACAGCTTTTCCACAGAGTCACAGCAGAGCCCAGGACAAAGAATAAAAGGCATTTACAAAACCTGAAAACAACCAGTATTGCAGTGCGCAACTACGATCTTTTAAATTCCTGTGGGTGTGTGTCTGCATGGATGTGCAAGCATGTGTCTGCTCATGTGTACATTTATGTATGTGTTTAAAGCAAAGTTGAGATCAACTATTTATTTATTTATTTATTATTATTATTATTATTATTATTATTATTATTATTATTATTAGTTTTACCTAATGTAGACCTGGAGTTGTGGACAGGTAGCTTCTGTAAATTCTGGGCTTAATGCTCTGCTCTTATTATCATGCAATTCTTTAAAAAAATATTTATTTTATCTGTTTAGTTTGTGTGTGTGTGTGTGTGTGTGTGTGTGGGTGTGTGTGTTTGTAGATGCTTTCCTCAGTCTCCCCCCACCTTGTTTTACTTTTGAGATAGTGCCTCTCACTGAACTCAGAGCTTATTAATTTGGCTGTCCAGTAAGCTTCAGGGATCTTTCTGTCTCTACCTCCTCAGGTCTAGGATTGCAGACGTGTGCTGGGATGTCTCGCTCTTTACATGGTGTTGGGGATGTCAGCTCGGACCCTCAGGCTTGTGCGGCACACCTTCAAGTGACCGAGCTGTCTCCCCGGCCCACCGTCATGGAGTTCCTACTTTTCTCTTTGGCCCTATGCTTTGTAAACGAAGTTCAAAGAGATGCACCTGAGAAGCAGAGGTGGCACACGCAGTGTGAGGGGCCTGTTCCTGCCAGAATGCTTGCATAGAGAACTCACACTGACCCCCAAGCACGGGAGTGTGATGGCTCCACGAGGCAAGGACCGTTCTTGAAGCCAAAGGTGACTGTAAGGTCCCCAGTCGCTGGCGGTCAGAAAAGGCCACTGTCCTCTGTGAACCAGAACATGTCTGTTATTTTTTTTATTTAGTTATTTTTATTTTATGTGCATTGGTGTGAGGGTTTCAAGTCACCTGGAACTAAAGTTATAGACAGTCGTGAGCTGCCATGTGGGTGCTGGGAATTGAACCCGGTTCCTTTGGAAGAGCAGACAGTGCTCTTAACCACTGAGCCACCTCTCCAGCCCCTAGGACATGTTTCTAATGCAGAAAGAGAACAAGAAAGCTTTATGTAGGATGGAGATCAGAAGACCCCGCCATGTCCTTCCTAACTCATTCTGCGACCCCTGTCAGCCACCACCAGACATGTCAGAGAAGGGAGGAACAGGGACAGTCCTTTCTTCCTCCTCTCAGTGAATCATTAGAGGGAGTTTGTCGATGGCCTTTGTATCAAGAGGTGACGTTGATTTTATTTTTGTGCAGCGTTTCCCCAGGTCTGGCAAGAAAGAAACCCCATGCGTGTAAGAAAGGAGCAAGAACCATGTGATTTGCTGGGGGTTGGGAGATGGAGCTGGGACTGCAAATGAGTTAAATGCTTTTATTTGTATTTAAAAACCAGCATAGTTCAATCCAGGCTAATGATTTAAGCATTAAGTTCTTCTTTACTTGGAACATTAGATAAGAGATTTAAGAGATGCCACATTAAATCAAAGGACTGATCACTGAAAATGGGGTAGTAGTTCCTTCTGCCATGCTCAGGGGCTCCACGTGCTCACACCTCACAAAGCGTGCAGCCAGTCGTTCAATATAATGTGTTATTTATCTATAATTTTCAAAAGACTTTTAAAAAGAACAGAAGGTTCATCTGTGATTTCCTGTGGATGTCACAGGGTTCCCAGGTTGTCAGTGTCCCCACAGAGCCATGCGTTCAGACCCACACTGAAGCCTCGTTGCCACCCCAAGTCCACTACACATTACAGTCATATTTGTCCCTGAGTGCATAGTAAATGGTGTGTGTGTGTGTGTGTGTGTGTGTGTGTGTGTGTGTGTGTGTGTTCATGTGTACATGTGTGTGTAGGCCAAAGATTAACCTTGAGTTTCCTTTCTCAAGTACTATCCACCTTGTTTTCTGAGTCAGAATTTCTCACTGGTTAGGAGCTTGTCAAATGGTGACAGGTTGGCCAGTGAGCCCCAGGGCTCTGTCTGCATCTGCCTCCCCAGCACTGGGATTATAAGCATGCCACCGTGTTCAGAGTCCTGGGGATTGAACTTGGGACCAGTGCTTACAAGGCAAGCACTTTACTGACTGAGTCATTGTGGTGTTTTGATTCTATAGGTTTCAATGAATTGATAATATCTTCACATTTATGACTATAGGATCTTAAGGAATAGCTGTTGCTTTCCTACCAATCCTCTGTGAGCTGTACACATGACTTTAAAAACCACTGCTAACATCTGCACACTAAATGGCTTCACAATGGATGAGTGTATTTAACTCATCTCCATAGCTTTGGGGACATTTAGGTAGTTTGCAATGTATTTACAATTAATTGTTTATTATGATAAGATGAAAACCTTACGAAATTAAATTGTTATGTGCACACATGGTTATTCCCTGGAGTCACATGCAGGCAAGATTTCTGAGTCAATGGATTTTGAAGGGTGTGGAGATACAGCCACAGAGGGCTGCAGGGAAGTTCAAATCAACTTGTAAATTTCCTTTTTAATATATCCTCCATCCTTCCAGTTTTTTGCTCACACCCTCTCATTCTGTCTCTGCCAATTTCAATGGCTTATTTATTTACAAACAAGGCCTCCTGTGTACCAGGTAGTGTATCAGGGAGGCAGGGAAACAAATGGAAAATGCAATAAAACTCAACTTTATGGGACTTTCAGTCAAGTGTCAACTAATCCCATAAAGTCCTGTGCATTTACAAAGTGTCGTGATTCTTGTGAAGGAAAGGGAAGGAGGGTCTGTAGAGCGCTTTACAGCTGCGGGCTTGACTCACCCACAGCATCAAGAAAGCTTACCTTAAAGAATTCAGATGCAGGAATGATCTGAGGGGACAGGCAGAGAAACAGACCAGGGTGACAAGCAGAGAGTGCCAGCCAGATGTGGCCTGGGGTACGAGGGTCAAGGCAGGGTCTTGGAACCTGAATGGCAGTGTGGCCAAGCTCAGAGACAATCAGGAGTGTGTCTAGGGTGAGGTGGGGGAACCCTCAGGCCAGATGTAGCCTGATGTCTGTTTTCACCAGGTAAAGCTTTCTTGGAAGACCAGTGTGCTTGTTTACTTCCTATTGTCTGTGGCCGACTTTGGATTCCAGTAGTAGAGCTGAGAGGTTGCAGGAGACGTTGAAAGAATTCCTGTAGCCCAAAACACAGAAAGCAGTGCTGCCTGCTAGGCAGGAGAGCACCTGCCTGTGAAGCCTTCACCTCCAGGGTGAGGGCCATGATTGGGGTTGAAATGGGTGGGCTCTGTGAAGAAGTATATTTGGAATGGACTTTGGGGGGCTCAGAGTGCTGCAAGCAATCAGGGATAGGTGTGCTGGTGCTCCTGGTGAGAGCTGGTGTGGGAGGTGAGACCCAGAGCACTGAGAAGTAAAAAGAAAAGGATGGACACTGGCGGGTGAGGGATGGTGGTGCCCCATATCACCTTAGGTTTATGTATAGAACATGGTGCCTATATTATACACAGAGAAGGTGGAAAAGTCTGAGCAGCCCCCTGCTGGACACTAATGCTTCATTTGCTTTACTCTGAGCGAGCAGTTGATAAAGCCTCTGAGCTCAGAGCAGAGCCAACAGTCTCCTAACATAATTTGGCCAAAGCATGCTTTGTGTACTCACAGTGTGTGTATGACTTCTGGGTTTGCCTTTGCTGTTGGTGTCTCAACACCACAGCAGCATCTCGCCAGTGCCTGTGATGTGTTAAGCACTTGGCTTTCTTTACGGGGATACAAGTAGAAGGTAACATTGGTGCAGAGCATTAGAGCCGAGCCCCGAACACGCTGTTGAAGCAAACAGCAAAACCAAAGCCCTAAATGACAACCAAAACACATCCCATTGGGAAACAGGATGAGATCTTTGGGGCAGCACAGAAGCACGAGGCCAATGTTCAGAGTCAAAGGCATCAGCTGCAGCCCAGGGTGGGCTGGGAAGGCACCGGTGGGCTCTCCCACTTTCACCGAGCTGGGCAATCCACCTGAGCTCAGTGTGGTTCTGCGGCCTCGTTCTGCCGTGGCTGGCTCTGAGCTCTGTCTCTGCACAGTTGAATGCTCTGCCACCCTCGAGGTAGGGAAGGCACCTCACCCCACAGCAGACAGTGAATCGGTCTCTCCTCTGCGTTGTGACATTCTGCTCTCTCTTTTGTTCTTGTCGTGTGCCATTAATACCCATTATTGTGCATCTCTGTGTACCAGGCATGGACATCTTAAGGGCTGTGTCTCTGTCTTCTGTATCTTTGGGCACCCAGTACCCAGAACCGTGCGTGGTAACAACAGTAATTGCGGCAGACTACCACCGGGCTGAGCTGAACAGAAGCCAGTAACTTCTGGCTCCAGTGTTGGCAGGTTGAATGATCTGATGAAAAGTCTCAGGCTACATGCTGGTGAGGACTGGGAGTGAGAGAAGAAATTGAATTTGAATAATTGAATTTTAAGAAGCAGGCATATGCTTCCTCTGTAACCTCCCCACACCAGACAGCATAGCCCAGATGCAAGTCAAAATGCATTATGTATTTAATGTGTCTCCTGGGCTTGGCAGCTGAGATAATAGGAGGAGAAGGCAAGGATTAGAATCAAAGTAGCAACATCTGAAGACATTTAGTGGCGGTGAAAGGTCAGGCAGCCCTTAGATAGTTAGCCAACCTTGTGATAAGGAAGAGTAGATATGGTTGAGGGGTGGACCTGTGTGTGTGTCTGCATGTGGGTGTGCGAGGTTTAGAGGAGAGACAGGAGGGACAGTGCTGGTCCCAGAGCCCCGAGGCTGACATTTCCTGGGGTTACAGTAGTGGAATATCAATTCTGGTTGTTTGTATTGATCTGTGGACTGAGACTTGGGAAGGATAAAACTTCGTCTGGGAGACTGTGCAGTGGTCCTCAGTGCGTCTGGAAGTCAGGGCCCGCGGAAGCAGGGTTTTGTGAAGCGAGAGGGAACTGTACTCGTAGGAAGGAAGGGCTTTTTTAACACCTGCCTTTGCCAAGCATTGACACATAAACAACCCCCATCTTCAGTCAGAGGCAGGGAGGGTCCAGGGGACCGTAGGGCATCCCGAACACCCCACGGGCAGAACCAGAGTTCAGAGCCAGACTTAACCTCTTCATGTGATCTTGCCTTCATAGGTCCTGAGATCTAGAGAGAGATCATAAAACTCCAGTAAAATATCATTTTTATATAGATTCTTGAGTGGTGGACATATAAACAGTTATTGGCATGGTATGGACACCTGGATAGCGAGGCCGGGCAAGGCCTGGAGTAGCTCTGGCACCTCCTTCATACCTCTGGCATCCATAAAAGACACCCCTGCCCCAGTTCACTCCTGATTCCCATTGCTGGGGGGGGAGGGAGGAATCTGTCTGTCATTTTAAAAAATTGTTATTCATTCTTTGTGGATTTCACATCATTCACCACAGCCCCACTGATCTCCCCATCACTTCATATCTGCCTTCCGCCCTTGAAAGAAAAATAAATAAATAAATAAAAAGAGGAAAAATAACATAAAAAGTTTAAAAAGTAAAAACAAAAAAAAAATCCCCAAAAAAACTGGCTGTGGAAGCTGCGGTGTGTCACAAAGTGCCACATAGCTTTTGCCCAAGCCACTTTACTTGCAAATGTCCATCGCAAAGAGTCATTAGTGCAGTTACAGGCCTCTGGCTTCCAATACGCCATCAGCACGGGACCCTCGCTGGGACTCCTCTAAGACACCCTGCTGTCGTGTCACGGAGATCCTGCAGCTTTGGTCCTGTACGGCTGGCCCCTTCATTCAACCCAGAAGTTCATAGATTGTGTAGATGTTGGGGTCAGACAACTGAAATCCCTGGCTGGGCCTGGGTGTTGGCTGTGTTGTTCATCGTCAGATCTCTTGTGCCAGTGCCACCAGGGCCAGCTCTTCAGCTTTGCCCAGGTAGGCAATGGGGCGCGGGGTACAGGGGCCTCTTCTGCTTGTGGCAGCCAATGAGAGGCCAGCTCAGCTCTCCCACTCTGCCCAGGCAAGGAAGCTGGGATAGGTCTCCCACCTGCCAAAGGTGGACAGGAGAAGTGGGGGGGGGGTTGCATGTAGTGGGGGCCACGTAGCTTTCTCAAGCTCACACCCTAGGTCACCAGCTCCCAGGACACCAGGGCCCGCCCTCCTAAGTGCTGTAGCTGCTGAGGCGCAGGACTAGGGCAGCTACTGTTTTTTGTTTTTGTTTTTTAAACTTGGAGGCCTCAGCATTGCCTACAGACCCCAAGCAGACAAGCAAGAGGGTGCGGGCTAATATGGCAGCTGGCTACAGGAAGCCGAGGAGTCCTTGTTAAGGTGCGTCACTAACTATCTAAACAATGCCCCCTCATCGTTATCAGAACTCTCATTTTACAGATAAGCTGAAGTCCAAGGATGCACTCCAGAACCGTTTGTTTATTTATTGTTGCTGCAGGTTGATCTCAGAGCCCCTGGGCTGCATACCAACCCTCTAGAATATTGATTTGCAGCTCTGAGCTGGATCTGTGGTCCCGCTGCAGTCCCTCTGCACAACAGGCTGTTGGAATGCCTCCCTTCCCAGGCGAGCGTGAGAGGCTCAGCACTTTTTTATGGAGCCTTTCCTTCAGTTAGTTCTCAAACCCTAGGCAGTTGCTAAGGGCTTACTAGGAGATCTCTGTTATATTGTATATGTTAAAAAAGAAGGGGACTGGCCAGGGCTGAGGCTGAGTGACTGTACGCCTGCTTGCCACATGCAAAAACCTGCATTCCACTCTCTGCACCAAACCCCAAACTCCAAGCAAGCAAACGAGCCCAACAAGTTTCCTGTGAAAAAGCATACTCTTACTATAAAAACATTAGAACTCAAAATTAATAGAAAAATAATTTTCCATTATTCTATCCAAATAATATCCATTTCTAGTGCTTATGAAGGAATTCCCAGTCTGTTTTGTTTTTCCATGTTGCACTACACAACAACATGAGTGGAGGGTTGGGAATTAGGAACTGAATTTTTGGCCTGATGGACCTGTGTGCATGCACACAGGTGTGTTATATGTGTAAACATAAATATAGTACATGTGTACACACACACACACACACACACACACACACACACACACACACACACGAGAGAGAGAGAGAGAGAGAGAGAGAGAGAGAGAGAGAGAGAGAGAGAGAGAGAGAGAGAGAGAGAGAGAGAGAGAGAGAGAGAGAGAGAGGGAGGGAGGGAGAGAGATCGGTGTGGTAGCACACCCGCCCAGTACCTTGAAAACTAAGGCCAGGATAGTCACCATATCTAGACTTGGCCTCTCTGTTTCTCCAGAGAGAAAGTGCCTGACACCCTTACATATTATCAGCAGCTGGTTTTCTACAGATGTCACTCATGTGGGGCCATGTAATCAAACCTTGGTCAGAAAAATCACAATGTCTATTTCTATTGTATTCAATTAAAAAAAAAAAACTAGCAAAGGGGAAATAGGAAAAAAAAAGAAGACCATGTCACTCAAGGGCGTGGGCGTCCCCTGGGAACTCATCAGAGCTTGTCACTATCAGAGAGGGGCTGGCGGTGAGCTCACCCCTATGTGGCGGGACCAGCCTGAGGAGTAGGATTCCCATGTGGCACAGGGCTCTTCAGCATTTCTTGCTGTCTCTGCTCTTTTCTTGGTTATATTTCTGG
The DNA here is from genome assembly GCF_964271855.1 of Acomys minous. Classification (NCBI taxonomy): domain Eukaryota; kingdom Metazoa; phylum Chordata; class Mammalia; order Rodentia; family Muridae; genus Acomys; species Acomys minous. The sequence continues at coordinate 1,955,513 of NC_140483.1, read as the reverse complement.
AGTAACGTTGGCTCTTGCACTTTGCCTGGCTTTCCGTTATCCAAGAGCCCTGTTAACTAGAAACCTTCACAGTGCCGTGAGATCCTGGTGGCTAGGTCCTGCTGACCAAAGCTGTCTGGGGCTCCAGACATTTTAAAGATCAAAATCTGGAGGGGGGGGGGGAGGCGTGTGGCGGGGGGGGGGGGCAGGGATCAAACCTCCTTTTGAAGCTGCTCCTTAGTTCTCTTTGGAGTGCAGAGAGCTGTCTCTCTACCCACCGCCCCAGGCTCTGCCTGACCCAGACTTTTATACACTTATGCTCCAGAATGTTTCCAAAAATATATCAGCTTTATAAAAAAAATCTAAGAGAGTCACTGTCCTCCTGCAGGAAGAGACTCCATCATGTTTCATGGAGGAGAGGGACCTGGGAGGGGAAAGAAGCTGCAGGTTAGGGGGCTGGGTGGCATCATGCCTCTTAGTTTTGCCCTCACGAGTACTGGTAGGATGGCACCCTCTGGAGATTGTGGTGAAATTTGGATGGAATGGCACCCAATGGGTATAGTGGTACACTCTTCGAGGGGCGGCCCTGTGTGGATACAGTGGTGCTTTCTGTGTAGAACGATGCAGTCGAGTCAGAATGGTGCATTCTTGGTAGAATGGAGCTCTCTGTGTGGCATGCCACTGTCTGCCAGAATTTCTCTGTCTGGGGAGGGGGGGGACTCTCATGGCTAACAGAGAGCTCGGGAGTTCCAGAGAACAGGCAGGTGATAGCTCTGGTGCCACCACTCACTACTTAAGGGGACCCTGAGCAAGTTACTTAACCCTTCTGAGCCCCAGTCTCTCTATTTATGACCCATCTGCTGGGCTTGTAGGTTACATACAGCACACGACTAATACGTAAGCATCAGAGAAGCCGTCGCAGTCACTCTTACCATGCCTGCTGATGCCTGCCGATACCCGCTGATGCCTGTCGATACCTGCCAATGCCTGCTGATACCCGCTGATGCCCGCCGATACCTGCCAATGCCTGCCGATACCGCTGACGCCCGCCAATGCCTGCCGATGCCTGCCGACACCCACTGATGCCCACCGATGCCTGCCGATACCCGCTGATGCCCGCCGATGCCTGCTGATGCCTGCCGATACCCGCTGACACCCGCCGATGCCTGCCGACACCCACTGATGCCCGCCGATGCCTGCTGATGCCTGCCGATACCCGCTGATGCCCGCCGATACCTGCCAATGCCTGCCGACACCCGCTGACGCCCGCCGATGCCTGCCGACACCCACTGATGCCCGCCGATGCCTGCCGACACCCACTGATGCCCACCGATGCCTGCCGATACCCACTGATGCCCGCCGATGCCTGCCGATACCCACTGATGCCCGCCGATGCCTGAAGTCCCTTCTTTGGGTTTCCCTCTTGGCTGAGCATTCCGCATTTGCCACTCAGCTTTTCTGGGCCGAGGGGTCTGTGGATTGATGTGTGTGTGTGTGGGGGGGGAATAAAAAAACCCAGCGAGTCCCAAACCTGACTCCTAAGAGATGTGAAGAACAAGGCGCGGGGCTGGGGAACTGGGTACTGGTAAGTGCGCTTGCTGCTTTTGTGAAGGACCAGGGTCACACCCCAGCACTCCCGTGGTGGCTTACAACCGTCTGTAACCCCAGTTCCAGGAGATACGACGCCTCTGTGGCCTCTTTGGCATCAAGAAAGCACAGCCATGATACACAGATACACATGCAGGCAAAAATCCATGCACATCAGGTAACAAAGCAAATCGAAGTCACTGGTCATTCAGGTCACAAGGAAAATGAATCCCTTCCTTCTCCTGGATTTAGAACGGGAGTTTCATATCCACCTTATTTCTCTGGAATTGTGTGTTAGGAGGCGGGCGGGGAGTGTTGAATCCAAATGCCAGCTAGACAGACAGAGGTGAGGTTCTGCATCAGTCTAGAATGTTCTCAGGCTGTTCTGCCGTGGACCACTGTTCCTTCTGCCTATCAGTGGGGTACCAGAGTTGAAGCTGTTTCTCTCATACCCAGCCCTTTTAGCAACATGTCTGGGCATCCAGGAGCATCCGCCATGCAGCACAGAGTTACAGTGACTGCAGGCTGTGTCAGAGAGATACTGTCTGCTAAATGCTCGGTTCTCTTCATGCAGGTCAGCAGTACAAGCGCTGGAAAATAGGAGTTGCAAGCATCAGCAGGACCCTGTGTTTCTGCTCTGATATGAGCTTCAGAGTGTGTGATATCAGCACACTCCCTCTGTTTCCTCCTTCTCAGGCCTCTCTGTTGCGATAGACGGAGAAGGTCTTTCTAACTTAATTTTCTGCCGTACACTTTTCCTGCACACCCTGACTCCAGTGCATGGGAGAGGAAGGTACCTGGGAAACTCCCTAGGAAGCATCCATGGTGTTATTCACAGAAGGAGGTCATCACCAGACAGAACTTCCTGAGCCCTGGCTATGTGCCTGGTGCCATGCTAGATCCCAGGCATTGGTGTGAGGCTGCCCAATACTATATAATGGTGTGAGTTACAGTTAGCAACTCTAACAAGGAGGCTTGAAAGGGAAGCCAGAGTCCCTGGATGCAGGAAGCCCTCACGGCAGAAAAGGGAAGCATGATCTGAGAAGCACGTGACACGACGAGAGAACCATACAGGGATGGAGCAGTGTGGGCAGTGAGCAGGAGAGACCCAGGACCACCATAGATGGGGCTTTGTCCTAGTTTCACTTCTGTCGCTGTGACGAAATAGAAAATCAAAGTAAAAAGGAGTTTATTTGGATTACAGAGTCTGTTATTGGGGAGTTGGAAAGGCAGGAAACTGGAGCATCATAGTCACAAGCAGAAAGAGGACAAGTGCATGCGCCCTTCAGGCTTATGCTCAGTTGATTTACTGTATTCTTCTATAGCGTAGGGCACTGAGTTGGGGATGGTGCCACCCACAATGGTGTGGGTCTTCCAACATCAACTAATAATCAAGGAAGGCCCCACAGAGATACCTACGGGATGACCTGATCTAGGCTATTCCTCAGCAAGTCTCTCTTCCCAGAGGATTCTAGGTTGTATCAAGTTAAAATTCACCAGCACAGGCTTCTTACACACCAGGCATCTCACTGTATAATGTTTGCGTCTTGTGTCATTGAATGTGTGGATCAAATAAAGATGGCTGAAGAGGGAGGCATGAGGCAAAGTGTGAATGTCAGGATGAGGAATCCTGCCTAAGGTCAGAATTGCACTGGCCCTGTGGAAAGGTACCAAGTCCTAAGTTAGAGGTGTGAGCAGAGATTGGGAGTGGGGGTGGGAAGTTGCTTGTGTTCCTTGTGGAGCAGCTTGTATCTAAAATAGTAAGTAAGGTTAAGATAGATTGGGTTTTCCAACAAATAATACAGGCTTGCCCAGGACCTGGCACTTACCTGTGTGGGGGATAGAAGTGACTTAGAATGTCAGCAAATGGGAAGGGAGAGTGTATCTTGGGGTGGAGTGGCAGTTCTTTCCTGAACTTCAGGCTGAGTGGCCATGTAGAATGTGTCTAGTTCTCCCTGGAGAACGTGGATATAAAGAAGAAAGGAAGAGGGCCTGGAAGGTGGCTCAGCAAAGTGTCCGCTGCACAAACACTAGGGCCTGGGTTTGAATTCCAGAATCCATGTTAGGAAAAAAGTGCCCAGTGTGTTAGCACATGCTTATAGTCCCAGTGCTGGGAAGGAGGCAGGAAGCCCCCAGGAGCTTTCTGGAAAGGCAGTCTAGCTGAATCAGCAGTGAGAGACCCTGTCTCAAAAAACAAGTTAAATGGTACCAAGAAATGACAGCTGTGGCTGACCTCTGACTCCACATGTGTGAGCTGTGTGAGCACTCATGCATCTGGGCACACATGGATAAGCACACAAATGTACATGAGAGGGAAAAAGAGAGGGAGAGGGAGAGGGAGAGAGAGAGGGGGGGTAGGGAAGGAGGGAGGGAGAGAGAGAGAGAGAGAGAGAGAGAGAGAGAGAGAGAGAGAGAGAGAGAGAGAGAGAGAGAGCTAAAAGATTTAACCCCAAAGTATGAGTCAGGAAGTCTTTGGAGTGACTGATGTGTTTCTGAACACTCCCTTCTTTTTATCCTGAACTGAAAAGCAATGAAGATGTCTCACTGAAATACGTGGCAGGCATCTCAGAAACTTCTGTCAGAGTCCTGTGCTACAGCAGACAGTGAAGGCAAGAGGGCTGTGGGCAACTTGAAACTTGCCCAATCACAGAAAAAGTCACATAGTCCATCAGTTCAGGCTCAGCACTTCACCATCTCCCTTCTCTGTCTGTTCTCTCAGTTCTATCACAGCACACTCCACAGCAGCTGGGAGTCTAGAGACTGAGCCTGGACAGAGAGACAGACAGAGAGAGGGAGGGGGGAGGGACAGAGGGAGGGAAAGAGAGGGGGAGAGGGAGAGGGAGAGGGAGAGGGAGGGAGAGAGAGAGAAAGAGAGAGAGAGAGAGAGACAGACAGACAGACAGACAGACAGACAGAGAGACAGAGACAGAGAGAGCGCCCAGGGAGCCTAAGATGGTGGGGAAGGCCTGAGGGAAGCAGAAGGCCCTGGACAAAGCAGCTGCAGAGACAGTCCACCTGGGTCTGTTGTAGGAGGCCTCTGTCCATCTCACCCAAGGACTGTGCCTAATGGAGGCTTCTCAGTAGAACATTTGGCTCCTTTCTCCTGGCTCCTTCCTCAAGTCCTTGGTGGTGGTGAGCAGACGAGAGAGTTGGCTAGTAGGATGGGCAGTGGCCCCAGCTCCCTTCCTTTCTGGGGATCCATCTCAGAGGCCCTGGTCCTGCTCTGACTTGGGTTCCTAGCAGGCGCCTTGGCCCCACAGACGAGACAAGCACCATATAAATGCTAAATAGATGAGGCTGCGCCTGTCTCCAGGACAAATGGACCGTCAGTCCCTGGTGTCAGCGCTGTGCCTTTTATGAACACAGATGTGTCTACCAAGAAGAGACACTGGTCCTGTCTGTCTCTAGTCTTTTTGCAATTCCTCTCCGCCTCAGTAACAGTTGGGCTGCTTTTGTTTTAATTTCTTTTTGGTATTATTGATTTCTTCTCCCAGAAGGACAGGTTGTTGTTTTAGTTTCCCGAGTTCATATTCAGAAGACAGGATAGTGGGGTTTCCCTTGGTTACCCTTCCAAAAAACGAGAATGGTGGCAAGCATCCTTGGCCTCTCGCTCCTGGGTAAATTACTTCACGAAGCTCTGTCAGTTCTGTCCACCAGCAAGCAGGACTCCAGTCTCTGTTCCACCACCTACACCCCGCGTGACCTTTGGTTTATGACTTGGCCTCTCTGAGTCCTGGCTACTTCACCTGTCTAGTGGTCATCTTGGCAGATCTGTCCTTCCTACCAAGGCTTGAATAGGGTGATTTACATGCAAACTCCAGGGATCAATTGATTTTCAGATGGGAGATCTGAGGGTTTGAGGGGCCACTCGCTTTCTTTTACTGTAGGTTATCAACAGCGGAGGCTCTGTGTAAGCGGACAGCTGGTCACCTATCTGTGCACAGCTCTGAGTGATGCGGAGACTCGGCCAGGGCGGGGGGGGGGTGGTGGAAAGGATGTCACAAGATACACTTACAGAGTCTGTTGGCACCGGTCCTTCCTTGATAATCCCCAAGCCCACCATTGTCACCTTGACAGGCATGGCATTGTTTCTCAGCGGGCCGCTCACCCCATGGTGACTCCTTCCCCGCCCCCTGTCGTGCTCAGGCCACATCTAGTCTAGAACCATGATGGTTGGGAAGGACAGTGTCCCCAGGGTTGGTGGCGACACAGTTTCTAGGAGGCTTTCAAAGAAGAAAGGGACAGAGGCTGAAGTGGAGACCACCAGGCGTCCCCTGGAAGCCATTCCCTTCGTGGTGTCTCCTGCAGCCTGAATCTCTAGACGCACAGCATCAGACTCTCTCGGGGGGCTTGATACAGCACTGAGCACCAGGCTCTCTCCTCCCAGAAATTCCCACGTGTTAGGTCCAACGCTGAGGGAACTAGGAGCCTACAAAGTCAGAAATGCACACCACCGGGCATCTGTGTCGCTGGCTCTCCTGTTTCAAACTTACCTATACTGAGTAAGAGAGGCACTTAAAGCTCTGCTGGGGGTCCTCTGTAGACATGTGCGGTGGCCGGGAGTGTCCTCACGGGGCTGGGGGCTCATGATGCTCCTGTGGGCTGAAGACTGTGGCTCTTTGTTGTGGGTGAGCTACTCACTGCAGACTGAGTAAATAAACCAGGCACAGGCTAGAGGATGGCCCCCGGCCTCCCAGGCAGACCTTCTCTTCACTTCTGTTGTTTTGTTCTGCTGCCTTCTCATCGCCTTGTACTGACAATGCTCGTAAATAACCGCAGTGCTGTAGAGAAATCATTTTAACAGCAGAGAGTCAAATAAATACATTAGACCTGACAGCTTAACTACGCGCAGTCCATTTGGATGTGGTGGCCAGCTGCTCCCAAGGACTGCACTTCCAGGAGCAGCCGCCAGAGGGCACACAGAGCCCACCAGCTGGCCTTCAAACTGTTCAGCGTGGAAAGAGAGCAGAACCCAGCCAAGGCTGTGTGCTGTTTGTAACTTGGCTGGGAGCTGGAGGCGGCAGATGTGTGTGTGTGTGTGTGTGTGTGTGTGTGTGTGTGTGTGTGCGCGTGCGTGCGCGCGCGCATATACATGCTGAAATTTGTGTCTCCTGGACCTGCAGGGTCACCTCAAGGGTGGCAGAGCCACAGTCCCAACTGCTACCCTTGTACCTTCTAGCTCCTCATGGACATTCAGGACCTTGTTTTTCTACCTGGCTCTGTAACACTTGTAGCTAACACGACAGCAGGTCCTAATTCCCTGGGGGTGTTTGTCTTTCCTTTCCTGTATTTAGTACTTGCGGTGTTCTGGTATTCATGTTGTCCACCTTTTCTGGAGGGCAGTGTGCCTTGAGGTACAAGTTTCCTCAGAGCCGAGCACAGCCCTGGCTTTCATCCATGGCACTCAGCGAGCTCCAGGGTCCCATCTCCAGGAGCTATAGCTCTGGCACCAGTGCGGGTCAGATGCTAAATCACCAAGCACAGAAAGTAACAGGGTGGGAGGAGAGCGTGTTCTAATACGGCTGTTCTCTTGCAGCCTCACGCAGATGGCCAATTCCCACCAGACCTAAATGGCAGACAGGCAAGTCCACGGGTAGCTGCTCCACCCTGGAGTCTGTTTGCAGCCTGGAGAAATAAGGGCAGCTGGAGGAGACAAGATACAGCTGACGGGAGGGGCCTCTCTGCCAACCCAAGCCCTCTATCCAGCGAGCGCAGTGGGACCAGGGCAGGGAGGCTGCAGTGGGACCAGGGCAGGGAGGCTGCAGTGGGACCAGGGCAGGGGAGGCTGCAGTGGGACCAGGGCAGGGGAGGCTGCAGTGGGACCAGGGCAGGGAGGCTGCAGTGGGACCATGGCAGGGAAGGCTGCAGTGGGACCAGGGCAGGGACAGCGTGTGACTTCTGCTGCTGTGCCCAGGGATGAGAGTTCAGAAGCTGTCCACTCAGTGTCCTTGAGCTCTGAGGCTGGCATGAAGCTGCTTTCACTTTGCTCTTCTTCATGGATTCGAGATATTGAGCTTCTGTTTACATAAACTTGGTTTAGATCCCATTAGAACCACTGGAATAGTTGCTACTCAGCTGTCTTTTCTCCAGAGCTTGACTGAAGGGGACACATTTTAGGAACAGTTAGTAGCTGCCTTTGAATCTACAGTCACAAGAAGATTTCATGTCCTCTAATGGGAGTTTATACTGCAGCAGGCCAGACACCAGAAAACACTTTGATGTTGGAACTATTAGATGCTGTGCTGACTTCCATGCAGGCTCTTGCCTTTCTGTTGGAACTGCACACATCACACCATGTCCCTGCCTCCTCAGAGCTGGGAGTCTCTCCCTACCAATGTGAATGGAGCCCAGGCTGGAGGGGCCACCCTTGGGACGGCCTGCTGTCTTCCATCTGGTATCTGATGGGTGTTAGCCATTTATGTGCAGCTGTAGGAGAGTAGCCATGTTAAAAACATCACTCTCCCCACTGCCTGTTACATTGTGTGAGTTGACAAATACAATCCATGCTGACTCCAGTTCAGTACAGCCCCATAGCCACAGAAGAATGGTCCAGAGCAGACGCTGCATGAAACCTCTGTTCACCCAAAAATTTCCATCAAGCATTTTGTCACTGAAATTTGGTTCCTGGACAGTCAGATTATTTGGGTAACCATGTTTCTCAGATTATAGATGGCAAAAAGCAGAGGAGGAAGTGTTTAAACAATGCGTGCACATTGGAGTCAGATGGGGAATAAGGGAGATGGAGAGGGGGAACAGAAGGGGAGGACGGGAGGGGAAGGGGGAGAGGAAGGGGGAGGGGAAGGGGAGGGGAAAGGGGAGGGGAAGGGGAGGGCGAGGGACAGGGAGAGGAAGGAAGGGAGAATAAAAACTGCATCTAAAGCAGGAGGAGGCAGTGCTGTGGCTTCTGAACTGCCAACACTGGACAAGTCCCAGCTTGAGTTTCCTGCTTCTAGAATAAATGTCCTTGAACCCTTCCCCCTTCAACCCAAAGTCTCCTAGGTTATGAAGACAGGAGATCAAAAGGCAAGGCTAATTAAGACGTAGAACAAAGGACATCAAGACAGCCCTGCCTAGCTCTAGGCCCCCTCCCACTATCATCACCAGCAGCAGCTTTGTCCATGCCCTGGATTCTGCAAGGCTCCTCTACCTCCATCAGCCTCTTGTGACACACCCCTGTCCGCGAAGCTGTCCTCTATGGTCCGGGCAGGTGCATGTGTTCCCGTAGCCTGTGCTCAGCCATTTTAGAACATGCACCAGTCACCCTTGAGTCCATGACTTCTGACACACTTCAAGGGTGGAACTGAGGTCTGTGCAAAAAAAAAAAAGGCTTTCAGCCCTACCCAGAGCAGGCAGGCAGATCCTGAAAGGACATGTTGGTGACAAGGTGAAAGACAAAACAATGTGTCAGCCACAGGGTGAATACAACTTGGAGAGTGTCTTTCCCCTCTGTTTCTTATTCCCGTTAACCTTTGCCCTTTACTCCAGCGCGTGCGCGGCCCACCCCGCCCCTGCACCTCCTCTCTGCCGTTCTCCTGCACCCCGCCCCTGCACCTCCTCTCTGCCGTTCTCCTGCAGCCCGTGCCTTTTCCAGTCTTCGGCACTGGCTCGCACCTCATCATCTCATAAATGAACTCTTGCGTTCAGAGCCCCCTCCCAGCACTGTGGCCAGAAAGAACCGTTAACTCCAAGGCAAAATAGAAAGAGGAAAAAGAATTAAAGAGGGAGTGGGCGAGGAAAGCAATATCCAGCCTCAGCAGTTTGTTCCTGGCCACCGGCACGATGTGTGTGCTTGGTGCCCTGTCTGCTTCCTTGTGGGAGTTTCATAAATTGATGATGATAACAGCATATTTCTCTTTAAGTCCTTGGACATTCGATCTTTATTGCTTTCTAAAGTCTGCTTGGGGCACAGATGAAGCGAAGCTGCTGAGGTTTCGCTCTGTCTGTCCTGTGAGCTTCCTTGCAGAATTCGCACCCACTGTGCAGCTTGTACTCTGAGGTAGCAGGTCACGCTGCCGGAAGTGCCGGAAGCTGGTACTGCGAGGTCCAGACCAGATGATCCAGGGAGACACAGCAGGCTCAGCTTGGTGGCTGGACAGAGAGGAGGGGACCTGACTGAAAGTCATCTGGAGAAAGCGTTCATAGCTTTAGAAATTCCCCACCTACACTTAGAATTGCTGGTAAAAATTATGCGAAATTCATTTTCTTCCCAGCCCTGCAGTTAAGTGTGAGTAACACAAATAGCAGGGTTTTGAACAGAAATAGTCATAACTGTCTTCTGATTGGTTTAATCACTGCAACACAGTGGGTTTCCTCCCATAGCCGAAGAGCAGTGCCAACGGTGGTGCACGGTGGACACTTACCCTCCCAGCCAGTACATTTTGGCTTGACGGTTGATTTCATGAGCTAGAGATGTGTGTGTTTTGAGTTCTCATCAGAAAACAATGAATTCTGCGGTGTGTCATTACCTGCCTACGAGAGGCAGGCACTGAATGCCATCCATGCTGGGTGAAAAGCCTTTGCTGTTAAAAGGAACCAGGTCTTTTCAGGCTGAGTTCTAACACCAGGAGGGAAATGAAAATAATCTCAGGCAAGTGGGTTTTCAGCTCATCTCACAGGCTTCAACGCACTGAATTACCGCCCTGCTCCTCTTCTGTGTCCTCACATACTCCGTCTCTTTCTGGCGAGTGACTTGGGGTGTACTGGCTGTGCATAAACAGCCAGATAGTCTGGTTCTTTTTAGCACGAACCGTCTAGACTCCCATAGGGTGTGCCAATCACAGAAAAGCTGTGCCTGGGATGCAAGCCCCACAGCCTTTGGCCTTTCAGCTGCGACAGCACCAGATCCCAAGGAGCCTGAGCTGGGGGGCATGCCTGCTGCTTGCTGAGTACCTTAAAATATTGCCCTGGCTCCAAGGCTCCTGTGCGCTGTTTTCATTTACAGAAGTTGTAAGGGGGCCATTAGGACAAGACTCTGCGTGTGTGGCTCGGTACATGCAAGTCAGATCATGCATGCAAGAAAGCCCCCCTTGTAACATGCTGAAGACACTGGGCTTGCATGCATGATCAGCGCAGCTATTATGCATCCTTCAAAGGGCAGACGTTTCAGCAGGCACACCCCATGTGCTCACAAACGGCGCAAGCTGGGCTTGAAATCAGGAATGAGTTGGAGATTTACTGATTTTATTATCGGAATGAACGCTCAGAGACAGAGGGGACTGTTTACTACCACTGTCTTATTCTGAAGTCTGGGGTCCTGTTGCGCGCCATCTAGTGGCTGTGAATGTACAAGTCCCTTAAGTCTCAGTAAACGGAGATGGAGGTGGCTGTCCTTGAGCTTCAGGGTGTAGAAAGGGGGAAGCGGTTGGTTGGTGCTCCCTTGCCAGCCCAGGACATTGATCTCAGGCCCTTCCTCAGCCTGAACTGTCATTGCTCCCATGCAAATCCTGGTCCAGGTGGGCCACACTGACTTTAACTGGGCGGTGATTTGACAGCTGGGATCAGAATGCTAGCTTGTCCAGAGGGCAGAGGAGAGAGGAGGACGCCTAGGCTGCAAGCATCCTGACTCTGCTGCCCATGCCTTCTCAGACTGCAGCTCCTTGGAAAGGGCCACCCTAGTGTTTTCTCCCAGGACCCAGCTTGGCTCTGAGCTACCCTGTGCAGTGTAGGTCTCTGGGACAGGGCCATCCTACTGGTCAATCCCAGGCTCCAAGCCCACATAGGTTTAGCTGTGGGCTAGCCTGTACTGTCTGCTGCCTGTGCCTCTCTGCCTGATACCCAACGTTAGCTTCTGAGAAATGTGAGCCAGGATGAAGTATTTGGTGCTTGTATCTGGTCCCGGCACAGAGGAACCTCCTAAGAACCTGTAAAATGTGTCTACAGGGATAAAACGTGTTACTTTCTTGGCTTTGGTAGTAACGTGACTACTGGGGGCTACCTGGACAGCTTATGATGGGTCAAGGATGAAGCCTTTCAGCATCATCCTCCCATGATGCAATGGGCTGTGCTTACCTAACCACATCTCCATGGAAACCTCAGACTTGGGTCAGCATGTCCAGGCTGTTGAACTGCCCCGTGGACAGGAGTGTGGCACAGCCGAGCTCTGTGGCGCAGGAGCTCCTGGCTCATCTGGAATTCACCGCAGGTTCCTCTTCATTCCGTCCTTCATGCTGCCCTCTGTTGTAGAGTTCATTGTAAGCACAAGCCTCACTGAGGTCAGTGAGCCACTCTACCCAACAGTGAAAGTGCAGCATGGTTGTAGGTGCCTCCCCCTTCAGATCTGATTAGTCTGAAGTACAGGCTGCTTGTGACATCTCAAGTGGGAGGGATACAAAAATCTCAGGGCGGATCTGAAGTGGGCTCAGTCCCTAACCAATGGCATTTACACTAACTCTTGGGGACCATCCACTAGGCTGCAGTGGGGTCGAATGACACCTCGCTAGTGTCCAGGGGCTTAAAGAACTGATTGGCTTAATCAGACACGTTGTAAGTAAAAGGAACTCACCACTGGAAGAAGACAACAAACAAAACAGCCTAATGCAGATATGGGTTTGTTTAAATATTTAAAATCCTTTTAAGCTGTCCGGACAAAGCATAGCTCTTACCCCAATGGGAGTGAGAGGCGTTTATTCTGAACCAGACGCATTGATTGTGACTGTGGCCCAGGAACAGGGATTCCTGATTTCCGTCGAATGGCTTGCTTCATAGTGAAAGACACTGCATGGACGTTTTATAGTCACAGAACCAGAAGAAGCCAGAAGTCAGTACACTTACAAGTGCTGGTGAGGGCAGCACCAGAGAGGCTGATGACTGCAGAGCAATCTCTCCTCTAGGCTCCTTGCTGTCTATAACACTCTTGTCTGGGTTGACAGAAGGTCTGCTAACTTATACACTCCAAGTGTACCTAGCCATCAAAAAGATGGTCAGATACAGAGGCTGGTGATGGCTGCTAAGGAGACTGAGGACAGCCCAAGATGACTCCATCTCTCCAGTGTCACAGAGCTTTGACAATAGACAGGATGTCCTCAGCCGTGGCTTTGAAGAACTTCAGCTTCATAAACTCAGCAATACAGAGTCCCTAGTATGAGCCTGCATTTGCTACCTCCAGGCAGAGCTCGAAGACCCCACGTGATCCTATCAAGTCACAAAGATTATTGTTACTGTGATACCCTTGAGGAATTTGAGGGTCTGGGAGGCAGGACTGATACCATAGTGATACAAACAAAACACATCCCACTTATTTCTCCCCCTCTGCCCTCCCCTCCTCACCAGCTCTCTCCTCTCCTTGGTCATCTACCATTTGTCCTCTCCCTCTGTCCACTATGGCCAGTCTCTTTCCCTCTGTGCTCCCACTCCCATCCCAGCCATCTCGCCCCACTTTGTACTCATGGACTTTGTCTCTTCCCAGTCACTGAAGGTCAGTTCTTTAGTATAGAGAACTTTAAAACCACTTCACTCAATTGCTCAGTTGTCAGAGAGAAGGCTTCCCTGGCCTCCCTTTCATTGGTTGTATAAAACCATTAAAAGAAAAAAAAAAAGCAAAACCAGACAGACAGACACACACACACACACACACACACACACACACACACACACACACACACACACACACGATATGGAACACTCTGCTTCTGTTTCCTGGTGTAAGGTCTGGGTTTACACTGAAAGGTTTGCTCTGAGGTCCACAGACTGGATTGTCCATGCTTCCTAGCATCTCAGTAGTGCCCGGGAGGAAGGGAGGGCGACCAAGGACACGGGGCAGAGAAAGAAGGGATCTTGGCTGGCATTGCCTGGAGGAAGAAGAGACGCCAGCACTGGTCTGTGCTCCTGAGTGGTGTTCACAAGCGATCAGCCCATCTTCCAAGGGAGGGCAGAACACAAACCACCATGTTTTGTGGAACATCAAGCTAAGATGCTCCTGGGCAGGTCCTGTTTCTGCCTTGTATGTGGCCTAAGAAAATCAGCTTACTTGTTAGGCCAAAGCTTAGCAAAACCTCGGTGACTTTAAGCTCCATTTTTAATTGATGATGGGCAGGATGAAAGTGGGGCAGCCTGTGGAACCCAGTCCTTGCTAATCTTACAGGCCTGTGCCCTGCAGCTGCTTCTGGAAACCTCAGGGCCCAGGCCACACCACCTACAGACGGAGCACCCAGCATACCTCCCTGTGGCTGGAAGCAACACTGGCTCTCTGCTGGGTCTCTGCCCTTCAGGAGGTGAACTTGTGCTGGCAGACCAGGTGCCTGTGGGTGGCTTGCATCTTTGCTTCCCCGTTAGAGTGGAAACATTTATCTGGCCAAATGTAGCCACTCTATACTACTCAAAAAGCAAATGTCCTTCAGCTATTCTTGTCTGATGTTTGTCTTCCTGTGCATTCTCTCTTATCTGGGGACTTTGTGGATTTTCTAAAAAAAATCAATATAAGAGGCCAAAAGGAAGTTAGCAGGAGTTACGTACAAAAGCTACATTGAAAAGCGAGGGGGGTGGGTAGAGAAAGGAGAAGCCATCCACTAGTCAGCGGACATCTGTGTGCCTAGCCATGTGGCAGGCGTCACAGCAGTGCAGAAAAATAAAGGGCATCCACCTCCCATGTCCCTTGCAGATGTTTTGGGATGGAAGGCAGCAAAGAGGCTGAAAGCTTGCTTAGTGGTCAAAGGGCATGGCTAAGTGTCAGTCCTGCACCGCACTCATAGCCAGCTTTTGTATTTGAGAACCGGGGAAAGAATACCCCTTTTCCCACAGGAAAGTGAGGTGAAGCTGCAGGCACTCTCTAGAACAACCACTTTGACAAGCCCAGAGCGGCTACATAGTTATGTGTGTGAGTGCCTCGGGGAAATGAACACAGTACCTGCAATAAACTACCCAGAAGCGCCTTGTTCCCCACATCGCCACAGGGTCCCTAGCATTTAATAATAAGGTCATAATTTATCTAAGTAGCTCAACTCCATATAAACTGTGCTGAGGACAGGAATATGGGCTTCACATACAGAGAGAAAGCAAGGCAGGTGGATCCCTTGCACACAGGAAAAGACACCCAACAGTAAGATAGATTCAAGTTAACACTAAGATGGCATTTGTCTCAAATATCATTTGGGGATCCACTGGGCTGTTGGGATGTTAGGAACATTTTACAGTGCTGCCAAGCAATTTGGTAGAAGGATGGAAAGCCATAGACATGGGTGGTGGATCTCAACTCTGCAGCTATAAAGACAGTCTACTGCTGTATTCACATCAAAGGTAGTTTTAAGCTGCAGCTCTAGCTATAGGAGACTGGGCGGCGGGGAGTGGGGGTGGGGTCCCTGGGCTTTCTTGGGTAGAATCTCCTTAGGTAATGGAGTAAGTCTGCACACGTGATTACGGGTGCTTATGGAGTGCATACATGCCATTGGCCCTCAGTTCCCACAGGTTTACATCTGCCACTCAAATGACCATGGATTGAAAATATTCCAATAAAAATTCCACAAAGTCTTAAAAAGCCAGACTTGGCTAGGCTTACAATAGCACCCATGAGTTCCCCACCCCTCAACGAGTCTAAAGTCCAGTTAGACAGCTGTCCTCTGCCCTGGAGGTGTGGTTGCCACTGTCGACACCTGTGGGGATGTCTTGGCATGCTGGTTAGTGTAGTGGTTCTCGGGGTGACAGCTGGGTAGACGTGTTGCTGGCTTTTCTCTGTTGGCTGCTTGCGTAGCCCCTCCAGGTGCTGACTGTGAAGCCAGGCCTTTGGGAGGAGCATACAGGCCTGATGCAGCTCAGTTCTTTCAAGTCCCATGTCCTACAGGCATGACATCGTCAGCACAGGGGCCAAGCTCAGGACACAGCCAAGGGCAGCGTCAGACTCTGCAGTATGTTGGGAACTTTTCGCATTCCTCTGACCAAAAACTCAGGCCTGCTACTGGTATTTTTTGTAAGCCAGTCTATGAATCTCGAGGGAGCCATGATCACGCCATGTAGCATGTTTTCATTTAATCTATATACACACGTATGCACATACATTTAACGTATTACATGTAATTTTAGGTCAGCAAAATGATATGATTCCCTATGGGCTTTTTTTTTTCAAATGTTCTTAGTATTATTTGTCCCTCCTCCTTCTTGTTTGCCCAGTGTCTCCCTTTCTTCTCTCCCCGCTAGCACCCCCCTCGTTTTCACCATTTCCCCTTCCTCCCTGACACCCGTGTCCTGTCAGTCCTCTCTAGAGCTCCCATGCCCGTGAATCTGCCCCACAGAACACAGTTCCGAGTTCACATGAGAGGAATGAGTGAGGACAGGCAGCCGTGCTGCAGCTCCCAGGAGCTCGTGGCCCCCTCCATCACTCATCATGGGGTGCTGTCAGCCTCCCCTCGTGTTTGCGTTCCGTGCAGCTAGGCTTGCAATGACTGTCTGTGCCCTGTACCGTGCATGCGTTTACAGGGCCTTCCCTGCCCTTGCTTCCTGGCCTCTATGATGTAATGGAGGTGGAGCTGTTTCCACTGGGTGTGCTGTTGTGTCACCTTGAGTTAAAGTTGACGTGGCATGCGCAGGGGGTCTGTGCAAATGCCAGGGTATCTAGGGGAAGGAACCTGTGCACCCGCACAGCCCACTGGGAAACTGTTAGCTTTTGTGTAAAAATAGGAAAAATACGTTTGTTTCCTGCTTCCCTTTACATAGAATGCCCACAATACACCTCGGAAACTGGTAACAGTTGTCTCCAGGGAGAGATGTGGGTTAGTGGGCAGGTTGGGGGAATGACACTTTTGTTGTGATGTTTGGGAACACTTGTGTAGTCTTTGAGAATGATGGAGACTTTCTTTGGGAGGCAAGGTCCCAGAAACACAAGGGCCACTAAAGCTGTTCAGAATTGGGGTCTGGGGGCTGGAGAGATAGCTCAGTGGTTAAGAGTGCTGCTTGCTCTTCCAGAGGTCCTGAGTTCAATTCCCAGCACATGATGGTTCATAGCCATCTGTAATGTGATCTGATGCCCTCTTCTGGCCTGCAGGTGTACATGCAAGCAGAGCACTGTATACAGAATTGGGGTCCTATCACAGAAGGTTATTCTGAATTTAAGGAAGAAGTTTATTGTAGATTGTAGGTGACAGCTCAAAAGGGAGAGAGGGAGGGAGGGAGGGAGAAAGGAGAGATAGATAGATAGATAGATAGATAGATAGATAGATAGATAGATAGGATCATGTTCCCAGGAAATGGGATACTATTTGGGGCATTTTAAGGGACTTATGGCAGACACTGGGGGTGAGGGTGAGGTGTGTGTAGAGGGATGGGTTGGTCCACTTCTCCTAGCCAGGTGCCCAGGTGCCCCTCTCAGTCTCAGTCACGTGTTCTTGTAACCTTTAGTCAGAGGTGCTCATTTAAGAGGTAACAAAGAAAGAGGAACCAGAGCTCTCTTCAGCATTGGTGCCTCCGCAAATACTTTCTCAGAACTGCTACATCTTGGGGTCCCTGTCCACCCTGGCCAGTTTCTGTCACCTGTTCTCTTCAGCTGAGAGAGACAAAGACAGCAGTCGTTGCTGCCAGACATGGTGGTCCCGGCTAGGTTTGGGGGTGAGGTTTCTTTCCTGCATGAGTGGTTCCTTGGTGTTCTGCATTGAAGAGGCTCTGGAGTTTACCAGCCTTTAGCAACCATGAAATGTGACTCGTTACTGCTTATCCCTTAGAACCAGAGTTCCCAGGGGGCCAGGGGGATTCCCATACTTATGTTTAAAGGTTCTCCAAGGCTCATTAGCTGCTTAGAACTTCATGACTGTGGAAGGCGGGAGGCTGAAGATCTTGAGCCAGCTTGACTTCTCTCATTAGCCATCCATTTCAACCTCTGCGTCTGACCTAATGTCCTTGGCGTTACCGGGTAAAGCCTTTGAAATGTGTTAACTTAGCAGAAAACTTTCTCCTGCCATTGCGGATGCTAAGGGTGTCATCAGATAGCATCCCACAGTATTGTAACTGCCTGCCTGACATTACCACCAGCGTGTTTGTAAATGCCTTGACTTGTGCCTTTCATTTGTTCTGTGACTATGAAAAGTACGTGTAACCGCTTAACAGAGTTGGACGGGTCACTTGGGCAGGACAACCCAGACCCGTAGTCTCAGATCAGGCCACTTATATATAGGTTAGAATAAATTATCTCTTATTTCCATGGAGACGAGAGGCACATTTGGTGTTAGTGCCTTTTCTAGCCTACCTCAAACCCATGTTCTCTAGGCTTCACTGTCTCAACTCCAACAATAGTAAACAAAGCCCCACTCCTCATGGGCTGACTCTGAGCTGGAGAAGATGGTGGGAATCATTAGATAAGTAGGCTTGGCAATGTCTAACAGCAGAAAACACCGGCTCCACCTGGCAGAGGCCAGCAGGCCAGAGAGCTTCCACGGCAAAGATGCTGCGTGTATTTAAGCTAGCTTTTCCTAAGTGATTTGACTGTGGAATCTTTAAAGTTAATTCAACATTTTTTTCCATTAAATACTCTTGCCATCCTCCAGGCTAAAGCCCATGACACTTACCGTAGGAATTGAACTGGATGAATTTCTTACATGAACAGAGTTTTAAGGGCAAAAGTGTAGGCTCTGGCAGCCCTAACAAGCTTGGTTCAGCCACTGGTCCCAATATACTAATTAAAGAGAAGGGAGATCACATCTGTGTGGCATGTTGGGAGGAACAGATAGGAGGGTTCATCCTTGGAACTTGGCATGAGTTTAGGCTTAAATAGAGGAAGAAAAGAATAGGAGACAAGAGGTCTATATAATTAGATGTGATGTGGTCTGGTCCATCAATCCTCAGAGTCCCACAGGATGATTCCAAGAAGCCCTTTACTGCTTGAGGGAACAAGGTGGTTCTCAAGACAGGTCTCTTCTACCCTAGGGTAAAGCCTCCTCCCTGTGGGTGGACAACTTTTCCTTTCCTGGGATGGTCACGTCACTCCACACTCTGCTGCTCCAGGAACCCAAGATGATTTGAGAGTGAATATTAAGGGCAATGATTTATCATTGCGCCTTCAACTAAAGCAAGGGAGGCAGACAGACAGACTGACACAACAAGGAGGGAGGGATGCTGGCCTTCCATCCTGCTTTGAAGGAGGATTCAGTGTTTTACGGCCAAAGCAACCGCTCTGTGAGATTCATTTGTGAGCTGTGGTTCCCACGAGCTCCTCCTAATGATTCTACACAGTTGATTGGCTGATTAGGACTTCTGTGACTGGAGAGTTGGAATGTTACAGATCCAGAGCTAATACTCCGGGCTAACTTTAGCCCTGCTAATCACCACTCATTGTCCATCTCTGTGTTTGGCCTGACATCCTTGTGACTGTTAGATCACTTCTTTTGGAACATGCAAGCAAACTTCAAGTGTCCACACACCCAAAGGCAGAGAATATCATCAAAAAGAAATCTATGGCCTGAAACCAAGTTTTCTACTTTGATGTAACCTGACATCAATGTGTCTGAAAAGTGCTTTGATTAATGGCTTTGTTCTGTTACTGTAAAACCTCATGAAACTGTTCTCATGTTTGAGGATGGCATTTGGGGTAACCTGAATCCATGTTCCTGGGCCATAGCCACTCTTATCTGGCTCCAAAACAAACTACTTATTTCCTTGAAATAAAAGTCATGCAGATATATGAGCTATCACCCAGAGGAGATAGGGAAGGCCATGGTCATGTCACTTAGTTCCCTGGGAGGTAACAAGATCAGCTTTCATGCCCCTTAGCCTCTTATATGCCAAAAGTAACCAATGCATCACCATTTTACCCCACAGCTAGTCACGTATTTCAGCTGTCAGAGAGAACCTGGCAGTGTTTGTCTCTGCTTAGGTGGTCCATGTTTTATTATTCCTGGCAGTGTTTGTCTCTGCTTAGGTGGCCCATGTTTTATTATTCATGGTCTAATCGTTGAAGAATATTCCTTCATCATCTGCTGTCTTAGTTTCTCCCTGTTGCTGTGATTAAATAACCCTGAGAGAGGATGTATTCTGCCTTTCTGTTTGAAGCCATCATGGTGGAGAAGCTATGGCTTCAGCATAGGGTCACGATAGCAAGAGGGCAACTGGTCATATTACAGTGGCAGTTCAGGAATCATACAAGGACAGTAAGTAGGTCCTGGCTATAAAACCTCAAGGCCTGGGATTGGAGAGATGGCTCAGTGGTTAAGAGTACTTACTGTTCTTCCAGAGGACTCTGGTTCAACTCCCAGTACCCACATGGCAGCTGTCTATAGCTCCAGGATCTGACACCCTCACCCAGACATACATGCAGGCAAAACATCAATGCACATAAAATAAAAATAAATAAGTTATTTAAAAAACCTCAAGGCCGCCCCTAATATTTATTCTACTTTCAGCAAGGCTTGACCTTCTAAAGGTTCTACAGCATTCCGAAAATAGCAGCCCACCTGGAAACTAAGTGGGGACCATAATATCTGGTAAGAACCTTTGTTTTTAAAACCTTTCCTCCTATCTCCTCTCTCTCTCTCTCTCTCTCTCTCTCTCTCTCTCTCTCTCTTTCTCTCTCTCGTTTTAATTCAAGTTACACATGTCTTCTGAATGTGGGTCAGTGTTCCACTTAATGCTTTCTGAAGAACTGAAGGATTCACTTCCCAAATAATAGGCCCCATTAACCAAGGAAAGAGGCCAATCTCTGCATCAGAAACAACCAGCCTTGTTTTGTTGATGTCTTGGGGTAGAGAGCAGACAACCAGGCGAGCAAGGTAGAATGCTTAATTCATTCCCTGTTAGGACACATGGAAATTGTGCCATGGGCTCTTTAGGTAGTTGAGACAGCAACATTTTCAAGGTGTTGTCTTAGATAGAAGCCTTCAGAGCCAACTCTCCACATTCCCCGCCCTGGTTATAGAGGTAGACTTCCGGCTCTTACTTCATGGGGTCACCTTTTGGCCTGAAGCAGTGTTTCGCTTGACTTTGCTTGTTGTTATCTGCTTTCATTGACCAGCTCAACCTGCTGCTTTGAATTCACTGAACTGAGTTCCAAAGTGCTGAAGCAGCTGAAGAATTGTAGAAATTAATTTTTTAAGTGGTAGTGAAAAGGATAAGACCCTAATCCTGAATCCGTGCTTGGTAGGCTAAAACTGATCAATTTCCCAGACCCTAATTAAAACAAGCCACACAGCAGCAGCAGAGAATCCAGGGCCTTTCCTAGTGATGAATGCAACCAGCCTGCAAATTTCTCCTTTCTGGAAACAGAGGTTTCCTGTGCAAGAGCCATTAGACACAAAGCTTCCTGGCAATCCATATTTGGTAATACGCATGCCACCGCTCAGTTCCTCCCCTCCCCACGCAGTGGCCCCCACCGAAATCAAGCAGTAAATCCAGGGAAGGGGCCGCTTTCTGCACACGTGTGTTTTTGAACAGCCATCGCTGGCTATTGAAGGGGTAAACAAATATGGCGGGACATTGACTCGTACATCATCTGAGTTGTGAAAGTCTGCAGTGAGCCATCTGCTTTCAAATTTCATCCTGGCCTTCTGTCAATTAGCACTATAATTTCAGATGCAATGTAGGTTAACTTCTGATTGATCTTCAATTACCACTGGTTCTTATCCATTTACTTTATTTTTAATTCGTTTTCTCCCCCGGATACACAGGGAAGCTGTGGGACGACCTTCCTGTGTTTGAAATGCTGATTGCTCTTGAGCATGAAAGGATCTGCATTCTCTCCCTGACTTTCTCAAAACCCAGGTACTGTACAGTTGGTAGAGCAATATTTGCCAAAAAAGAAAAAAAAGAAAGAAAGAAAGAAAGCATTAGGAATGCAGCAGAGACTTATCAAATGTGATAATGTGATTATAATTCTTTTTCCCTTTCCATCTGTATGTAAAATTTAGAATTGGGGAATTTTCGCCAAATTCATGAAATGACACCAAACACGCTACAAATGGTTCTGGCAGGACTTGAAGGAACTTGCAGAGGGTGCAAAACGACACCAGCTCTTAGGTCTCAAAAGTCCTCTGCCCATGCTTCCCTGGGAGGCAAGCCATCAACGCCTCCAACCAAGAGACTGGTAGGTTGTCCTCAACGCCACCACCAGACAAGAATTCTCTCTCTGACCTGAAGGTGGACTTCCTGTGACGTTTTGACAGCTGACTCGTGTTTTCTGGCTGGGATAGTTCAGTTACTTCCCAAGCAATCTGGGTGTTGTGGCTCTGATGGTTTCTCTATCGCTTATTGATTGTGAGAAACCATTCCCTTTTGCTTGATAAATTTAATTCACGAGCTGAGTAAGTGGCTCCGCTGGAAGAGTCCTTGCCTACAGCACAAGAAGCCCTGGGTTGCATCTCCAGCACTGCATGAACCAGAGGTGGTGGCACATCTGTAATCCTAGTGCTTGGGAGGTAGAAACAGAAAGATGAGAAGTTTAAGGTCACCTTTAGCTCACAGCGAGTTCAAAACCAGCTTGAGACACGTGAGGCCTTGTCAAAACAGATGAATAAACAATAAAGTTGATGTACAATGGTGTATTATGTTCTTGCTTCATTCATGATGCTCCATTAAAACAACTTGACCAGTAAACACCTCACAGGAGAAAGGGCTTACTTGCCTAACAGTTTTAGCTCACAGTTTATCATTGAGGGGAATTCAAGGTAGGGACTAAGGTAGCCAGTCACATCGCACCCCTTGCTAAGAGCAGAGAGAACGTAGTGCACCCTTGCTGCCTGCTTGTTTTCACTGGGTGTCCTCCTGCCTTACAGTTCGGGACCCTGTGCCTAGGGGATGGTGCTGCCCACAATAGGCTAGATCTTCATATATCACTTTACAGTCAAGATAATGTCCCACAGACAGGCCCACTTCATCTACATAACTCCTCCAGGTTATAAAACTAGTCTTATAATGGTTATAATTATTGAAATTGGACTGGCTTTTAAATTATTTTTTGTACGATCAGCTTACTGGAAGCTCCTTGTGTTATTAAGTGAGGGATAGATTTTTATGGATAAAGTGGTGATATTTTCTTCTTATTTCCTTCTTATGTCATATGCATCGCTGGCTCTTTTATTTGTAAGCTGTGTTGAAATCGCAACAAAGGTTTTTGTACTAGCAAGGGTGAGTAATAAATGGATCCACAGTTACAGGGGCTTAAAACAATAAAATCTGGCTTCTTGCTTGTGCCATAGGCCAACGCACACATTTCCTCATGTTGTAGTTCCATAGTCCTTGAGGATCTTGAAGCCTCTTTCAACAAACATTGGGGGAAAAACAAAACCAAAGGCAAAAGAAATGTAAATGACGTGAGGGAATCCTGTGGGCCTAAAAGACAACGCTCAGGGTCCCTCCACCCACCAGTGGGTCAGAACTCAGTCACAGCTCCTGCCTAACTAATGGGGAAGCTATTGGAAAACCCAGGCTTCCATTAGTTCAGGAAGAAGAAACCAGTCCTGAGCCCCAAGCAGTTCCTGGCATGGGGCTGTTAGTGTGTCTTGTGCCTCTGTAATGGGGAGCAGGGACATGAGTTGATATCTGCAATTTCTATTCAATGTGTGCTTTGCTGGATAACAAATAAGAGATATTAAGCACTTGTTAAGAGTCCAGGACCTCGGGGTATAAACACTGATGCATAGAGGGACAAAGGACTCTACTATGTGGTAGACGTGTGTCTCTATCAAGATGTGCAATTTGGAAAATCGCCTCGAGTGCTAAGCCTGTTTCTTCTGCCTTTCAGAACTCACCAGATTTTGCTGTCACTAGACTGCACAGCTGGCACTGTGTGGGGATTCCACCCCTAGGTGTGCCAATGACAAAATAAAGGTGCCAAATACACCCCCAAGGATTCCACAGGGCTTGCTGTTCCTGGAACTTGTCTCCCTATAAGTGATCAATGGCACTTAAAAATAGCAATAAATATTATTTTTCATATAAAAAAACAATGTCACCTTAAATATTACAACAATAAAACAGAGAGCCTCGAAAGTTTGTCACAGGCCGGAAGCTCCATTCAACCTGACACGTGCAGTAAAGAGTCATCACAGAGCAAGATGGTGGGCGCTCCACCATCTGTATCTGCTCCACGGCCTTGGCCTTGGTAAACTGTGGAGACATCTTCATCCCTGGCTGCCACCTTTCCACTCTCACTGTAGGTAAAGCTCTGCATGCCACCTGGCTGGCAGTTTCTAGTCTTTGGAAGCCAGTGACGGTGGCTCACACCTGTGCTACCAACATGAGTGAGGCTGAGGCAGCAGGTTGCCATGCTCTCCGTATCCATGTGGACTGTATTGTGAGTTCCAGACCAGCTTGGGAGGCTCTGTCAAGAAAGAACATGGGGTGGGGTAGAATACGAATGAATCTGACAGGGCTTGGGACAACTTCCTTCTTTCTAAATCAACAGTATTCTGTAGGTATGATTTTCTGATGTTTTACTTGCCCTGCTGAAGGTGACTGGGTTTTATTTTTTATTGTTATAAAGTAAATATGCAAGAGTTTGAGTTACTGTGACCATGTGAGGGTACATTTTGCTGTCACTCAGAATAGTGGAGGTGTGGCTGCTTCTGTCCAGATGTGTCTGGCGCTAGGGTTCCTAAAATGTGGGGCTAAGTGTTTACTTAGGTCCTTGTGATGGGGAAGGCATGGCTGCAGGAGTGCGGGATTGCGGGTCACACCGTATCTGCGGTTAGGAAACAGTTGACAGGAAGTGAGGTGCCCAAGCTATAGGACCTCAGGTCCCACCCCCAGGTACCTATTTCCATCATCTAGGCTCCTAAATGGTTCACAACTTTCTGGAACAGTACCATCAGCTGGGGCCAACTCTTCAAACACACGAGCCTAGTGGGTGCATTCCACATTGAAACCACCACAGCTTCCCACCACTTGGGTATCAGGCCACCACTTAAGGCCACGCTCACTTCCAGGCAGCCACTTTGCTCTGGTGCATCCCTGCACACCTGCCCAGGAGATGGCCCAAAGACTGATGGCCTTTCCCGATTAACAGGGGCATCAACATTTCTTCGCAACCGTTAGGTTACCAGGATATTTTCCACCCATTTCTACTCTCAGCAGCACCTACCAAGTTCAAGTTGTGAGATCTGTGGCTTAGGACACAGGAGCCTCTGTGTTCTGTAACAGGTCAGGGACAGTACTGAGACTTCCTCCTATAAATGGTCGGTCATAATTGTCAACTTGCTTGGAGTGAGAAGCATCTGTGGGATAGTAAGGCAGGCTTCTGGGTTTCCAGAAGGGACCAACAAAAGGACCAGAGCAGCTGTGACTAGAGGCTGTGGCACCAATCCCTAGGCTGGGAGCCCAAATGGATTAAAAGGATAAAAGGGAGAGCCTCCAGTGCAGGCAGGGTCCTGGCTGGGCCGCTCTGGTGTGCCTCATCATACCCGTCATGGTGGGATGAGGCCTCTGAGAGCATGAGCCGAAGTGAGCTCCTGTCCATGGGGGACGTTGTCTCAGGTGTTTTGTCATTCAGGGCAGAGAGAAGCACAAGCTCTCTGTGAGCCACAGCGGGCTCATCGGAAAGTCTACTGGGAAATGACCCATCTGGCTGCACGGTCCCTTCTCTCTCTCTCTCTCTCTCTCTCTCTCTCTCTCTCTCTCTCTCTCTCTCTCTCTCTCAGTCTCTCTCTCTCTCCTCTCTCTTTAATTTTTTCCTTCTTTTTAAAAATATATTTTATTAATTTATTCATATTACATCTCAATTGTTATCCCATCCCTTGTATCCTCCCATTCCTTCCTCCCTCCCATTTTCCCCCTACTCCCCTCCCCTATGACTGTGACTGAGGGGGACCTCCTCCCCCTGTATATGCTCATAGTGTATCAGGTCTCTTCTTGGTAGCCTGCTACCCTTCCTCTGAGTGCCCCCTGGATGGGGAGGCTTGGTGGCACTCAGCAGTCCCTTCTCTTAATGCTCCACCAACATTCGCCTACTAGTCTTTAACAGGATCAGAGAAATTATCACTCAATAGTCCCATTCCCCGAAATGTAGCCAGGGATGAAAATAGAGAGCACGGTCCAGCAGAGAGTCCACCAGCACGTTCAGAACCAAGAAGGAAAACAGCCCACCGAGAACTGTCTGCCCCGGGGAAGATGGCACCCTCTTTCTGCCACAAGCACCTGAGAGTCGCTGGTGCTTCTTTATCGAGAGTGACGGGGCCATGATAGCTTCCCTGGATCATGGACCTTGGGTTCAATGCTGCTAACTGGCTGGCTCTCCTGGGAGGGATGTGGATCTGGGGGAGGGAAGACACTCGGATGATCTGCTGTAGAGGCCAAGACCAGAGCAGACCTTGGTCCTCCTGCAGCCGTAAGACTGTTGACCCTGAGTAACCCCACAATTGCGTGCCTCCATGTAACTCTGTCCAACATTTTATTGTTTTCTTTTACAGGTGAGTAAAAGGTGCTCACTCTTATTTCCAGTGTTCCGAGAAGCAATCAAACACTGAGAGATAAACACATTCATGAGGATTTATGGTGCTGCCATTTGCAATGAGTTGGGTAGCAATATTTAGAATTAAATATCATCCGATCGGTAGCTGCAAGGAAATGCCTGCCCTTACTGCCTGGATGTGTCATGGGCTAGATACCAGCTACGTGTTGAAGGGCACAAGCTTCAGCAAGACGTGGCTGTTCACAGTGAGAGGCTCCGGTTGGGTTCCTGATGCACAGCAATGCTAAGGAAGAACAGAGGAGCAGAGGGGACATGCCCTTCTCCGCACTGAGTCCAGCACAGTGGCCATGGGGCCTCACCCCTGACTGAGCCCCAGCATGGTGCCCAGGTGCTGAGAGGAGTAGGCGGTGGGTGTGTGAGCAGAGAGGAAGGTAAGGACCACGTGGGGAGGGGTGGGCGCAGCAGCGTTCTTTCACTGAAGACGCTGGGGGATGGAACTGGGGGCGTCCTGATTGCTGAGGAGGAGAACCAGCCCTAGTTAGGTGACTAAAGAGCATGGTGACCCACATGTCTGCAGAGGACTTTGTGAGGAGCCGGGAGGCAGGCAGCACTGAGTGTTGGCTCCCTCTAATCCCATTAGTGGAGAAGGAAGGCATTTTCACAGCCACAGGTTTTCAAAAGCCTGGATTGTTCTCCTCTGACTTCACTCTTCCGTGGGGCTGGGTGCGCGCGAGCTATAATGAGACCTTTTTCTAAGTACTGATTCGTCCACCGAGCTGGGGAAGTCGTCAGGTGCCCATTGTGCACGCGAAGACTCCTCTTCTTTCAACAATGGCTCTGATGAAGCCGCTAGAAAGTTCTTATGAGCAAGAAAAGGGCTTCCAGCCCTGGCAGGCGAAGGGGGGGAGGAAGGCTATAAAAGGGCTGCACACCTCCAAATCACCCTTCAGGCTCCACAAAGTGGAGGCAGGAAGGGGGAGTTTGCCTCCTGAATGTCAAGTACATGGCTGGTCAGTCCAAATGAGCCCCTGGAGAGAGAGATTAAGGGAGGAGGGGTGGAGGCAGCTCCGCCAGGCAGCCTCTGGTATGCAGGGCCAGACCAGCTGGGATTAAGCTGTGGAGCTGTGAGTTTCTCATGCTCAGATAAATAGCCAGTGGTGCAGAGCCTCTGGCCTCCAACTGGGCCAGCTTCTAGACCCAGCTCACAGTGCCCTTACAGGGAACAGTATAACTGTGCCTCCTACTGGATCCTGAGGAGGACAAAGAGACTCCCAGATCCACCACCAACAGCATCCTGATCCGACGCAAAGCCATTTGGTGGGTAACTGATGCCCAGGTTATGCGCGGGGTAGAAAGAAGAGATAATTAATTTTGCGTCTACTCAGCTGAGCTCAGTGCTGTACTGATTCGGATTCATTGCCTCCCAGGCCATGCTTGTTGTTTCCCACATGAGTGTTGGAATCAGATCAAGACTGTGATGACATCGCCAGTATCAAAACGCTTCCGTGACAGTTCTTATTGAGAAGCAGTTAGCTTCTGCCTTCCCTCAGGTTTTCACATACTCACCTCTCCCCCAGGTCTTCCTTAGTACATCCAATGAGCAATTCTCCTGTGTCTGTGCACATGAAACAAACCTCAACTATTAACATCTTTCATCTGGAACATTCTTTTAACATCCCCTTTTTGCTCCAGTTCATTTGCTTGTTGAAATACTATCCATTCCAAGTCCCATGAGCTCTCTTCCTGCGTGAGGTCTGCATCAGATTGCAAGCATCTTTCCTCTCCCTGGAATGCTCATAGGACCTTTCCTGTCTCTTGCGGTCCTTCCTATTGAGCCTTTTATTATAACCCTTTGGGTTTTGTTGAGTCCTCTGGAGTGGTGGGGTGACACATATGTACCACCTCTCTGGGTTACTTGTGTTCCCTGGGGCAACTTCCTTGACTATCATGAGCTTTCCTCAGAACTCTGATAGCACCCAGCGACAGGAAACCGTATTTTAGTCCACTTCTACCTAAGAACAGACAGCTTCCTAAACTCAATGACTGCCTTGGCAGGTGGCCCCACACACCCACCACTGGTGCCTGGCCTCACCCTGCCGCACTCATAAGTCTCACCAAGATGGTCCATGCCAGAACTGGGAGGTGATGGCATTACCAAGTAAGCAAATGTAAAAATGCTTAGTAACTCAGCAGGCCCCGCTAGCTATGAGGGGGCAGAGAAAGAGCAGATCCCAAAATTATGATAGCCCAGGGAAGGGATGACCATTCGGAGGCAGCTGAGACAGGGTCTCTCTTGGACCTGTGTTTTCTGTGCTGTTTAACGGCTGAGCAGAAACTCCAAGATTAAACCACACCAGCCTCACGTGCCGTTCTTCCAGGCAATTACAGTAGCTGTCAAAGGTTTCAGAGCCAACATCTGACCCGACCCTTTCTAAATTACTCAGAAGTGGCATTTTAATGAGAAGCAGGCAGAAGAGTGTGTGTGTGTGTGTGTGTGTGTGTGTGTGTGTGTGTGTGTGTGTGTGTGTGTCCAGATATTTTATGGAGAAATTGACAGTTCCCCTGCCTGTCCATAATATGTAGGTGAGAGGGAGCAGAGCCCAGGGCTGCAGACCTCTGCTTGCCACTGCTGCTCTCTGCCTCTATTGGCTGCAGCATCTCAGAGCAGGGATGAGCATGTCTCCTTGGCTGGGTGTAATGATCTACAATGTTTTGGGGGTAACTCATTTACCAATTCTAGTTAGTACCCCCCTTTTCTTCATCTCAGCCTATTCAAGGTAAACTTCTGAGTGCCGAAGTGGCCTTCAGCATGTTAATGAAGGTGTGCAACTTTCGTCGTTGCCAAATCTACAGTCTATTCAGTGATCCAGAGGCAAAGCCACAGCTTCTGGCAGCCTCTGACCATCCCCTCTCTTCTTGGACCCTGGCAGTAACTAGTAACTTTCTGTGTCTATTTGCCTATTCTCTATATCTCATGCAAACTGAGTGTTGTCTGTAGCTGGCTTCCTCCAGTGAGCATATTTCTGAGTTGAGATATTGGAGTAGATGGCCTATGAGACAGACTTTGCTTGTAAGTTCAGAGTCCCTAAGATGATCATTAGAAGTGCTCATAATGCTCATGAATATGGCTTGTTATTATAATCATAGCATCAGTATGTGTGGTACCCACACGTCACAGCTAACCAGAAAAGGAGCCAAGAGCTTTGCTGTTGGTTGTCATGGGAACTTGATGTCCAAATCTGGTTAGTTTCATTTCCCTGAAGTCTCCACCTTAAATTTGTTATCATCTGACTGAACAAAGCGCCATCATTAGGGTAGTCCAAGGATCTAATCTTCTACCAGAACCCAACAGCAAAACTTTCATTAGGTGAAGTTAAATTCTTTGCTATATAACGTTTGTCCATGCTGGGACCAGTATCAGTATTCATTTCCTTGTCAGAGTGAACTGAGGTTCATTGTAGTGATTTACCATGTTTTCGTAGACCTCGGAATGTCTATAGTCATCCTCATCCAAAGGGGACGGTTCCCTACTCACCCTCCCCAAGAAGCTCAAGTCACTTACATAAAATGACATTAGCATACAACCACACATGGCTCTCCATGACCCTTAAATCATCTCTATATTATATACATTGTCTACAATAATGTAAGTGTCCTATCAGCAGGCAGCACTGTTTATAGAAGAAGGGTGTCTGTACATGTTAAACACGCATGTAACCATTACCAGTAGTGCAGGAATGAGACTTGAGGCTGATCACATAACCCAGCTAAGGAGACAAGGACCTGTGACAGGATACGAGGCTATGTATCACACCATTCACATGAGTCCAGGGTAGTACCTGGTACATGAAAAATTTAAGTTTTACTCTGGTCATTTCTAATTTTTTTCCAAATATTTTTGCTTGGTGTTTTTTTGAACCTTTGTTTATTGAACTTGTAGTTGTTGTAGAGTGCTGGCTTGTATTGATATGAGCACCCATGTAGTTGTAGAGTGCTGGCTTGTGTTGATATGAGCATCCGTGTAGTTGAGTGCTGGCATCTATGGCTTCAGTTCTCTTAGATTTGCTCTGCATCTACAGTAGCTGTTTAAGTCAGTAACTACTGGACCGCTTCTTAAGATGCTCACATCATTTAATAGCACATTATTATTATCATTATTATTTGTAATTGTCCTATGTAGTTTTATCTATAACAATTTATGATTATAAGTTGTAGTGGGCAGCATTTAATGCTTATTGTCTATTTATTCATCTTTATGGAGAGATGTCTCCTCACTCAATTGTCCATTTGCTTTGAGTTGTGAGAGTTTTTCATGTATTCCGACTGTAGGCTTCTTGTCAGAAATTGTCAGCATCTTTTTTCATTCTGTGAGCTATCTTTTCACTTTCTTGGTAGTATTCATCAGAGCATACAGTTTCAGCATTTCAGTTTAATTGTTCTGTATATTCTTTCCTTTTGTTTTAGCATGATATTTCAGAAACCGTTGCCCGATCCAGAGCTGGGAAGGGTTATGCCCACACTGTTCTCCAATAAGTTTAGCTCTGATGCTGCTGAGGTTTTAATCCAGTTCAGATAATTTTGGATGTGGTGTCAGTGGCTTCATGTTTGTGCATGTGGCCGTGCAGTTATTGTCTTGGGACTGTGTCTTGAAAAAGCCATTTTCTTTTTGTTGAATTGTTTCTTGGCTTCCTTGTTAAGTCAATTCACCATAAACTCAAAGCTATAGCTCTGAACTTTACATTTCTTTCCATTGACCCATGCGTTTTTTGTTATATTAATGTCATGCTGTCTTAATTTTTGTAGCTTCACATTATTTTTTGAGTTTGTCTATAGTGGTAAAATTAAAAAGTATGAGACCTCTAATTTTTTTTCTTTTTCAAGATTTTTTTTTTTACAGATTCTGGATTTCTTGCAACTTCTAATAATCCATATGTTAATTTTTGGGGAGAAAAAGGCAAATGAGAGGCTTGGGTAGGAATTGCATTGAATCTGTAAATTGTTGGGATGTGCTCTTTGTTGACAATAACAAGTCGATAGGCCACAAACATGGGTTGTTTTCCCATTTGTTTGGGTCTACCTTAATGTCTGTCAGTAATGTGTTTCTGTTTCTAATTTACAAATCTTTTATGTCTTTTGTTAATTTATTCCTCGGTATCTTATTCTTTTGATGCTATTGTCAATGGGATTGTTTTCTTGATTTCATATTTGAACTGTTCACTATGTGTGTAGCTCTTGCAATGTGATTGCCTGAATCAGAGGAGGTAAAAGAGGAACAGGTTTACCCAAAGCCAGCACTGAAGGAGACAGAGGAGACACATCCCCTTCTCAGGGAGTCTCATGGCACAGAAAGCGTCAATGAGAGAAGAATGTGAAGTTCAGAAGGAAGGTGCTTAAGATGCCCATGACTGGCACATGGTATGACACAGTCTTGACCTGTGGCATCCCTGGGGTCTCCTTTCCTCTTTTGAAGTCTGTGAAGGTAGAGAGAACCTCAATGGGACCCTCTTACACACTGCTGAAACTATTTATAGATATTGTATGTATCTCAATATTCTTCTATGAAAGATCATGTTACTTCTTCCTTGGAGTGTATAACTTTTATTATTTTTTCTTGTCTAATTGCTCTGGCTGTGAACTCAACTATGATGCTGAATAGAAGTGACAAGAGTAGGTTTCCTTACCTTACTATGGATGTCATGGGTAAAGGATCCAGTCTTTTGCCATTAAGTATAATAGTGCTTGTAACTTTTGCTTAGATGATCCTCATCAGGTTGAATAACTTCTCTTCTAGTGTTTGCCAAGTGGCTTCATTTTCTCAGTGTGAAAGAGTATTGAATTTTGTCAGTAACATTTGTAATTACTATGACAATCATGTGGTATACTTCCTGTATTCCTTTAATACACTGTGTTGCATTGGTTTTCTTTGGTGAGTTAACTTTACAACTGAGACAGATACACTGTGCTCGTGGTACCAAACATGGAGATACTCTTGAGAGCTTGGGATGCCAAAGGTGTCAGCTTTAACTGTGTGTGTGTGCATGTGTGCGCATGTGTACATGTGTGTATGTGTGCATGTGTTGATGACGTATGTGTGCATGTGTGTGTTTTGTGTACCTCTATGTGTGTGTATGTGTTGTGTACCCATGTGTGTATGTGCATG
This sequence comes from Acomys minous, assembly GCF_964271855.1. NCBI lineage: Eukaryota > Metazoa > Chordata > Mammalia > Rodentia > Muridae > Acomys > Acomys minous. The sequence goes on along the minus strand of NC_140483.1, from coordinate 1,923,480 downwards.
CATACGTATGTGTGTGTATGTTGTGTATCTGTATGTACAGGTATCACTGTGCACACATGGCTGGGTCAGACATCATTTTCAGATGTCTCTGTCGCTGTCTAGCTCATTTTTTGGGACAAGGTTCTTTGTCACTGGACCTGCAGAGCTACTTTGGCAGACTGGCTGAGATCGCCTGATTAGCAGCTCCCGCCCTGGAATTACAAGCACATGCTGCCCCACCTGGGTTAAGTGTCTCTGGGGACCTGAACTGCTCATGCTTGGGCAGCATACACTTACTGATGAGCCATCTTCCTGAGCCCAGGGTGTCTTCCTGCTTTAGTTGTAACCATCACTGCTTCACTCATGGAGTCTGCACCATGTGGGTGTGTGGATACAGTAACCTTGTCCCTTTGTCTCTGTGCCCTGAGACTAAGCATTATGTGGGTCATAGTGTAGATATGCATCCTATTCTTTAGAATGATTCAACTCATATGCATGCAGCAATTTGTAAAACAAATGCTGCCTTTTTGAGCTCTGGGTTCTGGAAGATTGTGAAGTAAGGGCCCAAAGAGGCAGCTGTGTCACACAAACACTGGGGCTTCAGTGAGCACAGGTGATGAAATTCTTCCTCCTGGTTGTTCAGATTGATTTAGAGTGAAAAACAGCAACTGAATGCAGTGAGCAGCAGTTTTCTTTAAGGATACTTAATCTGCTGCCTCTCTGTATGTATCTGAAATGCCAGATCGAAAGCAATCATTATTATTCCATTATGTGGCTTTTAATGGATTTTCTCAGCTCTGCATTTGTAAGAATGATGTCAACCCTGACTGTATTATTCCTCAATGTCTTGTGCTGCCCACAGCCCATGGCAAAGGTCTAATTAATATGTGTCGAATAAATAAATCAACTAGCATTTTTTTTGAGAATTTTACACTATAGTCAAGGATGGCTTAGAACTTGGTATGTAGCCCAGGCTAGCTTCAAATGCTTGGCAATTCACCTGCCTCTGTTTCCTGAGTACTGAGGTATAGAAGTGTGCTACTACACCTGGGTTTAGAGAGCGAGAGTGAACGAGAGATGGATACTTTAAAAGAGAACCATGGAGCGAGCCTTTCTCTAAGGATCTGAATAATCTAACTTATTAGTCTTGAATCAATGCTCTCTCCCTTTTCATCCCTTTACTGGAATTACCCAGAAATCATCTGACCCTAGCTTTGCTCACTCCAAGTTCCATCCTTGCACCATGGAACCTTCGGTTTTTAGTATGGATCAGGTGTCACTAAGGAGACAGCTGTTGGTAAAGCGCTTTTCCACACAAGCATGAGGAGATGAGTTTGGATGCCTAGCACTCTCGTAAAAAGAAAGGCAAGACAGCACACTCCCTGGCCAGTCAGTCTAGCAAATCAGTGACCTCCAGGTTTAAGGAGAGACCCTGTCCTAAAACACAAGGCAGGGAGACTTGGTCTTTGACCTCCATGTGTACACACACAAAACACATACACCCACATTCACAGCATGCACATATACATGTACAAATACATGTACAAACACTCTCCAAACAACCCCATCCTAAGACAGACTGAGTGTTAAGGCCCAGGTGTTACAGTTCAGTTGTGGTTTGCACTCTCAAGGTTTACATCCCCCAAGCCTGATCTCATGTTAGCAGCCCTGAACGGTGCTGGGAACTTTTTAAGAGGCAGCACCCACTTGGGAGGTAATTGGATTCTGTTTCCCTTTGTGGAAAGATGAATGTTGGACTCATGAGAAGCTTGAGTCTCACAGGAGTAGACGATGTTCTGGTCCCTGTTTCTCCTCTCACGATGCAACTTCTCCTGCCTCTCCTCTCTCACTGCAGCCTCTGTCTTTCTCACACTTCTGCCTCATGATGCCTCTGCCCAAATGCTCTCACCTTCAGAACTGTGAGCTGCGAAGCACTCAGCTTCTTCCATTATGGCAACATAAAACAAAAAACAAAACAAAACAAAACAGAACAGGAGCTCAGTGTCCACTCCAGATCTCAACAACAACAACAACAACAACAACAACAACAACAACAACAACAACATCATCATCATCACCTACACATACATCAGATACACACATAAGAAGGTGAACCCCTGTTAAATGAATGGATTTAACCTGAATTAGGAAAATAAACATTGAGTAAAGGAAATTTATGGAGGGAAAACACAAGAAAATGCTTAAAGGCAGAGACAGCAGAAGAGCTGACGAATGCTCATGGGCATCTGAAGGCACAGTGACAGGGACTGGGTATATGTGGGAGAATTCCATAGAGCAAAAGGCCTGTGGCAGGGGTGGGGTGCGGGTGGCAGGGGTGGGGTGTGGGTGGCAGGGGTGGGAGGTGGCAGTGACAGACAAGCAGATAGATGAGAGAGGACTGATTATGTCAAATGGATCATGTAAATCATGTAAATACCAGGTCCCCAACCCTATAACCTGAAGTGGAGCCTGTGTGAATTCTGGAGAACCTTAGTCCAAGGCTAAAAGCCTGAGCAGTTGGAAAGTGGTCACTGCTGGGCAAGCCCTGGAGTTGCAACACCCAGTGGCAAGGGAAGAGTGTCTCAGCTCCAGAAGAGAGTCGGAACTCCTCTTCCCTCTGCCTCACGTTATCCAGGCTGACTGGGTGGCGCCGTCAGTATTGGATATGAGTGGCTATTTCTCATTAAGTCCACTGATGGTCTCAAACTTCTTCCATTGATGCTCTGGGGAACACCAGAAATATTGCTTCCCCGGCTTTCTGGGGACTCCTTAACCCACCAAATTGGGGTCTAAAATGAACTATCACCCTAGCGGCTCTAGAGCAAAACTGGGCTGTGCAGAATGAGGGGAAAGCAGAAGGCAGGCAGGCTTTCCTACAGCCCAGTGTTACAGTTACCTAGCACCGAGGAAAGGCAATTTTACTTAACTAACTTGGGCTTGCTTTTTCTTCCCTGAGAAACACCCTGGGGAGTCTTGTTCTAGGACAGTGGCAACAATGGGATAAGACAGGCTTTCCTGTCCAGTCGCTCTGCAGAGAAAGTGATTGACAGAAAACAATTGGAACATCTTCCTGGTGCAGATGGGCAGTGCGCCTTGCTTCGGGTGGCTCCACGGGGCCTAGCACATTGGAGACAGTTCCAGGATCACCTCAGAACTGTCTTAGGGAATGGAGAAGTTGGCTGAGAAGGGGGATGGCATATGGACAAGCTGGCTAAGCGGCTCTCAAGAGAAAACTCAGGCTGTGTGCTGGTGATCTTGTGAACAAAACTCGAAGGGCAGTGGCCTGATTGGGGTAGCACAGAGCAAATGAAAACTGATGGAGGATTCACAGCATGGTGACACCAGGAGCTCTGCAGGAGCCCAGCGTGCTAACACTCTTTCCTTTTCCCTCACTTTCTTTCCCTGCAGATTAAGCATTCTCCATCTTTGTTTGTGCACATTTCTAGTGTAAGGAATCCGAAAAGACAACTTGAAAATTGCCTGAAGAAAGAGCACATTGTTTGTGCAAATCAAAGCAAAGGACACAATGGGATGGGAAGGCATCACCCGGCCTCCTACCACGTTGCCGTGCCTGGGACAGGCAGACAGAGCTGGATGGGGCTGGGGTCCGAGGGGAAGGGCCATGACTTTGTTCTCGTTTGACTTGTGGGCCCTGAGAGAAATGCAGCAAGATAGCAGAAGGGATTGCAGCACCTTTTACCTAGATAAGGAATCGGGAAGATGATAATGTGTTTAAATGGCTTTTCTTTCCTCTTCTTCAATAGATTAAAGCTGACACTGAGAAATCTTTTAAGCATAGCTCCCTTGCACCCCTCTCCTACTTCTGTCTTGTTTGGTTCAGCTGTTCTAACAAAGCAGCGCCCTGTGTGCACAGGTGCAGCAGGCAGGCATTTCTAAGGGTGCAGGAGGTTGAAGGCCAGGGTGGCTGGGTTAAACCGTGTTTAGGTGCTATCTTTCCTGGCATCTTCATGTGACAGGAGGAGGGTGTCCGACCTATGGGGTGGCTCTAATCCTATTCAAGAGGGCCCCGCCCCTGTGACCTAATGTCCACTGTCATTATATTAGGGGTCATCATTTCAGCACCAGGACCTGGAAGAGACACACACCTTCAAGCTACTGCAGCAGCCCCACTCACAGACTGTTTGAGACGTCTTGGGGCTCAGCCTTAGGTCCCACCACCGCCAGTGGGAAGTGGCAATTCCTGGATCTATTGAAATTCCGAGGCATTGCCTTCTGCTTTAAACATTCATTTTAGAGCTTCTATCCAGCTGGCTCTGAGTACCGATGCTTCCCAGCTATTGTGTCTTGTCTGTGGCTTAGGCCGTCCTAGGTGCCGGAGACAACTGCTTTAGACCTCGGCCACTGGTGAGCTATGTTCCCTCAATTCCTACCCCTTCGGTTTGAGTTTAGGGTTTTGTGTTTCCACTGCGGTCGCACCCTTCCAGGATGAGAGGACACAGAAAGAACGGTGGAGGGCTGCTTCTCTGCAGCACCTACTGTGTGCGCAGGGCTTTCCGCTGGGGCAGGGAGCTCTCCTTGGTCTTGTAAATGGAACCTGAGGTCTCCCAGCAGGAATAAGAGGCTGGAGAACACGTCCAGCCACAGATGCATTAATTTAATTTCACGGCCTGGCATCAGCTGCTCTTCTGCACTTAAAAGGGACATTTGCACCCGTCTGTCATCTCTCCCTTTCATTTTAAAATCTCTTTGCTCTTCTTTCTTTCCTTTCACTCCTCCCCCACCACAACTTGATGAAATAATGGGACACATTTAAAACCCAAGCCTGCAATTCAAATTCTGAAGCAATGTGATTTTGTTCCACTCCAAGTCAACCAAAGGGTGTCTTGGGAGTAGAAATCAAGGGGCCAAACAAAAGCCAGCTAGGAGAGGGAAGATTTGAATGCAAATGAACCTCTTCAACCTATTTGAAACAACCTGCTGTGAACCGGGCCCATTATCACCTTGTTAGGTTGTCAGCTGGAGTGGCCTGGTGGGGCTGTAATGGGGAGAAAGTGGCTGGGACCCTTTCCCAGCCCCAGCCCTGAGGTATTTATTCCTCCCTATGCACTTCTAGGACCCATGGGACAAGGGTAAGAGTCTCTCAGAAGAAAGGGAAGGTGGGAGAATCAACGTAATTCAACTTCTTAAGTGAGGGGAGAAGAGAGCTCCCAGCACATCTTTCTGACTAAAGTAATGTAGACATTAAATCATGCAGACCTGGAAATAGATTTGGGGGGCCACGCCCGTGTGTTTGCATCTCCTGCTTCTGGGTACAGTTACTTGAAATTAGTGAAAGCACAAAACATATGGAGGGCTGCACGCGAGAATCTCAACCCCTGTGAAACAAGCTTGCACACGGCTTTCAAAACGTATGTTTTCTGTGCTGGGAGAGAGAGCTCAGGGGGCAAAGCATTTGCTGCACAGGTGTTGGGATCCCTAGAGCCCACAGAGAGGCAGCACCTGGGACCCCAGCCCTCCAGTGCAAGAAGGGAAGAGGAGAGAGGAGGCTCCATGGGAACCTCTGGGCCAGCAGTGAACAGTCAGAGACCCAGCTACCAAAAAGATGGATGGGGAGTGCAGACACTCAGTTGTCCTGTGACATGACAATGCCTGAAAAGACATGTACACACACACAGACACACACACACACACACACGTACGCACGCACCCATGCACAAACAAGGGTTTAAAAGAACGGAAGAAGAAGAGTTGTTTGGATGAGGAGATGCTTCTAGAATCTGCCTAGTTTCTTATCTCTGTAGTGCTCTGTTGAGAGCTGAGCTAGTGTCTTTAACCCAAATACCTGACATGCAGTTGCAGAGAGGTTGTGCTGGCGACATTGTTTATTCTTAGATAGTAACAATTTCAGAAACCCCATCCTTAGGCAATATTTGTTTTCTATGCTAAACATGAGACAAATATTATATTTACTTTTCTGTACGTACATGGAGGAGCCTCACTGACTTTAATTAGAGATGCCTAGAAGACTGCGTTGTGGTAAAGGACTCTCACAGGAGTCGGGCAGGGACATCTTCAGGGCCAGGCTTGACTAGGTTGGACTAACTTAGCGCTGAGGCACTCCTGATTTAGAATCTGCATGGATAAACAATACGGCAAGAAAAATGGAAAACAGCATTGACCATAGAGTTACTACAGAGGCTGAGAAGATAGTGCACCCATGTTTTCCATGAGGCACCCTGCCAACTCCCAGCCACAATTCTTTGAAAGCATTTTGGAATTATCCTGTCACCATTACCCACACAGATGTAAGTGTTTTTGTTCCCAGTAGGATGATAGATTCATGATCTGTTAAGGTTGACAGAATGTTCCTGAGCTCTAGGTCTGCTTAAATGCCAAGAAGAGATAAATAGTCCAAGGGTATGTGTTGTGGACCTTATTTTGGGCTGAACTCAGGGACTGAGATTTACAGAACAAGAACAATTGCTTTGTCTTTCTGTCAGGGTGAACAAATATGTAGTAAATAACCACATTATACTTAATTTTATAAAAGTGCAAAGTGGGTGCAAATTTTTGTAGGTGTATAAATGGTGTAATGAAAGTGCTAACCAAGATGGTCTCCGTACTCTCTTTCCCAGAGAGCTTTTTTTTCACTGCTTTTTGTTGGCAGGACCCCCAGTGCTAATTCCACCCCCTGCTTTTCTTAAGGAATATGGAAACGTCCCAGGGACAGCTGCGCTCTGCTGCTGGCTGGCGAAGGAGCTTGCAAGGTTAATGAACACCCACAAGGGTGGAGAGCAAGCACTCTGCACTCACGAGGAGGGCTGCATTCTCTTCTCAGAGGTGATGATGGTGAGGAAGGTGCCTGGTGATCCAGGGGCAGATGAGGCTTGCAGCTTCTCCCGCCTCAAATGCTTATTAAAATTCATTTCCATTCAAATAGCCAAACCGCGACTCTCATCATCAAACAAGCACGCGCCGTACATATTTAACAGGCAGGAGACCCGGGCCGAGTTCACGTCTTTTTGAAGTGAAGGCTTGTTCTCTAATGAGGGTCCACACTTATCTCTGTATGGAAATTTCTTCCCCCTCTCCATCCCCCCCCCTCCATTCACTACTGTCCCAGTTCTGGGATCTTTGATGGGCAGTCCGGGTGCTTGTTATAATGATAATTCATATGGAGCAGAATGTAATCTCCTCCTCTAGTATAGCTCATCATAAAGGTGAAACCCTCAGGAGGGCAGGCTGGGAATGAACAGGTTTACAGTGTTTTTATTGTCTGCTTGTTTAGTTGGTTTTTCCTCTAAGAGAGGCAGAGGCAGTGTGTAACTAGCTTCCTAGCTTCTCTAGGCTTTGGCATCACCCTCTGTTCTCAGACCTGGTGACTGTCCCTTTGGGATCCTGTGACCCACACACAGAACAGCTCCTACAGTTAGGAGCCCAACCCACCCACCGTTGTTACTAAGGAGCCAAATGGTGAAATGCAAGTGGGATGTACTTCCGTGGTCTGATATTTTATACCCATTACAGTAGCACTGACACCCATTATAGGAACACTGGTCCATTGCCAAAAGAAGAAATCTGCCTGTGGGTAGAGCACTGTCATTCTTTCCTCCCTTGAAAATTAATAGAGCTTGGGCTGGAGAGATGGCTCAGAGGTTAAGAGCACTAGCCGCTCTTCCAAAGGTCTTGAGTTCAATTCCCAGCATCCACATGGCAGCTCACAACTGTCTGTAACTCCAGTTCCAGAGGATCTGACACCCTCTCACAGACATACATGCAGGAAAAACACCAATGTAAATAAGATAAATAAATTCTAAAAAAAAAAAAAAGAAAATTAATACAGCTGAGTTATCCAGTCACCTAGCCAAGGAACTGCTCCTCAGGAAGATGTTTTCCTTAAGCCATGTTAGAGATGGGAGGAATAATTATCCTTTTAGTAAGATGGTGTAGTTTTGCTCCCCAGACTCCCCCCAACATGGTGTGATCCCTGTGTGCCCACCATGGTTTTCTAGGGTTTCTCACCTTTCTGACCCAGAGAGACATAGAATTTCCTTTTTCTTCTCTTCTTTCTTCTTCTTCTTTCTTCTTCTTCTTCTTCTTCTTCTTCTTCTTCTTCTTCTTCTTCTTCTTCTTTAATGTTTATCTAAAAATACTTTCTCTGGTACTTTGGGCTTTATTGCTCTTTCTCTGAAGTTTCTTTCTCCACTACATTTTGTAAAAATTTTGAAAAAATTATGATTGACCTCCATGCCCAATTCAAACAACATGGCTCCTTTTCTCCCTCATAAGCCCCCACCTATGAGTTTACAATAAGCTTCTATTTAAAACTTACCCTCTGTACTTCTGTGAATTTTCAACAAAAGCCTTTGGTTTGGGGGCAGCTTTGTTAGTCTTTGAGCCATCAGGGACCCTAATCCTTCTATCCTTTCTCTCCCATCTAGTGTAAGGGAGGATGAGGGGGGAAAGGGACTAAAAAGGGAGGTGATGGGCTAAAAGGTGTACTCACCAAGACAGGAAAGATAGTGGAGTACTTTCTCCATGATTACCAAATATGTATGGACTAGACATTGTAAACATAAATCTTTATAACTCTTATAATTGTCCTTATTGCATATAGTTTACTAATGTTAGAGAAAAGGCTGTTTTTGTTTTGTTTTGTTTTACTAAAAGGAGGAAAAGTAGTGAGAGTTCTGGTTTCTTTAAAAACCCAGTTATGTTATGTGAATATGTTTTTGCTTTAGTCCTAGGTGTGGGATAAAAGGCTACTTTACAGCAGGTGATTAGGATTTGTGTCATGCACCAGCATGGTGTAATCTTTGCCAGTTACAGATAGCTTAGTTCTGTGGACTCTGGAGAAGGTATAAATTAGGGAGCCCTGAGAGAGCCTGAAGTGGCTGCTGCTCCCCCCACTGATGCTGCTGGTCCCTGCTGCTGTGTTTGCTATTGCTCGGCTACTGGGTTGCTAGATTCCTGGTCTGCTGGATTGTTGCATTGCAGGTTAGATGAAGATTGGGCTTGCCCCAAGGAACCGCAGTGGCCCTTATCAGTGGGAAGCAGTCCAAAGGTGTCCATGTCCCCTTTCCCCTCTAACTTTCTTTCTCACCTATCTAGTGTTGGGGGATTTGGAAGGGACTGAGGTAGGGAAAGGTAGTAGGTATAAGAACCCAAGTAAAATAGCTAAAAAAAAAAATATGCCTACAGGGACTTGAATTCCCCAAGCCAAGAAAGGCTCCATCATTCTGAAAGAGGCCCTAATATTTCTGTATCAGAGATGTTGACCCCAGTTATGATGTGGCATGTAGAAGTTAGTCTGGCAAAGCTTACTTTATGCTTATTAAATACAAGGGATATGATTTTCTCAGAAGATTTGGAAATCTCAGAGATGGTAAAGAACAATACCAGCTGAGCTCCCAGGCCCGCAGGGAGAGGACCAGGCACCACCTTCTAGTGTGATTCACACAGTAAATTGTGGCAGTCTAACTAAAGACCAATTGGAATAAATTACAAATTACTGACTTTCTTTCTTTCCTTTTTTTTCTTTCCGTTTTTCTCAATTGAGTTTAGTTTTAAAAAGGAGAGGGGAAAAAAAAAGCAAAAGTTTTCATATCTAAAATAATCTTACTCCATCTTATGAGCTGAAAAATCTTTTTCTTTTTTTCATTTGTGAAAAGTCCCGATGGTGGAGAGTGGTAAAGGAAATTGGTTTTACAAAACATATGCTGAATAAAATATAAAACAAGTGAGATTTTTGGGTTAAGCAAAGAAAATATTTCTTGCTCAGGGTCTGCATCACGTGGTTTCTTTCTTCTGCTGAAACATATTGTGTCTCCTAATTTTAGAAATGTGATTATTTGTAAGAAGTTCATTTTGATGAAACTATGCCTATCTTCTTCCACAAAGGGATTGGGCAAGTTCAGAATGTTTTCTAATCTCCTCTGACTGGAGAAATAAGATGCTCACAGCATCCCTCAGTGGTCACCAGGAGGTCATTCTAACTCTCAGGAGCCACAAGAACCAGCTGGCCCAGCATAACATCGATGCCAACTGGTGATGGTACCCACTTCTTTCTGGCTCTGGCCACATTGCTTTACACTTAGGGAACACCGCTCACTGCTTGTTGAACAATAAGAATAAAGTAACCGGGATGCAGAATTATTAGTGCAGCTCTTTCAGTCTCATCAATATCTAGGTTGGCAAACATCCCCTTCTTATCTATAACAGGAGCCAACCAAGTTCCTGTGAAGGATTCCGGGAGAGGCGATAGGGGCGAAGCCATTTATGAGATTTATGAGAGCCAAAGGAAGGTGCTGTGCCCATCCGTCTTCTGTACTTTATTGGGAAAGGGCCCAGTGACTCTGCCTATCAGGATGTATCTGTGAAGCAGAGCCGAAGCCTTAAAGTAAGCAGAGGACGAGGGGACACACCTTAGGAGAAGAGGGAGGGATGGCGGCTGGAGTCGGAAGTGTACAAGACAGCCAGACACGCAGAGCACCAATCTGTGACTTTGTGCAGAAGCCCTCACTTCAGAAGGCTGTAGATCGGTGGATCTCGCTTCATTGGAAGCCATGGCTCCACACACTGAGGAACAGCAGCAAAATAATGATATGGGTCATGTGGGGCGCAAGTGTATGAATAAATAAATGGAACCACAGATTATGCAAAGAGGAAAATAAAAGCTGTTTAATTGAGAAATGGCACCAGGCAGCTAGCTGTGCAGCTTTGCTGTGAGGGGAGCTCTCTGGAGGAAACCCTGTGCTGTGGTAAGTGTCCAGAGAAACTGAGTTCAGAGGATGAGCAGATCTGGAGACACTTGCCTTGGAACTGTGCTCCCCAATGTCCTTCAAGGGTTTTGTTTTCATAGACTAGATGCTGACTTCTGGTTTCTTTTTGGCTCCCATTCTGCCTATCAGAATTGCTTTTAAGCCTCAGTTTTCAGTTTACAAGCTATGTGATCTCAGAAGATCTAATTTGTCTTCTTTGTGGCTTGGTTTGCCAGTAAAATGGAGATAATAATAGCCATTAGTACATAAATGAAACTTAATAATGGCTAAAGCAGTGAGATTGGTGCTCAATAATAAATGTTGGATGTTAATAGTACTTAGAAAAGCAGGTGACAGCATCCTGGGCCATTCTAGAAGTGTACTGTCTTAAGGCAAGAAAGGGGATACAGACTAGGTGCTCTTTCTCTGATACTTATAGAGAATTAAGGTTAAAATTTTAATTTCATTGAAAAAATGTTCTAATGGTTAAAAACATTGCAGAGTCTGTAGCCAGCCAGTGACTTCCCGTAGAGTATATTCAAGGAATGGAAGTAAATAAACTTGCTATGCTCAGGGCAGAAAAGCTCAGTTATCTAACAAACATGCACTGCATGGCAATGCTCAATTAAGCAGGAACAGCAGGTGCCTAGGCTTACATGGTGAAGCCAGGACATTTGAATGAATGCCTTTCTAGGCTTTTATCACATCAAGAACCACTGGCTTCTCTTTAGGTCTCAATGGTCACTCAGCTCTGTCCATCAACCATGTGATCTACTTCGCCAAACAGAGGATGACTGGGGTCCATATTTTGTTGGCAGATATCAAGAGACAAAAATATTAAAGCAGGAAGTTCACACACTATTTTCCAACTGCCCTTCATAATCTTTAGGTTTTCCAACTTTACCTCAAAACACTAATTTTCTCTATATCCATATCTGTACCAACAGCTTTCTTTCTGTCAGTGTAAATTTCCTTAGGATTTTGTTTTGTTTATTTTCTTAGTGGTTTTGTCCTACGTTATTTCATGTTCTAGAGTCTGTACTTCACCTCCTTACCGGCCTGCTTTGCACATTCAGATCCTGCTCCTTATTTCCACTTTCAGTGTTTAGCACGGCCCTTCTGGGCAACCGCTCCATAGTATTCAAGGTGGTTTGTGTACAGGAAGTGAGTCCAGTTATAAAGAGGAGCACAGGGTGCTGGCCTGAGCTCTCTGGTCTCTTTAAGGGAACAAGGTAGCAATCTAATGTTGATAGTTTTTGCCACTCTACTCTGAAAACACAAAGCTACCGATTTAAAGACAATGCAATTATTAGAAAATCTGGTGATACTGTGAGTTTTAAAAGCATTTGTTTGTTGGACAGACACATTTGTCTTTGGTTTACTTGGCAGCTTCAAGTACCCTGAGTGATAGCAATTTTGAAAACTGAACAGTGGGAACAAGCCAGATGCCAGCCTGCCCCCAAAATGAAGATGAATGCATGCGATTGTCACATAGAACTTAGCATTCTATGGTACCTTATGGGGACTTCTATGAAGAGGGAAGGAAGGAGGAAGGGGGAGGGAGTGAGGGGGAGAGGGAGAGGGGGAGAGAGAGTGAGAGAGAGGGAGGGAGGGAGAGAGAAGGAGGGAGGGAGAGAGAAGGAGGGAGAGAGAGAGAGGGAGGGAGGGAGGGAGGGGGGAGAGAAGGAGGGGGAGGGAGGGAGAGAAGGAGGGAGGGATAGGGAGGGAGAGAGGGAGAGGGAGAGAGGGACGGAAGGAGAGAGGGAGAGGGAGAGAGAGAGGGAGAGAGAGAGGGAGAGGGGGAGAGGGAGAGAGGGAGGGAGGGAGAGAGACAAGGAGAGAGGGGGAGGGAGGGAGAGAGAGAAGGAGGGAGGGGGAGGGAGGGAGAGAGAAGGAGGGAGGGAGGGAGGGGGAGGGAGAGAGAGAGGGGGAGGGAGGGGGAGGGAGGGAGAGAGGGAGATGGAGAGGGAGAGAGGGAGGGAGAAAGAGGGAGGGAGAGAGGGAGAGAGAGAGAGGGAGGGAGAGAAGGAGAGGGAGAGAGAGAGGGAGAGAGAGAGGGAGGGAGAGAGGGAGAGAGGGAGGGAGGGAGGGAGAGAGAGAAGGAGGGAGGGGGAGGGAGGGAGGGGGGGTAGGAAGAGGGCGAAGGAGAGAGGGAAGGGGAAAAAGAGAGGCTGTCCATGGTCCTGAAAGTCACACTTGACCTCGGGGGGGGGGGGGGGGGGAAGCAGAAAGGACTCTTCAAGGCTGAGCTCCAACTTAACACCTTTTCTCAGAGACAATGTGCTTTCTTTATAACTATTTTCCACAGTGTGACTTACTAAAAGCCTTTTTTAATTGTTGTTTTCTCTCTTGATTGATTATAGGTCACTGCAAGAAAATATCAGTGGTTTTATAGGAAAGGAATTTGCACACATTAAAGACAGAGGATTGCATTGTAGCTACAATTTGCCATTTCCCGGTTTAAAATCTTATTTCAAAAATTTTATAATTCAACCATAAAAATTATACTGTTGGATAACACTCTGAAAAATAACAATGCTTAGCTAATTAGGGGGAAACCATAACTTACAAGTTTTGCTCATGGATAATAAAGTAATATTAAGTGTTAGCTTTCTAAGTACATACTACCCTTGTGTGATAACTGGATTAAGACTTCAAATCCCAGCACTGCTCATCACTAACCAGGGAGGTTCAGAGGAGAGCATGGGCCACGCTGCCAAGATATGGTGGAGTTGTTGGAGATCATGAGCCAGCTGCTACACATCTGTTGTGATTTTTGAACCAGTATCATTAAGAGAGAGAGGGTTTCAGCTGGCAAGAACACCTAAAGCTTGGCACTTCTGAAAGCACCATGAGAGAAGCCATTGCTTTGGATTGCACCCAGCCACTTGAGCTTTCAGAGAGCAGGTACAGAAGTTTCTTTACAAAATGGGATTTAACACTGGAAAAAAGGAAAGGTCAAAACTTAAGATTTCTAGTTTTGTGCTATAAAGTGATCCATATATCTCTAGTTCTACAGAAAAATAGAGAAAGGGCATAATGGATTTATTTTTTTTCCTGGCATGGTAAAAATATCTGGAATTTTAACGTGAAGAATATTTGAAACTTCTGGAGTCTCTAAAGATGACAATGTTTGTTCTAAAAGATAAACACCTGATGTTTGGCTGCATTGTGACTTCCTCATAACTGTGACCACCAAGATACAAGAATATTGAAGCCTTGGTCATATGAGTTTGCTCCTCTGTTCTCCTGAGCTAATCTACTAAATGATGCAATTTGGGATGTGGAGTGGGCAGCAAGCTCCTCCTGCAAAGGTGTTGCCAATGTTAATGATGCCACTGCCTTTACTTACTGTTGTTAATAGAACAGACAAGCTTACCAGTCAGCTGACTATAATCACCAGAGTTGCCTGGGAAGTGCTCTTCTTCTTCCTCATCCAAGCCCGTAATCTCACACCGATTCCTCAGTTCGTGTCCTGTGTCTTAATACAACGAAAGCTAAATGTGAGACGGCAAAAGGCCGCTGCATATGCTCTAGTAGGCACACAATGGTCATTACCTCTAGTGTTAGATGAAGGTTTTCTAGGGCTTAAGGGACAGACATCAGCCTGGGAGTCCTTATATGGAGGTGAGAATGACAGAGTTCACAACAAGCTGTGATGACGGCAAACTGCAGAGCCTTCGGGATGGTCAGCACAGTGGTTGGCGTTGGGCCTGTGCTCTGGAAGCAACCGCCATGGGCGAGGAGATAGGCCAGGGTTGAGAGCACTAGCTTTTCTTCCAGAGGACTAGCGTTTGATTCATAGCAGCCACATGGAGACTCAGAACCATCTGTAACTCCAGTCCCAGGGATCTGATGCACTCTTCTGGCCAGGTACACACGCAGCGCACAGGTACACATGTAGGTAAAGCACCCATAAATATAATTTTTTTACATTAAAAGCTTGTTTATTTGTTTTTTGAGACAGGGTTTCTATATGTGGCTCTGGTTGTCCTGGAACTTGCTCTGTAGACCAGGCTGCCCTCGAACTCAAAGATTTGCATGCCCCTGTTTCCCAAGTGCTAGGATTAAAGGCATGCACCACCACTGCCTGGCCATTTTTAAATTTTATTTTTCTAAATATATTATTCAATAATTTCATACATATATACAATGAAATTTGATCATATTTAGTCCCCATTTCCCTTCTCCAACTCCCCCCAGATAATTTTCTTCTTTCCTTCTCTCTCTTTTTTTATATATATATAAATAATATACTAAGTTCTGTGCTTTTGCTCATGAGTGTGGGCCAGTGTAGCATGGATAATTTGCCAGTAGCTACCCTCAAATAAGAATTATCAATTCCTCAACAGCAAACTATTTTAAATTTCTGTTCTTGTCCTTTAGGGTACAGGGGATGGGCCTTGCCCATGTTAACCATGTGTTCTATGGAGAAAGAATGGAAAGCCCCCATTTTTGTTCACACAGATAACCTGCAGGTTCTGAAATGGGTCTTTGACTAGACGTCAAAGAGAAAAACACTGCTTGATAGCCTCCCACTTGAGGTAGTAAAATTTCCTCAGTCTTCCAAGGCCAGAGAGTTCTTCACAGGCCCATGTCAGCTGAGCATGAAGTGCCTGTGTGTGTGTCTTCAGTGCCCGCCCCTTAAGGGTTGTTGTGCTGGTTGTTTTTGTCAACTTGACTCAAACCTAGAAATATCTGGGAAGAAGGAATCCTAATTGAGAAAATGCCCCCAATAAAATTGGCTGCTGTGCAGGTCTGTAGGGCCTCATTGATTAATGAGGGGTGAAGGAGGGCCCAGGTCACTGGGTCTGGTGCAATCCCGAGGCGGGGTTGTATAAGGCAGAAAACTGGGCAAGCCATGAAGAACAAGCCAGTAATCAGTGCTTCTCCATGGCTTCCACCTCAGTTTCTGCCTCCTGTTCCTGCCCTAGCTCCTCTCAATGGACCGTGACTCAGGATATGTAAGCCAAACAAACTCTTTCCTCCCCTAATTGGTTATGGTGTGTTATCACAGCAACAGAAACCTCACTAGGACAGTCGATGCACGTGACGCTGCCAAGACATCCCAGTAAGTACACCTAATGTGCACTCGGTAAACCCTGTTGACTGCGCCTACTATGTGCTTGTGCTCAGTTGGCCGCAGGCCGTGTATAGCTGCCACTTTCATTGAATGGGAGAAGTTTTCAAAAGACCATTACCTCTGTGTGTAGCTCAACAGAAAAGTGAGTGTTTAGCATTCCAATAAATAGCATATTTAGTATAAAATAAATAGATATTTACAAATAAATTAGTAAAGAGTGGCAGGAGGAGGTAATAGAGGAAGAGGAAGAAGAGGAGGAAGAGGAGGAGGAGGCAGTGGCAGGAATGTCACCGTTTGTCCCTAAGCCTCGGCTGGACTCCCATCTCTCCAGCTCCAAGTAGTGTGTTTAATTCCATATTAATATTATAGTTACTTCTACCTTAGTGCCGGTGACCACAGTTTTGTACCACAACTCAATAGAATTGACGGGGGTATCTATAACTCAGGTGACTCACACTAGTGCAGTTCCCTGGATAGAACTTACACAGTAGATGCTTCCTGTATCAGCCTTTCTCCAGTCAACATATTCAGCATGATTCTTCATTCAGATGTTCTGGCTTCACATTCTATAATCATAAACCAGAAGGCTCAGATTCACCTTCCAGAGTAAGTGCACATTTCGACTTGGTAATTATTTGTTTTGCAGGAATTTTATCTGTCTGTAGGTCAGGATGGCATGGAGGTGAGGTAAAGAAAGGAAGATGTGTTCCCAGGAAACAGTGAGAAAGATGGTTGTGACACCGCAAGTCAGCATACTGGTCAGGAATCCGCTGAGTCCCTCATGTGCTTGTAGATAAGTGCTTGGTGGCCACATACCTGAAGCCCTGCAAACCCGGCCAGTTTCAACATTACAGAAATTCACTGTGTTGCTCAGTTGTTTTAGTCAACTGTTGAGTCTTTGGCTACCCCTGCGTGTGGAGTAAGAAGATAATTGCTCTGATCCCAGGGTGAACCATCTGCTGGTACAAATTGCTCTGCTCTCTGCTTCATTGAAACACTTGTGTTCATTATATTGTGCTGAAATGTTCACGAGATGTGGTTTATACCGAGCTGTGTTTCTGGAAAATTTGATTCTATAAATGGGCAGAAGACTTTTAATTGCAAAGGCTCTCTTCTCTCCTCTCTCTGTCTCTGTCTCTGTCTCTGTCTCTCTGTGTCTCTGTGTCTGTCTCTGCCTCTCTCTGTCTCTCTCTCTCTCTCTCTTTGTGTGTGTGTGTGTGTGTGTGTGTGTGTGTGTGTGTACGTGTGTGTGTCTCTCTCTCTTGATTTCTAAGTTGCTTTTCTGATTTAATATGGGGCCCTGGAGCATCAACATCTTTGCAGTCATGGCTGGTTATCGGTGCCTGTTCAGATACAGCAGTGAACATCTGGATTTATAGCACTCAGAGTGCCCTAGACCCTCTTCCAGAAAAAGGCATTCCTGTCTCACTTTATGATACAGTTCCTGTGCTGACACTGATTTCAGAGGGCCCAGTTACAGCCTTGCCCACCCGGCATCACACTCGTGTGGCAGCACAAGAGGGCACAGGAAGACGTGATGAATGCCCATCCTCATGTTTTACAGTGTTGGCATGCACATCTGTTACTTTTCTTGTCGCTGTGATCAAATACCGGACAGGAAGCAGCTTAAGGTAGTGTTACAGTTTGTTTTTCTGTTGCTGTGATAAACACCATGACCAAAAACAACTTGAGGAGGAAAGGTTGGTTTTTTGTTTGTTTGTGTGTTTATACTTGCAGGTCAATATCTATTACCGAGGAAAGTCAGGACAGGTGCAGAGGCAGGGACCATGGAGGAAGGCTGGCTTGGCCTCCCTCATGATCAGCAAGCTTTTGTTAAAACAATGTTTTTAATACTTATTTTATGGGTATGACTGTTTTGTTAGTCTGTGTGTATTTCTGTGCACAAATGCACACCTGCTGCTTACAGAGGCCAAAAGAGGATAGCAGATCCCCTGGGCCTGGGAGTGGGTCCTGAACTGAATCCAAATCTTCTGGGAGAGGAGCCAGTGCTCTTAAGCACTGAGCTATTTCTTCGTCGCCCATCAGCTATCTTTCTTATGCAGCCCAGGCATGGTGCCACTCACAGTAGGGTGGGCCCTGCCATAGCAACCATCAATCAATCCAATTTCGCACAGACAGACATGACCGTAGGGCCACAAGATGGAGGCAGTTCTTCAGTTGCGGTTTCCTCATCCCAGATAGCTCTGGGTAATGGCAAGCTGACAATAAAAGCTGACTAGCATGGCATGGAAGGGTCAAAGGGTCACAGCCTGTCACAGTAGAAAAGGCCTGGTGACAGAAGTATGAAGTAGGTCTACATTGTGTCTACAATCAGGATGCAAGGAACAGGCAGGCGGTGGTGCCAGGGTATAAAACCCCGAGGTCTACCCCTAGTGACCTCCTTCCTCCATCCAGACTCCATGTCCTAAAAGTTCCTCTTCTAACCCAGGGCTGATAGCTGGAGGCCAGTGTTCCAATGCATGAGCCTATGGGGGACACTTCACGTTCAAACCACGACGATGAGCTAACATCTGTTTAATGAGCGTGATGAGACGGGATGTTTTAGGCCAGTTGCTTCTTCTGTGTCTCACTACCACACAAATTTGGAAAATGTCACAACTGGGGGAACAGAATGACTTAGGAGAGGGGTCAAGGCAGGTATCTTAGTGAACAGCCATTAACATTTATAAATGGAATTTCCTGTTCTCCGTTCAGGCTTATTAGAAGCAAGAGTGAACACAGAGGAGAGATGATCCGCAGACATTAACACTTTCTTTCTGTCTTGATTTTTTTTTTTAACACACGGTAAATACACCTGACACTAATGCATTTATCCTTGATCTGTATTTTTGTGTGTTTGTGTGTGTATGCATGTGGGGCACATACATACATGTATATGTACAGGTACATAAGCACATGTGGTGTACACATGAGTACATTTGTATGCATGTGTGTGCCAGAGAGTATCCTTGGGTGTCACTCAGGAGCCATTCACCTCCCTTTTGAAGCAGGTTCTCCTCTACCTGTTCCCATCTTCCAGGTACTGGGATTACAAACATACACTGCATCCATCTTTCCGTATGGGTTCTGGGAGTTGGCTTGAGGGCTTCATACTTGCATCACAAGCACGTTACTGACTGAGCTGTCTCCTTGTCCTTGAACTGTATTTTTTAAAGCCATAAGACAATGGCAGATTTACTCAGGCTGCATGTCTCAGTGACCTCCTGGGACCTGTTGATAGCTCTGTGGCTATCGAGAAATCTGGACTCATCATGCTGGGATGTCCCACCTAATATCTGTGATTGAGGAGGCTCACACACAACCACTGCTTCTCTGTGTACAACGACATTTACCAGTGACGATGTGGGCGCTCGTGACAAGGCTGGGAGTGGGGCGACTCAGCTCCGAGCAAGAGGACACGGCCAGTAGGTGTCATCTACGTTTTGTAATAGGCCTAGACTACATATGGAGGCAGTTCGGCTCCTGAGTAGTAAAAACAGGTTTAAAACCCCTCCTTCATCTTCTGAGTGGCTTCAGACAGCCAGAAACAAGAGCCAAGCTATTTATTTGAAACATCTCTTCTCCATCTTTCTTTTCTCTACCCTTCATCAGTTTGATTCCCTTTTTATTATCATTATTTATGTTTTGTATAACTAGAAAAATAATTTGTCATAGATTACATCTTATTTGCAAGAGGCTCTGGTAAGATGGCAGCCAGGCACACACAATATATCATAATTTAGCAGGCTCTGTTGTAACTATACTGAAGTAATGGTGGGAAAAATACATATAAACAAGTCTGTGGACAGATTTTGAATGATCCAGTAATTTTGATTTATACTTGGTATTTGATGGAACTGTATTAGCAGTTAAAGTCAATGGCTAAATGATTCCCAGCACAAAATGAGCCAGAAGTACAAAAGAAGCCTCCCAACGCCTTCCTTAGCGAGCTGAGCCTCCCAGCTTAGCTCGGCAAAGTGCACAGTAAATTACAGGCCTAGTTGTCACTCTTAACTAACAATTCCACCCAGTACGCTCCGGCGAGGTAATTTGTCCACTCTGCTTTTATGATGCGGTAAACACCAGCTTCATTCTGCTGGTTTTTCTGGAGCAAATTGTCTCACCCCTCACATCTACTCCAAGGAAGGGGTGAGTCTCCCACCTCCGATGGCAGTCAGCCCTGCTCAGCAAACATGTGGGTCTGAGACAGGTAAAGGCCTCCCCTCAGGTCTGTCAGTGGCATGGGGAGCTGGCCGCCCTGAAGCGCCCTGGCCTCTCCGAGCGGCCTCACTGGAATGACTCCCGTAGTCCTCCAGTTGTTGTTTCCCTCTAACAGACATTTGCTCTTTCCATGTTTCTGTCATGGTTTTTCTGTCACAAAGAAGCAGGGGATGAAAGATTTGGAAACTAAAACCAGCCAACTAGTGACCAATATTAATAGGAAGAGAAAAAGAGGCTCCGAGCATCCAAGTGGAACATGCAATTAGGTCAGCAGACGCCAGCTCAGCAGCATCCGAGAGACTGATTTCTGCAGCCTTACTCAGCTGACTCATTAGCTCTGGACAAGTTCTGTACGCATATGCTATTTGCTTGTGTATTTTGAAATACTCAGGATTGAAGTGAAGGCCCCCACGCAAACCAGGTAAGAGTGCTACTGTTAAGCTATGTCACTATCCTCTTTTAAATAATAGGGATACATTACGTAGCTCAGGCTGGTCTTGAACTCTTTACATAGCCCAGACTGACCTCAAATGCTCTGTGCTCGTGCAGTGCTGGGGCTGTGGGCACGCACTACTGAGCCTGGCACCCTAGGGAAGTTGACTATCACTGCACAGCACGCATCTTAGCCAGAAACAAATCCAGAGGTTGCAGGCATGAGGAAAAGAACATTCAAACAGATGTTTGATTCCTCCAGAGCACATGGGAAAATGAATGGATTTGAACAAATGCTTTCTGGGGCATCACTATTGGAGCAGCCATGTAGGCAGCTTCTCTCAGGGTGTGGATATGCACTGCAAATCCTTTTTGGCCATTTTCAGACCACAGTCAGCCCTCACATGTCCTCACTGGTTTTCATTGCTGCATTTTGAATCAAAGAATACAAGTTCTGACATTGTCATTCATTTCAAAAGAGCTATTATAATCATCCAATCATTTATTTACTCATGAAACAATTATTATGCTTTCACTTTTACTAAACATCATGATGATCAGGGATGTAATCAGAAGAAAGAGGCTAAGCCACTGTCCTCAAAGGACTCAGAGCCTTGTGGGGAAGATGAGCATGCACATAGCCCTGACACTGTGATGATCACAGTGATGTTGTGAGCAATAGGTGTATTAATAGCTATTTAAATATTAGCAGGCTTGGCGGTCACTGGGGACAGACCCCTCCCTCACACCAGCAGCTTATAAACTCGGGGACGCAAACAGCGGGACCCTGGTTACTGGTTAAAGAACAGGATCTGAATGGAATCTCTGGCCCTGGGTGGGGACAAGACAATTTGAACTGTCCCCCAAACCATAGGCTATAGAGTCTTTCTAGTAAAGAACACTGGCATACCATTGCCATGCACCCCATACACACACCTTAGCAGTTGTCCAAATGGGCAAGACATTGTCTTTAAGAAAACGATCTTTGCTAAATACTTTAGTGTACAGTATAAATCCAACACACACACACACACACACACACACACACACACACACACACACACACACAGAGATATATAGATAATATCTATATAGTAGCCCCCTTTCCACTTCCCATTCTGACCAATTGGCAGTGTCCTACACCATGGTCTCTCTGGCAATTATTTTTCTCTGTACTGTTCTCTCTGACCATTGCCCACTCTTGACCTTGAAACTGTTTTCTGCCATGGTTGCCTCTTTGGAACTATACATTCCCATGATTTTTTTTTCTCTCTGCAATGGTCTATCTGGCCACTGCCCCCTTTCCCCCCTTGAAGATACCCACTTAATTCTGCAATAAACACATCTGGCATCTGTGTGGTTCTCTGAGCATCTCATCTGAATGTTGTCCACAGAGATCACAAGGCCTGGAAATCTAAAGGGAGACCCTGGCAACCAAAACCCAGAAGCCCAAGAGCACGGGGAGAAGGCAGCTACTTGAGAGACAGAGGAAAGAGTTATAAGAATGAGCCTGTAAAATAAGAGAAATTTTCAAAGTTGGGGGAAGTGTTGCTGTGGAGATAGGGGAAGAGGTCTAGGGTCTAGGGAAGAGGTCAGTGAAAACGCTGACCGCTATGTTTTCAGCATGGGCAGATGAGTGCATCATGGCAACACAACTATTATTTACTGCAGGCTCTTCCAAAGGGACATTTCCTCAGGGTAGAGGGGAGTGGTTGGCCCTGAGATGCCAGGAGGTTGGAGCTCATTTTGAAAGGGCTTCTGGAGAAGAAGGTGAGTGTGAGGCGGCTTCTCTTTGGAAGTGTATCTTCTACTCAGCTGACAAAATGCTGCCATTTCAGAAGACCCTAGCAGAGCTTTACTCTTTAATTTTTCTGCTCATTAAGCCTTCACTTCTGAGGTGTGAAAATGACTCCAGGCTGATAATAAACTGCTGGGCAAGTCATTATTTTAAAAGTGATCTTCCTCCCAAAGGGGCTACAGTGGCACAAAGTGCAATTGCTCCTAGGCCAGCTCCTGCAGGACACGGAGTGCTCGATGGATGTCTCAGTTATCAGAAGAAGAAAGGGCCATCTACTTACAGCCAGGGAGGCGAATGCCAAGTGCTCAGATCTACTCAGTAATCACAATAGCCCATTTTTTTTTTTTTTTTTTGGAGAGGGGAGATGGTGGTTTCAATGGAGGAAATTACAGAATTGTTAGCCTTCGTATTATAATGCAAAGGGAATGGAAAGGGCACAGAAAAGATCCAGGGAGACAGAAGTCACTCGCCTTTCAGGTTTTGTGGTTTTAAAGAAGAGACCTTGAATGAGGTGGAATAATACTGATGCTATTAAGAGTAGAAATAAAAAGACCTCTAGGAGCATGTGTCATTTCTTTTGAGAGGACCGAGTCCTGTGCAGACAGCACCTCTTCAGCTTTGCTTTTTCATGGAGTGTTCATTTTACCTTCCAGTTAGTGATAGGCAAATGGTTTACTCTGGCTTCACAGACAGCCCTGAGTCCTAGACCTCTGGACCATTCATTTCTAGGTATTGTCCTGCCATACCCCAGGCACTTCTTCTTTGTCCCTTCTTTTTCTTCCTATTTTTTCTTCCAGTTGTTTATTCCAGGAGATGATTATAATCTTCCATGGACACCATAACTTGCCATGTTACTTCAACATTCCTTTATAAATAAAATGAAATAAGACCTATTGATTTTGAAAAATTTTTGATCGTACTGTAGAGCCTACTTGGGATTATCCAGGAGCCTCTTATTACTGCCTGTTTGTGGTTGTTGAGCGAGTATCAAAGAGTGAGGAACAATTTGACTGTGGATCCAATGTCATTCTTAGGACTCTGCTTCTTGTCTGTCATTTTTGAAGCCCCTGAGCTGCTGTCCAAGGCAGCCAGAGTGGACATGGAGAGGTAGCACCATGGGGAATGGGGGCGTAGCCTAATGGGTCATGGGGACACAGCACCATGAGTCATGGGGACACAATTCCATGTTGCTGCTAGGGCCAGGGGGGAGAAGTTCTAGAGACCTCCACTCAGGCAAAGATAGATTCTTGAATCACTGCAGAAAACAAACCCAAGAAGATACTGTATAAAATAGATTTTTAACTTTGTGATGAAAAATTTTAACATGGATTTATACATGGGTATTAATAGCATGAGACACCTAGAAAAAGGGCAGCACCCACCCAGGTGTGGCTGTGGGCTTCTCTGTTGCCATATGTGCTGATTAATTCTTCTGTTAACTTGGCACAAGCTAGAATCACCTGGAAAGAGGGACCACTGAATGCTTTTTTTGCAGAGGGCCCAGTGCACTGTGCGTGGTGCAGTTTCTGAGCAGGTGACACTACCTAGTATAAGAGAGTAGGGTGAGTAAGTCATGGGAAGCAAGCCAGGAATATTTCCCCATGGTTTCTGCTTCAGTTCCTGCCTCCAGTTTCCTGCCTTCACTTCTCTTTACTACAGAATGTGAGCTGTAAAATGGAGTAATAAACCCTTTCCCTTTCCTTTCCTCCCCAAGTTGGTTTTGACCAGTGTTCTATCACATCAACAGAAAGCAAACCAGGGCACCATATGTTTGAATCTTGTGGCTTCTGAAGTTACTTTGTTCAAAGGATTTCTAAGGAATCTCCCCACCCCCATTTTTATTTGTTAAAACCATAGAGTACAAGGATTCACGAGTAAGTTAAGACTTCTTTAAAATTTTAAGTGATGACTATAGGCTTATTTGTGAGATTCTCAGAAAAATGTAGGTTTATAGCTGTGAAAGAACAGAGGTCACACTTGAAGGACATATATATGTAATACACACACACACACACACACACACACACATACACACCCTAAGCATACTTAATTCCCGGCTAGTTTATCACTCTCACTCAAGACATCTCTCTATGCAGACAAACTCACAGCATTTTGTTAATTGTGTTGGAATTTATAACTTTCAGCTGTTGAGAGACTTCAACCAGACTCCAGGGTGAAGGACTCTTTCTTTGACCCATGTCCTCTTAATTTTCCCCTTTTTATTCAGTTTCACATTCACCCCCTCACCTGAATCCACAAGAGGGAAGCTGAGCTGTTTGATGGCAGACACGGACGGGGCCCTATAAGGAAGTGTTTTTCTGGATTCAGCTGCAGCTATGGTCCAGGGGACTGCTCAAACTGGCAGCAGAAAGTGGGCTTGTCCACATGGTGCATGCATAATGCAGGAGTCACTAAGGTCCTGAGGAAAGTGCAGGAGGGTTGAATTCGCTGCAGGGAGCACCTGGGATGAAGTCCAAGTTACGATTGTTCCCTCGGATGTTGGAGATGCCAGCAGCATATGATACCTTCTGTGGAGCTGTGCAGACACCCAGGGAGAGGCTGCATGTGCTGCAAACGGCAAGTCTACGGGGGCTGGGCTATAGAACTGTTTGCCTTGGTAAGTTCAGTCTTTGCTTGCTATCCCTCATTCCTCCCTCTTGGGATGGTAAGCGCTACTCTGCGCTATTGTATATTGGAAGTATGCAACTTTCTGATTTCGTACAGGCTCACAGTGAGAAGATTGCTTTTAGTCTCAGTGGATACACTGTGCTTTTGAATGCTGTTGAGACCCTTAGGACTTCTGGCTTTGGACTAAATTCATTTTGCATTGTGGCATGGCCATAAGCCTTTGAGGAGGGTTAGGTAGAATATAATGGCTTGATTTTGAAATGTTTCCCACATGTTCATCATATGAGTACTTGGTCACCAGCTTCTGGAACTATTTTGAAGACTTAAGGAGCCTTTGAGAGGTGGAGCCTGACTTGTGGCAATAGTGACCAGGCATAGGCCTTTGAGGTTTTGTCTACCTCTGGTTCTAACCGGCTGCTTCTCTTTCCTGGTTGGTGCCATGTGAATGAAGCTCTGCCGCATACTCCTCATTCATGAACTCCCATGTCGTTCCACCATGATGGGCTCTGTGGTGGTTTGAATAAGAATGATCTCTACAGGCTCATAGATTGAAATGCTTGGTCACTAGGGAGTGGCACTACTAGGAGGTGTGGCCTTGTTGGAGTAGGCGTGGCCTTTTGGAGAAAGTGTGTCAACTGGGGGTGGGGTGGGTTTCAAATTCTCAAGCCAGGCCCAGTGTCTCTCCCTCTTCCTGCTGCCTGCTGAGGTGTAGAAATCTCAGCTCCTCTCCAGCACCACGTCTACTTGTATGCTGCGTGTTTCGCATCATGGCAGTAACAGACTAAAGCTCTGGGTGTAGGCCAGCCCCAGTTAAATGCTTTCCTTTGTAAGTATTGCTGTGGTCATGGCGTCTCTTCATGGCAATAGAACAGTGGACTGTGCTCTGCCACTGTGAGTCAAAGCAAGCTCTGCTTCCTTATGTTGTTTCTATTGGGTATTTTGCTCAAAACATGAAAAGTAACTAATACATGGTAGAGGCAACTTACATGTACATATATATGTATATATCATATACACATATTCATAATATACATGAACACACATGTACATATGTGATATACATATTCAATTCATGAAATATTGTCATGTGAAGCCACATGGATACAGCTTCAGGATGTTGTGCTAAGTGGAACAAGGCATTCACAAAAGGATAAATACTGAATAATTCTACATATATAAGACACCCAACGTCATTAAACTCATAAAATCAGAAACGAGATGGTTGGCTCCCAGGGCCCAGAGCGAGGGGAAATGGTACGTCTCTGTTCAGTACACATAGATTCAGGTATGCAAAGTGACATCGTGCACAGATCAGCTCTGTGACATTGTGCTTGGGGCTGACAACCATGCCTTTTAATACTTTAAGGGTGCTGAGTTCACGTTTTAGATCACAAAGTATAGAAGTTAAAAACTCCTGAAGACGGGAAAACAGGATGACCTTGGCTGGAGCTGTACAGGTGTGTTTCTGTTAATTGGCTCAGATTGTGTTGATGCTTGTTTCTTGCCTAGGAATTAAGGTCATTAGCCTCTGTAGCTCATTAGAGAAGTTTCAATGGCTTTACAACTAAAATCACCACCAAACCACCACTTCTGTCTTTACTGCTGTTATTATCACCATCGCTGTCGTCACCACCATCACCACTACAAACAGCAACAACAACAACAACTCCCTGCCCTCCCTAATGCGACTTATTTAAGGACCCACCATGGCTTTGAAAAAAGAGTACTTAGTTTGAACTTTTTATTTACTTGAAATTTTACTTTCATTATAAGGAGACCAAGGAAATAACAAGCAGCAGCAGTGGAAAACCCGCTTGCATTTCTGTCCTCTGCGCTCTTCCTTGCTTCACGGCCACTGGGGGGCGCTATGTGCGGGCTTGGTTCCACAGATGAGCGGCACCTGTGGGGTATGAGCGAGCAAGGCTTCTCTCTGTCTCTCTGTCTCTGTTTTTTTTATACCAATGGGACCACACTGTGTTCATTATTTCTAATCCTTGCTTAATACTGTCTCTTAGACCTCGTTGTAAAGGGATATACGAAGAGAGTCTTTAGTCTTCTGTTATAGTTTTCAAATTAAATTTTGGCCTTGACTTATATTGATCCACTCAGTTATTTGAGGTTGTTTAGGCATTTTTATTCTACTTCTGAAGGACATACACTTAACAATCATTGATTTTCAGTTCTTCCACTTCTTGTATTTGTGGACACACACACACACACACATACACACACACACACACACACACACACACACACACACACACACACATACACATTTCCATGCC
Source organism: Acomys minous (assembly GCF_964271855.1). Taxonomy (NCBI): domain Eukaryota; kingdom Metazoa; phylum Chordata; class Mammalia; order Rodentia; family Muridae; genus Acomys; species Acomys minous. The sequence goes on along the minus strand of NC_140483.1, from coordinate 1,896,333 downwards.
AGGTCACAATAGTACATATATTTTTATTTTTCAGTTAAAATACTTGAAAGTTTCTACTCTGCTTTATACTTTGACTTATGTGGAAGTCTATTTCTTAATTTTCTAAAATAGGCTTTTTTTTGTGTTGTCTTTTCAGTATTGATTTTTGGCTTAATTGCACTGGGTTAGAGAACACAGTCTCTAAAGTTTATTTCTTTAAAACTCTCTGTATTTAAAACTCTCTGTATGTATCTCAGCATATGATTATTTTTTAAAATGTTTCATTTTGTTGGAGTTCTTTATATATTTATAAAATTAATGGTGCTAGATTTTAGTGAATTACTTTATTTTAATAATGATTATTTCTTATTCTATCAACTCTTTATAGCTGTAATTTTTGCTTTCATATATTTGTAACTTGTGTAACCTGATGGAGGAAAATATAATTTGTTTTATTTTTCTGCTTAAATTGAGGTTTTAAAAAATAATTAAAATGTACCCTTCTTGTTTTCAGCTATGCTTTTAATTTAAACATCCATTTTCAATGTTTACATGAACCTTCTTTGTTTTAAAAAGTTTTCAGTCTATTTTTAGGAAATTGTTTTTAGATTTTGGACTTACTTCTTTTTTCATTTGATATTTTTAAAATTAAAATAATATCATGTACTTCCTCTTTCCTCTTTCCAAACCCTCCCACATATACCTCCTTGATTTCTCTTAAATTTATAGCCTTTATAATTGTTGGAAAATATGTATATATACACACACACGCATCCCTCAATATATAAATACAACCTTGTCAGTCTACATAATGTTACTTGTTTGTGTATATTTTCAGGGATGACCTCTTGATATTGGATACCCAATGCAGAAGGGAACTCTTCTCTGTGGAAGACTTTTCCCACTCTCAGCATCCTTAGTCACCTACAGTTCTTTATCTGGGGCTAAGGCTCTGTGAGAGCCCCTCTTCCATGTTAATATATGTGTTGGTGTCATGCCTCCTCAGGGCTTGTTTAGGCAGCCGTGCTGATGAGACCTCGTGGCTGTAGCTTCCCTCTCATTTCTCGGAGACACACTCTAAGAGCAACTGAGCATTCTTCTGGCTCTAAGATCTTTCACCCTCTCTGCAGTGATGATTCTTAGCCTTAGGTACATTATAGATCACCACAGTTACGCTTTTCTGTAATGGTCCCCATCTGTTCTCTAAGACCATGACGTCACCAGCCCTGGGCAGCTGACTATGCATTCAGTGCCAGGCACGATTCCTCTGTTGTGTATGCAGGCCTTCAGCGGTTACTGCCAAGGTACGCATGACACCGTCGCACCTTTAGCGTTCCTGTGCTGTGACAGTCATTGTTGTAGTTCATGTAGGTAGGACTGTTGGTGGCTTTTCTCTTTGGAAGCTTGTATAGTGCCTTCTGATACTCTGAAACCTAGTTCCCAGGGAGAGTCCTGTCAGGTCAAATTTAGCTGAGGTCCACTGACTTACTTTTAACCTCTGGGAGGCATCCAAGTATAATAACATCCTACAGGGTTTTACTGAGAGTCCCTTGAGTAACCTTGTCCAACAATTCAAAGGGAGCTTCTCATGCTTGGTCTTGAGATTTATTTTAGATAGTCTTGGCTCTTACAGTGAGCATTGTCAACATATGTGGTTAATTTCATTTAAACTACACATGAGCATGCACACACACATGCACACACACACACACACACACACACACATACACACACACGGGGTGGGGGACACGCACAGAGAGAGAGAGAGAGAGAGAGAGAGGGAGAGAGAGAGAGAGAGAGAGAGAGAGAGAGAGAGAGAGAGAGAGAGAGGGAGGGAGAAGAGAGATACTTATATCTAGTCTTAGGTAAATAGGTAATATGATTCCTTATGACTTTTCAGATATATTTACTGCTCATCCTACCCTTTGTTTCTGTACTGACCTTTCTCCTCCTCCCTAATTCCTTAATTAACGTCCTCACGTGGACTTTTCTACTGCCCACTTCAAATCACTTGTACTCTGTTACTCCCCTCTGTGTTGCCCCCTCCGCATCTGTGGCCTCTTTATCCTTTCCCATTTTCAGTGTTTTTCATATTGTATATTCACATCTGAAGACTTGGATCAAAGAACCACAGATAAGAGGGAACACATGGTGCTTGTCTTTCTGGGTCTAGGCCACCTCACTCCATTAGATCCTTTTCAGGTCCATCCATTTACCTGCAGTGGCCACAGACAAAACGGAGGTCTGTGAGTTTTGGAATCTTTCATCTGAATTGTTTGTTTACCTATGTCTACTTGTTCCTGGAGCCTTGAGTGCAAGGTCAATGTCTTGTTTTCTGCTCTGTGTCTGCTGTTCCTGCTCTGTGTGCATGTGGCCGCCTTTCCTTTTGTGGTTACATTTTGGATTAACAATGATATTTTTAAGATTTATTTTTTATGAATTTTAAGTTATGTGTGCATGGGCACAGGTGTGGGTGTGGGTGTGGGCTTGTGCAGGGGCACAGGTGTGGGTGTGGCCTGTACAGGTTCCATGAAGGCCAGAGGCATCAGGTCTGTGGAGCTGGGGAGACCGTCTCCATCTGTAGCCCACGTGGCCCAGACTTGAATGTGAACTAAGTGCTCAGGCAGGTCAAACTCAGCATCCTCCTGCCTCAGCCTTCAGGGCCCATTATATATGTGTACCATCTACTGTGCCTGGTTGAACTGCTTCATTTTTGTTGTTAGATATTTTTCTCTTCTATAAAGATTTTGATGACAAAAGTAAAGCTTTTCTTTTATTAGGAACCTCAAGTTTACAACATACATAATAAAGGAGCAGTTAATCAGAATCTTAGGACCCATAATAGCACTTTATGATTTCAGACTATAATGGCCTCCTCTGTGTGCTATGATCCAGGAGTTTGATAGTATGTATTATCACACTGGGCAGTGAGCTGCTGCTCTGAGCAGGTTTGGGCTAGGGCATTTGCTTACGTACGTACACTGAAGTCCCTGCACGCAGTCTGCATGCAGCTCATTTCTTCACGGCATCCTCTCCCCCAAGCCTATGACCATGGAGAAGCACTGTCCTCTGGAGAAGCACTGTCCTCTGGAGCGTCCTGGTGTTTGTTACACATTCCACAAAGCATGTTGACTTTGTTCCTTTTCTTAAGGGCATTTTTTTTTAAGGTGAGGAGTTACGTAGTTAGGTCCAATGAAGAATTCATTTGCACTAGTGTCTGTTGCCCGTTGTTTCTGCAAGACTTTCCCTTCTTCATCTGATCTTCCTGTATTTAAGATTAACTTTTCCATCCCTCTTTTCCTTCTTCTTCCTTTTGTTCTTTATTTCTTGTTCTTCATTTCCCCGTCTCTGCTCCCCCATCTGAGGTGGGCATTTACTCTGCAGCCTAGGGTGACCTTGAACCTACTACATAACCCAAGGTATTGACAAATTCAAGTCTTACCGCTACTTTCCTGAAACCATGTTGTAAAAGCACACCATGTTTATTTTTAAATGTTGCCACTTTCCATCAGAGGAGATATCTGGTAAAGCACCTACTGTGCAAGAACAGGGACCTGAGTTTAGATCCACAGCACTGAGGTGAAAGCTGGGCTGTAGGGTTGGGCCCTGTAATCTCAGCACTGGGAAGGAGACTTGCTGGCCAACCATGGCACCCCAACGGACAGCTCCAGCTTCAGAGAGAGACCTTGTCTCAACAAATATGGTAGAGAGTGATTGAAGAAGACACCCAGTTTTAGCCTCTAGCCTTCTCTCCTCTTTCTCCTCTCCTCTCCTCTCCCCTCTCTCTCTCTCCCTCCCTCTCTCTCTCTCTCTCTCTCTCTCTCTTGCTCTCTCTCTCTCGCTCTCTCTCTCACCTATAGAAAGAAATGGAAAGAACCAGGGAAAAGGAAGGAAGGAGAGAGAGGTGGATGGAAGAGTTAATATCAAATACAGCAAGATAAGGCAGAGAAGTGAACTTCGTACAGCAGCAATGGACACGTCTGTGTGTGTACACACACCTGCATGCATATGTATATGCATGGGCATTACCTACACAGAAACACATGCAAAGATTTTATTGTAGAAAACATCAAATATGTATACGGAAGTAGAAAAGCTGAGTAGTGTGTTGTGACGTGGCAGCATGCCCCAGCCTCCAGTGTTGCAGCCCAGAGCCAGTGTTGCGCCCGACCCACAAAGGCCTTTGCTTCCTTGCTTCCCACTTAGCTACTGAAGAAATTAACTTTCCTACAATCTTTCCAACACTCCGAGCCTTTCTAAGTCTGCTGTGGCTTATTGTGCATATATTCCTGCATGACTGTACTTCTTAAACATTACTCTGGGTGGTTTTAATATTTCTCCCCTGCTTCTTGTTCTTTGTAGCTTCACAATAATATGTATAATACCAATTAAAAATGTTTATCTTGTGTGTGATTTGTAGGTCATCTGCAGCACAAGAATTAGTGTCTTCTGCCAATAGTAGATGACTCTCAACTTCTCTCAATTTTTTTTTAAAATAATGTTTTAGTTGCTGGCCTTTGGATTCTGCATTATGCATTTTCAATTAATTGAAACCTTTAAATTTTTGATATTTATTATTATTATTATTATTATTATTATTATTATTATTATTATTATTATTATTATTATAGTTTTTTGAGACAGAGACTCTTTATAGCCAAGGATATACAGAAACTCATGATCCAGCCAGGCTGATCTTGAATTTGCAACAATGCTCCTGTAGGCTCCTAAGTGCTGCTGTTCTCCCAGCTGAAGTCTGTCCCAGGAGCACTGTATTTAAGAGGCAGTGCGGTTCCTGTCACTCTGTCTAATAAAATTCTTCTTCACATAAATATAAGCTTTGACCTCTACTGTTTTCCTTTTTTAAAAAATTATTTTTATTATATGTGTATGAGCATGTGCTTGCATGTATATCTGTATGTGCACCATGTACATGCAGTGTCCTCAGAGGCCAGAACACAGCATAGATCCTCTGGAACTGGAGGCACAGGCAGTCGAGAGCTGCTTATGTGGGTGCTGGGAACCCAATCCCAGATCTTCGCGAGCGCAGCCTCCACTCGTAACTGCTGAGCCACTTTTCAGCCCTTCAACATACAGTTTTAAATCTTCCTCTCCAACTCTTCTTGCTGGAAAGAGACATCATGCCCCTGAAAGTCCAGCGTCCTTCTAATCTTGGGTCTGGGGTTTGTTGTCTGTCACTAATTTTGGGAAGTTCTCAGACATTATTCTGGTTTTTTCTCTCCTGCTGCACTGCAGCTGAGCTAATCCCTCCTTCTGTAATCTTTGCTCAGTTCTTAGAGTTTCTATCCTGAATCTTCATTCCATTTTCCACCCACATTTCAGTTTGAAGGGTTTCTAATGACTCACCAGCCATCTCCTCAGCCATCTCCTCAGCCATCCCCTCAGCCATCATCTCCTCAGCACCTCCTGTCGGATTTTGTGCCTCACACATTGTCTCTGTCATGGTCTTCTTCCATTTTTAGCACTCTTTCCTTTCTTGTGATGGTTTTTTCATCTTGCTTACTCTACCACTTGTTTTTCACCCTGTTCACTCTTTCAAGTTCTCAGCATGATTTATTTTAAAACCCCTTCCTAATAATCCTGGTTCTAACTCTCCAGGCTTGCTCTTGTTCCCTCATATTATACTGTTTGTCTTTTAATAGATCATGCAATATTTTTATGAAAGCCAGATGTGATATGCTTGACACGAAGAAACTGAGACAAGTGGTTCTTTAATGTGGGCTTTAGTGCCGCTCAGTCTCTAGGCTAGGTTATATTTATAATTTGTCATAGGTGTCAGAGGCAAGAATTTGTTCTGACACTAACAGCTAATCACCTCCTCGGCAGCATCTGGAACATCTGGAACCTCCTAGGAGATAAGCCCCCCAGGGACACCTCTGAGGGATGACTCCTCTCCCGGGCTTGGCTGGGAAGGACTGTGTTGGCTGAGTTAATTGAGATGGAAGACCCTTACGGGCAGGAACTGTTAAGCCCAGCAGCACAGAGCTGGAGAGATGGCTCAGCAGTTAAGAGCTTCCCTTCTCTTGGGGAAGATGAGGTTCCATTCCCAGCACCCATGGCCGCTCACAACTGTCTGAACTTGTAGTTCCAGGAAATCCAATGCCTCCTTCTGGCCTCGAAGGATACCACACACACACACACACACACACACACACACACACACACACACAGCATGCATATACATACATGTAGTTACACACATAAAGTGGAGAGAAGAACCACCCACTACAGGGGCATTAGACATTGTGGCCACCCTGTCCCATGGAGACATGTGGGGAGTGGTCTCTGGTTTCTACTCTGAGAGCCTGGTGGAGTCCCTAGGGGTGAGCCTCACCAGTGTGTAGCTGCCATCTCTAAGGTCGCCTCTTGTGCATGTGACCTCCAGATCAGTTCACTGCAGTTAAGTCTTCCTACAGAAACATTGGTTCTGTGGAGGTAAATGGCACCCAGACTTCTGCTTCAGGAAGCTGTGGTTCTTCACATGCACCCTGTGTTTCTGTCACTCAGGGGATACGTTCTCTCTGTGCCTTTAAGTCTCCTATGGATCTAAGATTCGAAGTTGACTTTTATTTTGTCCACCTGATTTCTTTTGAGGCCAGAAATGACTTCCAGACTCTTTCATACTGGGTTTGAAACCTCTCCTGATGCTATTCTAACTCCTTTAAGTAATGGGCATGAAAGTTTGAAGGTTTCATTTCTACGGCCTTTGATTTCCAGTCACCCAGGACCCGTGGCGGCTTCTCGCTGTCTGAGTTGCTCTCACTCTCTGCTGCCAATGTCCTTGTGGGAGTGAGACATTTGGCCACCAGTGCCCAAAGGTATGATTCTCAAAGGCTGGAATAGAGAGAGCATCCTTCAGAGCTAACCAAACTTTGCCTTTTTAGGGATTGGGAGGATGCAGTCAGACTTGACAATTTTGCACTCAAATTTGAGCAATTTTCACTGTGTGAGCCTGATTTCCAGAAGTCTTTTCCCTCTCTTCACACTTCTTCACCGCTTGCCCTGTCAGGTGTGTACCACCTGCCCTGTCAGGTGTGCATTTACTTCTCAAAAGCCTGGACACAGAAGGGTGTGAGTAGTTCCTTTCTGGCTGTGTATGTGTGCATGTGTGCATAGACATGCATATGCTTGTGTGTGCATGTGTTTATACATGTTATGTGAAGGGAGATTACTCTATGGGATTCTAACTGACTAGGACTTGAGTTTTCAGTTTGTCTTTTCATATCTGTAGAACCTATCACAACTCTAGATAGCTTTATAGCTATTTTAACCTTGATTCCCTCAGGGCAAAAGTGGGATCAAATGCCAGCCTGTTCCCATGAGTCCTAAATCTTTTTCTATTTTAAGCCTGACAATTGCACATCTTTTCATCTCCTTCATACTTCAACAATGTTTTATCTAACATTTTACTTGGTCAGACCGCATGTCCTCACTCACTAGTGTGAGAAGCAGGTATCTCCTGCAAGTCTTCAAAGTGTTCCCTGGTTCCTCTTTCAGACCTCTGCTCAAGGATCTGTCAGAACCACTTTCTTACATATATTCACTGAGTTAGAGCCAGGTCTTAGGCAGCTCAGTCTCCTCCTCCGCATCAGTTCGGATGCATTTGCTTTGGTTCTGGACCTGGCTCTACAGGTAGAGTGGAGTGCAACTGTGACGTCATCTCAAGCAGCGGATCTCTGGATGAGGCATCCTGTACGTTTTGGTTGTCAACACCCCGACTCCTGACTGTAACGTCTGTCTTTAAGCCACTTGGACTTCTATGGGGGCAATTCAGAAGTTCTCATAGAGGAAGAAACTGAAACCAGACAAATTTAAGATTGTGTAGGTAAACTTTGGAAGAGCTATTTTTATATTTGTGTTTCTGCAACTCAGATTCCTCTAATGTTAATATACTATAAAGCCACAATATAATGATAAAGCCTACGAAATCAACATGATATGGTGTTGGCATCTCTCAAGTTTGTACAGATTTCCTGATTTCTTTCCCATCTTCCGGGACCTAATGAAGGTTCCATATTTGCACCGAGCTGTTAGATCTCTCTCTCCTCAGTGTCTGCCAGGGTGTGACAACGCTGTAGCTTTCTCCTGCCACTCATCCCTGAGCCACTTTTGGAGAACTCCAGCCATGTTCTGTTATACACTGTCTTTTACCCTCTGGATGGAGTGTGGTAGCATCCTCCTGTAATTCTAGCCCTGAAGAGGGGGAGCCAGGAGCATCATGCATTCAAGGATAATGTAAGCTAAATGAGACCCTATCTCAAAAAAAAAAAAAAAAAAAAAAAAAAAAAAAAAAAAAAAAAAAGGGAGGGGGGTGGAAAGAGAGAGGGAGAGAAGAGTGTCTTTTATTTTTATGTGTTTTCTTGTGATTTGGTGAAGATTCTTCATTTTACAGCTAAAGTACCACAGACACAACACGCTCTTCTTTGTGAATTGTGTCAGCACTCATAATGCGGATGTGGCGTTAACCTCAGTCACTTGGTTGGGAGAGATCTATTGCCTTCCTCTGTTGAAAAAAAAAAGTCATTTTCTTTGCAATTAACACACACTTGGTTAGAGATTTATAGAGATGAAACAAGCTCTGATGCCAGGAAGCAAGCAGGGTCTCAGGAGCCTGGGACGGCAGCAGGTGTGGAGGCACCCAGACATACGCTGGCCCACATGGCCACATAGACGCACATGTAATTTGACACACAGGCTGAAACAGAGGTAGACACGCAAGCCTACAGACAGACACCCGGGCAGGCTAACAATGGCTCAGGCAAAAGTTCACACCTCTAACCTCTAGGTCATATTTATATAGACTTACACAAAAGTGGCATCCTGCCAGAAATAGTTATATAGCAGATTATATCACTGTTAACTTTTGGGGGCTCCCTGGAATTCTATATCAGCCCATTTGTACTGGCCCATGGCCTCCCAGTGTCCAGCAGCAGCCATCCTGGCCCAGGTTAGTCATTCCTAGCAGTGCCATGTTGTATAAGCGTAAACTGACCTGGTCAGGCCTTGGTTCCCAACAGACGCGCACACCGTTGCCCTCAAACCTCTTGCCTACTTGCTCATCTTTCACTGATTGCTTCCTGTGTAGTTTTCCTTTCATGAAGTGGATCTCTGGAGACAAAGTCGTGTCCAATTTTCATCCCTCCTCAGGGATGCAGGTGATGATTTAAGGTGGTTTAGGTTGAAATCGGAAGAGAGATTTGGTATACGAGTGTTAACTGTCATGGAAGAGTTCTGTCTCAAGGTGGAGTTCAACCTGGAATTACAGGTCGTTGGTATAAATGAAACCCAGATGTGGCTGCAGCTCGTTAAGACGAGGATATCTCATTAGTAAATACAGAGGAAGCCTGGACGAGATGTATGGCTTCAAGGCAGATGGAATCATAAAACAGCGTGTCAACTGGGGCTCATAAAAAGTTAAATCTCAGGAGCACACCAGGGCTACCTAGGTGCTTAGAGCCAATGGTGCTGTGGAGGAGCAGTGCCGTCCAGGCGGTTACAGTTTCTTCTAGCCAACCATGTAAGCATTCACACTAATATTAATAAACGGCCAATGTTCGTATATACTATAATCATCTAAGGGGAATTATTGGGTTGGGTCCACCATGAGGTATCCATCTGTCTTTGCACCTGCTTTGCTTTCCTGGGTTCAACCATAACTATTTCCTCTCTTTGCCTTTTCTTCTCTGAGAGGGGTTGTGATGCAGGCTGAGCACAGAGTGACCCAAAGGAACACGGCAGAGTCATTCTCCCTTTAACCCCCTCCTGGTCAGGAATCCTTCAGTGAGAAGTGAAGGGTACTCAGTATCCCCACAGCTTCCGAGTTTCCCTATTGCCATTTTCTCCACTGGGATGGGTGACAGAGGAGGCCTGCTATCTGCCAAGAGAGGAGCCGAGGAGCAGGAAGTAAAGGGGGAAGGAACAGACCTTTTACAGCTGGTATCCTTAAGAGAGCCTAGGAAGAAGAGTAGGGCGTTGGCTGGGCACTCCCCGCAGCTCACTCTGTGGCTGAGTGGAGAAGAAATATCCTCCAAAAGCAGGGCGACACCAGCCCAAGAGCCCCTCAGCTGCTTTTGCTCTGTCAGCACCTTTGTGTTGACAATGTGAGCACCCCAGTTTTGACAACGAGGAAGGAGCAGGGTGCCTTTGGGATTGTTACCGTATCTCAGAACCTCCCGTTTTCCTCCCATGACCTCATGTGTGAAAATGCCACTTCTTTTGAGGAGCATCATACAGCCAGTTGCCGTCCCCTTGTAGTTACCTAGCTGTTTTCCTGTGATGAAGAATTTGCTTCTGACTCTCGCAGACTGTCAGCAGTCCCCTGTGGTGTCTGACCTGCCGTTCTTCTTCCTTCCGAGTTGTCAGTAGAGGATCCTTCTCAGTTTTTAGAGTTGCCCCACGTGCCTTGGCTTCTGTCCTGTGTCATCGGAACCAGCAGCAGCAGGTCAGCTCCTCCCTCCCCAACCGCTGCTTCCATGTGATATTTCTTGATTTTCCTTTGTCATATCTCTTCCACAGACTGCAGCTGCAGACATCGCTCATATTTAAGGGATCAAGTGATTAGGTTGGACACAGCAGGGTAATCCAGAATGATGTACCTGTTTTAATGTCTGTAGCATTAATTAAATCTGCCAAGTCCCCTTCGCATTGTGATGTAATGTAGTAATGCTCACAGGCTCCAGAATTTGAAGCTATTATTCTGCTCCTCGTAAGCTCAAATAACACAGAGTGGACAAGGTGCTGGGACATTGCCTGCGACAGGCCTGCAGGAGGACACGAGGGTGAAGCAATTCGGGAGGCAGCAAATGTGGGTCCCCTGGGTGGGTAGGAGATAAGAATTAAACCAAAGAGGCCAGCAGGAGGCAGCGGGGATGGAAGACAGCACTGCCCTCTGGTATGTAGCTAGGCTGTGTGCAACCGGAAGTGGGGGTAACACCTGGAGCACTCAGCTTGTCTGGAGAGTGTACTCATCTCTATGCAGCTGTAGAACACAAGACAGGTCCTTCGTGAACATCCCAGGCTCTGCCCTCTGACCTCTGTCTGCTTTGCTGGCAGTGCCGTGGCAGCCCCTCTGTTCCTCCACTTGCCAGCAACAGATTTTGAGGCATTTTCATAGACCCTTACATTCATGCTGACTTCCACCTTGAAACCCGCATTGTCCTAAAGGCACCTCTGGCGCCACCCCGTTCCTGGAAGCCAGCATATCATGTCCATCTAGGACGCTGGATTACAGGAGTGTCTTCTCACATCTACTCAGCCTGCTCTCACTGCAGCCGTTACTAGGGCAGCTGGCTTCACACAGGTGTGAACCGCCATCTCCTTGCTTTCTGCCTTTGTGAGGATGCCGTGGAACTGGGCGTCACCACACACCTGAGAAGCAGGCAGAACTTCTACCTGTGGAGTTGTGAACATCGAGCAAGGGGCCTTGAGGTAAGTGGTCTGGATGTCCTTCCCTGAGTAGATGTTTCTGAAGCACATTTTATACCAGCTCTCCAGAAGAGGCCAAAGAGACTGGAGTTCAACTGTCTCTAGCAGTGGTTCTCAACCTTCCTACTACTGTGTGACCCTTTAATACAGCCTTCACACTATAGTGACCCCCAACTATAAAATTATGTCATTGCTCTTTCACAACTTTAATTTTGCTACTGTTATGAGTCATAATGTAAATATCCATTATGCAGGGTATATGATATATGACCCCCCAAGGGTCATGACCCACGGGTTGAGGACCACTGGTGAAGGCATGGTCAGTCTGACAGTACCCCCTGTACACGCTTTTCCCTCTCCGGTTTTAACCCTTTACCCTCATTACTTGATTCTCATTTCATGAAATTGTTTTCTAGAGAAAATGACTTGCATGCCACTCTGATTCAGTGGTTGCCGAGGCACATTCTTATATCAGCAGGTGAAGCTGAGGAAATTCCAAGTCAGAATCAAATATTTTAATAAGAAAAAGCCTGACCTCAGACAGGAGTTAGAAGTCAGGCCTTTGAGAAAGCCCGAGGCATCTTTGGACATTTCTCCTGGCTCGTGGAAAACCTAGGGCTCTGTAGCATAACCACAACGGTGGGCCAGGCTCTGGCCAACTCTCTGTGTGAATAAAGAAGTCAGAGAAACAGAAGAGCAGCATTGGCATCATGCTAGTGTTCTGACCAGCTCTTGTGGGCATCCTGAGAGAACTATGCTGAATACTCAGATGAAGTAATTGTAATACTTCATGGCTATTTGGTTCTTTTTTTAAGGAGTAAGGAAGAAACAGGCAAAGTACTAGGGGCACAGTCCTCACATAGCTTTCATCTAAAATGTGTAGCTTGGCTGGGGATATAGCTGAGTATTAGAACACTTGCATATGGCTACCAAGATGAGACTTGATAGGCCATGACCATATAGTGGGGGAGGAGGTCCCCCTCGGTCATAGACCTTTGGGAGGGGAAGAGGGTGAAAGCAGGAGGGAGGGAGGAATGGGAGGATACAAGTGATGGGATAACAATTGAGTTGTAATTTGAATAAATTAAGTAATTTATATAAAAAACCACTTGCTTAGCAATGCACAAAACATTGGAAAAAGGATGATAGTGTCTGGGGAAAGAAAAGACTTTAAGGATTCTAGGAAGGCCAGGTCATATAAGGCTGGTATACAAACAGCGTGGCCCCATTCCAAGGACCATATAGCCAGAGCCTTGACATCCTAGAACTGTGCTTGTCTTATCTGACATTTGGGTGTAGTAAAAAATTTGGTTTTGGTGTTATAGAAATCAAATAACAAAATGCATATAAACCCAAGTTAACAGACATGCACTGAGAACAATCTACATACCAGGACTGAACACTTAGAGGCAGGCCTTCTGTGCCCTAGCCACGGAAGAATTCCAGGGTGATGAAAACAGACAAGTTTATATGTGTCTATGTAGAGGGCAAGTCACAAATGCTAAAATCTAAGGGATTCGGAGAGGAAAATTTCAGTAATCCTGGTTGGGAAATGGTGAGCTAACGTTTAAGTTGGAGGATTAGCAGTGTTCTCCAGGCACCTGAAGGAGCCAGAGGAGCAGGGGAGATGTCGCAAGAGAATGTGAGAGCAAAGGATGTGGTGAAAAGGCGAGAGAGACACGATTAAGGAAATAGGAGGCTTGTTTGGGACTGGTTAAATTCCGAGTTCCATGAGGCCAGTGTGTTATTATCCTGTACGTCGCTGCAATTAGAAATCAGAGATGTGAGGGAGGGAATGGAGCCAGGCAGGACTCGGGCTAATTTGCATGCCTGCAGTTGCTAGGAGAGCAGAAGTGGTACTCAGGAGGCAGGTGTGTTGAGGGTAGACATAATTGGCTCAAGGACAGAAACCTGTGGAATAGCAATGGGTAATAGTCAGGGGAAGGAAGATGAACCTGCATGCAAATCTAAACTTTGAGAATTGAGAAATCAAGATACAGAAGCGTAATACATTACAAATTGGCTGTGGATAGGTAACCAGGCATCTATTTAAAAGCAGGCCTATGAGAATGTTTGATGAGGTCCACGTGAGTGAGAAAAATGTGAAAAGATGTGTAGGTATTTACGATAACTTTAGGGAAATTTAGGTCTATGATTCACATTATTTCTCACTTGAGTTCAAAAGGGACTAGCTGCAGGGTTTGGAATGCAAACTCCCTACTTAGAAGAGAGAGCTATCAACTGGCATCTAACTCTTGTCTACAGAATCGCCGATGAGAGGCTGGGGCAGCTGGCTGCTACTGGAGGTTACTGCATTTCCTTCAGGCGTGCCCAAGTCCCCGCAGGACATAAAGGTCAAGGTGAGGACACAGCATCGTCTAAAAAGTTATCTTGACCCAGGAATCTGTGCTTACCAGTTTCCTCCCCCTGCAACAAACCCGAGGAGGAAAGGGCAGTTTGTCTCTGCGCTCTGGAGCTTTCAGTCCATGGTCAGTTGGCCCCAGTGCTTTGGGCCTGTGGGGCTAATCATGGCCAGAGCAAAGCTTCTCAGAAGAGAAACAGGGGCCTTGGAATGTCATAGTCCCCTTTGACTGCACACCACGAATGACCTAAGAACTTCCCACAATGAAGTCCCACCTCCTCACCTCCAGTGCTACCACATAGGGGACTGAGTCTTTAATGAATAGACCTTAGGGGAGCACTTCAGATCAAAGCTATAGCTAGAGGATGCCCTGTGGAGGCTTCCTGTCCTGAGCCTGCAAGTTTACTCATGAAGAAAAAAAAATCAGCTTTAAGTTTCACCCAGGGCTTGATATAGCAGAACCACTTTAAAACAGGAACAGGCAAGAGACAACTTTTGCCTTCTTTTCTTTTCTGCCTCCCGTAACTCAAGCTTGGCAGGTTTCAAAATGGCAGGGAGGAACAGTATGAAGAAGAGCAGCAGTCAGCTTCACTTCTGTCCCTGCTGGCACTTGCTTTTCTTCAAGCTCTGTTGGAGTGCATAGACAGGAGTCGGGGTGGGGTGGGGGTGGGGTCTGTGCTCTTAAATAGTTATCACTCCTCTTCAGAGTAAAATGACAGTTAATGTTTAGGAATTTCTAACTTCCAAATCATCTTCTATGGCTCATAGAATTCATCATTTCTAACTAGTTCCCAAGAGTAACTGTCCAGATTCTTACCAAGGAGTGTGCAAAAGCCATTTTCCAATGTCAGAACATAAATAGACAAAAAGATACCAACGATAGATTTTCAAAATTCCAAGGTTTGACCTGGGAAGAGTCAAAAGCATTTTCTTAAAGGATAAACTAAGAATCTGAGTAGGGTGATGAGGAGCATGATGAGGAGGGTGATGAGGAAGGTCCTGAAGAGGGTGATGAGGAAGGTGATGAGTGGGGTGATGAGGAGGGTGATGAGGAGGGCGATGAGGAGGGCGATGAGGGTGATGAGGAGGGTGATGAGGAGGGTGATGAGGAGGGTGATGAGGAGGGTGATGAGGAGGGTGATGAGGAGGGTGATGAGGAAGGTGATGAGGAGGGTGATGAGTAGGGTGATGAGTAGGGTGATGAGGAAGGTGATGAGGAGGGTGATGAGGAGGGTCCTGAGGAGGGTGATGAGGAGGGTGATGAGGAGGGTGATGAGGAGGGTGATGAGGAGGGTGATGAGGAGGGTGATGAGGAGGGTGATGAGGAGGGTGATGAGGAGGGTGATGAGGAGGGTGATGAGGAGGGTGATGAGGAGGGTGATGAGGAGGGTGATGAGGAGGGTCCTGAGGAGGGTGATGAGGAGGGCGATGAGGAGGGTGATGAGGAGGGTGATGAGGAGGGTGATGAGGAGGGTGATGAGGAGGGTGATGAGGAGGGTGATGAGGAGGGTCCTGAGGAGGGTGATGAGGAGGGTGATGAGGAGGGTGATGAGGAGGGTGATGAGTAGGGTGATGAGTAGGGTGATGAGGAGGGTGATGAGTAGGGTCCTGAGGAGGGTGATGAGGAGGGTGATGAGGAGGGTGATGAGGAGGGTCCTGAGGAGGGTGATGAGGAGGGTGATGAGGAGGGTGATGAGGAGGGTGATGAGGAGGGTGATGAGGAGGGTGATGAGGAGGGTGATGAGGAGGGTCTTGAGGAGGGTGATGAGGAGGGTGATGAGGAGCATGATGAGGAGGGTGATGAGGAAGGTCCTGAAGAGGGTGATGAGGAAGGTGATGAGTGGGGTGATGAGGAGGGTGATGAGGAGGGCGATGAGGAGGGCGATGAGGGTGATGAGGAGGGTGATGAGGAGGGTGATGAGGAGGGTGATGAGGAAGGTGATGAGGAGGGTGATGAGGAGGGTGATGAGGAGGGTGATGAGGAGGGTGATGAGGAGGGTGATGAGGAGGGTGATGAGGAGGGTGATGAGGAGGGTCCTGAGGAGGGTGATGAGGAGGGTGATGAGGAGGGTGATGAGGAGGGTGATGAGTAGGGTGATGAGTAGGGTGATGAGGAAGGTGATGAGGAGGGTGATGAGTAGGGTCCTGATGAGGGTGATGAGGAGGGTGATGAGGAGGGTGATGAGGAGGGTCCTGAGGAGGGTGATGAGGAGGGTGATGAGGAGGGTGATGAGGAGGGTGATGAGGAGGGTGATGAGGAGGGTGATGAGGAGGGTCTTGAGGAGGGTGATGAGGAGGGTGATGAGGAGGGTGATGAGGAGGGTGATGAGGAGGGTGATGAGGAGGGTGATGAGGAGGGTGATGAGGAGGGTGATGAGGGTGATGAGGAGGGTGATGAGGAGGGTGATGAGGAGGGTGATGAGGAGGGCGATGAGGAGGGTGATGAGGGTGATGAGGAGGGTGATGAGGAGGGTGATGAGGAGGGCGATGAGGAGGGTGATGAGGGTGATGAGGAGGGTGATGAGGAGGGTGATGAGGAGGGCGATGAGGAGGGTGATGAGGGTGATGAGGAGGGTGATGAGGAGGGTGATGAGGAGGGTGATGAGGAGGGTGATGAGGAGGGTGATGAGGAGGGTGATGAGGAGGGTCTTGAGGAGGGTGATGAGGAGGGTGATGAGGGTGATGAGGAGGGTGATGAGGAGGGTGATGAGGAGGGTGATGAGGAGGGTGATGAGGAGGGTCTTGAGGAGGGTGATGAGGAGGGTGATGAGGAGGGTGATGAGGAGGGTGATGAGGAGGGTGATGAGGAGGGTCTTGAGGAGGGTGATGAGGGTGATGAGGAGGGTGATGAGGGTGATGAGGAGGGTGATGAGGGTGATGAGGAGGGTGATGAGGAGGGTGATGAGGAGGGTGATGAGGGTGATGAGGAGGGTGATGAGGAGGGTGATGAGGAGGGTGATGAGGAGGGTGATGAGGAGGGTGATGAGGAGGGTGATGAGGAGGGTGATGAGGAGGGTGATGAGGGTGATGAGGAGGGTGATGAGGAGGGTGATGAGGAGGGCGATGAGGAGGGTGATGAGGGTGATGAGGAGGGTGATGAGGAGGGTGATGAGGAGGGCGATGAGGAGGGTGATGAGGGTGATGAGGAGGGTGATGAGGAGGGTGATGAGGAGGGTGATGAGGAGGGTGATGAGGAGGGTGATGAGGAGGGTGATGAGGAGGGTGATGAGGAGGGTGATGAGGAGGGTGATGAGGGTGATGAGGAGGGTGATGAGGAGGGTGATGAGGAGGGTGATGAGGAGGGTGATGAGGAGGGTCTTGAGGAGGGTGATGAGGAGGGTGATGAGGAGGGTGATGAGGAGGGTGATGAGGAGGGTCTTGAGGAGGGTGATGAGGGTGATGAGGAGGGTGATGAGGGTGATGAGGAGGGTGATGAGGGTGATGAGGAGGGTCATATTCAACCAGAGCTGTAGAAGGGAAGCAGAGGAAGAGATTAAAAACAGAACTGGAACAAGAGACAGTAAAACCAGAAAGGATTACCTATGAAGTCATAGTATTCCCCTACCCCAAATCCATCAGAGACTAGAGGCTTTGACATATACTAAAATATGGGAAGAAATGATCCCTTTCTGCAAGTGCTGAAGGTGTGATGGGAAAAACCCTTTTTGTTTGTTTGATCCTTAATGAACTTAATGAACTTAAACAGCCTCGTCTGGACTGGTATGATGGGTCAGAGTCTCGAGAATCTCACTTCCGAGTGTCCACACACGCAGCACTATCCCCAGTCTTTCCTAAATGCATTGGGACAGTTCTCTAAAGTCTTCAGAGGAATTGCTGCTTTAGTGTGAGGGAACTCTCTGAAGAGGAAAGCAGGATCCATGGAGCACAGGACAAAGAGATGATCACTGCACTGGGCAAGCACAGTATAGTGGAAAGATACAGGTCTGCAGATTGATTAGCTCTCCCCAGGGTAGGAGGATCCCAGATCAGAGACAGCCCAGGAGCCAAGAAAACTCTCAAGTGACTACAAGAGTTGTCAAGTTAGAGTTGACAAGTTAGAATCAGGGAAATCTACAGATTGTCACAACCCCAGGCCCGGATTCTTGCTCAAGGAAAAGACCTCATTTCATCCTCAGAATAATTTACATTTTTGGGAAGTTCGGTGAGATTAAAGTTGCCCCAAATACCTGATTCAGCTAACATGCATTCTAGAGTCAATCTGTTTGAAATCTTATCAGTCCGGCATAAGAAGATGTATTTTCTGGGGACAAATATAATTTACTTTAGTCTTTGCTGTCTTTTTACACATGACATTTTTAATACAATATGAACTTATAAAAATAGGAAGAAGCTTGAGAATGTGAACTATAAAAAATAACTATGGAAGACCCATAAATGACATGGATATAGGCATTAGAAAATGAGGATTTTGAATGAGCCATCATAAAAATAAATGATTCAGCAGATAAATTAAAGTATAAAGAAGAACCATGTGGAAATATTAGAAATGAGAAATACAGTATCAGAAATAGATAATCTATTCAGTGATGAGATTGCTAATAAAACATTAGTGGTTGATAATTGTTCAAAATTAACAAAATGCAAAATGGATCAACAGGTAAATTCACTTGCCTGGTAAATGTGATGACCCGAGTTTGATTCCCTCGATCCCTGGAGCCCTCCCACATGAAGACGGAAGGTAAGAACCAGAAAAGTTGTCTTTTATTCTCTACACTCAAGTTGTGACACACAACACCCACATGACACATCATGTTGCACACACACACACACACACACTAAACAGTAATACTTTAAAAAATATTAACAGCAGTTAAATAAAAGTGATATGTTACCTCACTCAGGATGATCTTTTCTAGTTCCCTGCATTTGCCTGCAAATTTCATGATTTCCTTGATTTCAATAGCTAAGTAGTATTCCATTGTGTAAGTGTACCAGTTTCTTTTTTTAAAAATCTATTAAAATATCTTTTTGATTAATTCATTCATATTATGTCTCAATTGTTATCCCATCCCTTGTATCCTCCCATTCCTCCCTCCCTCCCACTTACCTCTTACTCCCCTCTCCTATGACTGTGATTGAGGGGGACCCCCTCCCCCTGTTAATGCTCATAATACCACAGTTTCTTTATCCATTCTTTGGTTGAAGGACATCTAGGTTGTTTCTAGTTTCTGGCTATTATGAATAAAGCTGCTATGAACACAGTTGAGCAAATTTCCTTGTTGTGTGGTGGAGCATCTTTTGGGCATATGCCCAGGAGTGGAATAGCTGGAGCACTATTCCCATTTTTTTGAGAAAGCACTAGATTGATTTCCAAAGTGATTGTATAACTTTGCATTCCCATCAGCAATGGAGGAGTGCTCCCCTTTCTCCACATCCTTGCAAGCATGTACTGTCACTTGAGTTTTTTTTTTTTTAATCTTAGCTATTCTGATGGGCAGGTGTAAGATGGAATCTCAGAGTTGTTTTGATTTGCATTTCCTTGATGACTAAGGACATTGAATATTTCTTTAAATGTTTCTCTGCCATTTGATATTCCTCTGTTTAGCTCTGTACGCTATTTTAATTGGATTGTTTGGTTTGCCAGAGTCAGAAAGACATGCATGGTATATACTTGTATACTCACTTATAAGCAGATATTAGCCACATAATACAGGATAACCACACTATATTCCACCGACCTAAAGAAGCTAAGTAACAAGGACCCTGGGGAGGATGCTTAGTGCTCATTCAGAAGGGCAAATAGAACAGACACTGGAAATGGTTGAAGAGAGGGAACAGGGCAGGAGCCTCCCATAGATGTCCTCTGAAAGACTCCACCCAGCAGGGCATCGATGCAGATACTGAGACTCACAGCCAAACTTTGGGCAGAACTCAGGGAGCCTTATGGAAAAGTTGAGGGGATAGAAGGACCTTGAGGGGACTGGAGCTCTACAAAGAGAGCAACAGAGCCAACAAATCTGGGCCCAGGGGGCCTTCCAGAGACTGATGCACCAACCAAGGACCATGCATGGAGAGGACCTGGACCCCCTGCTTAGACGCACTTGATAGGCAGCTCAGTCTCCATGTGGGTTCCCTGATATGGGAAGCAGGGGCTGTCTCTGACATGGACTCTGTTGCCCACTCTGTTGATCACTTCCCCTTGGAGGGGCGGCCTTGCCAACCCACAGAGGAAGAGGATGCAGGCAGTCCTGATGAGACTTGATAGGCTGGGGTCAGATGGTAGGGGAGGAGGGCTCCCCCTTTCTGAAGACTAAGGGAGGGGGGAGGGGCTGTAATAGGGATGTGAAGGGAATGTGTTTTAAAAAGTGATGTGTTACAGACTAAGGCAGAACGAGAAGAATGATGGCTGCCATGGGAAGGGTTGGTATAGGCTCAGGACCCCCAGGATCAAGGGAGATGTACGTGCTCCCAAGGGATAAAGGAGATGTACGTGCTCCCAAGGGATAAAGGGCAGGGAGTACGAGGCAAAGACAGGAGGCACAGGATGAGGGCAAAGGAGCAAGGGAAAGGAGGAAGAGGAATTTGTCTTAGAGGACATAAGACTGCCTCTAGATAGGAGACAGATGTGGCCCATAGGAAAATGTCGGTTTATAAAGGTGCAGGGGAAAATCCTGTGTCACGATGAGTTGTTTAATTCTAATTGGGCATGTTAATTGGTGAGCCAAAGGGGCTTTTGATTGCTGGACTTCAATACTTGGATAGCTGGACCTTGGTAGTCAGTCTCAGGAGGAGGAAGTAGCCAAAGAAGGGACCAGACCTTGGGGGCAGAGAGGATGGGGAGAAGGGCAAGGCCCGGCAGAGCCATGTTTGCCGTGCTTGCGCTGGCTGGAGTCTCTTCAGACATCAGAAATAATAAAGAGTGTCTCAGAAAAAATACTATCAACAAATCAAAAAACCAAACCCAAACCAAACAAGAAGTGACAAAGAAAAGAAAGCAAAATATTACTCTTTAATTCTTTAGTTTGTCTCAGTAAAATTATCTTTGTCATTTCCCCAGACAGTTACAAACAGATAATTCTTCTCTAAAAAAAGTTTAAATTACAGAATGAAAACAGGGTATGTATTTGTTACTGAGTTGAAACCTTGTTTCCCATGGAAGAAAGAACAACACAACAAAGAGTTAATCTGTGAACACAAAAATCCTGTTATATTTCAATTCCCCTCAAAGGATTTTGACTATTAACACACACAGAAAACGGTACCAATGTGGCTTAGTGTGAAGAATTAACTGCTGTCTTGTGTGTCCTTCAGGATCAGGGCCAAACATTTTATTGGGATGCAGAGCCTAACAGGGATGGTGCCAAGGATGCAGTTTGTAAAGTCAACCCAGTACATTTATGACCAGGAGACACTCAGGATGGTTAAAGGAAGGAACAGAGAAAACAAGGATTCTTATCTTGTTGGCATTTACTTGTTTCTTACCACTAATTAAGAGTTACAAATATAGAAGAGAGAAGGCGACAGGAAGTTCTACACTGTTGGATTAGAAGTGGGGGATCTGGTGCAAACTCATAGTGTGTCTGTCTAAAAATATGCAGGGAGATACAGGAATAGAAACAAATGTGCATATATGCACACTTCATAGCCTTGCTCAACAAGAAGACATAAAAATTAATGTCACTTCAGGAACAATGGACACAGCTAGGTTTTGCTTTTTCAGTGCCACTCTCTACTTAGGGAAATCAGAACTTTTAAAAGAAATATTTGATTCTAGAGTTGGTTCACAGGGTATCATACCATTATGGGAGGGAAGGTGAGATAGTGGTCACAGACTGACCAGGACATGACAGGGATAGGGGCCACCTCTACTTCAAACATCTACTGGCTAATCAGAGATAACTTTAACATAAATAATCAAACATAAATAATGGTTTCTGATTCATCCCATAAAAAAATCTACAATTCCATACTAATACAAGTGATGGAATAAACAGAACTACTAAATATTTAAGTAATTATGGAAATTCAAAAAACTCACCATGGCTCACCCTCCATCTTACCATGTGGCACAGGCAAGAATCATTAGTGAATTTTAAGGTTAGCAGATTACAATTTGGGTAGAAGCAATGTATTTATGTACTAAGAACACATCTCCCTTAATAATAAGAAAAATGCATACTAATTAAGTTTGCATCGGAAATACCTAATAAAGTTTGCTTTAACCAAAAGAGCAAAGGTAATAGCACCAGTGTTAGAAGGAGCAGTTATCCTGGATGTCCTGACATGGTTCATGGAGAAGAATGTGGGATCGTGTAGCTATTGGAAGGCTGGGATGATAGCTGACCAAGGATCCAGAGCAAGCAAGACTTTGAAAAGTCTCCTTTGCTTTTCATGCATTTCGAACACCAATTAGGGACTTTCTTTTATGACTTGTGAGCTCTTCTTTTAGGACAAAAAAGCACTTAGGAAAGTTAAAAACCCGTATTATCCCCTTAGTAGAAATTTCTTTAGTTATATAAATTATTCTCTTTTGAACATTATCATCATCTATCTATATTTGAATGGATTGGGTTTTTTCCCCTTTTGATCTTTTAATTAAATTATTTTTGGAGTATTGATGGTATGCTAGTTGGCTTTAGTTGTCAATGTGACAGAACCTATAATCACCTACAAAGAGTCTTAATGTGGAATTATCTAGACCACATTGGCCTGTGGGCATGTCCCTACAGGATTATCTGGATTGCTAATTGATGTAGAAAGGTACAAGCCACTGTGGACAGCACCATTCCCTAGACAGAGGGTCCCAAGCAAACTGCAAGTGGACAAAGCTTGTGTGCTCTAGTTCTATGTCAACTTGACACAAGCTAGAGTCACTTGGTAAGTGGGAAAATGACTCTCTCTATTTCATTGGCCTGCTGGCAAGCCTGCAGTGCAGTTTCTCCATTAGTGGTTGGCTACGGGAGGGCCCAGCTCACTGTGGATAGTGCTAGCCCAGGAATGCTGGTCTTAGGTACTATAAGAAATCAGGTTGAACAGACCACAAGGAGCAATCCAGTAAGCAGTGTCTCTTCCTGGCCTCTGATTCAAGTCCTGCCTCGAGTTACTGTGATGTAGAAGTATAAGCCAAATATATCATTTCATTTCCAAGTTGCTTTCGGTCAGCAATAGGAGACCTGACTAACACATCTAGGAAGAAAGCATCGTGAATGCATTCATTTCTCTCTGCTCCTGACAGTGGATGAGACGTGATTAGCTGCTGTGTGTTCCTGCCTCAACCTCTGCCCAGTTATGGACTGTAACATGGAGGGATGCTGAGTAAATGCCCTCCCCAGGAGTTGGCTTTTGGTGGAGTATTTTATCACAGCAACATAAATGAAACGAGAGCAGGTGGGAACTTGGGACATGTGGCACTTAGACAGATCCATCTGCAATGGAGGAAGGTCAGGGGTGCCTGATCATCGAGAAGCCCTGTGGAAGGAATACGGAAGGAAAGAAGCCCAGCCAAAATTATTATTCCTTGTCCCCTTGTTTCAGTATCTGCCTTTACACCTTGAAAATTCACCTGAATGGCCACTGTCCTGTGGGAGGAAGGTAACTGCCAACCCCTAGAACAGAAAGAGCTAACGGCCAGTCAGGACGGTTTCAGGGGAATAACAGCGAGACTTGCACAGTCATCCGTTTCATCAGAGTGCTAACCAAAACCATAATCAGCTGGGTGGAGCTGCAGCCGGAGATGAGTGGGACTCCAGAGAGCTTACATAAAACGCCTGGCTGTTCCACTGCTTCAGAGGCATGACCCCTCCAAGCTGTCCATCACCCCAAGGCCACGGCCTTAGAATGGGAGCTGAGACACTGAGTTATAAGAAAAGTAGGAAAACAAAACACAGTAACATGGGCCTCTGTAGTCACTGAGTCATGACCCTGTAGCCAGAAAGAGAAGAGCTGGCTTTTGTTGAACGAAGGCAAGAATGGAGATTAAAAAAAAAAATGTTAGAATCCTTCACTTTGTGCATCTCTTAACTCCATCGTCTTCTCTGATCCAGGCAAAAGTCTCATCTTAGTGCTGCTATGCTGTGGTGGGCTTTCTGCAGATCCATTATCTGCACTGTTCAGTGTGATGACAGGGACAGAACCCCTGATGGCTCCAGCAGTGCCATTTCCTAAATGAGAATGTCACAGACACCTTTGTGCTGAAGAGATTCACGTCAAGATCTGAGGGCTAAAATAATAAATTCATCAGTCATCACTTGGGCCTGGGTCAGGGCAACCAACTCATTAGTTTACTCAAGATGTCTCTGGCTTAAGCACCACGTCTTCAGCACTGCCTCATGCCAAAGGAGGACAGATCTGGAGAGTTGGCCATCTTCCTTACAGCCAGCCTCAGTGATTTGTAAAGTTCTTCCAGCCCTCAACTCCCTTTACTCGGATGCTTATAAATGCAAGACACTGTTGTTTTCATGAGCTTGGCTTGAAAGGAGAACCTAATGATTTGATGCCACAGGGTGTCGGGGGCTGAGTGCCGGCCTGGGAATTGGTGGATCTGCCAATAAACAACTCTGTGACCTTGGGAGAAACTTTCCTCTTTTTGTCTTTTATTTTTCCCCAAATGGAAGGAATTCATATGATGTTTTATAAGACCCCTTCCAACTCTACCATTCTACAGCTGTTTCCTGTGAATTTAAAGTGTCTCCTGTGGGCCTCAAGAAGAGGTACTTGCATACCAATTCTCCCCTCACCTTAGTGCACCAGAGGAGGGAAGGGAAAGCAAGTAGCCAGCAAGAAAACTAAAGGGTAGGAATAAACAGAGGTCAGAGGGTGTGTTACAAATCTATGCATCTATCAGTATAAAACCACCCTTTAGGTGCATAGAGTCCAAATTCCATCCCTACACCTTCATCCCAAGGCGACCCAGGCCATGACTGGCAAAGGCCAGAGGCAGGGTTCATGTCTCCGGGGTGTGCTGGCTTTCTGCCTGACTATGCCGACTGTGACATAATGGAATCTTTGTCTTTTCATTTTGAACCAAAGAAGGGACTACTAATGTCTGGAAGGAAGCACAAGAGTGGGAGGATAATGTTCAGGGTTTGGCTCTTCCACCAACTCATTGTCCAATCCTTAGAGTTGTTGACAATATCAGACACGGGTTAAGTGCAGGAAGACAAGCCAGCGCTACACCTTAAAGATTAATTGTTCAAGTATTCGGTCATTTCAGAGCAATGCACCGTGAAATTATGTTATTCCCTGGAAGAACTTCCATAAAGTTTAACGTGCCATGGCACATTCTTTTTCCACTGAGGTTTGTTAAAAAACCATGTACCATCTTTGGTGCTGAAGGTGTGAGTAAGCCTTGCTGCAAACAGCTGCAGACTTGTTCTTCAGGGTGTTCGGAGAGGCAAACACTTTGGGGTGGCTGCTGAAGAGACCTCTTCACCATGCGACTCCCATAAATGCCCAGCCTGCCTGGTATCCATGGAGGCACAAGTAGAGGAGCAAGTCATTAGTCTTGGTGCCTTTTACCGTTATTCGCACTGGGATAATGAGATTATTAGAATATTTTTTTTCTCTAATGAGTATAAGACAGAATACCTTGGTCTCTAAATGATTCAGTCACAGAGGGAAACACATTACTCTTCCCCTTGATTGCTGTCAAATGCTGGAAAATTGGAATATTATACTGATATTTATCGTGATGGGCAATATTTTTTCCTGCCTTTTCAGTGTCAAATGAGATGGGGAAAATATTTGTCTGAAAGCGATCCCCTTTACAAGGTTTGTAGAAAGGAAGACAGATGAAGATTCGGGATAAAGAATGGGAAGTGGAGGGCAGAAGGACTGTAATTGGAGGGTGGCTTTTTGCTGCTGCTTCTTTCTTCCTCCTCTGATAAAGCTCTCGTTTTCCTTTCCTACAGACTCCTCTTGTGTTAGCTCACCAGTGTTTGGGGCTAATTAGATGCTGTTTAGATTCAGAATGGAAGGTTAATTTCAAGGGAGAATGTGCAGGCGTTGGTCTAGAGGTCATTACGGGCAGCTGGTTAATTTGTTTCCTGGGAAGGATGGCAGCCTGGAGAGGGAGAATTCCTCACAGGGCAAACAAGGTTTTTTGTTCACTCTTATTCTTGAGCCCCTTTCACCTTCTCTTTCTGGCAGTTTCCAGGACTTGTTCAGAGTAATTGGAGGCCTGCTATACTGGTATTCAATCTAGGTCTCCTTGGCACCTGCTCTGGTTCTATCCCACATGAAAACTCTTCTTCCCCCAAGAAGGTGATGAATAAATAAAAATAAAAATAATAAAAGAAGGAAGCTATCTTCCATGCCATTTCTGTGTGTGATGTCACCATAATCCTATATCACCAGCAGGGAATTTTAGTGTTTTCAAGTAGTTTGCTTTTCTTATTGCTGTGAATAAAATACCAACAGGAAGAATGATGAGGAGGAAACATTTATTTTGGCTCATAGTTTGAGAAGTGAAGTCTATCACAGAAAGAAAAGGGAAAAGACCCTGTAGGGTGGCTTACTCACATCTCAGGAATCAGGAAGCAAAGAGCTGAGCCCGAGGCAGGACCAGCTAGCCCATGACCCTCAAATACCATCCTTAGGGACCCACTTCCTCCAGCATATCTAACACCCAAAGGTTCTACATTTCCCAAAGCAGCATCATCAGGCGAGGATCAAGTGTTCCGTACTTCCCATTCAACAACAATGCCAACACGAGGTTAGCATTTGGATACTGGATCCGTGACCTTCAGATGTCCTCTGCAGGATTCATTCCAAGGCCCTGTTGTATACACAGACACTGACGGTCCAATCAATCAAGGTCCTGATCCTGCTAGTTGGGGAGATGATCTGTTCATCTGCACTGCAAGAGGACTGAGGCCAGCACACTTGAGGACTAACAGAATCCAATAGCTGTGTTATAGAAGAGAAGGGGGTTTCCTAAGAAGGAAATTGACTTGCCTAAGACAATGCAGCTGACAGGTGGCAGGGTTATGACTTGGTCCCAGAGTGTAATCTGATGGTCTTTGCTTGATCCTTGCTTGGGCCCCAAACTAAGTCCTCAGTGAAGACACGGGTAGCACCTGCTGTTTCCCTAGCTGGCGCTCTATCTTGTGCGCTGTTAGTAACTAGCTCTCGTCCTGCACCTGAGTGCAGCCTTCTTGCGGCTAGCCATGAGGCTCTAAGGCAGAAGCCAAAGAGCAAATTTTCTGTAGAGACAGACATATAGACACGATTGTAAAAGCATGGGACCTCCACAAACAGAATAAACATACGACATCCAAGACATAGACACTGAAGACCATGTGAGGATGAACGACATAAATATGTGTGTGTGGGAGGGGGCACATCTGAACCTGGAAGCTTCCAGAAATGTTTTATATTTCAGCGTTAAGTGTCATTTTGTATCCTGGTATCTTCTGAGATCAAGAAACTCATTATCCCATGGGCCCTGGAGAAGAAGCACTTCTTCCTGTTACGTAGGAGGGCGCTCAGCCCAGATGATGCTCATATCATCGCCCTCCCATGAATCTTTCCCATCCTGTGAAATTTGGGTGTTTATCTCTGAGGTGGTCGGTTAGCTCCAACTGAACTGATCACTGCTCAGTGACATAAACCATGTACTTCATCTCTGTCCTCCCACTGACAATTTCTAGAAAGTCTCACCTATAATTGATACCCAATCTATTTGCTCGATGTGACTCCTGGTCAAAATGCACTGCAGAGGGGTACACCCACTGCATGACAAGTTCTTCTACCAATTCTGACAAAGTCCCTGGTTTCTGACTCTTGCCTTTCTTCTCTTCCTTGCTAGTTCCAGAAAAGTCACAAGTTTCTAGACACTGCTCACCCTCTCTTCTTTATTGCCTTCTCCATCTCTTTGTTACTTTTCCTTGTTCGGGGTTACCAATAGGAAGATCACTTAGCCCATCGGCGGGTCTATGAAGTATAAGAAAATTCCTCATTTTCTTCTGCTCATGCTTATATAACACAGACTATTTAACCTTTGCTTATCAAAATGTGTGTGTTCTCCTGGTACACGAGCTAAGCAGTTCTGCAGCAGGCTGTGCCGTGCCGTGGCTCAGCTCAATTCTGACACATCCTGGGGTCACCTCAGATCCCACAGGTTGAGGGAAAAGTTACAGATTAGTCATTTCAAGATAGGATAGACTGGCTTGTTGAAGACACAGGAGGAATGAAACATCTGGACGTGCCTTGGCCCTTTCTCTATATGCAACAAGCCATGAAGATCCTCCGAGAGATGTTCTTCATGTGTGAAGCCTGGGAGCCTTGGTCACCCGAGATGGGTCTCGGGGCTGTGGTGAGCTGATTGAACAAGCTCTGATGTGACCCTTAGCTGTCCCAACCCCCGCCCCCCGCATCCTAACACATATCTCCTGGCAGAGTCCCTAACTCCGCTCTCCAAAGCGTCACTTGACCTTTGCCCATGTACAAAGCAGAGGTGCCTAACAGGCAGCCATTCCCTTGAAGTCTCCTCTACTTACATCTGTGCACTTCTCTTCCATGTTATCTTGGCATTAATCCCGGGATCACGCCGACAGCCCTCTCTGAGAAGTAAGGAGTACAGGGGATGTCCACACTCATCCTCCTCTAGGCAGATTGGGCTCTCGTGAGCTCAGGAACGCATGCTGTCTGTCTACTTTGTTACCAAGGATACAGATAAAAGCCTGTGGATATAGTTTTGTTGGTAGACTGCTTGCCTATTATGCACAAAGCCCTGGCTCCCATCCCTAGCCCCACATAAACTAATCATAGTGGTGCATACCTACGATTCAGCACTGGGGAGGAAGAGGCAGGAGGGAGAGAAGGACACTCTCTCCTACATGGCAAGTTCCACCCTGGGCTGCATGAGACCTAAGTGGAAAAGAAACTTTCATTTGCCTGTTTCGGTAGTTGCCTGTGAGGCCTACTGCCTCTGTCTGCTAACCTAGGCCTAGTCTGGAAGCTTCTATCCTCCATACAGTCTAACCTAGGCCTAGAACGTTCTCAGTCTCTGAGACTTACTGCTTGATAAGCTCACCCTATCTTGTTTTTACTGAGCTCTGGGCTGGCTGGTTCAACTCAGCTGTTTGGGCTCAAGCCCTTCTCCCAGCTGACTTAATGCACTCTGGCTTCTCTCTCGGCCTCTGAATTGTTCTGCTTGGCCTCAAACTTAACTCCAGCAAACTGCTCTAATCTTCTGGCTCCTTCTCACTCTCTGGCTCATTCTGCTTTCACCTGTGTCCAGCCTGTTCTCTCATTCAGTCTCTCTCTGTAGAACTCCCTTGGTAAAGCTGCCTCTTCACTCTCTGTGTCGCCCTTAGTTGTTTCCTTTTCCTCTCTCTTCTCATGAGAGTTGGGCATATCCTATTTTGTCAACTCTTCTCTGATTTGTCACTTTGCCTGCCACTCAATTAGACATCACTTTCAAACATGGGTAATTCCTTCTTATACAAACCACCTTTACTTTCAGTATTTGGGATTAAAAGCATGTACCACCATACCTGGACCTAAACTTTTTTTTTTTTTTAACCTGAAACTCACTCTATACCAGGCTGGCCTTGAACTCAGATCTGTTTACCTCTGTCTTTTGGATTAAAGGCGTGTTTGCATTCCAGCCAGATCACACAGACCTAGAAGGTCTTTGGATGCGACCTCTTGCCAGAGCAGCCATGTTCTGAATTAAAATTCCTCTATACCTAGTCTGACAAATATATATATACACATACATACACAAAAGCAAAGGCTGAAAATGACCAGCCAAAGGGAAGAGAGGCAAGGGCTGGGCAGGTAGACAGAGGCCGACTTCTGAGCTCTCCCCTGCTGTGCCTCCGTCTAGGTACCTTCAACCATCCAGAAACTTGCTAAGCCCGATCCTTCTGGATGCCTGTAGAGCTGCAGAAAGAACACGGTGAGGATTGAGGCCTTCCTGGTGACCAAGCCCATCCTAGGCGCCTGGGACTGTGCCCAGCTCATTCACTTGCAATGGAAGAGCGCATAAGACATAATTGTCACTCTGGAGTGTTCAAGGGCTCTCGCTTGGAGCCAGGAAATGAAAAGTCTGCGGAGGCCAACTACACATGTTCCACTGTCTCAGCGGTTAGTGCTCCTTGTTGCTCCTAAGGACGCTGGGGAAGCTGGAGACTTCAGTCTGACTTTGCAACCAAACGCGAATGACATCCTGGGAAGGGAGGGGTGCGATCTTCTAGTCATGCCCAGTTAGCTTCAAGATTGCTTGCGTCTCACCCCTAGGAAAAAAACCGCTGATCTATAACCTGTCAATGTATCGACAAGGTAAAAAGCAAGACTGTCCTGAGGTGAGGCGTGATCTCCAATAAGGGGCTTGCTAATTGTTCCCTGATTGTTTGTTTGCCAGGAAACGATCACCCTTTTTGGAGTCAGTGCTTACCTGAATTCACTATGTGCTTGTGACCTTGGGAGGCAGGTAGAGATGCTGAGACCCAAATCCCCATTCAGCAAGATTTCCCAGATGGCAAAAGTCCTTGCTACCCCAGAGCTGGAGGACAAGGAGGAGGAGGAAGAGGAGGAGGAGAGGGAGGAGGAGGAGGAGAGGGAGGAAGAATAGGAAAAGGAGGAGGAGAGGGAAGAGGAAGAGGAGGGGCAGGAGGAGGAGGCTGGCCTTCTGATTTGGCTGGGGGGATTTTTTTTGGAACTGGTGGGGCCATGAGTAAAGTGTGTGAGGAGATGTCTGTCTACGCAGAGGAGGAGCAAGGCCCTTGCGCAGGGGAGCCAGCACCACGCTTCAGATGAGTGTTGAGCTTTCCTACTGCACAGCTAGCAGCAAGCACTGGGGATATTTTAGAAAGCAGGCTGAGGTTTCTACATCCTGCTGAGAAAGAAGTCTTCAGGTTCTCCATGAAAGTGAACTGCCATTTTTCAGACCCCTCAGGAATCCTGCTCTGCCTTGGAATGGGGAGAGAGAGAGACCCTTGAGCTCACAGGCCACCATTTCCCCTTCAGGCATCAACATGGAGACAGGAGGAAGCCCAGGATTTTACAGCTGAAGCACCCTGCAAGGGTCAGCTCAGAGCTGGGCACCCCATGGGCTCTGCTGGCCACAGGCCCCAGCAGCCTGCCCTGCAGGAGGCTGGGACTGGGATGGGGCAAGTTCTCTTACAGAACTGGTGTCTGGGGGACACCAGCTGACACAGGGGAAGCCTGAACATAGGAGGGATGGGTTTCCATCAAAGCTATTTGCCCAGCTTTTCTCTTTTTTCCCTTATACATTTTTAAAGCAGATATATTGCTAGTGGAAGCGCTGGCTGGACAAAGCTCACCCCTGCTGGTGTGCTGCTTTTTCTTTTCTGAACCTCTCTAGGCGTTTTATCTCTTGGACACGGACTGGCAGAGAAACTTAGGCAGTGTGGATTCCCAGTTAGCTTTTGCAGGAGGCTTTGCTGGCTAGCTCCAGCCCTGCAGGGCCCAGGCTGCAGGCTTGCAGCACCAGATGGAGAGAGGGAAGACAGACCTAGTGAGAGTACCCAAGAGGAGTAGCAAAGGCCCAGGAAGAGGGGAGAGTGTGCAAGGCTTCCTGGACAGGAGCCCAGCCTGGAACAATTCTCCTGGTTTGGGGGAAATGAAATCACAAATGAGAATAGCAGGGGGCCAAGAACCAGCTGGAAACAAAAGAGGGAGCGAGACCAGGAAGGCTCTGATGACAGCGCCGAAGTCTGGCCTGCCACGGACAGCTGCTGTCCAAGCTTTGGGCCTGGAATATTGTCACAAGCCCAGCAAGGCACGTGTTTTCTTTATCTGATATGAAGGGAGTCTCGAGGCTCCCTGCTGCCTTCCTTCTTGTAGTCTTCCCTGTCGCCCAGGTTACTTAGCCAGTCTAGCCAGGGCCAGCTCCTCACCCTCAGGCAGATGACAGCAGCAAGAGGAGGAGGAGAAAAGGGGTAGACAGGGAGCATGTGAGGAGGGAACGGAGGAGGAGAGGGGAAAGCAGTAGGTTAGGAGAAGGGTAATATGCAGGAACGGAGAAGGAGGATGTGCTGGAGAGAGAGAGAGGAAGGAAAGAAAAGCTGCTAAGGATGAGAGAAAAGAAGGGGAAAGCAGAATATGGCAAAAGGAAAGCTGACAGAGAGGAGTCTCTGTCTCAGGTAGTCTCCTGAGAAGGAGGGTGTAGGAGGAGGAGAAGTAAGGAGAATAAAGAAGGGTAAGAAATGAAGGAAGAGAATGGAGGGGAGAGGAGCGGAGGGGAGAGGAGGGGAGGGGAGGGGAGGGGAGGGGAGGGGAGGGGAGGGGAGGGGAGGGGAGAGGAGCGGAGGGGAGAGGAGGGGAGGGGAGGGGAGGGGAGGGGAGGGGAGGGGAGAGGAGGGGAGGGGAGGGGAGGGGAGGGGAGGGGAGGGGAGGGGAGGGGAGGGGAGGGGAGGGGAGGGGAGGGGAGAGGAGGGGAGGGGAGGGGAGGGGAGGGGAGGGGAGGGGAGGGGAGAGGAGCGGAGGGGAGAGGAGGGGAGGGGAGGGGAGGGGAGGGGAGGGGAGGGGAGGGGAGGGGAGGGGAGGGGAGGGGAGGGGAGGGGAGGGGAGGGGAGGGGAGGGGAGGGGAGGGGAGGGGAGGGGAGGGGAGGGGAGGGGAGGGGAGGGGAGGGGAGGGAGCGGAGGGGAGAGGAGGGGAGGGGAGGGGAGGGGAGGGGAGGGGAGGGGAGAGGAGGGGAGGGGAGGGGAGGGGAGAGGAGGGGAGGGGAGAGGAGGGGAGGGGAGGGGAGGGGAGGGGAGGGGAGGGGAGGGGAGGGGAGAGGAGCGGAGGGGAGAGGAGGGGAGGGGAGAGGAGCGGAGGGGAGAGGAGGGGAGAGGAGGGGAGGGGAGGGGAAAGGACGGGAGGGGAGGGAGAGAGGAGAGAAAGACACGGGGTTGGGGGGGGAGGAGGCTGACAGTCTAGAGGTTTAGAGACCACGTTTCAGAGCACACTGGCTCCTCACCCCCATCATCCCTAGGACACTGGGTCCAGCCGCTGCCGAGACAGTCTCTGCAAAGGGCTCTGCAAACTTCCCCCCAGAGAATAAGAATGGAAGAGTAGCCTAGAGGGTCCCTGCCAGGCCTGTTAGGCTTCTCCTGCTTTCTAACACCATTCTTGGATAACTGTAGACACACTCTTCGCCTGCTCATCCTGCAGGCCTGGAGGCCCCTCCACAGTCAGGAACCTTCTCAGGGCTGCTGCTTCACCGCTCAGCCCTAGCTCGCAAGGGACCGGAAAGAGCTTGGCCTGGAAGGCTCGGGCCAGAGAAAGGATAATCAGTGAGTACGAAGCCTTCCAGGACATTTTCATACCTGCATAAAGGTGAGTAGAGCTTGAACAGAGAGCTCTTCCCAGTAAGGGAAGCATATTGTGTAATGTACCTGTATGCACACAGACGCACACATCTGCACACACATGTATGTACACATGAAATGATTATACAGAATTTCAAATGTTGTCATATTTTGAAGGTATATTATTACATTCTTGTGGCTCTTGATCGCTTTGTAAGATATATAATATTGGAATCCTACTTTAATAGACGTTAAGGAACAGGAAGTCGTGACTTGTGTAAGCGCACACAAATCCTGAATGACACAAGTAAGGTTAACATCTGATGTTCTCATCTAATATAGTATTTCATGTTCTTTCTATTATATGGTTCTGTCTCTCAGGTACAAGGTAGGAGCAGGTAGGCTGCTAATAAGAGGTTCTTTCCCACAATGCACCAGAGGCTACTTTACCTGACTTGGCTCTTAGATATGTCACTTTAACTAGAGACTATGAGTCCTGGTGTTTACACTGTAGAGCCAGGATTTTACCTTAGATCCGCAGGACTCCCAGGCCTCGAGCAGACCAGGACCAGGGAGTGAGGGGACAATGCGGTGCATGCAGGATGGCGGATCCTGGGAAGCCATAGCTTGGCCATCCAGCAGACCTGGGTTTGAACGCTAGAGCAAGTCTCAGCTCTGAGAACTGGGTCCAGGTTCCCGGACCCTCAGTTTCTCGGCTGTCACAGTGACACCAGTAGGAACCATCCTGTTCGTGTTTATGGAAATGATAACTGCTTCAGACACAGTGGTCACCTTGTAGCATCTGCAGACAATTTGTGGATTTTCTCTGTTTACATTTTGGCTGAATTCTCTTTATATTTACATACCAAGGTGCCTGTGATTTGCCAAGTTTCACTTACACCCAATGGCCCATGTAGATTGAGATACTGTCTTGGTAAGAAAATCACATTGGCATGCAAAAGAGGAATTTTGAGGCCCCAACTAAAACTCTAAGGGAAGAATGAGATTTCCCGAGGGCGGAAAGGGTCTGCAGATTCTCAGTCTTGGTTCTTCTGTCTCAACTGTACCCGCTTTCCCTGATTTTCTTCGCCTTTCCCTCCGGCTTTTCCTTCTCCGATGGCACAGAAGTGAAGAGTTGCCACTGCTTTAGCTACTGGGCTGGAAGGAGCCCTCCTGGCACCCTGTGGTGGCTGATCCTAATTGCAAATGTGACTGGGTTTTGAATTACCTGGGAGACAGCTTTCTGTTGAGGACTCACTAAGCAGGGAAGGCCTGTCATAAAAGCCTGAAGTAAAGGAGACCCTCTGCCTTTGCTTCTTCCTGAGTGAGCATGCCTCCCTCCGTATCCGCTGGAGGGAACCAGCTTCTTGGTCTTTCAGTGTGACCTCCATGCAGTGGCTTCCAGCTTGGGCTCTCTTATCTTTCGAGTGTGCAAGCCACGTTGCCATGTTATGCAGGTTCGATGACGTAAGCCAGCCAGGCCCCCGCATGTATATAGGTACATTCTGTTGGTTCTGTTCACCTTCTTCTCACCCTCAGCCAGGTTTCATGTGGCTCTCTGTCATTAGCAGTGCTATCAACAACCGTTCAGCAAAGACAAAGACAAGAGGTGGCACCCAGCTTGCAGAGGAAGGCCGCATCTCACACTCTCTTTTCAGGTGCTGTGCAAGGCTTGTGAGACCCTGAGAATGATTTTCGTCTCTTTTTGCTACTTTGTACTTCAAATTATTCTTTTGCCTTTTCTGTCCCAAAAATAGAATAAAATGCTCAAATTTGTCCATAACTCCTCTGCTCTGACAGTCACAACCCCCACGTTTCTAGGCTTTATGTATTTTTTCCTCTGATGCATGTGACATCGTAATAATCCTAACACTAGAGAAATGGAAAAGGAAACAGCATGACAAAATACTTCTGGTCCATGTTGGAACTAGTGATATTTTTCAAGAGTGATAAATTGCACGACTTAACTCAAGAGCTCAGATTATAAAGAGAAATATAATTACTAGCAAGTGTGCCCAGATATATAAAGACAGATAGGCCCAAGGAGTGGTAGCTCCTCTGTCTGTTTCTCTGGGTTCCTTCAGGGCAGCAGACGTAAGCCGCAAGGCTTCACCTAAGTACATGAGAGCAGAAGTAAGCTGTCTCTGAATGCTGCCTGTTCTGAGTGAAAAAGAACTCCTATAGGGAAGCAGCAAGCCAGCAGCCATCTGGTCTACCTCCATTACCAGGCTGTTCTCCAGGCCATTTCCTCCTCTAGACAAGAAGGCTGCTGTGGTTTAGACAGGAAGTGTCTCTCACCAGCTCATTCACTGCAAGTCCCCACCTATGGTCCTATTTTAGGACGTTTTGAGGTTTTGGAACTTTAGGAAGTAGTGGATCGCCAGGGAGTTTCACTGGAGGCTGAGCTGTACTCAGGGTCCTGGTGGTCTCGCCTCTCTCAGTTGTCTTTTTCTCTCTGTCTGTTTGTCTGTCTCTGTCTCTCTGTCTCTGCCTCTCTCTCTCCCTCCTCACCCCATCTGGTTCACTGCTAGGTCTGTAGCTTCTTCCACATGCTTTGCCACCATGATCTACCTTACCAGGAGCCAAAGACCAATTAAGACCTTTGAAACTACAATGACAAAAATAACCCTTTCCTCCTTTAAGTCATTTGTGTCAGGTACTTTGCTGCAGTCACAAGAGGTCTGACTAGGAACAGTAGCAGTCACACTGACCCCTCCCTATGTAGAAGCAATGGCAAGGCTGAAGCAAACATCTGGAGGTAGACTTGATCTGAAAATTACAGCCCTTTACTCATTCATGGGGAGGTTAGCATATGACTACATTTAATCTGAATCTTTGAGAACAGGTAGGAGTTGACTTCCTGAAAATGGGTATGAGTGTTATCAATTCAAGGGCAAAGCACAAGCCAAGCATGGATCTAAATAACTGACTTGACTCTTGTGATATTTAACCGGAAGCTGGAAACATCCTCTCCAAAGTATGCACTGGTGAGTTCTTGGGGGCAGGGAAGTTTGGCCTGTCTTCCAAAGCAGGCACCAGCGCCGACTAGTTCCAGCAAGAATGACAGTCCAGGCAGCTCTTCAGAAGACAGAGGTGGAAGTACCTGTGCAGAGACCTTTGTTGGGGGTTAGCGGAGGATTGGATAGGAAGCTAAGGCAGGAAAGGAGGAATCTATGCACTGGGGAGTGTCCTGAGCAGGGAGGTGTTGGGGGAATTCCTGGGCAGAAGTGCTGACTGGATTTGACTGAATTGCCCAGAAGCAGATAGGATGAGAATGAGAGAGGCAGTGGGAGAGCAGACTCAGATTCATCACAGACCGGAGTCTGGAACAGAAATCGTGAGGTAAATGGCTGAAAGAAGGAAAGAGCAGGTCAGAGACCTGACAGATCAGGAGAGGAGGCTGCTTGGAGGGCAAAGGCCCTTTCTGCCTCTCTCCAAAGCCTTCCTACTTTTCCAATGACAAGAAAGTGTGAGGGCTGTTATCACTGCTCTGCCAAGGTCCTGAGAATATTCTGGAAGCCTTTCAATTGTCAGAGGCCACTAAAACCTGGTCAGTCACATTAGCCTCTGGGAATCTGGGAGACCAGTTTACAAGTGATAAGGAATTACTCTTGAGGAGGGATCCAATATTTTGAATGTCCCGAGTCCCCTTCTTTGAGAAAAACATATAGTCTCCAGGGCAGCTGCGATAACAGATAGCTACATTCTTCTTGACTGAAGTAGCCTCCAGTGGGGAGGAGTCATCGGCACAAGCCCGTCTCCCAGGAAAACATGGCCACGGGCTCAAGACTGTCACAGAAGGGAGGGAAAGAACGGAGCGACAGATCGCAAAGCTGCACAACTTCCTGCTTCACTGCTAAAATTCCAGCCTGGTCCCCAGTAGTGCTGGTGCCATCTTTGCTCCGCACCTCTGAGTATCTCAGAGTTATTATTATTTATTTATTTTTACTGTTTGTTTATGTCTGTGCACGTGAATGTTTGTTTTTAAATACCAGACACATGCCTTACGGGGAGAGTGTTGGTATTTCAGAAGCCACTGATGTTTTGTGCTATCAGCTGCTTGGGACAGGGGTCAAGCGGAAGAACCTGACATAAACATTGCCAGGCTTGCAAACCTGTTTTCAAGTGAGACACCCAAGGCAATATTCATAGCAAATTTATGAGCTCAAGGCATCTAAATGTGATCCACTTTTAAATCTCATCTTTTCCCTCTGAACCCTTCAATCTAATTAGGCTCACATCAGTGTATTATTACGGAGAGGAATCATTCCTTTCTTCTAATAACATTCATGGATAATTTTATTTCTCATTTCCAGCCTCCTCCTCCTCCTGTGGTGTAATTAGTGTCTCTGGCACCTCGTGCCTCTCAGAATGAGCTGCAGCTGCTAATTGCTAATTGAAAAATTAGAAACTCAGTTAGAAAAAGGATCTAATTAAAATGAAATTAGATAAAAAATCCCTTCAAACCAGCACCCCCGCACTTTTCTTTGTTTTCCCTTTTTCCCCTTCCTGCTTTCTTTTTCCACCACTATTAGCACTTGCAAAATATGTGCAATTGCTTGAAAGCCAATGACCTTTCCACAGAGGACAGCACAACGGCCTCTATGAGGAGCAGCTAGGCAAGTGCACAGCAACAGAATTCAAAGCGGAACTTGGGCTCCCTTCCTGATGAGCGTCGGCTCCACCTTACCAACCGTTCTCCTCTTCTAGCAAGGACAGGCATGGTCAGCCCTGTGTGAGTCTCCTGCGTTTAGAAGGGCTACTGTCCTCTTTCATGACTAGCAACTAGGGATTCTCTCACTGCTGGAAGCAAACCTGTCTCCACCTTCTTGTACATCCTACAACAGATAACTATGCAGTCAAGACTCAGCGCTAGAGGAGACACATAAGGAAACCCAGTGTCTCCAAAGTATGGGCAATCTGGAGAGAAGTCTAGACAGCAGAGAGAAATAACAGATTAAGATTATGGACCCATGCAAAATAGCTTCTCAGATATGTTTATTTCAAGACTGCAATGCTTTTTAAAATTTTATTAATTTATTCAGATTACAACTCAATTGTTATCCCATCACTTGTATCCTCCCGTTCCTCTCTCCCTCCCACTCCCACCCTATTCCCCTCCCCTAGGTCTAAGACTGAGGGGGATCTCCTCCCCCACTGTATGGTCATAGGCTATCAAGTCTCATCTTGGTACCCTGCTTATTCTTTCTTTGAGTGCCATCAGGCCCTACTCTGATCTACCCAATGGACAGGGCATTCTCCACAGTTATGTGGAGAGTGGAGACTGACTCTGACATGAACGCTGGTGCCCCATATAAGACTGCAATGTTTTTAAGCACCTTCATACATGCCAAGAACTGTGCAAAAACTGGGCACATAAAATACCCCCTGCAAAGTTGTAACCTAGATTATATCTGGACAATAAGTGATCTGTGCTGTTATGAGAAGGTCAATAACACAAATACACAATTGACAAATAAATACAAATATGTGGGCAGGCTACAGGAGGCCATGGGGGTCCTTCCATTAAGAGGTAAAACTGCAAATAGAGTGCAAGAGATAGCTAGAGAGGGAGAGGGAGAGAGAGAAAGAGTGAGGGAGAGAGGAAGGGGAAAGGAAGAGGAGACAGAAAGAGAGAGAGGGAGGGAGAGAGGAAGAGAGAGAGAGAGAGAGAGAGAGAGAGAGAGAGAGAGAGAGAGCGAGCGAGAGAGAGAGAGAGAGAGAGAGAGAGCGCTAGAACAAGTGGTGGGGTGGGGGGTGGGGGGTGGGGGACGGACTTCCCCAGTAGATGGCATTTTAGCTAGAGAAACCTTGTTCTAAAGAAACACATATAGCAATGTGATGACTTCTGGGAATTTAAGCAACTGAGACTGTTTGAGGCTTAAATTGGGAGATGTGTGGCCAGAGTTAAGGTTGGCTGAGTACGTAGTATCTGGGTAATGAGAATC
The DNA here is from genome assembly GCF_964271855.1 of Acomys minous. NCBI lineage: Eukaryota > Metazoa > Chordata > Mammalia > Rodentia > Muridae > Acomys > Acomys minous. The sequence continues at coordinate 1,857,375 of NC_140483.1, read as the reverse complement.
TTGTATATATTAGAAGTTTAAAAGTGTGAGAGGAGGACTTAAAGTCTGAAGGAAATTTTGTTTCGCACCATGGGATGCACAATGTAGTAGCTGGGGATTTTGTGTGGTGAGAAAATATTATAGATTAATGTTTAGTAATGCCAGAAACACCGTCAAGAACGCTAGTGGTTAAGTTTTACTACAGGAGAGGGAGAAGCTAACAAATGCAAAGAGATGATGAGCTCAGACAGCAGCTAAAAATCAGGCAAGGGTTTACTCTAAAAATAAAAATAGGGCTGGAGAGATGGCTTCATAGCTAAGCGCACTTGCTGCTCTTGCAGAGCACCTGGGTTTGGTCCCCAGCACCCACATGGGGGTCACAAAGAACTGTGTGTCTAGTTCCAAGGGATCTAACACAGCAGGGGATCTGGTCCCTGCAGAGTCCCACATGCACATGGTAGACACAAACTCATACAAATAAACAAGTATAAAATAGCCTGGTGTGGCCTGCCTTACTTTGTGTAAATAAATCAACTTCCCTTTTAATTGTGCTTAATTAACTAAAGCTGAGAAATCTTCAATCGTTTATTTATCAAAAATCTTGGAACTAATCAGTACTTTAAAGAGATGAGGTTGTTTCCCTGACACTGTTCGCCACACTTGCCAGTCTCTGCTCTTCCCACTGTCCTGGGGCATCTGTCTGCTTCACACGCTAATTTCGGGGAAGTGCAGGCCTCCACAGTCCAGTCTGTTGAAGGGGTTGGATGCCAGCATCTGTTGCTTACCAGAACTTCGTGGTCCAGCATTTAAGGCAGCTCTCCCCTACTGATCTGGGAGCTGACAGTCACGGGAAGCCATTCTTTTCCTCAAGAACTCTCCTCGCAGTCAACAAAAGTGAGGACAAGGCAGGGACTAACGGGCCAGGGCAAAAGCTCCCTGTACGTGTGTCCTGGAAAGAGACAGGAAGGACAGGGAGTCCATTCACCAATAACCTACTGCATCTGGAAAGTTCTAGTAATTAATTTTCTGCTTTGAAACTGATGGCCTGAACAACTCTGAAATCATTGGAATAAACATTCTCTTCTCATAATTTACTCTGATGCAAAGCAGTGAACCGAACCAGAGATTTAGAACAATGTGCCCTCCTTCACCGTGAACTCACGCGTCCAATCTAACTCAGCGAGGGGCATTTCTGATTAACCTGCATCTTCTACAGTCTTTAAAATGACCAAGTTTTTTTTTTTTACAATCAAACACACTGAGGCCAAGCGGATGAAGAGGAGTACAAGTGATCCAAGTGATCAGTGATGTTTTAATGGGACAAGTTTTTCGTTGATGACATGAGTTCAAATCCTGAACTGTGTTCAGTAAACACTGGCCGTTTTTTTTTTTTTCTTTTTTCTGTTATTGGAATAGGAATGAAAAGAAAGAACAAAGGTTGGGAGGTAGGGGGAGGAGAAGTGCGGAAGGGCACGGCCACACCCAGGCCTCTGTGCTTGCCATGGCAGAGCTCACCTTGAGTATCCTGGCAGCCATGCTTTGTTTGACCTGCTGAAGGTACCAGACCTCCCTTGTGCAGTTCTGGGGTAAGAAGTCACACACTGGTGATCTCCTTGCTGCTTACAGGAGGAGGCAGGTGAAGGGCTTCCATCCCTGTTAGGAAGAAACACCTCAGAGGCACACCTGGGGCTCTCACTGCGCTGTACTGTGGATCTCCTGCCTCCTGCTTCTCCTTTCAAAAGGTAGGTTGGGTTCTTTCTGGAAAATTCCCAGGAAGCATTTCATACTCATATCTCTTCAACTCCTGGGAGGATGCCACTATGAGAAAGTTGTGTAAAATACTGTGTTTTGGGAAAGACAGTTGAAGGAGAGTTCCCAACTCAGAGCGATGTGCTCAGAAGGCATATTCTATAAAACAGGAGCATTTTTCTTTTCTTTATGAAATACAATACACTGAAACGTCAGTCACCATCAACACAAGCTTCAGGAAGCAGCCCTAGTAACCGGCCTGTTGCTAGGCCGTTTCTCATGATCTGGTCAGCATCTTGGTCTCTGTTTTCCCTCCCATGAAGCATCAGAGTACCCATCAGTGCAGAAATACTTCAACCTGACACACAGGGAGAAGCATTGTTATCGCCCATCCTGGACTTTCTCTCTCCTTCCTGTCAAACACTCATCCTGGAAATCAGCCTAGGTCCCCAGTCTTTGCTGTGAAGTGAGAAGTGGGACGCTGTACATCTGTATTTAAAGCATGGTCCTACGGATAGGCCATTTCTTCTGGGGTTCGCGTCACCTCTACTTGCACACACTCCATCTACAGGCAAGACGGCCAAGCTCTTTCTATTAACATCACTGCAAAGGGATTTTTAGAGAAAGGTGACTGAAGTATTCAAGGTGAAAGCTGCTGTCAGCTGGCAGAGCGGGCTGTTTGCAGACAGAATTCACCAGGGGATAAGGAAGGACCAGGGCTCCGAGTGTGTGATGTAGCTAAGCTTCCATCTCAGAGAGGCAGCTGCTCTAATTATCTGTCATGTCACCTTGCTCTCCAGAGAGGCAGATGTTTCCTTCTCCGAGTTTTTAAAATCCATTTACAATCATGGAAGGCCTTCCCCACCCCATGGTTCAGAGATCCTAGGAATCAAAGTACAGGTGAGGAAACAGGGAGAGATTGCTTCAAGGACTTTTGAATATGCTAATATCCAAAAGAAGGCAGCAGCATTGCAGCCAGCCCTGCACTGCCTTTCCCATGGACGGATGCTGTGAGTGGTCCTGCCCTGGTGGAGAGCAGTGCTTAGGCTAAACCTACATACGGGGAGTGATGCAGTGTGTTAATGCGCCACACACGAAGCTTGGCCAGCCTGGCGTTATTATAATAACACGTGTCCATCATATGCAAATATATTGAATCCAATTGCAAGGTGATGGTGTTACAGAGAAATCATAGTTGAAGGAACTTAAGTCAAAGCCACCAAGGGAGACTCGGCCTGTGAGAGGCACCGGTTCTTCAGATGAGACTTCACAGACTCAATGCCTTCAGTGTCCTCAAATTCACAGGAAGACCCTTTCCCAACTCATGTCACAGCACTTAATAGACGCACGCCCATGTCTGTGCTCCACACACTGAGTGACTGGGGCCTTGAGGAAACAACCCAGGGACTGGTCAGATTCAGAGTGACAGGGTCCAGCGCTTCCTGACACCACGGTTCGCTGATGGTAAATGGCTGCTGCTTGACTTAGCGCCTGCTGACTGGAGTGGAGTGGTATGGGAGGATGAAGGCAGCGAGAAGCATTCCTGAGGCAAATGGAGTCAGAGATAGGGTGGTTTTGTTGTTGTTGTTTGTTACTGTCTCTCATGACAGGGTTTCTTTGTGTATCCTTGGTTGTCCTGGACTTTGTAGATCAGGCTAACCTTGAACTAGAGATCTGCCTGCCTCAGCCTCCTGAGTGCTGGGATTATAGGTGTGCACCACCACCCTGGGCAGAGACAGGATCTTAGTATCCACACTCCCTGGTATTTATGGCTTGACGCTGTGCATACTTTAGTTGATTAGGCTTTAAAAGGAGCCGGGAGAGTGGGAAGGTTGTGCCTCCCAGTTCTACAAACAAGGAAACAGATTTAGAGGTAAGATGCCCAGGGACACTGGTCAGTAAGTGTCAAACAAGTATTGAGTAATAGAATAAGTTGCCTGACTTGAGGTACAAGGGAGGGACTTTTAATTTAAGATTTCATTTATTTTACTTATTTATTACTTTTCAGAGTATGTGTCTATGTGTGGACATGTGAGCTCTAAAGCACACGTGAGAGGTCAGAGGGCAATTTGCAGTAGTCCGTTCTCTTCTTTCATCATATAAGTCCTGGTCATGAAACTCAGGTTGTCAGTCTTGCCAGAAAAGACCTGTACTGTCCCGTGGGTGCTAGTGCTATTGTGACCTGTGACTCCAGAATGAAGGTTTTGTATATCTTAGTGCCTCTGTATGTGTCCACAACAGACATCTGCCCACCAGATAATCAAACCAGTACACCTCCAGAGCTCACCTCCTTAGAGGGCACCAAGGCAAGGAGTTCATGACCCTCTCTTGCTTTCCACTCAGGTGCACTACGGGTAAAATTTAGGATTACCTCACTTTTTTTCCAGTTCCTGGGGTGTAACTTACTGTTTTCTAATGTAACTCTATTCCACTAGGTGAGGGGAGCATGTCCTGCCTGCTCACCTAGATGGCGGGCTACATGGTCTTTGCATGCGCCTTCCCTCTCTGCAGCCTCTATCCCAACCGGAGTAGCATCACTTACAGAACCATGTTGTTGAAGTTTTGGGTTATCATATGTAAACATGCTTTAGCTTTCATCCCAGGTGTGGGTTATGGGGGCTGCTCCCGTTTGTCCACAGCTGATAACTGCCCCATGAGCGGGCGCATGATCTTTGTCAGCTGGGAACTGCCTTGTGCGTGGGCGTGGTCTTTGCCCTTGGGAATAAATGCCAGACCAAGAACCCAGCGGGAGAGGAGGGCTCGGAGAAAGAAGAAGGCTTCTGGTACATGCCCCACTTGCTGCTCCTGGCTGCTGTTAACGTAGTTTGATAAGAAGTTGGAGATATCCTGAAATGAAGATTGGACTTGCCCCAAGGGACCCGATAACCCTAAACAGCGGGGAGTAGCTAAGGGAAGCTCCACCCCTCCTCCCCAGTGCTGGCCCTACACAGGTAAGCAAGCCTTGCTTTCATCCCCTCCTCCTATGTCTTCCGTCACAGGGCTCTCCGGGCACTCCGTTAGCCACTTATTTTCTGTTTGATTTGTCCCCTTCTCTGGCTAGCAATTTCACTGGTAGAGCTCAAAATTACTTTTAGCAGTGTCTTTCAACTGATTTAAAATCACCTCCCCTTCATGCTAGACTAGGCTTTTTCCTAAACTAATCTCTGTGGTAGCAAATTAAGGTCAATCCACATTAGATACACCACCAATCAGAGTGCATAATGAGAACCCTTCCACTTATTAGTTTTGTTTTAAATTAAGTGGAATGATAGATGGGTGAGACTCAAAGCTCTGAAGACCGAGGCCGGAACTCTCCAGGCAGGAAGAGAGAAGTCTGTAGCACGTGCCCCTCCAGCCATCCCCACAGCAGAATAGCAGAGCTGCCTCACAGGGTCAAGCGCTCACGGACCTGTTGACAGGCTGTGGACAGTCCTGTTCCTAATGCTGTAGAACTCCAGGGCACAAGGGCCAGGCAGAGCTCACACCCTGGATATCTAGATGTTTAAACATTCAGGGTGTAGCAAACTCCTACATAAATACTACTCTTAATGCATGGATGATTACACCCAAGGGCCTTCCTGATCGCTAGCTAGCACTCGGGACCTTAAACTCAGAATTCTCAGAGTGTGGTTGCCGTAGGGTTCCACGGGAGTGTGGGAGCAGCTGGCCCCTGGTGTTGGCCTTCCTTTTGCTGCCAGCTCTGATTCACACAGATGCTTTAGACAGGTGCATGTGATAAGACCTGGGCAGAGGCTTAGTAAGTGCAAGGAGAGCGCCGTCGCAGCTCACAGGCAGAGGAAGGCTACCACCCTGAGTGTGGCTGCGGTCCTGATGGTTGAGGAGGATGGCACTGGGCACTCCAGGTAGTGTCGGCCCCTTGGCCCATAGACTTCTTATTCTGTGGGGTTGAGTGCAGTCAGAGGAGCTGGATAGAAAGGGGGGCTGTCCAAAGTGTAGGGCCAGGGTTCAGCCGCCTTGTGTGGAGTCAAAAGGTCACAATGGCCCTGGAGCCTCAGGGAGGTTTTGACAGAGAAGAAGAGAAGCAGCACAGCTGATACTAGTTACTATCTCACAGCTATTTTCACCTTATTTTTGCTAGGCAGTTTCCACTGTAAGCAATAACCATTTTGATTAAATTACTAAGCACCACACCATCTCAAGAATCTCACAAGCCATTCTGACTGGCAGTTGTAATTGGACAGCAGAGTCTGCTCTCCTGTGGTCCGCATCTCTTCCCTGTACCTACTCCGCCCACCCTGGCAATGTTGGGCACAGAGGGCAGGGCAGACTTCAGCCTGGCCGCACCTCCTGTGTCTGACTTTCATAGATTGTATTTCTGACACAGAAGTGCTGGGCCTGCCAGATTCTGCTACCCATGGTCTCCCTTTGACGGGTTAAGGCCCAAGGTCAAAGGGCTAGAAGCCACTGGCCCCATTTCCCTGCCGACTCTCCTTTCCTCTGAGCCAGGATAGGACTCAGCTTGGTATGAAGAAAAGCATGCCAGAGCAGCCGACAGGCTGAGTTTGGGGAAAGAGAAACAGTGCGGTGCTTACGCTGACCAAGGGCAACTCGGGCAGGCGATCCACTAAGTAATTACTATTCTTTCCTAGTTGTAACAAAATCTCTATCGTTCTTGGGGGAGGTTAGCTGATCAGGAGTGTGAGAGCTTTCGCATGACTCCAGAGTAAAACAGTGCACAACCAAGTGCATCAACGGCAACCATGTGAGTCAATGCAGTTTGACAGTGGTGACCATTTTCTACCCCAGGCTCCTCCCGCATCATGATTTGATTATTTTTGATCAATTTATGGCTAAGCTGAGGTTTTTTTTGGGGGGGGGGGGTAGGAGGGTCTTAAAGTAACATAGCAGGACAGTGCATGTCCTTCCCCGTCACTTGACAACTGGCCTACAGCCAGGTCATCTTTGTGTAATTCTCCTATTGGATGTGGGGGGAAAAAGTCACCACCATCACCCACAGAGCACTTAACGTCCTCCCCTCAGATTTGGTTTATTGAAATAGCCTGCCATAGAATTGCCTTCACTCCCTCACAGCTCCGCTCTGGGGTCAGCCAGAATCTTTGGGGGGTCATTCAAATAATCTACTGAAATCCAAACTCTGAGAGGCCCCCAAATGTGCGTTCTCTCTAAGTGCAATCAGGAATTAACCTGTTAAACTCTGACCATGCTCCCGGGGGGTTTGGACCGTGAAGACTGTCACTTTCAACCTTCCTGACAAGTCTGTGTGCACAGTTTTAATGACTCTAAGAATGGAATGGTTGGTTTTGCTGTAAGTGTGCACTTGATCTTGCCAGTTTCAAATTGTTTTCCAAAGTGGTTGCTGCACTTTGCAGTTGCAGCCCTGTGATGCCAGCGTGCAAATCCCACCACATCTGCCCCAGCACTCCACATTTTCACTCCTTTAGATCTGGCCGCCAAGGAGGTGTAATCTGGGAGTTATTTGCCCATTTTAAATTCATTCCTCTATTCGCCGTTGATATTAGCATTTTTAATATGTGTTTATGTATTCTCATATCTTTTCGGATTAAATAACTTCCTCCCACTTTAAATTTGGTTGTTTGTCTTTATTGTGCTATAATAATCAGTAGAGCTCGTTATATTTTTTGCACATATTTATCCTTTTCTCAGTTTTTATTTTCCCCTTAAGAGAATAAAGAGCAACCTTTAACAATTTGGTAGTGGCTTAATTATCAGGTTTTCTTCGTGCAGTTTGTGCTTTTTAGCTGTAAGATATCTGGTTAGTTCTGTCAGCTGACACAAACTGAGACTCCCGGGAAGAGAGAGTCAGCTGAGGAGTTTCTTCCATCAGGGATGTCTGTGGAAGGGTCTGGCCCACTGTTGGCGGTGCCACTCCTGAGCAGGTGGCCCAGAGCTGTATAAGAAGACAAGTAGCTGACAGGCCAGGGAAAGTTGAGCTAGAAAGCCGCCTTCCTGCCTGGTCTCGGCTTCAGTTCTGGCCCCGACGTCCTTCAGTGATGGACCATAACCCGTGAGGCTAAATGAACCCTTCCTCTCCCCACAGCACAGGAAGCAAACTGAGACAGAACTGCTACCAGACCACAGAATGCTGCCAAGGCAGACCTGATAGTGCTGTTTTGGGGAGGGTTGTGAGAGCTTTTGGAACTTTGGGTTGGAAAAGCCACCGAATGCTCAGAGTTTCGTGTCCTCTTCTGTCAGATCTTTAAAGAGATGATAATGATAGAAATGCTGGGATGCCTGGATTCGGGAGTTTTAGAAGGAAATGTTGTTTGTTTTATTAATTGAAAGAAAAGATTTTCTCCTATTCTAGAAATATTCAGTGTTTGGTTTGTACTTTACAGCTCCAACATTTTTATTTGCTGAGTACCCTTCCCTGGTACCTTCTTCAACCAACTGGGGACTTGAGGTATATCAATACTATCTGTCTATGACTCTGACTTTTCTCTAGGACTATCCCACTCAATATTTAAATTCCTGTCTTTTTATTTTTATTTTTATTTTTTGATACTTTGGGAATAGTGGCTTGTTCTTTACATAGTATTTTTTTTCACCTAGAGATTTAGATTGCATGTGAGTTTTCTTTTTTTAAAAATTTAATCCACATATTTTGAAATATTTCCCTATCCATACATTCTAAGGAATTATATACCTTTCACCTTTATGTTATGCTGTAATCTCATAATTTTTGTTTTCACATATTTGGGTGTTTTCTGGATAGCTTTTTATTAATTTGCATTTTTGTTTGGCTGTAGTTGGAGAGCTCATGGCTTTAATTTTAAATGTACTTGGTGTGTATTTCATTGGCTAATGTGGGGTTGTTCTGTGAGCATATCTGTGCCCAAGGAAAGAATTGTGTTTTACTCTATTTTTTTCATTTTTTTTCTCCTTTATTAATTTATTCTTGTTACATCTCAATGGTTATCCCATCCCTTGTATCCTCCCATTCTTCCCTCCCTCCCATTTTCCCCTTATTCCCCTGCCCTATGACTGTTCCTGAGGGGGATTATCTCCCCCTGTATATGTTCATAGGGTATCAAGTCTCTTCTTGGTAACCTGCTGTCCTTCCTCTGAGTGCCACCAGGTCTCCCTGTCCAGGGGACATGGTCAAAGGTGAGGCACCAGAGTATGTGAGAAAGTAATATCCCACTCTCCACTCTACTGTGGAGAGTGTTCTGTCCATTGTCTAGATCTGGGTAGGGGTTTAAGGTTTACCGCCTGTATTGTCCTTGGCTGGTGCCTTAGTTTGAGCGGGACCCCTGTGCCCAAATCTGCCTATCATAATGTTCTACTTGTAGGCTTCTAGGACCCTCTGGATCCTTCTACTTTGCCTTTCTCCCATGCTTCTCTCATCTAGAGTCCCACTAGAATGTCCTCCCCTCTGTCTCAGTTTCCTGGTAAGTGAAGGCTTTCGTGGGACATGCCCCTTGGGCTAATATGCAGATATAAGTGAGTATATACCATTTGAGTCTTTCTGCTTCTGGGTTAACTCACTCATTATGATCATTTCTAGCTCAATCCATTTATCCACAAATTTCGGGAATTTTTTGTTTTTAATAGTTGAATAGTATTCCATAGTGTATATGTACCACAGTTTCTTTATCCATTCTTCTATTGAGGGACACTTAGGCTGTTTCCATGTTCTGGCTATTATGAATAAGGCTGCTATGAACATGGTTGAGCAAATTTTTTTGCTGTGTGCTGGAGCATCTTCTGGGTATATTCCAAGGAGTGGAATAGCTGGGTCTTGAGGAAGCCCTATTCCCATTTTTCTGAGATAGCACCAGATAGATTTCCAAAGTGGTTGTACTAGTTTGCATTCCCACCAGCAATGAAGGAGTGTTCCTCTCTCCCCACATCCTCGCCAGCATGTGGTGTCGCTTGAATTTTTGATCTTAGCCATTCTGATGGGTGTAAGATGGAATCTCAGAGTTGTTTTGATTTGCATTTCCCTGATGACTAAGGAGGTTGAGCATTTCTTTAAGTGTTTCTCAGCCATTTGATATTCCTCTGTTGAGAATTCTCTGTTTAGTTCCATGCCCCATTTCTCAATTGGGTTATTTGGTTTGGTGGTGTTTAATTTCTTGAGTTCTTTATATATTTTGGATATTAGACCTTTGTCAGATGTGGGGTTGGTGAAGATCTTTTCCCAGTCTGTAGGCTGTCGCTTTGTTCTCTTGACAGTGTCTCCTGCCTTACAGAAGCTTCTCAGCCTCATGAGGTCCCATTTATTAATTGTTGACATTAATGCTTGGGCTGTTGGTGTTCTGTTCAGGAAGTTGTCTCCTGTGCCAATATGTTCCAGGCTCTTTCCCATTTTTTCTTCTAAGTGACTTAGTGTCTCTGGTTTTATGTTGAGGTCTTTAATCCACTTGGATTTGAGTTTTGTACAAGGTGAAAATATGGGTCCAGTTGCATTTTTTTACACATAGACATCCAGTTAGACCAGCACCATTTGTTGAAGATGCTATCCCTTTTCCATCGAATGGATTTGGCTTCTTTGTCGAAAATCAAATGACCATATGTGTGTGGATTCATATCTGGGTCTTCGATTCGATTCCACTGATCAACCAGCCTGTTGCTGTGCCAGTACCATGCTGTTTTAATTACTATTGCTTTATAGTACAGTTTGAGATCAAGTATGGAGACTCCTCCAGAGCACCTTTTATTGTACAAGATTGTTTTAGCTATTCTGGGTTTTTTGTTTTTCCATATGAAGTTCAGAATTGAACTTTCAATGTCTTTAAAAAATTGTGTAGGTATTTTGATAGGGATTGCATTGAATCTGTAGATTGCTTTTGGTAGGATGGCCATTTTTATTATGTTAATTCTCCCAATCCATGAGCAAGGTAGATCCTTCCATCTTCTCATGTCATCTTCAATTTCTTTCTTTAGAATTTTGAAATTTTTTTCAAACAAGTCCTTCACTTGCTTAGTTAGAGTAACTCCTAAGTACTTTATATTGCTTGTGGCTAATGTGAAGGGTGTAGTTTTCCTAATTTCTTCCTCTGCAAGCTTGTCATTTGTGTATAGGAAGGCTACAGACTTTTTTGAGTTAGTGTTTTACTCTTAATGAATAGAGAACTCTATTGCCATTCAGTCATGTTCATGAATATGGTAGTTTAGTGTGTGTGTGTGTGTGTGTGTGTGTGTGTGTGTGTGTGTGTGTGTCTATTTTTATCACTTCCTGCAAAGAGTCTTGGTATATCTAATTATGTAGCTATTCAGTGCTACTGGTTTTCTTCATGTACTGTCAGATCCTGGGTGTGACGTACACGTGTTTTGAACAGTTTTATGCTCTTATGATGAACCTTGACCGTATCATCACTTGAGTGTGCTTTCTTTTCTATTTTATTTTTTATATTTGCTCTATTTTATTTATTTATTCATTTAGTCTTTTATTATTACTTACATCCCAATCGTAGCCCCCTTCCTTGTCTCCTCCCAGCCCCACCCTCCCTCCCTCCTCCCTCTACTCCCTTCCCTTAGCCCTCAGAAAGAGGGAGCCCTCCTCCCCTGCCGACTGACCGCAGCCTACCGCGTCTCATCAGGACTGCCTGTGCCCTCTTCCTCTGTGGCCTGGCAAGGCCTCCCCGCCAGGGGGAAGTGATCACAAGAGCAGGCCACAGAGTCCGTGTCAGAGTAAGGGGACCCACATGAAGACTGAGCTGCCTATAAGCTACATCTAGTCAGGGGACCTACGTCCTCCCGTGCATGGTCCTTGGTTGGTGCATCAGGCTCCTCAGGGTCCCTGGGGCCCAGATTTGCTGGCCCTGTTGGTCTTCTTGTGGAGCTCCTGTCCCCTGGGGACCCTTCTGTCTTTATTCCTGCCAGTGGTTTTGATTCTAAGGTCTGCATGTCTGAACTAAGGTGTCAGTGCAAGTTTTCATTTTAGAAATGTCCACCTGACATACCTCCATCATCCTATTTATTTATAATTTGTATGGTGCTAGAAATAGGCCCTACACTTGCTATATGACTGAGCTACCCAGGCAATCCTTCCCTCTCATGGATGAGGTCTGTGCCTGTCAACAAGGCGTATTCCTTACAGGCTAGTAAAACTGGGACTCACTTTGTGAACTATTTAAAGTTTTACTCTTTAATAGAGATATCTGACTAGCTTTCATTTAATGTTAGATTATTGCATGGTTGTGTGCTCTTCTGCCATCTTGTTATTTCTTTTCTATTGTTCCATCTTCTCTTTGTTTCTGTTTTTCTCTTTTCCTGTCTTCTTTTGTATTAATTAAATTTAAACACATTTTTTTTAGTTCACCTTGAGCTGATTATTCGTTCATTGTAGAGTTTCAATGTAGTTTCAACACACCATCATCTAGGTAATATTAAAATCATAGTAGGTAGTGTTTAAAAGAAAATTAGGTAATATTAAAAGACTGCATGTATAGTGTAAGAGTGTCACTATGCTGTAGCTCCCTTTTCTATTTTACGATTTCAGTCACTCATTTTATGTTTACTTACTATCATATTAGTTTACTATTTTATTTTCTTGAAATTGCCAATTATCTGCTAGGAAGATTATAAAATAAGATAAAATGTTTTTTTATATTTAAGCTCACATTCATCATTTGCTGTTCATTTTGTAGATTGGAAGTTGCTTCAGTTTTTAATGTGTATGTGCATTAGTGCATGTGTGGATGCATGTGTATGTGCATGGATTATACGTGCGTGTGGTGCATGTGTGTGACATATATGTATGAACATGTGTGGGTGAATATGTACATATGTATGGGAGATATACTTGTATGCATGTGTGTATGTGTGAAGAAGACTGCACGTGAGTGTTGGGGGGCTTCCTTAGCTGCGTTCCACTCTGCTCCTTTGAGGCAGTCTCTCGGTTGGCCTAGAGCACATCACTTTGGCTAGACACGCTGACCAGCAAGCCTCCAGGGAGCTCCTATTTCCACGTCCCCAGGGCTGGGGCTTTAAGTGTGAGCTGTTGGACCTATTGTTTTATAGCGGCTCCTGGGGACTGAACTCAAGTACCTTTACTGGCTGAGTTGCATATCCAGCCCACAGATGATGCTCTTTTTATATTTTTGTCATGCATATTAGTTGGAAATACATTCTGTCAGCATAGATTATTTATTTTTAATCTTCATGTTTGAAATATATTTTTCTGTGTATTGAGTTCTAAATTGATAGCCTCCTTCACTGCTCAAAACCCTGTGTCCATCCCCCTTATTATCGTAAATGTGAGCATGCATATAATTGTCACTGTCTGTACAAATCAGTGACCTTCGCTGACACTCCGCTCACACAGGCGGCATTGGCCATGTCCCTGATTCCTAGCGCCTAGGTTACCCGCCTCTCACTTCACCCGGACCCTTCTTCCCTCACCGTCCCTCCTCTCTTCTCAGCTCCTCCTTTTCTTTCCTTATGTCACTTAACTTTCAGAGAGCCTTTAGCCCTATCTACTTTCCAGTATGAGCTGCAGTCTTTGTATTCTCACTGCTTGCATGGATGTGACCTTCCTCTTTCATTTTTTGTTTGTTTGTTTATTTGTGGTTTTTTGTTTGTTTGTTTGTTTGGTAAGGCTTCTTCTTTACCAGTTTCAGAAATTTCATCATAACACACCTTGGTGTGCTTTGGTTGCTCTGCTTGTATTTTGTGAGCACGTTGCGTGTGTGTATCCATATGTTCTTCAAATTTGGAAAATTTTGACTGTTTTCTTCAGGAATTTCCTTCCCTATCCATATGCATCTTACACTGATATATGGTGGCTGTCCTTCACAGAGATTGTGGCTTTATTTTGCACTTGTCTAACACTGCAGTTGGATGGGATGCTCTGTTGGTTAACCTTTATGGCAAGTTGACATCGGCTAGAGTCATTTGAGAAGGGGGACTTCTTGCCTATGGGAAAGCCTGTGGTACATGCTCTTGATTGACTGTTGGTGTGGGAAGGCCCAGCTTATGGTGCGCAGTGCCATTGCTGGGCTGGTTGGTTCTGGGGGGGGGGTGCTATAAGAAAGCAGGTGGAGCAAGCCTCAAGGAGCAGGGCAATAAATTGCTCGCCCCATGGCCTTTGCATCAGCTCCTGCCTCCAGGTTCCTGTTTGCTTAACTTCCTGACTTCCTTCCATAATGGACAGTTACCTGGAAGTGTAAGATGAAAGAAACCTTTTCCTCACAAAGTGCCTTTGGGTCATGGTGTTTTATCATAGAAATGGAAACTGAAAGTAAGACCCACGTGCTGCTGTGTCTGTCTCCAGGTGTACTGTTCATTCTTTCACTGTCTTGTCTGCTGCTGAATACAGTGTTTGATGGCTTTCTGCATCATCACACTCAGAGATAGTGACAGTGAAGTTCTAGTCGGTGTCTTAAGATATGAACCACTCTATGCCACAACATGGTTGACCCTAGAAACACTATTTTATAAGCAAAAGAAACAGGTAGCAAACGGCTATGCACTGTATTGTTCCACTTGTATAGATTCAGGGTTAATTGTGGCTGTGATTGACATAGGATTCAGGGTAAATTGTGGCAGAGAGAACATTGCTTGATTGACATAGCGGACACAAACGCTGGCAGGAAAGGGCGGAAGGGAACTGTGGGGAGGTGAAAAACTCTTGTCCTGGCTGGCTGGTAGACATGTATGCAAACGCTTGTGGAACTCACAGAACCTGTGTGACTAAAGTCAGGGGTAATAAAGTACAGTGCTCTATAACATCTAAATCCAGGCATGTGTGGGATCTGCTATAACTCTAGCTCTCAAGAGGCTGTGGTGGGGTGAGGGGAGCTTGTATTTGAGACCAGCCTGGCCTACACAGTAAGTTTAAGGCCTATCTGAGCTATATAGTGAGATCTTGTCTTGAAACACACACACACACACACACACACACACACACACACACACACACACAGTGGAACATGCCTGTAATGCCAGGGAGGCAGAGGCAGATGGATCTCTGAGTTCAAGGCCAGCCTGGCCTACAAAGTGAGTCCAGGACAGTCAATGCTTACACAGAGAAACCCTGTCTTGAGAAAAACAAAACAAAACTCAACTCAACTTAAGCCTTCCTGTATTCTCCAGAATTGAGTGAAAACATTTCCATATCTTTCCTAAGAGTATTGAGAAGTTTAGTGACTTATGCATTGTATGCCCAACCCTTCTATTTGGAAACACACACACACATGCACGCACACATATGCACACCAATATGCGCACACACTTTCACACATATGCACGCATACATGTCCACTCCTATGTCTTCTCATTTTACTCTTGTTGTCTTTTTCCTTTCTGAGTGGAAGGAAGTATATTAAAGATAGCAACTACAATAACTTTGTTGGATAATTCTGAGTCACCTGTCATTTCTAGTTTCATTTCAATTCAATTTTCTCTGGTTCTGCCTCATATTTTTCTACCTCTTTGCACATGTTTGATTGAAAACAGATGTGACTGTTTTGTGTTGGAAGGTTGGGTTTTATAGTATTATTTTAAAGATTGCCGTAGCTCGGCTTGCTTTCCAGGCATTTCATATCTGTTTGGCTCAGTGAGTCTCTTTTACTTCTGTAGTCAGGCGCAGAGCAGCATTCTGTCCAGGGATAAATAATCCCCATACTAAGGTGGTTTTATTCCAAGGGCATCTTCAGTGTCCCAGGGGCCGGAGTAAGTGCCCATCCTCTGCTAAGTCCAGCCCTCACCGTGGTCTGGATCTGGCTGTGTGAAGCCTCTCTCCATGGTCTTTCCTTGCACAGTCATACATGTTCAGGCAGATGCTTTTTCTCAGATTTCTAAGCTTTGTCTGGGCTACGTCCTCCACTGTTCCTTTCCTGTGCACTCTAGCTCCCATGGTCTCTCCCTTCAGTTTGATGTACACATTCTGCTCTGTATGGATTCCCTTCTTCTGAGTAGTGTTTGGAAAACCAAGGCAAATGGAAAGACAGCAGAGTAGACCACACTTTGCCCATCAGGTATGATAGCCTCAGTAGCCAAATAGTTTGCTGCTTGCTGCTTGGGGTGAGCCTGGCCTTTCTACAGAGTGAATGTCCCTTCTCTCTTGTTCATGGCTTTGCTTACTTGTGGCTTTAGTACATCAAAGCTGCTCTTCTTTCTAATGTCTTCGCTTCTGTCCTTCTCTTCTGTATGTTGTATTCTGTGGTCTAATTTGCCTGAACTCTTGTTCTGAGTTTTAGCATAGCATGTCGGTCAGATGGTTGTTGAAGTGAGCATCCATTCTGGTCTGGACACTTGTGGCCCATCACTGAGGAACCACTCAGAAGTGTTGTGAAATGCTGGCAGATGCTGTGAGAAGGTTCCAGAAGGGACAATCAAAGACACAATATATCTTGCATTGTCTGTACAATCTATAAGTGTTAACCAAATTATTTAGTAGAAAGGTTGATTTATTCTGCTTTGAGACAAGAGTCCCCGGTGCTTCTATCACACACCTCTTTGTCTCCTTGTGCTTCCTCTCTTTTGTTCCTTTGCAGATCACTCTGGAGTTGATAATTACAGGCGATCAGATCCTTTGTTGTTGGATGAAGTATGGTGTTTCATTTTCAGTAGCATCTTATCTCATGCCAGCTAAGCACCTTATTCCTTATTATCTCATATAGCTGACCTTTTATCTGGTTCCCAATCCTAGAGTCTCTATGTTGGATATGCTTAAGAACAGCGAGATATCGTTTTTATGCTCTCATGATTGGTTCTCTATTTTAGACATATCTTAAACTCTGAAATTACTTTGAAATACTTTGCCTTTCCCAGTAGAAGGTCTTTCTTGTTCCTATAACATTAGTAGCCTTAGGGGGCCAGCATATTGAGTATCATAAACATAGTAAGATTTGGTAATTTATATCCCTCTCTTCACAGGGTTTTTAGTTTTAAAAAAGGGGTTTATTAACACCCGAGATGTTAAATATATACATCTTTAACAAATCTGAGCTAGGTGCAGGGCAATTACCTCTACACAAATGCTCATTTAGTAGAAGTTTTCAGGGAGTTACTGTGGCTCGTTTCACACTGAACTGTTCCATTTAGTGACATCAGTGTCCTAGAGGTCAAGGACCAGGGAGTTGTGCTGCCGTTGCTGCTGTTCATCAGCTATCAAATGCTTAAAAGACAGAGCAGCCAAGGTCACAGTATGGAGGTTAGAAATGTTCTAAAAGGAGAAATGGTACCTGAGGCTGACTGCACCCAGCACAGCTCCAGAGATGGAGCAGTGGTACCTGAGGCTGACTGCACCCAGCACAGCTCCAGGGATGCGGCAGTGATACCTGAGGCTGACTGCACCCAGCACAGCTCCAGGGATGGGGCAGTGATACCTGAGGTTGGCTGCACCCAGCACAGCTCTAGGGATGAAGCTGATTGGGCTGAATGAATGAAGAAAAGACAGACAGATGGACACATGGACAGAAAGCTGGAATTAGGTGTTTGGGTTTTTGGCTAGAGAAATAACAGCATCTTGGAAGCTCAGTGTGTTTATTAGGTAGAGTCGCAGAGGGAGGCACAGTTATTGTACACAGGTAAACAAGGGCGTGGAGTTACTGCATATCAATAAAGGAAGGGGCAGGGTTTACGATATAAACCTGAACCAAGGGGACATGTTTAGTTAACTTCAGTAGGAGAAGTCTCTGTGGGGTGGTAAATATCCAGGAGATAAAGCTGGTGGACATTTTGTGCACACCCTATCAACATCCACACACAACCAGAAGGGAAGGCTTTGCACTTGCCTCTGCTCCCTGGGGAGAAGGATTTGTCATTCTTCATGGCTCCGAGGCTCTGGTGTCCTTGGCACGGCCATGCTCTTGTCAGAAGTCCATGCTCACTCGAGACTTTACTCACTCAGGGTTGAATGGCTGATACTGTAGGACATAGAGCATTTTCCACATTATTGAGTTGATCTATATTTTGATTTTGTAATAGTCAATGATGGGAATGTCACTTCACATAAATACAGAATACTGAGTTCCAGAAGTATGTTCAGGGTCATGCAGAAAGTGCTGGAAATCATAGTCTAATTCTAAGTCAAAATTCATTAATGACTGTCTTTAAGGGTCTCAAGCCAGCAATTCAAACATTTTTTAAAGGAAACAAATATTCTAATACTATACAATCTAAAAGCACATTAATTTCATATTAACCTGATGAGGAATGATGGTTAAAAAATACTAAGTTTTCTATATTTGAACCAACATATTTCTAGAAAAGCAGAAAATGTGGCATACATACTAAAATATTGCAGTTCATAATGTACAGTAGTCTGGAATCTGGGCTGAGGTGTTTCAGGCAGTGTTGGCTAACATTGCATAGTCTGACTGCAGGCAGAGCACTTTGCAGAACCAGGTGATGCCACATGATACCGCATGGCAAATGCTGCCAGAAACACATCAGATTCATCATACATTGCCTTTTAAATTAATTTCTTTCATTAGTGTTCAGAAACCTTTGCTGTTGCCAAGATTTTTTCTCGACACCCACATCCAGTTACATGACCCTCATATGGTTCACGATCCACAGTTTAAGAAGCCCAGCCTTCCAGGAATGGGAGGCTCTGAGCCTTGCCCTCGCATTCTCATCAGCTGGGCATTGACCACTTTCTCCTAGTGGTGGGATGCAGTGGAGGGATGAGCCCTGGAGGAGAACAGTTGCCAGATACAGCCCAGCTCTTTGGATTTACAAGAATCTTTGTACGCTGGTCACCCTCCCATCCTCAATCACTTCTGTGAAACCTCTGGTTAGCTCTCCTCACGTGCTTAGGAACACCTTGCTCTCTGGCTACTCTAGCAGTGTTTTAGGCTGTGCAGCCAAGCAGAAATATTATACTCTTTGTGAAAACCTGAGGTCAACACAATTTCTGCCAAGGAAAATTATAACCTTTTGTATTGAGATTGGGATTTTGGGGTTAGGGAAGGGGAGAGGGAAAAAAGTAGCTGGGGTCCCCAAAGCCCTTATCTCTTTCCAGAGCATCAGGGTAGAGACCGTAAGTTTATTCTTGGCAGGAAAACAGCCTCCCTTCTCTCAGGCCCCAAAGAGAATGCAAAGCTTTTCACAAGTCACACTGTCAGGAGCATTTATGTTGAATGCCATGTGCTTGAGTTCGCTGGTGACTTCTCCGGACTTTGCAATTTCATTTCTGATTTCAGCGTGGAGAACACTGTGTTAGCTATTTCTCTGCTTGCTGTGATAAAATATTTGACGAAAGTAACTTGTGAGAAACATTGGCTCACAGTTTAAGAGTGCAGTCCATCCTGATGGGCAAGTCCTGGTTGTGGGAGCCTGAGGTAGTTGGCCACCTTGCACGCACAATCAGGAAACAGAGAGACACAGATGCTAGGGCCCAGCTTCTTCTTCTCTTTATTCAGTCTAGGGTCCAGCCCACAGGATGGCGTTACCCACGTTCATGGTGGATCCTTCTGTTCAGTCTCATCTGCATAACCCTCATGGGTACGATCAGGGCTTGTCTCTTGAGTGACTGTAGATTCTGTGAAGGTGATGCTATTGACCATCACAAGCATGTTCGGTCCAAGTCATGTTCCAGGCCTAGGTTTTGCATTAAACCAAACAGAACAAAGGCTGTTTTCATGTGGCACTGTGAGTATTAGTTATTTTTCTTGCTACAGTAAAATACCTGACAAAATCAGCTTAAGGAAGGAAAGCTTCTTTTGGCTCACAGTTCCAAGTGTAGCACATCGTGACAGTGAGGTCACGGCAGCTGGAGCAGGAGGCAGCTCGTGCTCGGTCACGTTACCCACACAGTTGGGAAGCAGAAAGATAAATGCTGGTGCTCAGTCCACATTTACCTTCCTATTCAGTCTAGAACCTCCACTCACATAATGATGCCATCCACATTGAGCGTGGGTGTTCCCACGTCCCTCACTCCAGGCCAAAACTCCCTCATGGACATGCCCAGGGCTTTGTAGCCTCACTAATTCTAATGCCTGTTAGGTTGACACTATTCACCATCACCCTGCATCTTGAGAGCTCGGAGTTATTTTAGAAAGCTTTTGAGCCAGAGGCATCTGAATTCAAACCCATTCTGTGTCTTAGTAACACCATGACCTTCATTTTCTCATTTACAAGCTGAAGGTAATGACGCCTTGAAGGTTGATGTAATTTTAAATGTGTATCTGTCTGTTAATTTGTTATAGGGGTTTACTTTCATTAAATGAATACAGGCGGAATATCAACACCATCTTTGAAGGAGAGACTGCTTCCAAAGGAAAGTGGTACCTAGGTTGAGAAAGATGCAAGGAAGAGAGAAAGGAGTAGGTAACATTAACAGCCTTTGGGGGATGCTGGTGCAGCAGGTGTTAGGAGAATGGGTGGGAGGCTAGTGCTGGTTCTAAATATTCAGATATTCCAAGATATCCACCTATGCAGAACCCCTCTTGTCAGTCCCAGGCTGCTTCTCACTGGGAGTGTACCCCCAAACAGGACCAACTCCAATGTAAAATCAGCATTAGTGGAATGGGATTATCATATTTTTGAAGTGTCAGGATGAGGTTTCCATAGAAATGACCCTTTTCTTTTTGTCTTTGTCAAGTTTAACCTGTACTAACTGTGCCCATTCCCTCCTTTTCTTCTCCCAAATATCAATCTCAGTGTGTGCCTTTCCTTCCTTCCTTTTTTCTTTCTTTCTTTCTATCTATCATCTATTCATCATATCTATCTATCTATCTATCTATCTATCTATCTCTCTATCTATCTGTCTATCTATCATCTATTGCTATCTATTTACTTATCTATCTTTATCCATATCTAGATATTTATGTGGATAATATCATCAATCTATATGTTTGAGATGGCACTTAGGGCATTCAGGCACGCAACGCATCATTCAATGCTCTGCTTCTTCAGATGTGCACGGAACAAGCATCCTTGGATATTTAGACAGCTAGCCAGAGCACATTCATGCGCACTGTTTGTCTTCCTCACAGCACATGCGGGCATTCTTATGCCATTTCGTAGACTCTAACATAGAGTCAGTAAAGTGACTCACCAAAACATACAAGAGGCAAGTGGACAAGCTTGGGTTAGAACCCAGTACTGACTGTCAGACTTTATTTCTTTCCCAAGGCCTCAGGAGTTCTCTGGTGACGAGGTGGCTCTGCCCAGAGAGCACAAGTGTGAACATAGAACACGACCTGTTTCATGGCTTTAGAGAATTTCAGGATCCCGTGTCAACTTGGCCCAAACTGTGACTTTTCTTGATAGAAGCATGAATGCATGTATCAACGTTTTACCCAGTTTCTAGAACTTAACAGAAGCCCTAACCTCATCCATAGACTACAGGCTAGGAATCTCTGACCCAATCCCACACAAATCTGCACTAAAGCGTTTCCCATTCAGTTCAGTTTGTCAGCTTATGGTTAAGCAAACAGGAGGAAAGAGAAAGGAGACTTTCAGCCCCAACCAGCTGGAACCCAGCCCACTGTGTGTTATAACACAGTAGGGCCACTCGCACTCAGCTGTGAACTAAGAAATGTAGAGCAGTCAAGCAACGAACTCCAGTCCAGGGGAGGGAGGAACAGGCAGTGATTACACAAACGCTGGTTTCCGGTTCACATGGGGGCTGGCTGCGAAGGCAGAGTGCATGGGTGGCTCCAGCCCCTTCAGGTGTTTATTAGTCCAAGAAGCCCGAGCCTCAGACACCTCATTTACTGAGAGCAGTTTGCACACAGAGGACTCGTGACATCAATATTCCAGCCTCTCCGCACACAGACAGATCAATGGCTCGCTCTTATCCGACAGCATCATAGACATTTTTCCCTGGATCGAAGCAGGAAGGGAAGAAATTGCAGGTAGGATTTGCCGCTGGCTGCCATTCGTGATTTTATTGAAAGGCTTTACTGGCCCCCATTGCCTGGATCCCCCAAATCTGCACATTCAAGCATCTCGACAGGCATGAGAGATAGCAGCGGGGGCCGTGTCAGTCAGCGTGAAGTGCCGTGCGAGTTAAGTTCTTACCATATCACAATGCTATCCTCTAGGATTCAAGCAATGCCGTGTTCATATCAGAAAACGTGCAGAAAATCTATGCCATGTTTAAGTCCAGATTCGTCCCAGACTTGCTGCGCACCCTCCCAAGAGGGGCCAACACACGAGGGGCAAGTGCACAAAGTCACACTGTAACTTGGTTTAATTTCCCAAAAGCACCTCTCGGGGAGAAATCAGTTTTATAAACTTTATTGATCGTGTGCCTGGGACCATGCCAGGCAATGGAGATATAAGATGAATAAGACTCAAGGCATTTATTTATTCATTCACCCATCTACTCAGATGCCATTTTTTAAAAGGAAAAAAAAAAAAAAAAAGAAACGTTCCATGATTCTACACAAGCAGAGGAGAGCGAACAGAAATCAGTCCAGAGTATTAAAGCTGAGTCTTGTAGCTTATACCTGTAAAGCCAATATTATGAACGCTAAGACAGGAGGAAAGCTGAGAGTTCCAGGCCAGCCTGGGCTACATGGTATGTTGAAGCCCTAACTCAGGACAAAACAACTACAACAACAGGAGGAAAACAGTTGGTGGACATCTAGGCTGATTCAATTTCCTGGCCTTTGTAGATAGAGCAGCAATGTACATAGATAAGCAAGTGTCTTTATAATAGGACAACAAAGTCTTTTGTGCATATGCCCAGGAGTAGTATAACTGGGTCGTATGGTAGTGCCGTTTTAATTGTGTTAGAAATCTCCAAACCAATTTTCCACTGTGTGGCCAGTGCAGTGGTGAATGGGTAATGATAATGTGCTACATACACACAGTGGAATTTTGTTCTGCTGTAAAAAAAAGTTACAAAATGTGAAAGAAAGTGGGTGAAATGGAAAATATTATATTAAGCAAGGAACTCAGGCCCAGAAACACACACACTACATGCTCTCTCTCTCTCACATGTAGGCAGTTGCTTCAGATTTTAGATTATTTGTTTAATTTGAAGGCCAGAAATCTAGGAAAGGGCTCCTGAGGGGATGGAGATGCTAAACTGGGGAGCATAGGAAACATGGGTGATGTGAAAACAGAAGCAGGGCATACTGGGGGTATAGATGTTTAGGTGGGGTAAGGGTTAAAGGATGATGGAGTCAGGAAGTGATTGTCAGAATCTAAAGATGTCAAAAATACCTCCATATGGAAATATACTACTTTGCAACTCAACTATTAATTAAAAAAAATATTGCTTTAATGGAAGTGTCCTGAATGGATGGATAGCTTTACTCCTAGAAGCCATAATTATGAAATGGACACACTAATATCAGGTGCGGGCTGCCTGCTCTATGAGTCTGTGGTCAGTAAACGCTATACTGTTGCTGCTGGTTGCTCACCACGACTAGATCATAAGACCCTATTGCTGAAGACGCCCCACACTGTGGTTGCAGGACACAGAGAAATAGAGCTGGAGCTGAGGTGGAAGCTTGCTGCTCGCTGCTCACTGGATAACTAACATTCATGGTGCTGAAAGGTATTATGCAGGCTGCTGGGAGGTGGGGGCATTGCCGATGATCATATGCCAGCAACTGTGACCCTTGATAGATACAATATTGACATGTTGGACAGGACGTGCCATTTGGTTAGACATAAGAACGTGTCTGTTACGGGACTAACTATTCTGCCTTATGCTTGGGCTTGAAGCATCCCCCATAGATGGTAATTCATGCCTGGCACTGTAAGCCTGACCAAAAGCCCATGGATTGGGACACCCTAGGTCCTGGGGAGAACTTACTACCCATAGCCTACATAAGGCGTATATCAAATACCTTCTAAATATTTGTTTATAGCCACAGACTTGTGCAGATTTTAGCCCTGGTCAAAAAATCTTCTTTTTGCAGTGGGTAGTTAATGTAGAGACTGACAACTGGTGAAAGTACATGATTGTTGAGGGTTCACCCTTAAAGGAACATGTGTATAATGTGACGGACTTGAGAGGTAAGGCTAACAAGGCTATTGTGTCAAGGAAGAAATGAGAGCATTTAT
The DNA here is from genome assembly GCF_964271855.1 of Acomys minous. Classification (NCBI taxonomy): domain Eukaryota; kingdom Metazoa; phylum Chordata; class Mammalia; order Rodentia; family Muridae; genus Acomys; species Acomys minous. The sequence continues at coordinate 1,833,723 of NC_140483.1, read as the reverse complement.
GAGAAGGCTTACTACAATGCTCAGCTTTGCTAGCCAAGGTACCTCCAGCCCTGTGTGTCCTGAATACTCATTCTGTCTTGAGGGCACATCGTGAACGTGTCATCTTGGGAATGGATGGCATATGCTAGCATATAACCCAAACTTGATCCTGGGCATCCCAGTCCACATAAACGAGAGGAATGAGGTTCTGTAATTTATAAATCATCTAGACTCTGAAGTTTAAGGTAGCAGGCTGCATGGACTAGGACCATGGGTTGTGGCAATCACATGCATTTCCCTACTGCTGGAGACTGAAAAGTTGCTCTATGGCCAGACCACAAGGAACGTTATGTGCTATGAAGTTTGAACTTTATCTTGGAAACCACAGGGAGCAGTTGAAGGCTTTTAATGGGGGCACATTTCCATTATAAATGGACAACTCTGTCTGCAGGGAGGAGGATATGTTGAAAAAAAAAAGGGACCAGGCTTCAGGATGGGAGATAAGCTAGAAAACTTTTTTGGGGGGAATTCAGACGAATTCAAAATAAAGCAGTAATGGCTACATGAGATAGGAGGTAGATGTATTAAAAGCAAATGTAAAAGACGTGGCATGACTTGCATGCACGCACGAAAGAAAGAAGGCTTTATGAGAAGAACGGTGAATGGAGAAACGGTGAGCAAGAAGTTGAGCATTCCCAAGGGGCATGTCCTACGAAAGCCTTCACTTACCAGGAAACTGAGACAGGGGGGAGGACATTCTATTGGGACTCTAGATGAGAGAATCATGGGAGAATGGCAAAGTAGAAGGATCCAGAGGGTCCTAGAAGCCTACAAGTAGAACATTATGATAGGCAGATTTGGGCACAGGGGTCCCACTTAAACTAAGGCACCAGCCAAAGACAATACAGGCGGTAAACCTTAAACCCCTACCCAGATCTAGCCAATGGACAGAACATTCTCCACAGTAGAGTGGAGAGTGGGATATGACTTTCTCACATACTCTGGTGCCTCACCTTTGACCATGTCCCCTGGAGGAGGAGACCTGGTGGCACTCAGAAGAAGGACAGCAGGTTACCAAGAAGAGATTTGATACCCTATGAGCATATACAGGGGGAGGTAATCCCCCTCAGGAACAGTCATAGGGGAGGGGAATAAGGGGAAAATGGGAGGGAGGGAAGAATGGGAGGATACAAGAGATGGGATAACCATTGAGATGTAACAAGAATAAATTAATAAAGGTGAAAAAAATGGAAAAAAACCTAAAAAAAAAAAAAAAAGAAGTTGAGCATTCAGTGACAACACCTTTGAGAAAGTAAGAAATGAAAGGCATGGCAGGCACACTAGGCAGGAGGGGATGAAGTAAACTGATGAGCTATTATATGTGCAGGAACACTAGACAAGAGAGGACTCGGCTAACTGTGTTGAATTATTGTGGTTGTAGGAACGCTAGGTCAGAGAGGAGGCTGTGAAATGCGTTGAGGTAGTGTGGATGCAGGAACACTAAGCAAAAGAGAACCCTATAGTGACTTGTGTTAGTGTGGCTCTAGGAACAGTGGGTGAGAGAGGATGCTGAGAACAGTGTTGAGGTAGCGTGGCTCTAGGAACAGTGGGTGAGAGAGGATGCTGAGAACAGTGTTGAGTTACTGTTGTTGTAGGAACACTAAGCAAGATAGGACTCTTCTATCTTTGATGGGTTAGTAGGACACGAGGAAAGAGAGGACACCATGAATGGGTTTGATTTACTAAGGTTGTAGCAGCATTCAGCAAGAGAGGATACTGTAGGCTGTGGGCTTAGTAAGGATGAGAGAACTCTTGGCAAGAGAAGATATGTGAATTCTTTGAGGTACTGTCACCTTAGGAAGACTAGGCAGGAAATGATGCTGAGAACCATTGTGAGTTACTGTGGTTGTAGGAATACAAAGCAAGAAAGAATACTGTACAGTATTGTATTAGTGTTATGGTAGGAACACCAGGCAAACTGTGACCTAACTGTCTTTAGTTACTTTTGTTTTAAGAACAACAAGAGAGAACATTGTATATGGCATTGTGTTACTGCCCTAGAAACACTAGTCAAGAGTAGATTCTGTGACATTCCTTGGGTAAGTGTGGTTGTAGATGCAGTAGACAAGAGAATTCTGTAAACTGTGTTGGTAACTCAGTGTGGGTATAGTAGCATTAGGCAAGAGGATGCTCTGAATGGCTATTTACTAATTAGTGGTTCTATAAATACCAAGGAAGAGAAGACACTGTCAACTGTGTTGACTTAACAACTCTAGATAAGAGAAGATGCAGTGCTGTCTGTTGAGTTAGTGTAGTTCTTGCAACACTATGCAAGAACAGTTTTGTGTTAATGTGGTTGTAGGAGCATTAAGCATGAAAGGATGCTATCAATTGTGTTTACTTAGTGTGTTTTAGAGTCACTTGTCAAGGGTTATTGCTGAGAACTGAGTTTAATTATTGTCATTGTAGGAACACTCTTTAAGATAGTATAACATGAGCTGCATTGAGTTAGTGTGGTTGTAGGAACACTGTGCAGGAGAGGCTGCTGTGAACTGTGTTCAGTTAGTTTGTCTAGAGTAACACATCACAGGAAATGATTCTGTGGATGTCACTGTATTCCTGTGATTGTATCAGCACTGCAAGAGATGCACTTGTGAACTGCCCTGAGTTAGTGTAGCTGTATGAATACTGTGCAAGACAGGATGCTGTGTACTGTGTGCTATGTTTAGTTAGTGTGTTTGTGGATGTTGTGAACTCATATGTGTTATTGCCACTGCAGCAACACTAGGCTGGTGAGGACCTTTTGAAATGTGTAGAGTTAGTGAAATTACAGGTACCATGGGCTAGAGAGGCTATGAACTGTGTTGGCTTAGTACCTTTGTAGGAACACCAGGGAAGAGAGGATGCTGTGAACTGTGTTGGAATAATGTGTTTGTAGGGCACTATGCATTATTCTGTGAACTGGTTTGGTGATCTGCTGAATTCCTGTATTTTTAGGAACACTAAGCAAAAGAGAACTCTATGTATTAAATTGTGCTAGTGCTTTTTTTTTTTTATGAACTCTAGGCACAAGTGGATGCTCTGGAGTGTGTTGCATGAGTGTGGTTGTAGAAACACTAGACAAGAGATGATGGTATTACTGTACCGAGTTACTTTTGTTCTAGGCACTATAGGCAAGGAAGAGGACAAGGTGAATTCTGTTGAGTTAGTGTGGGTGTTGGAACACTAGGCAACAGAGGATGATGTGAACTGTGTTGAGTTAGTGTGTACAAACACCAGTGTAGAAACAATAGGCAAGAGAGGAAGCTCATAACTGGTGTTCATTAGTCTGATTGTTTGAACACCAGGGAGGAGAAGATGCTGTCAATTGTGTCAGCTGACTGTGGTTATAGAAACTCTAGGAGAAGGGAGGGAGCACAGTAAGATCTGTTGAGTTGGTGTGGTTCTTGGAAAACTGTGCAAGGCAGAATGTTATGAACTGTATTGTGTTAGTGTGTTTGTAAGGACACTAGGCAAAAGAGAATGCACTAAATTGTTTTGGTTAATGTGTTTGTAGGAACAATAGGCCAGAGAAATTGCTATAAAGTTGACTTCTTATCATATAGGTACACTATTTAACGGAGTACACTGTATTCTGTGTTGAGACAGGGCCGTTGCAGGAACACTAGGCAAGGTAGAACGCAGTGAACTCTGAATAGTTAATGACAGTTTAGGAACACTGGGCAAGAAATGACATTGTGAACTACGACGGTCTCTGTAGACACTCTAGTCAAGAGAGGGTGCTGTGAATGGTGTTAGTGTGGCAAGGGTGGAGATGTGATCTATTTCGGGGTGGGGTGGTTTCAGGAAGACTAAATAACAGAGGACTCTGTGAACTGTCTTGAGTTACTGTGGTTGGTGGACCAGTAGCCAAGGGAGAACAAACACTGTGTACTGTGTTGTGTTAGTGTGTTTTTAGGAACACTAAGTAAAAAAGGGGCCTGTATACTGTGCTGTGTTAGTGGTGTTGCACGGACGCTAGGGAAGAGAGGATAATATGTGTTACATTGAGTTGCTGTGGTTGTATGAACACTAGATAAGAGGTTGTGAAGTGAGCTCTGTTGATTTAGTGTGCTTGTGGAACAGTAGGTAAGAGGATTCTCTGAACTGCCTTGACTTAAGCAGTTGAGGCAACACTAGGCACGGTAGATAGGACAGAAGGAACTGCTTTGAGTGAGTGTGCCTGTAGGAACATTAGGCAAGAGAGAACTCTGTGAACTGCCCTGGGTTAGTGTGTTTGTAGCAAGGCTAGGGAAGAGAAGACACCGTGAAATGTGTTACATTAGTGTGGTTTTAGGAACACCGGGCAAGAGAGGACACTGCAAACTGTGTTGACTTAGTGAGGTTATAGAAACTCTAGAAAAGAGAGAGGACTCTTTCACCAGTGTTGGTGTAGTTGTAGATGTAGGCAATGATAGCAGCTGGGCTCTATGTTGGGTTTAGGGTACTTGTAGGCACAGGAGACAAGCAATGGTGCTATGAACTGTGATGGTTAAAGCATTTGTAGGGGCACTATGCAAAAAAGATGGCTGAGAACTGAGCTGAGTTATTGTCATTGTAGAAACACTATTTAAGAGAGTGCTGTGGAAATTGAGCATTATTGTAGGAACACTAGGCAAGAGAGACCCCTGTGCACTGTGTTGAATTAATATGCTCATAGGTAACGTAAGCAAGAAGGGAGGCCATTAACTATATTGGATTATTTTGTTTGGAGAGCACTATGCGAGAGAGGACGATGTGAACTGAGTTGAATTAGCGGGGCTGCAGGAAAACTAGACAAAAAGGGATGCTGTGAACCGTTTTGTGTTAGTGTGGCTGTAGGAACACTTACTTACTGTGTGTCTATGGACACTACACAAGAAGATGCCGTGCACTGTGTTTTGTTGGAGTGGTTGTAGAAAGAGCAGGTAAGAGAATGCTATAAACTCAGTAGTTAGTCTGTATCTAGGAGCACAAGACAGGAGAGTGTGCTTTAAATTGTGTTGCTGTAGCATGAATATAGTAAAAGAAGGGGAGAGAAGACACTGTGCACTGTGTTTTGTTAGTGCGGCTTTTACTCACACTAGGTAAGAGAGTACATGGTCAACTGTATTGAGATAGTATGGTTGTGGAAACACTAGACAAGCCAGGGTGCTATAAACCAGTGGTTGCTTTGTGTGTACATGTAGGAACACGAGGCAAAGCAATACTATGTGGGCTGTGTTGAGTTGGTGTGGTTGTAGGAACAGTAGTCAGGAGAGGGCTCTGTGAACTCTGTACTTACTGTGGTTTAGGACCAGTAGGCAAGAGAGGACACCGTGAAGGTTGTTGAGTTAATGTGGTATTGGCATAGGAGCATTAGGCAAGCAGGATGCTGTGAACGGTTGGGTTATGGTTAGATGAACACTTGTCAAGATAGAAAGCTGTGAACTCTGTTGCATTGGTGTGGGTTTAGGAACACTATGTGGTGGAGGACACTGCGAACCGTGTTGTCTTAGTGAGAGTGAGAATACTAGGCAGGACATGATGCTGTGAACTGTCTTTTTAAAGGCACTGATTAGTTGGGTTTGTTTGTTTGTTTTTAAAGGAACTTATGCTGTAAAGTGTTTGAAGTAGTGTTTCTTTTTAAGAACACTGGGCCAAAGAGGGTGTTATAAATGGTCTTGCATTAACGCGGTTGACGGAAAACTCTGCGAAGGAGAACGCTGTGCGCTGTTTTGTGTTGGTGGGTTTAGGCCACTGTGACCTGTGTTCAGTGTTGCTGTGGGAACGTTAAGTAAAGACACTGTGAGCTGTGTGGTTTATGTGGAGTAGGCACAATAGGCAAGAGGGGATGTTGTGAGCTGTGTGGGCAAATGAGGGTGGAAGAACACTAGGCAAGAGAGGACAGTGTGAACTGTATTCGATTAATGGGTTTGTGGAGAGGCCTATGCAAGGGAGGATGTGAACTGTGCTGAGTTACTGTCACTGTAGCAACCTTAGCAATGGAAGATCCTGTGAAATGTGCTGAGTTACCACTGTAGGAATCTTGTAAGAGGGAATGTTGTGAACTGCATAGAGTTTGTGTAAATATAGGAACACTAAACAAGAAAGGATTCTGCAACCTGAGGTAGTGTGCTTTCAGGAGTACCTCACATGAAAGGATACAGACGCTGTGATCTGTCTTGAGTTTGTGTAGATGTAGGAAAACCCTTAAGAGAGAATGTTGTGAACTGTCTTGAATTAGTGGGGTTGTAGTCACAGTAGGCATGAGAGGACACTTCAACTGTTTTCAGTGTTGTCGTATAAACACTAGGTGAGAGACCATGCTGTGTCATGTGTTGAGTTAGTGTCACTTAGGACTGTGAGGCAGGAGAGGATGCTCTGAGGTTTGTTGGCTATAGAAGACTTTGACTCATGTTTAGTTAGTGCCATTTAGTCCTGGTAGGAGAGGTCTGAGGGTGTTCATGTCTCAAAGAGGAAAACCCTCCGTATAAAGGGATGAGTTTAACAAGAGAGAGATTGGGTAGGGGTGCCATCTAAGAGGCCACAAAAAAGGATGAGATCTAAAATCCTAACAGAGCAACCATGCTCAGAGAACACAACATAGGAAGAGTCTATGCGGAGGGTGGGGGTGGGGGTGGGGGCGAGGGGTGGGGGAGGGAAGGATTGAGGCCAGTGGCTGAGAGAGCAGGGACAGTGATCTAGTGACTTCTGTTTTCCCCACAATGACAACAATTTTACTTTTGAGAAAGAATGGGAAGGCACCCCCAAGGGCACTATTAGACCCCATGCTGGAAAGAGGCTATTACAGCACCGACCATGTGTCATAGAGTCACCAGGGGACCAGAGTGTAATCCCGTTTTGTACTCAATGTTCTCAAATTCCAATCTGAGTACAAATTACAATTGTACTCAAATGTCATCGAGCAGCTGTGAGTGGCAGGTGGCACAGGGAGCAGCAAGGCTGAGAGTCCTGGGTCTTCTCTGCTGGGAAAACACCTGGTTGTAAGACAGGACTAGCAATTCTAGTCTGTGGGGCTCTCGGAGGCAGTAACTAGGGTGGGAAGCCGCCCTGCTGATGCTATGTCAAATGATGGAAGTTCTGCTCTGACTGTGGATGGATCTGTGTCTGCTATGGGGCCAAGAGCTGCAGGGGAAATAGTGAAACGTGAGTGAGCAGAAAGGAACTCAGAGACAAAAGATGAGCATATGAGTGTTTCTTCTTCCTTTTTATATTTTTCAAGCAACAAATATTTCAAGTTACTAGATAACTTGGAGTGACTAATGTGCAAAAAATATCAGTATCAAGATTATGTCTGGGGGCTTCCAAAGCAGCTCAGGTTGTAAGCACTTGTCCAGCATGTGCAAGGGCCTGGGCTCCAGCCTCACCACCAAGCAGTCATGTCTAGTTCTGGGAATGAGAGTTAAGAGATTCAGGCTGGCTGGATAGCTTGGAGTCAAGCATAGGACGTAGGAAAGGAAAACAGATGATAGTGGACATAGCTCTCGGAAACTTCCAGAGAATGTACCTGCAAGGTAGCTGCCAGGTCCCATGTGGCATGAAGGGGAAGGGAAAGCCATCTTGAGAATCCCTTAGATGACGTCTCTTGCATTTATTTAGTGCGTATGTAGGGGGCGCATGGATGCCATGACAGGTATGTGGAGGTCAGAGGACAACTTGCAATCACTATGTGAGCTTTAGGGATTAAATTTAGATCATTAGGATCCACCAAGTGATACTGTGGCTAGTGCCTTTACCTTTGAGACTTCTTGCCAGCCCTGATATTTCTTCTTAGGCAACTGAGAGGGAACTTGATTCTCCCCCCCACCTCTGTCTTGTGTGTGTGCACATGTGCATGCGTGTGTGTGTGTGTGTGTGTGTGTGTGTGTGTGTGTGTGTGTGTGTACATGGGCCTGCTGTGTTAAATCTCTTATATAAAACGTCAATACAAATTCTCAAAAACATTGTTCTGAAATGCCATTTTGGACAACACATTTTGAGGAGTAAAAAGAAAAAGAAGAAACAATTGTAGAACAATAGAAGGTAGCATGTAACCCTGATTGGAGCTATTACTCACAGATTCTAGGACTTACAGAAGTCCTCAGGGAAGAGCTAGAAGATCGAGTCCCCAAGGAAGACTGCAATTGGAAGAAAAATCAAAATCAGAGTTTAAAAGTATAAACTTCACTCCATTTTGTAGTAGAGGGCACAGAGCCTCTCAAAGTTGAAGTTATTTGTGTGGGATGCCCAAGTGTTGGTGACAAAGTTGTATAAGGGCAAAAACAAAAAACAAAACAAACAAACAAAAAAACAAAAAACATGGCAGTAAAGCTAGGGATGATACCATCATAGCAGGAGCTGCTGTGATTGTGCGCACAGCTTCACTGGTTGAAAATAGTCCTCCTCACTGTTCACAGTGTCACCAAGCATCAAGTGCCTCTGGCAGATCCACGAAGTAAGTTACAGGCACTAGTGGGCTTTTGTCTTTCTGTTTTTTTCTTTAAAAAGTAGCCATTCAAAGTCTGAATGATTTTATTTGTAAAACTCATTTTTCTTGGGGGCAGAGACCACCTCCAAAGACAATGAAAATGCATGGCAACAAATGGATGAGACTATTCTTACAGATCAAGGAGTCTGGAGCCAGCTGACCTAAGGTTCAATCCCCTTTTTATAATGGTATCTTGGTGCCTGATGAGCTGTCTGGGCTATTCAGTGCCCCAGTTTCCACAGTGGTAGAAATGGGTCTCATGGATTGGCTCCAGAGAAGTCTTGTGAGCATTAAATAAAAATATATAGAAATAACAGAACAGTACTTGGCAGGTAGTAAACACTCAGTGCACCATAGCTCCTACAATTACTTAGATTTCCAGTGTGTGGGGCTGGGGTTCATGACCTAGGACTCATCATACAGAAGGCTTCCACTGTCACAGGCTTTTGGAGGTGACAAGCCCTTTTAGGGTTCAGCTGTGCATTCTCTAGGGGCCTAAGATGCCAGTCACTCATAGTTCATCAGAGATGGGCCTAAGGCAGTAGCTTTGACTCCATTGTCCCATGCCAAGAAAGAATCAAAACTATGATATATATCCTTTATTATGTCTAGGTCTGAGCCTTGTATCCCTGATCCCTCCAAGACTTTTATCATGAAGGGATGTTGTATTTTGTCAAAGGCTTTCATCTAATGAGATGATCATGTGATTTTTTTTTCTTTCAGTTTGTTTATATGGTGATGTTGATGGATTTTTCATATGTTGAACCATCCCTACATCCCTGGGATGAAGCCTACTTGATCATGGTAGATAATATATTTGATGTGTTCTTGTATTCAGTGTGCAAGTATTTTATTGAGTATTTTCACATCAATGTTCATGAGTGAAATTGAATTGGTCTGAAATTCTCTTTCTTTGTTGAGTCTTTGTGTAGTTTAGGTATCAGGGTGACTGTAGCTTCATAAAATGAGTTTGGTAATGTTCCTTCTGTTTCTAGTTTGTGGAATAGTTTGAAGAGAATTTGTAATAGCTCTTATTTGAATGTCTGGTAGAATTCTGGCTACAATCATTTGGCCCTCGACTTTTGTTGGTTGGGAAACTTTTGATGACTGCTTCTATTTCCTTAGGGGTTATAAAACTGTTTAAACAGTTTACCTGATCTTGATTTAATTTTGGTAAGTTAAATTTATCAAGAAAATGTCCATTTATTTTTGATTTTCCAATTTTGTGGAATACAGGCTTTTGAGGTAAGACAAAATGATTCTTTGGATTTCCTTAGCATCTGTTGTTACGTTCCCTTTTCATTTCTGATCGCCAACATCACATTAAATAGAGAAAAACTCAAAGCAATCCCACTAAAATCAGGGACATGACAAAGCTGACCACTCTCTTCATATCTTTCCAATATAGTACTTGAAGTTCTACCTAGAGCAATATGACAACAAAAGGAGATCAAGGGGATCCAAATGGGAAAGGAAGAAGTCAAAGTATCACTATTCACAGATGATATGATAGTCATGAGTGACCTCCAAAATTCTACCAGAGACCTTCTATAGCTGCTAAACACCTTCAGCAAAGTGGCTGGATACAAGATTTAAAAAAAATCAATAGCCCTCCTGACAAATGATAAATGGGCTGAGAAAGAAGTTAGGGAAACAACACCCTTCACAATACCCATGAATATTATACAACATCATGATGTAACTGTAATGAAGCAAATGAAAGACCTGTATGACAAGAGCTTCAATTCTCTGAAGAAAAAAAAAATTGAAGAAGGTATCAGAAGATGGAAAGACGTCCCATGGTGACAGATAGGTAGGATAAACATAGCAAAAATGGCCATCTTACCAAAATGAATCTACAGATTCAATGAAATCCCCATCAGAATAACCAACACAATTCTTTACAGTCCTTGAAAAAACAATTCTAAGCTTCATATGGAAAAACAAACAAACAAACTAGCACCAGAATAGCTAAACTAAACTAATCCTATATAGCAATAGAACGTCTGGAGATACCTCCATCCCTGACTTTAAGCTATACTACAGAGCAGTAGCAATTAAAGACTGCATGATACAGGCATAGAAATACACTAGTTAATCAACAAAATTGAATTGAAGACCCAGAAATAAACTCACATACCTACAGACACTTGATTTTTGACAAAGGACTTAAAACATAAAATAGAAAAAGATAGCATGTGCAACAATGGTATTGGTCTAATTGGATATCTACATGTAGAAAAATGCAACTAGATTCATATATATCACCCTGCACAAAACTCAAGTCCAAGTAGGTCAAAGACCCCAACATAGCATCAGATACACTAAATCTATTAGAAGAGAAAATGGGGAAAAGTCTTGAACTCATTGGCCCAGGAGACAACTTCTTGAACAGAACACCAACACCTCAGGATCTAGGAGCAATAAGTACTAAATGGGACTTCTTGAAACTGAAAAGCTTCTTTAAGACAAAGGAAGCAGTCAACAGAACAAAACAACAGTCTAAAAATTGGGAAAAAAATGTTCACCAATCCTACACCTTACAAAGGGCTAATATCCAAAAGATATAAAGAACTCAAAATGTTAAACACCAACAAACAAAATAACCCAATTTTAAAAATGGTCCAGAGAGCTAAACAGAGAATTCTCAAACAAAAAATTCTTGAATGGTGAAGAAGCTCTTAAAGAAATGGTCACTGTCCTTAGTCACCAGGGAAATCAAATCAAAATGACTCTGAGATTCCATATTACACCTGTCAGAATGGCTAAGATAAAAAACTCAAGTGACAGCATGTGCTGGTGAGGATGTGGAGGAAGGGAAACACCCCTCTATTGCTGACATGAGTGCAAACTTGTACAACCACTTTGAAAATCAATCTGGCAGTTTCTCAGAAAACTGAGAATAACTCTACTTCAAGACCACTCCTGAGTATATACCCAAAAGATGTACCACTATTCAACAATGATGTGTGCTCACCTATGTTCTTAGCAGTTTTATTCATAATATCCGTAATATCTGGAAATAGTCTAAATGTACCTCAACCAAGGAATGGATAAAGAAACTGTGCTATATTTACACAATGAAATACCATTCAGGTATTAAAAACAAAGAAATCATGAAAATTTTAGGCAAATGGATTAAACTAGAAAAGATCATGCTGAGTGAAGTAACCCAGACCCAGAAAGACACACATGGTATGTATTCACTTATAAGTGGATTTTAACCACATAGTGCAGGATAAACACACTACAATGCACAGACCCAAAGAAGTAACAAGGAGGATCCAAGGGGGCATGCTTAAGTCTCACTCATAAGGGGAAATAGAATAAACAGAGGCAGTGGTTGAAGAGAGGGAACAAGGTAGGTGAGGAAATGCAGAGAACCGATGGTGGAAATCAGACCTGGGGAGAGCTGGAACAGGAGGACAAAAAGGCGGGAGAGAGAAGAACACCTGTGGGTAGGGGCAGCTCTGTGACAAGACAGAAACCTAATACAGGCTATGCTGGGGGAGTAGGAGATGCACTTTAGCAGAGACTCCTAGTAGCAAGGGCCACGGAGCCTGAAGAGGACACCCTCTAACTCTATGTCTCCTAGTAGAGGGAGGGGAACACCAACACACCCACAAAAGCTTCCGCTCAAAGTTCACCCTGTGTACAAGATATGTAGGAATAAAGATAGAGCACAGATTGAGAGACTGTCCAACCAATGCTGGCTCAACCCTAGACCCACCCTATGGGAGAGAGCCGATCTCTGACACTATTAATGATACTCTGCTATGCTTGCCGACAGGAGCCTAGCAGAGTTGTCCTCTGAGAGGCTCACCTAGCGGCGCCTAGAAAAACAGATGCTGAGACTCCCAGCCAAACATTGGGCAATGTTTAGGGAGCCTTGTGGAAAAGTGGGGGGGGGGGGAGGACAAAAGGACCTGGAGGTGACAGGAGATTGGCAAGACCAACAAAGCCAACTAACCAGGGCTCCGAGGGGCCTGCTGAGACTGAAGCACCAACCAAAGACCATGCATGGACTGAACCTAGGTCCCCTAGAAGGAAGTAGCTCATGGGCAGCTCAGGCTTCATGTGGGTCCTCTAGCGGGAGGAGCAGGGTGTCTCTCTGACATGGACACTCTTGGCCAGTTTTTCGATTATTTCCCCTGGTGGGACTGCCTTGCCAGCCCACAGGGGAGGAGGGCATGCTCAGTCCTTATGTGACTTGATAAGCTGTGGAGGACAGGAGAGGACGCGCTTTTCTGAGGAACTGGGATGGGGGAGAGGGAGGGAGGGTGGGGCTGGAGGTAAGGAGGTAAGGAAGGCTACAACCAGGATGTAAAACGAATAAATAGATATTTTAAAAAACTCTCTGAATCATGTGCAGAACTGAAGCTGTTTATTAAGAATGATTAGAGAACAGAGAAAAACTGAACAAAAGTGAGAAATTAAGAAAAAGTTAGTGGAAAATCTCGAGGAGCCACTTCTAAGAGAGGAAACAGCTACCTGGTTCCTTTCTGTAGGCCTTGTAAGGAGCTATGAGAGACATGGGGAAAGCTGGGGCGATTGCTATGAGACTGGTTAGCTCTGTGGGCTGCCCTGTGCTGAGCCCGGTGAATGACAAAGCCCTGCCTGACTCCAGCTTTGTTAGTTACTTTGAATATCTGCGAGCCTTGCTCACTTGGCCAGTGTTAGTAACTCCATCTGGTAGGTGTCTGTGTGCTGTTAATTTACTAAGCTCTTTTGTTCTCACTTCTACTTCATTATCTTGCAGGTTTGGCCTGGTAGAGTGGTAACTCCGTCACAGCCACTGAAAGTTAGCCGTAGTCTTTCATAATTACCTCCTGGTCTGTAGGGTGGTCTGGAGTCTCTTTCTTGAAAGAGATGTAGGCTTCTTTTTGTTGGGAGCCAGCCTTACAGTTTATTCTGTCATAATTAGTTGTATTGGAAGCACAAATTATGAAAGGATAAGTGTCTTACATCTGTCCTTTATTGTCTGTCCTCTTATCTGTCTAGATTGGTTGTCTCATACACAGCTATAAGCCCCCTTATTCATCATCCTTAGTGTTCCAGACTTTTCCATATTGGCCCCTAAATTTCCTTTTATCATAGCCTCTACTTTTGACACAATGTAATATGAGCAATGTGCAGTTTTTAGCACAAGATTTTCCCCTCAATACTTACAGAGCTAGCCCCTGCACCACCATCACATACTAACAGGAAAAAGCAGGAACTGCCAAATGTAAGTCCTAGGTTGGTACCCAGTGGTCACCACAGTGGCAGCAGCCACTGTTACCAGGTTCTAAAGATGTCACTGCCAGCCTTGGATTGTTGATATGCCTTCGTCTACCCAAATCCTTTTAGCAAATGTCTTTTCTCTTTAAATGCCCACCAGGTGTCTGCTGCTTCCACATAAGAATGCTGACTCAATAAAGTAGAGGTACTATTTTTGTATCTTAGCAATTAAAAAAACTTGTTGGCATTCAGTGCGGACACTGGAATTCCAATCTAGGTTCTTCTTGTTCTAAATTTTTGCTTTCTTCAAAAGATTCCAGACTCTGCAAGTGTTTCCTATGTGCCCCTACATTGCTGCCTCCATCCCACAAAGTCCAGTCTAACTCAGTAGAGCCCCTTAACTGAGTATGGGGCTTTAGCTCTGCATAAAGGCATATTCACAGGCATGGGGTTAGCCACTGAGCAGGTCATGTTGAGTGACATCATCTAACTCAGTGCTGGGGAGGAAAGTTGAAGCATGGCAGCCCATACCTTAGAGCACATGTGAGTATAGCTTCAAAGGATGAAACATACCAGGGACACGAGGAAGGACCAGGCCAATGGTTGGCAAGGGGCTTGCAGCAGGTCAGGGCTGGAGGTTCATGTGACCTTCCCTGGTAGATTATGGACTTATACTGACAGATACCGCTGTCGCCTCCTCCATCTCCTCTTTGAGCAGCCTCACAGGAATGAGCTCCCCGACTCCTTCCTCGTGAGCCCTGTGCATGAATGTCCACCTCGGCGCTCTATCCACACAGATGTTTTTGGATTTGCCAGTTTGCAGCAAAGCTTCGTCTTTTGTGCATCCGATGACCGGTGAGGCTGAACGGCTGTCTCTGTCAGCTCTGCTTTCTCTTGTGAATCACCTGTTCATAAACATTTTTTGTTGGCCTATTTATATTTTTCTTAATTTGCAGTCATGATCCATCCATCTTCTGTGGTCGTTGCAGTTGTTTTCTCCTAGTCTTTCCCAGTGATAATTATTATTCTGGCCTTTCAGATTTAGAAGTCTGAGTGTTAAGTCTCTCTATCTGCTTCCATGTATTCTGTATTCTGTAGCTTTATATGTTATATTCTCCTGCTTTTTATTCTTGGACATGATACAACATTGTGGGTTTACTTTTCCAAGGAATGGCTGCTCTCAATTCATTTTCAAGTAGTCAATAGAAAGTAATGGAAGGCTACAGAGCACAGAGCAGCCTCTGCTTTCCCACTGCCATGCAAGACCTGGACAGTTATAATTGAGACCATGGGGCCCACAAAGCCTGAAAAATTTGCAATCTTGTCCTGGATAGATGCTCTCTGAGCCCTCCCTCCTCACCGCCCCCAACTCTTCCCTATGTCCAGGGAGAGCCGTCCTGTGTAACGATTCCTCTGAGGTCTATTTTACTCCACTGAGCTGTAAATCTATTCTTGGGTCAATGGCCGTTCCATGTGATGATTGGTTCAGAATCTGTAGTAGCTGTTGTGGCAATGCCCCTTGTATTTCTTTTTTAAAAAAATATCTTTGCTCTTCTTCACATGCTGTTTTATTTACAGTCAGCACTCTGGACTCTGTACCTGTGGCTCAACCAAGTGTGGATAAAACAAACAAACAACAACAAAATCAAGCAAATAAAAATCCAAACCAAACAAAAACAAAAATCTGTTTTAAAATTGTGTCTGTGTCAAAAGTCTGAGGCCTGTCTTGCTGTTTTTATTCTCTTAAGTAAAGGCCTGTGGTGAGCTCTGTACAGAGCAATCTAGAAATAATGTGCAGTCTAGGGCATTTGAAACAAACACTGTGCCATCTTACCCGAGGCACACAAGTGTCTGCAGACATTGGCATCCACAGGGCATCCTCAGGCCAATGCAGCATTGACACAGGGATTGCAGGATCAACTTAAGACGCTCCTTGTCAGATGCTAAGCAAATAAACACACAAAAAACTCATGTGCTTTTGACCAGAACATCAGTTGGGTGCGTGGACCAGAAGAGGACTGACAGGGTCACGGTATTAATGCTGCACCTTCAGGAGTGTGACAGGCACCATCATTTATGTCGGCTGCGGCTTCCTTGAGCAAAGGTTTATGGCTTTCTTCTACAGCTCTTGCATATTTCTTGCTAGACTTGGACACGAGCATTTAATAGATTTTTATTGCTGCTGCATATCAGACAGGGCTAATTCTGTCATTTTTGTCTCCTGTATTCCATCGCTATTTGAGGAGAGCCTCAAGGTTTGAGCCCTACCTGTCCCTTACCACAGAAGATAAAGCATTTCCTCTCCATACTCCTGACAGCGAGGGTATGTGCATATAATTTAAGCCTGGTCAGCCGAGTGTTACGAGTAGGGACTTTGAATCACAGCAAACTATGGCATGGGGTTAATGGGAGAGTTTTTGATATAACGGTTGCCTGAAATCCAAAGTCTCTTTCGAGGAGCACAGAGAGGGTGGAGGAAGGAAGCAGCCTAGCAGCGTGCTGGTAAGTCCCCAGGACGCTGGTGGTGCTGTGCTCTGTGAGTCACCTGGGTGAAACCCGACATGGCAGTGCCTACCTTAGTGTTGCCAAGATCTCTCCTGCTGATCAACTCATGGAGCCACCTGACACCTGTCCAGTGAGCTTCACTGCTACCTAAAATCACAGGAATCTGCTGTTTGTTTGTTTGTTTTTTATGACCAAGGGCCCACATGGGAACTTAGACCTCACTACTATTCATAATTGGCTATTTTGAGTGTATACACAAGTTTTTGATTTGTGCAAAAGTCTCTGAAGCCAAACCAAAGCGCAGTATTTACATTCATGTTACCCATGCTGAAAGGATTCTGAAGTTATAACACACCAACATCTTCTGGGGGCTTGAACACCTATGATGTGACAAGTTCTTTTTTTTTTTTTTTTTTTATAATTCCTTAGTTAAATCCAATCTCTGAAATCTTCATGGAAGTAGGAAAGGTACAGTTGCCTTTACAAATGACAGTGTGACATCTGAGGGATGAAATATTCCCATGGCTGTGTAATGATTTGGGGATGGACTCTGAGCTCCTGCTTTTTCTGTACTGAGCATCTTATCCCTTTAGTTCATCAGGCGGGCTTCCTAAATAAGCATGCCTTTTAAATATTTACTTCTGCAGCATATCTATGAAATATTTATCATATTTTTCCCAAGCACCCTGCTAAGGCACTGGGTGCTTCACTTGAAACTACCAGACTTGGTTCAGCCTCCTCTTTGCCCTCAGCTGCCTCACACTGGCAGCTGACACTTTTGGTTCCATTGTTGTCACAGACATGTTACTTTCCCCGCTCCTGTTTCCCATTTTACATATGTGAAATCAACAGGAACCCTCTGAGAGTTAGCTCCCACCTCTGAACCTCTGCATATCTCAGTTCCACTCATTGAACACCCGATCTTCCACAGCTGTGCATTTTTATTGGCTTTTAAATCATGGGTCCTCCGCCACCCATGTGGAACTATCCAAATATAAAAGGCAAAAAATGTATCTGGTTTCCCCAACATGTCTCATAGCATCTGTGTTAAATGGCTTGCCCACGGTGACTCCCGCATCCCCATTGATTACAAAATCTCCGAGGTTTTTGTTTTGTTTTTGTTTTAAAGAACTGACCTGGAGGTCTGTGAAGATGATTTCATGTTCATGTCTTTGAATCACTTTGGACATGGAAAATATTACTTATATGCTGAAGGCGTTGGTGAGGACCAGTTAACGATTGCAGTGTGGTTCCTTCCATGTGGAAGGCACTGGGCAACACTACAGCCAAGCCTACCAGGTACCACACAGAGCAGGGCAGAGGGCTGCATTGGCTCCCCACTGTGCAGCCAAGGGGAGAGGTACCTTCTATCTGCACACAACCCTCCATGGCTGAGCAGAGGCCCTGAGGATGGGTCTTCCAGGCAGCATTGTTACTCTGAAGGAAACCACTGCCATCAGTGGCAACTCTCCTTCTACAGACATTTTAAAGACAAGAAAGTGTCCTCTGAGCATGTTTTATTTACTTAAGCACAACAGTGACAGGTGTGTGAGAAGGTGTTGTGAAGTGTCAAAGCACTCTAAGTTTCCTGGCTCAGAGGTTCTGAGAGGAAAGGCTGGCCTGCGGAGCCCACTGCTCTCACCCGGGCAGTGGAGACTGGTCAGCCTCGCCAGTCTTCCACACTTTCCATGTGTATTCCCACATGGAGGTCTCTCTCCTCGAGCTTGGCATGCAGCAACAACACAAGCATAGACTCAATCTAAGCTCTGCTGTGTCCCCAAGCCCTCCCTCAAACTCTCTATCACGCCACAGGTTTTCTTTCCCAGAAGCCCTTTCAGATCAGGAGGAGGAAAATAGGGTCTCCTCTTTCGCAGGAAAAAAAATTACCTTGGTTTAACAAGAGAACTTTATTAGAAAAATAAAACATATACTGATGCTACAAACAACTTGGGCGTATTTTGCAAATCAATCATTTGAGCACAGTTTGATAAATTTAGACAAATAGTACCTTAATCAAAGTGCCTTAAACAGCCCTCCCTCTCCTTCCCGCCTCCTACTCAGACCAGCCTCTCTGTACAAGGTTTTAACATCTAGGCCAGGCAGGCCTCCTTGGCAACACCGTCAACTTTGGCTAGAGACCACGGACTTTACTTTGGTCACCTGCTCTGACTAGGCATGGTGACCTGTTGATTCAATGTGAATAGAAACATTGTAACATCAGTCAATGTGTTCAGTCTCCACCCTGCTTCTATCTCACACAGTTTAGAGTGGGGGGCAGTGGTCTCTTTGCAGGGATGGCTCTTTAAGGAGGGTTGTCCACACAGCGCTCTGGGACTAACTCTTCTTCTGAGCCTCCCTTGCAGTCTCTGAGGAGCTGCCATGTCTGGTTTTCAAACAGCCCTAAGGGCAGCTGAAGTTCCCACATTGACTTACTAGCCATTAACTTCCTTACTCTGTGGGCTGAAGAAATTCAGTTTGTAAACTCTTAATTTGCCCTCAGTGTAACTTAGAATCTAGAAACACAGTTGTCAACACTGTTAAGGACGGTTCCACCCTCTGCACTAATGTGCTCACCAGGTGTCCTGAAGATTTGCTGGCCACCTTTTCCAGTCAGGAAAGTGGGATATGCGGTCTGACAAGGTGAGGGAAGATCTGAAATTGGGACTGACCTAGAAAACACAGGACACGCAGCTGTCATACATAATGCTTCTGTGTCCTAGATAGCTCTGTCGCTCCTGCATCGTGTCTGCCTCCGGACAGCTTTATTTGATGTCCGGATGGCCTGTCTCTTTCCGTTTTGGGTCACCCATTTGGTAAATTCCCATTTCCTCTCAGAGGGATGAAGCCAGTGCTCATTTGACTTGAAGCCTAGGATGACTGACAAGCTGCTGCTTACTCAGCCCTGCCCACTTCATAGGTCAAGGTGGCTGCACAGGAGGCCGACTTCTCTGGAGCTTCTGATCCCCAAGGGAACCAGCTAGGCAACACCCAAGCTAGGGGTGTGGGAGGCCCCAGCATCATCTATGCATAAGGTCATCTGGAAACAACCATCAAGAGATACAGGAACCTCCGAGAAAGGTCTGGAAGGAGGAGAATGAAGGTGGGGTGAGTTTGCTTTCCCAGTGGTCTTGGTTTGGAGAAAGCTGCAGGGCCTGTGTCCTTTCTGGGAGATGCTGGACATGAGTACTTTGCTTAGGACCCTAGTTGCTGAGGAAGGCTCTGGAAGAGGAGCCCTCTTTCTGTTCTGGAGCGCAGATTCTCTAGTACTGATGGCTTGGGAGACATCAGAAGAGAACATTCTCAAGGGACAGAGCTATCGATTCAGTCTCCAGGCAGCAGGGAGAGCGCCTGCAAGGAATGACTACGGGTTGGGTGCACCGCTACCCAATCTGACAGAGCATTGTCCTCGTAAAACAGGACTGGACTATGAGAGTGTTCCTCTTTCTGCCTTATGAGGTCATGGTGAAGGGGGGTTTAAGCCAGGAAGAGACCTCGCCAGAATCTAGCTCTGCTCAGAAGTTTGATCTTGGACTTTAGAGCCTCCCAAATTCTGAGAAAGTCAATTCCTGTGGTTTAAGGCACCAGCTGATGGTACTGTGTTATGACAGATACTGCAGACTAAGATGGCACCTTCCACAGACGTCATTGCTTTTAACAAAGACACTGAGAACTTCCAAACTGGATGAACAACAAAGGGGTGGCAACCTGTAGCCGGACAGGGGGTGTCATCCTGCCCTGCCACTCACCTGTTCTGAAAAATTGGGCAAGTAACCTCTCTACGCGCTTTCACTCATCTGGAAAAAAAAAAAAGGATGTTATAGCTCCAGGGTTAAAATAAAAAGAACACAGAGCAGTGGCTAGCACGTAGAAAGCTGCAGTAAGTGTTTGTGTCGGTGGTTAATTTTAGTGCTACTATAAGGCAAATGAGAATACAATAGTTTTAATGGAATTATTTTTCAGTTAATTGCAGATCTTGTTGAAGCTCCCTCAAACAATCTGCCTAAGTCTTTATAAAGGGTGTCAAGAACCTGTAGTCGATCAGTCAATTCGTGCATCTTTGCAAATTCAGACATAAATATTAATGTGACCTCATTCATACCCACAGGCTGACGAGGCTGTGAATAGCAGTGTAGCCTATAATTACAGTTTCATAACACTCCGTGCAACAGAAACTGCCAGCCTCCCGCCAATCCCAAGCCTTTTCCTTTTCTGCAGGTGACTGTGGTACCAGGAGAAAGTGAGAGACAAATGTGCCCCTTGCAGCCTGGGCCTCCGAGAACTTCCCATGAGGCTATCTCATGTGCACCATTTCTAGGTACTAAAGGCATCTGCAAAGACCAGCACAATGTCTTAAACACAGCAGAGCCTGCTTAACCTGGCCCTTCATAGTTAGCCCTGTCACCTACCTAGCAAGAAGGGCATTTTTGTGTGTTTATCTTGTGCAGTCTGGAAGGCTATTTGCGGCAGCAGTTAGCTAGTATGTTTCAAACATTCTGAGCCTTTAAAAAAAGCATACAATGTATCTTTCATATTTCTTCCAAAGGGTTATTTTCTCACAGCTCCATCATGGAGTTGTTGCTATAAAAAAGCAGGACTCAGGGGGCTTGATCAGAAAGCTGTGGGGGTGGGGTACATCCCAGTGGGGTGGGGGTTTGTGTGCAGTGCACAAGGTGGTTTTGGATATCAAAGGACAACCTTGGGTGTTTTTCCTCTGATGCTGCCCATCATATTTTAGGACAGCATCTTATTGTCTTGGAGCTTGCCAAGTAGGTCTGCCAGCCCATACATCCTTCTGTCTGTTCCAGTATTGGTGTTACAAGCACACATTGCGGTGCCTAGCTTTTCATGTCAGGTCTGGGGATCAAACTGATGTCCTCCTGATTGTACCACAAGCGCTTTTCTGACTAGATTATCTTAGTCTCAGATGGGCGCTTTATGTTTATCTTCATTATCCCCTCACATCTGCTCAGCGAGAGTGGTCCTTTGATTTCCATATTATAGACATGGCAACTCAAGCAACATGTAGAAAGCACCTCTACCCCCAACAGCAGCAGCAGGCTGGAGTTGATTTTCAGTTCCTTCTATTGGGGACATGTGCTGGTAAGTCGTCCTGCCTTGGGGAAAGATGGCGCTGTGGCTATTTTGTATTTTACCTGACCCTTGTAGGTTGAAGTGGGGTGTATACTGGGGGTAGAGGTAGGGGCCAGAGACTAGGAAGGCCATCCTGCGTTATGGGCACTGATGGCCTCAGTGACATTCTTTCACACCCATGTCTTTCTTATCTGCACTCTTATATGCTCTTTTGAGAGCTACCATTCTTGCTAGCTCTCAACTTGAACTTCCTTCATTTGCATCCTCATTCCTAAAGGCCTCCATCCTCCCCGAGTTCTCTCTGTTAAGGTCCTACCAGTATATTTTTGGGTTAACTGTGCTGGAAAGCGTGTGAACAAACTCCAATCCTGACCTTTTCTTTCTAGAACCCTTTTATTTTCTATCAAACCGTGTGTCAACAAAACAGAGGCACTTCTTTGTTCTGTCAGAGAGCCCCTTGCCAGTTCACTGTTTGTTCTCTAGAATTCCAGAATGAGGGTAAATGACAGGGCCGCTGAGTCCCACATCCCCATCTAACCACAGGGACGCAGATCAGACCGTGACTCTTTCCCAGGTCATCTCTTGAAGTCAGATGGTAGCCAAGGTTGGAGTCTCACCACAGATCTCTCTCCTTCTGTTTTACGTCTTTAATGAGGGAAGCGAGGAAGTCCCAAAAAGTCAGGATTTTGTTTCTTATCATTTCCTCTAAAGTTTGTATCTTGTTTAGATACCTGAAGCTGGTATCCAGTATAAGTTTAACTCATGTAAAACCTCCAATTGAATGTCTTGGCACATAGATGCAAATTAAGATACATGATAGAAATGAAGGCAAATATTCTGTGTTTCAGCAAATTATAATTTATAATTTGTTTATCCCCCTCCCCCCCCAGTAAACATCAAGCCTATTAAATGACAGCTTCAACAAAAGGGTTTGTTACTTGAGAGTCAGAGAATGTATTCTGTTCTTCACTGGGTGAGGCAGTTGAAGATTAAGGATATTTCTGAGATGCTGAGATGGCACCTTTCCAGATAGGAGACCAGAAAAAAGGCTAACAGAGCCTTTGGTGAGATGAGAGCAGAGAGAGAGGCCATAAGCCAAGTTCAGTGTCTTTAGTTTTTGTTCACTGTGACTTGATTGTGTTTGGTATTTGGGGGGAGGACTGTTGTGTTTTTTGTTTGGTTTTTGAGGGTTAATGAAGATTGAAGGTGACTTTGGGCTTCTGGGTACAAACATCAGAATCATCTCCTAAAGCCCAGGCTCTACTTTTTGGCCTAACTGAAGAAGAAATAATCACCAGCACTCTACAGTTTTAGCTCAACTTAGTAAGTAGTCAGTTGAGAGCTGCCCTGTGTTACCCCAAACCCAGTATGTGTATGGAAGGCAGGAATAGCTCCCACATTTACTGTCCAGCTTTGGGCCAGCTGGACACTATCAGGCTGCTGCCTTCCTTTAACCCTGAAGTCAGTTACAGGTGGTTTTGCCATGGGTGTCTTTTTAAATTAGCCTGCAGTGGCGCAAAGTTTCTGTTTTGTTTTGTTTCCATTCTAGCCTCTGAAATCTGCCTTCTTCCCCTGTTCCTATCCTCACAGTATCAGAGGCAGAGTGGTTAGAAAAATTATATATTATTGTCTTAGTGGAACTCCTCACATAAAGAGGCTAACATCAATTAATTAGCCAACCATACAACACTATTAACAGTGAGAGCTACATAAAGGAATGTTCCATAGTACCTTGGAAACAATTGGTGTTGACGGATAGTTTGTAACAAAACATCATTAGAAAAAGGAGGTGCCAAGTGCAAATGTATGAGACATGTGTTGTAGGCAGGAGCAGGTGGCCTTTGAAGTTGGCAAATAACAAATCTGAAGAATTCAAAGAGCAGAGGCCACTGTTCCCAAATTAGCCTAGTAGGACCATGCTACCCCCCTTATACATGGCAAGGGGTTTTAATGTACAATATTTGGGGTTTTAATCCTTACATGTTTGGAAAGGTATTGGATGATTTAGAACAGGACAGCGAGGGCTCATATCTGTTCAAAAGGAGCTACCATAAATCAGATACGTAGGGGCAAGGGTAAGCCTTGACATAGTTTGTCTTAGTTTAATTTTCCATCGCTGTAATAAGATACTCCAACAGAAGCAACTTGAGAGAAAGGGGTTTGTTCGGGTCACAATTCTAGGTTACAAGTCATTGGTGGGAAGTTAAGGTGGTTAAGAATGTGAAGGAGCAGATCACATTACATCCAAAACCAAGAGCAGAGAGCAGTGCAAGAACGCATCCGTGCTAGTACCCAGCCTGCTGTCCCTTTCACTCAGCCCAGGGCCCAGCCCATGAATGACACCACCCACCTAGTCTTACTGTGTTCTGTGATCCTCCTTAGGTGGTCTTCTCACCCAGCTGACGTAATTAAGAAAAGTCCTCACAGGCAGGCAGATAGCCTGGCCTAATCTAAGCAGCTCTTCACTCAGATCCCTTCCCAGGTGACTCTGCATCGTGTCACTGTCAGGTCAACAGCCCAAACTAGCACAGCTCCACCTGAGTTCATCCAGAAGTGTGTGTTGGACTGAACTTGATTGTGGGGACACATGGGGAGTGGGCAGGTTTTTTTTTTTTTGGAATGTGTTTTGTGAGCATGTACAAAGGGTGTGGAAAGAAATGGGGTGAGGGAAAAGGAGCGCTAGAGGGGACTCATGGGCAGAAGCTGAATGAAGACGCCATTCACTGCTGAGGGAAACTCCGGATAGAATCAAGCTTTAGCTGGAAGGAATGTTTAGCTCAAGACTCACTGAGTGTGAGTCATCCTTTAAGGTGCCGAGTAGACAGCTGAACACAGGGGTCTAGGACAGAGGAGAATTTCCCTCAGAAGCGGCAGTAGGTGGTTTATCATTTAAAGGTTGCGCAGGAGAGTAGTCAGGGACACGTGACATTATCAAAGACAATGCATCAACTGTGCAACCCCAGCCATTCTGACTCCATCTTGTTGCTAGACTTCATCTTAGGCCTGTCCTTAAGCTTGTCCTCAAGGTCACCTCAGTTACTGTAAAAACCACAAACTGTTCTGGGGAAAAGAGCCACCCTAGGCCTGAGCCAATCAGAGGATGGCAGGAATCATCCTCTGAGGTTAAGCATTTCGCAGTCAGGCTCGACCAATCCTCTAGTGCCAACTCAACCTTGCTAAAGGTCAACCAATCCTGTAACTGCCGAGCTGGAAACAACCTGTTCCTTGCGGTAACCATGATAAAAATGGGGCTCTCCTACTGATCCAATGCTTTGGTGAAGTTCGAATGCCCTCAGGCTCGAGTTTAAATAAAGACCCCTTGCTTTTGCATATGGCTTCGGCCTCCTGGTGGTCTTTGGGGATCTAGGGATCAGGGTAAAGCATCAAGAAACACCTGGCCACTGTGTTGGCTTCGGAAGAGTTATCAAGTCAGAGAGGGAACTAAAGAGAGCCCAGAGGACTTTTAGAGGCACATATAGGAGAAGCCAGAGGAGAAACAGCTGGGTAGAAATATCACTGAGCAGCTGGCAAACAAGCATCCCAGGATCAAACACTGAAATGATGGAGGAGTTCATGGGCAAAGCATGGAATTGGGAAGGAAGCAGAGCAGGCACACAGAATGAAGCTACGGTGGAGCCTACCAAGGAGCAAAGGAGAGGAGAAAGAGCCCGAGGAATGACTCACTCAGAACCCTCGCTCTGTAGAAGAGTCAGCAGGATTACAAAGCAAAGGCGCCACAGAGCCAGACCTGCAGCTGGGTCAGAGCCACCATCTAATCAAGGCTTTAACTGACTGTGGGTCAGTCTCCCAAGGACCCTGCCTTCCTTGCAAAGATGCAGGAAGAGGAGTCAGGCTTGTTGCTGGGAAGCACTTGACTCCCACCCAGAAATGTCAGCAATCTGTAGCTCACAGCAGGGGAATGCTGGCTGGGAACCACCAGGCCTCAGCCTGTAGTTCATTAGCACCTAAACATGCTTCTGCAGCCTTCTGTTCCTTAAAACTGTGCGGGCATAGGCCACAGAGCTCCCCCTCTGTCCTCTGCTGGCAGGAGAACTTCATAAATGACATTTGATTATGCTCGACACAGGAGCCAGGGGCCGTACAAAAACTGCAATAAGGACGGCAAACACTAGCGATCTCCATAAAACATGGATGCCCCAGGGGATAAAACCGAAATCTTAATGTACAGATCCTTGGCCACTGAGGCAAATGGCAGCAAAATGCGAACAAATTGTGAAGCCAATAATAATAAACCTCCTGCTTGTGTCGCCCAGAGGCACTGGGCTCTACCTTATCAGCCCTGAGAAGCACAGCCGCCTCGGTAGGGGGTCAGTGCTGGCTGTGCTGGGCCCAGCAGGACCCCTGTGGTGGCTGAAATGGCTTTGTGTTCAGTGGAGGGCCAGCCTTCTAACCCTGCCTTTTTCCACAATAAGTCACAGACACATTTAGCCTTCTTAAAAAGAGGAGCCTTTGAGATGGCTACTCTTGAACATAATTTAGAATTTCAATCCTAGAGCCATAGGATTCAGTTACCCACCACAAGCACACAAACTAAGACCCAGAGAAACAGAAATATTCCTCCCAAACCACCCTCCTACCATGCTTGACCTGGAATCTGAGGCTGCGTGTGCAGTCACAGCTCCCAGGCAGATGCTGTGGAGGAAACTGAGCATTAAATAAACAAGGAGCTAAATATAGATGCTCTCTTCCTTTTTTCCATTTTAGGGGAGTCACAGCATTTACCTCAGGGGAAAATCTATTTTGTTTAGGAACACACTCTATTTTTTTTTCTTTTTGGTCATAAAAGGCACAGCCTTGGGTCTTCTCTAAAATGGGGACATTCAGTTGTCTGTAAAACTACATCAAGTAGAAGTGTGCTCCCTCCCGGGCCAGAAAGCTCTGATTCATCTGACTGGGGAGAGTGTGCTGATGGATTTTCTCCAGAGATGGGCTCTTGAGGGCTCACTGTGGCTGGAGAGAGACTGTGCTAGGTTGAACGAACAAGGACTGACTGTAGAAGAGAGTGGTGTGTAATCTCCTAACCCGGACAGGAGCAACAATATTCTAAAAAGGCAATTGTGCCTCTCCGTTCAGCTATCAGGCTTTTAAAACAATAGACCCTAAGAAATTACAATTTCCAGGGAGTTTTATGCTGGGAGAAGGAAAGACCTGAATACAGGTGCCAGCCAGAGGACCATCCTAAGGCCTGGAAGGAGGTCTTGCATCCTGACTGGTCTTTACAGGAGAGACGGGAGGCCAGGAACACAGTGTGACAGGCTCTGCTCAGTCACCATCTCTTGTTTTCCATTTAAACCGACCAAAACCCTGACAGTAGACTTGGGGGCCCATGGGAGCTTTGTTCCTCTCCCCAGTGTGGGCACAGTGAGTGCATCTCCTTATCCTGAGTTCACCATTAGCATCCTTGTCACTGTCCAACCTTGCTAACAAGTAGACCCACACCATTCAGGAGGCTGAGGACCTTTTCTGGGCAGAATATTTGATGCTGTCCTTATATTTTCTCAGTGACCTTTTGAGGAAAGGTTAGTTTCACAACACTGCATCACATTAACTGTGCCGGGGGTGGAGGGTGGGGGTGGGGAGGGTGGGGTGGGGGGAGGGGCACGCACAGCCTCTGCAGAGAGGAGGAGGTTGTGCAGGTGCAAACAGCCAGAAGAGAAAATTACATCCCAGGACTCCGACCAGCAGGTGAATGGGCCAGGGAATGGCAGGAATGTGGCCTGCCCTGGCAGAAAGGGACCCAGGAGGGGCAGAATAGACAATAAGACAGGATCTGGGGACAGCTGACAGAGCCAGGAGCATGAGTGCAAAGTGGGAGAAATAAGATGCCATTCCAGGAAATGAGAGATTAGGCAAAGATCAGATCTGGCCAGGGCTGGATGCTGAGGTTAACTTTATTCTACGACATTGTCATCAATTTGAGAGAGGTTCGATGGCATTCATCAAGGTCAAGAGAGGTTCAGTTACCTTCACCAAGGTCACCGTTCTGACTTTAGGGGACCCCATTTTAAAGCACCACACTGTCATTTAGCACCCTCGCACTTCTGGCTCATGGACACTCCCAGCTCTCAGCCAGTCCGCTGCATCAGAGCATCACCTCTGAGCTCTGCACCCCTGCCTGTCACTGGAGGTGAGATCCAGCTCTCAGCAAAGGGGTTTGGAGGGAAGCTGACTAGCTTAGCCTTTTGTAAAGAGCCACCATGTCTCTTCTGTCCTCCTTCATGTTTGGAAGTTTGGAAGGACAGAGGATTGAAGTGTCTTCTCTTCTGAATTTTTGAAGTGAAGAAGCCAAAAAATCCCTCAGCATGGAAAAACAGTAGCAAAGAAGAAAATTCATTGTCATGCACCAAAGGCTGCCACAAGGCAAAAGAAAGCAAGGAATACTGTTTTAAAAAAAATGGAAGAGGGGCATCAGAGAAGGTCCCAGTCCCTCATAGCGAGGCCTCCAGAGCTTGTGGGAAAACACCAGTATGTATTTTAAGCTATGTATACCTTATTTCGCTGTTTAAAGAAAAATAGCAGGCCTAAGCCACAGGGGGCCCAGATGGAGAAAGGGGCTTTGGGGCGTACACACACTCAATACCGTGACCTTCTCCAATGTAAACCACCAGGAGATGAATACTTTATGATATCTGCTGATGCCGAGATAGCTTCATAAATGAATGAATTAGATTTGGCCACAGTAAATGCAAACTGCATAAAAGTGCGAGGCCAACAGAGGGGGAGCTGGGGGGGGTCGTCTGCAAGACCTGCTGCTCATCTGTGGCCTGTGCGATGGACATTAGGCTCTGTGCGATAGGTTAGGTCTAAGGAGAGAAGACGATTCTGCTCTTTAAGGCTGGTGTTTTGTCTGCTCAGTCCTTCCTCTGTTTTCCACGGTGGTCAGGCAACCCTGGCTTGCTCAGGATGACCACGAGTCCAGTGATTTCCCAGCTCTCCCTTTCACATGAGGGAGGCCAAAGTGCCACTGTTCTGGCTAATGAAATACCAGTGGAAGTCACTATGGGTCATCTAGGAAGTGCCGCTGGAAAGGGACCGATTACCTGGCTTCTGCTTAAGCCCCCTCCTCACTCTCCTGCCTTCTAGGAACTGGAGCAAGCCAGTCGGAGACTCCTTTGTGGCCCAGAGGAAAAGTTAACCCCTTATAGTCTTTGTGAATGTGTTTCTTAAAGCTTAAATATACTCTGAGACCATAGTGATTTTGCATTTCAAGGTGTGCATAAAAGGAAATACTGAGTAGTACATGCTCCATGTGGCCTTACCTGAGGACCCACAGGGATGAGCGTGTAGACGCTCTGCCTGAGGCAGCCACAAGGGATGGCGGCCCACCCTGATCTCTCCTGGATTCAGAGTAGCAGCCAGCCACCCGTCACTGTCACTGTCACTGTCACTGCTAGAGCGACATGGTTTATAAAACACAGCAGTGTGTCAAAGCTTGGGCTAGAAACCTTGTCATCCTCTGAGGACAAAATGTGGGGAAGAGAGTCACACTGTCCTGAGTAACTTCTTGGGCCTTGCTGGGTGTTTTCATGCTCAGCTGGTGGATGGGATGGGATTCAGAGGACAGAGAGACTGTCCAGTCACTCAGACAGACTGCCTCACCATGGATGTCTAGAAAGGGCAAGACTTGAGGATTGCTGACAATTTAAAGGCTTCCCCAACCCCCGCCACTTGTATGGACGTTAAGCTCTCTTCCTAAGGAACCAGCTCTACTCATTCTTGGGAAGTTTTTCTCTTGTCTGACCTCCACAGGGGAGGAAGTGGCTCCTATCGAATTTGACAAGCGAGATTTCCAGATTCCTGGAAGAACATTTTTATAAACAAGTCAAAGAACTCCCTCTCTTACTTAACATCTTATTCCTGCCCAACTCGCTGCCTATCCACACCCTGCCCCCCAGTCACACACATCAGCTGTGCATGCTTTGCTTTTCACATCATAGCATAGGTCCTCTTAAGTGGGCATGCTACAGGCGATTAATTCTTGCTTTCAGCCACAGAACATTGCCGTGGAGCACCAAAGAAAACGTCAGCGACTGCGGTTAGGGGAGGTAGTGAAGGAGTCGAGAGGTCTTAGGAGCTTCTGGGCCTGTCACCACGCTCTGCCTCTGTGAAACCAGCAAATATACTAACAAAATTTTCTCCAAATGTGGCAGCAAGGTGACTTTTTTTTTTCAAAAGTCGCATACTGGAGATAAAATTCAGCAACCTTTTAATATCCTGCCCTGAGCTGAGTTCTTACGGCTTGCTTCGTGCCAAGCAGCAGCAGCAGAAGGTGTGTCCCTCGGCGGCCTCCCTAACGGTGCTCCCAGACATCTCTCTTACAGATCTGATGGAGACCCTCTAGAAAAGGCAGCTGCCATCAGAGCAGCCTCCCCTTGTACATGCGACGCTCACAAAAGGAATTAAAATTGATTTTCAGAGTTTTTGGCAGCCACCAGAGACTGAGAGACTGTGGTCCCTCCAAGCAGCGTTTCCCAAAGATGACATTACTTATCAGAGCTGGTCAGCATCAGCAATTGCTCAGATAAATAATTTATATGGGGAGCTAATAAAATAATGGAATGCTTTGGGGATGGTAAACCAGTGAGACTGAGGCCTCCTGGGAAGCAGGACAAAGGCGCGCACCCCGCTTGAGTGCGCTGCCTTCCTGGCTCTTGCTCCCATGAACCCCTCACCTTGACAAGGCTTTCCTGAGAACCAGCTTTTCCACACCTTTCTAAACAAAATACCCCTCTCCTTTAGATCTCTGGAGTAATTTGTTCATGTAATATGATAGTGCTGCCTTTACTGCCTTATAGACATGGGGAATTCATGAGTATTTACTTTATTTTTGGCACTTTGTAACGTGGTCTCCTATTTCAGGGTGGTCTTGACCTCCTGATCCTCTTGTGTACAACTCGTGAGTTCTGTGATTACAGAAACCATGGCTCTGAACTGCCCTTTATTTATTTTTGATGATCTATGGTCCTTTAAAAAAAATCTCCTCTAACTCTTTTGAAACCTGTGTTCTCCCACTCTCCCTTCCTCTCTCTTATTCCTCTCCTGTCTTCTCCCTTTAAGACAGCAGCTCGTCGTGTGTAGGCCACGCTGGCTTGGTACCCATTACACACATAGCTCAGGCCGGTCTTGAACTCACTGCTATCTTCCTTCATTTGTCTGGCTGGCCAGATTATGGTCACATGCTAGCATACTGGTTTATATTATGAGCTAATATGGAGCTGGGTCATGTTAAACTGTGAGTTCCAGGTGCATGTTTTTGCTGACTCCTCTTGGGATGAGAGTCCTCCCAAAGAATCATTTCTTCTATCACGTGAGTGTAACAGGAAATTGAGTGTCTAGATGCATTGTATTCCCACAGCAAGTTCAAAGGCAACGATTATTGTTTCATTTTGAGGAGATAAAGACTCTATCTAGGTTCAAAAATTAAAATAAAAGTCAGATTAAACAGAAGGAAATTAGTCAAGAACTGGGGAGACTGAACAGCGTTTAGTTATTTGCAGAATTTGTGCTTTCTGGGAGGTCTTTTTGTTACAACTTGCCTTGGGTCAATGGTACTGCATCAAAGGGACAGGCCCCGGAGGCAGGGGGCAGTGGTGGTGCAGCTGGTTTCAGCACAGGGCCGGCCTGGCTCCTCTGTTTGGTATCTTCCTTGGCAGGCAGTCTGAATCCTTGCCTCCTCTTACCTAGGGGTCTCCTTTGACCAGCACAGAAGCTTCAATTCTTATAAACACTGCTCTGTGGAGCCCTAAGCTGCTTCCCTCCTGGGAAAATTACTCATCTCCTTTACCTATCTGGGAACTCCCAGGGCCCCATCCTTCTAGACCCACACAAGAGCTCTGTGGCCCTCAGTACAGTGGGGGCGTAGTCTCCCTCTGGGTAGCAACAGCTCTTGCGGTTCCGTCTGTGGCTGTTGGTATCTAGCTTCCGACAAACAGCAGCATCTGAAGCGCACAGTGAAATGAGAGAAACGTAGCTGATTCCTGCTGAGAATCTCAAATCTGCAGGAGAAATGGCTGAGAGTGTCTCTGGCAACGAAGGGAACAAAATATTAGAGAATGTTACAGTTCCTCCCCCTCTTAAGAGACAGTAAGGCTGGGGTTACAATCACATGTGTGAGGCCCTAGATTCAGTCCCCAGGAGAACAGAGAGAGTGAGAGAGGGGAGGGGATGTTTAGCACATGGCCATGCGATCTAAGTGAGCTTAAAGGAGGCCAACCTGATGGCAGATAGAACCCTCAAGCTCATAATTCTTTCTCTTCCTCTACTTCTTCATTTTCCTCATCTTCCTCCTTCCCTCCCTCCTCTTCCTTCTCCTCCACTGAGACTGGTTCTTCAGTCATGTTACAAGACTTACATGGTACAACATAGTCTCCAAACTGGCACCTGAGGAAAAACAGTGGAGGCAGACTGGGAATAGTCACTTCAGTGCTATGCTTGCCATTTTTTAAGCAGAGCCAGGCAATCTTTGTAGGAAAAAAAAATATGTCCTCAATGACCAGTGGGAAGAAGACCATTCTTACCAAATGTGATCTTACTACGCCTGAAGTATCATTTCCAGAGGAAAGGAGAGGTTCATGCTCTGGTTTGGAGGAGAGCCTGAAGTCTGAGCTCTGAGCCACAGGCATTCTTTGATGTCTTTTGTAATTGTCCGAGGAGTCTTTCATATTTCACTATGTTGGGCTTTGTTGGTCTGACATATATTATTAAGTGGCCTCCGTAGGCCAGGCACTCCCTCGCACACGGTATGTTCCAAGGGCGTATGATTGTATTCTCTACCATTGCTGAGCCCATAATCGAGCTGTTGAGAAAATATGAAGCATAATCAATAAAGCGTGGCTCTAACTGTGTGACGAGGTATGGAACGAGCAGTAGGTCCCCGGAAAGGGGCGTCTTGAAGCCGGCTTGGCACTGTGGCTGCCTCAGAAGCAGGGGTTAGACAGAGGCTAGGAATGGTGGCTGCAGCAAGGCTAGTGCATGCACGGGGCTTCTAGGCAGCCTTCTGTTTCCCGCCCTTCGGCGGATGCATATGTGCGTGGGAACTGATGTTTTCTTGGTGTAGCTAGTTGGAGATTTTTATGGTAAAGCAAAGGAGGCTATTAGAGAATGCGTCATCACACATACTAGTTTGGGGTTTTAAAGGATTTGGGGGACACTGGGGAACCTTACAGAGAAAGAAGTCCTCCAATGGTCTCGACACAATGTCAGAAAAAAGAGCAAGAGGAAGGTGGTGGACACAAAGGCCGGTCCACACGGTGTGACCAGGGGTTTCCAAGCGTTCAGACACACGTGTCACTGACCCTTGTTGGTACACTGGACACAGGTATGTTCTCACCCTGAGTCCGGGTCTGTGAAAACAGAAGATCAGTGTCTACAGGGAGGGGTAGCAGGCATGGGAAGGGCGGGGGCAAATGTCAGGAAATAACCCCAGGATTCCTGCAGACTCCCAAGGGCTGCCGAGGGTCAAATGTCAATGGCTTAAAAAATCTAAATAACTGGATTGTCATGAAGAAATTAATTCATTTCCAAAGATTCCCATTCAATGGCAAAAGCTGTTTGTGAGCCATATATACAGTACCCGCCCTGGACATGGCTTTGCTACTGCGGTCTCTCATGCCCCAGGGCACATGGGACCTCTGTCTCCAATGTGTGTGGGTGCATGGATGCCCAGTCAGGCCCTGCCCACCTGGCTACACTTCTATTGTCTGAAGTCCTGTAAGATATCAGTTTGATGAAATAGAGTCCACAGATTAATCCCATCCCCCATTCCAGTATTTGATTTCTTTCCAACTTAATCACACACCCCAATACACCCAGACTTCTGTGAGTCAGACTGAGCTTTCCCCTGGCTTCCAGGCTTTTCTTTAAAGCAGCTATCAAGAAGCAGTTATTTTTCCCCAGTCTGGCATCTCAGAGTGGTTTTACCAAACATGTAGTTAATTAACCCTAATTAATTGGAATTTCAAATGCTTTCCAAGTCTGTGGCAGTGTGAAGCTGTCCTTTCTCGCCAGTACAAAGATTCAATGGAAAGTCCTGTTTCGCCATTAAGAACATAACATTCTTAAAGCAAACTCTCATAAAGGGTATGAAATTGTTCAAAGGGAAAATCAGGAGAAATTGTCGCTATCAAGTGGTACAAAGCTATTTAGAGAATGTTACTTTGTCAAGCCAGCTTTGAGCTAAGTTATTCTTCGTAAGATTTCTTTTTTGCTTTGAGCATCTTTTTTTTCTTTTTAAACATTACCCTACCCCCAATTCTTGTAATAAAATCAATATTTTCTGGAAGAACAGAGACGAGAGCCTTTAGAGGACTCCACCTCCTGTTTGCTGCAAAAACGTTAATAAATGTCACTAGCAAAGTTGGGCACTGGGGGAAACAGGATGACCTCATGAATATATTTTCTAAAGAGCTTAAAATGTCTGTCTTGTATATTATTCATCCCTTAAAGAGAATAAGAGCTATTGATCCCTTCAACTGCTGCAAAAAGCAATTTAAATGCACCAAAGGCTCTGTGTGTGGATGGACAGAGCAGAGCCAGCTCACAGCGGTGCTGGAACGCCCATTTCCTCCTGTGCAGAGCCAGGCTGCAGCAAGGGTGCCCCGTGGTAGGGCAAATGCTATCACTAGGGCTATTATAGCAAAATAATGGAGAGTTAGTGCTGCCGTTGCCTAAAGTGGTAGCATTTTATAGACCTGCTAAGATAAGACCTGCTGATAAAAAGTGATTTTAAAAAATTAATTGGCTATCATTGCATGGCTATTTCCTGGCTACTAAAGGGGCAGACACCAGACACTGCTGTCTTCAGTGACATGCACACAGTCACAGGAGTCAGGTGCCGCAGACAGAGATGCGGGCATCACTGAAGGTTAAACAACGCATCCTTCGATTCTTCTCCTCTATTATCTTTTAGAATATATTATATCGGGTGGAAACAAGTATATAATAGATTGTGTGTATATCCCGACATACCCCACTGCCCCTCCTCACCCCTCTGTCTCCCACTAGGCCACTTTACTGCTCTAGAAAATGTAGGGGATGTATTATTGCCACTGCGGAAGACCTGTCTAGTACTTTCCTCAGCAAGGAGCATGTCCTGTGCTTGACTCCAAGGCCAGGAGAAGGAGGGACAGCTGGTGGTGCATAACATGGGCAGTGAACATTTTCACAGTGAGGCGACTGCCCGCCTTTCCTTAGTGCAGAATAATGTTGTCCTTCAGGAATTTTAAGGAGCTTTGAAGCAACTGCTTCTGGTTTTGTTGCTGTCATTTGAGAACCAACAAAGGCATCTTGTTAGAGCCTGGCTGTTCCTGTTCCTTTGTTTATATTGACACATCTCAGCAGTGAGTGACACAGGTGGAGGCCTGAATTCCCAAGTGCTGTGATGAGTCAGTCAGACATACTTCATACTGACGCAGAGGTAACACAGGCCAGGCCAAGATTGGGAAACCAGGATGGGGGTGGGTGGGTGTGGTTAACTAGTTGGCTTTTTCTGTGGTTTGGATCAGACTTCTTTCTTCCCAAGGCTTAATGTGTTGGGAACTTATTTCCCAGCAGCAAGGCAGCACTAACAGGATGGCGGAGTGCTGATAGTTGTAAGGCTCAGGGTGGGGGGGAAGGATGGAAGGTCTGGGGAAGGGAACAGGATCTCCACTGGGAGACCATCAAGGTCCTAGGATCTGGACACAGGGGGGCCTGCACAAACCGATGAAGAGAGCCAAGACCACCTGTCAGATGTAGCCGATGGACAGCTCTTTCTCCTCGGTGAGTGGGGGTGGGGATGGGGATAGCATCTGCTGAACCTCTGACATGCACTCTGGGGCCCACGATTGGGTCACTGCCCCTTGGCAAGACTGACTTGTGGGCACACAGAGGAAGGGGACCTAATAGGCTGTCGCCACATAGTGGGGATAGGAGGGCCCCCTCACCACAGGTAAAGACTAAGGGGAACAGGGCAGAAGAGGGAGGGCAGGTAGGAACGGGAAGATAAGAGCAAGGGGATAGCAATCAGGATGTAATGTAAACAAACAAATATATATATATATATATATATATATATATATATATTAAAAGGAGGAGCTGGTGGGAAGCCTTTAGGTCATGTGAGGGCTGTCCTTCCTCAGGGTACATTTTAGGCACCTCTTTAACTTTGTTTGTTTTTTGTTTGTCTTTTCCATGTCCTGAGGTCATGCTAAAATAATTCCGGTGTCATGCCTGAGCCTCTGAAACTGGGAACTAAATCAGGTAGACCCCAAGACTAGGGATTTTTTTTTATAATATCAGAAAAAGACTGATCCAGATATCCAGGAGTTTCAAGTTTGTGTAACTATAAAATGGACATTCTAATAAAATGGTGGGAGCTGTGGACAGGAAAGCTCTCTTTAATTAAAAAGACAGGTTACTCACAAACAAATATCCCAGGATATCACCGGGACTGGTTTCCCACTGGTTCTGTGTGACTTTCTTGTATTCACAATACATTTTTGATCTTCACTCGGTGGCCTCTTATTCTAAATTTCTCCCTAAAGCCTGTTTGTTACTTCTCTACCCCTCCCCCAACCCAGTCTGGGTGCGAGACACCTGAGTGCTAATAACTTTCCTCCGCAGCTTCCCAGCATGCACTTTACTGAGCAGGCGTGATACACAACCGTTTCTGCAAACATTAGCGGAAGCGATCCTATAGCCACTGTATTCTACCCCCAATACCTGTATTGTTGTTGTTGTTTTTAAGAATACTGCACTAGCAGCCAGATGATTTTGCTCTGTACTCTGGAGTCAGCCTCTGTCAAGTGGCAGACTCTTTCTCACTGACCCTGTTATGCTGCCTTCCATATTTGTGCCATAGCTTTGACAGATTCCACAGAGCACACCTCTCAGAGGCTGTAAAGTCAGGCTGGGCAAAGGTCAGGAAGAGAATGCTTCCCTTCTGGGTAAGGGCTTCTGTGGTGTGTGTGTGTGTGTGTGTGTGTGTGTGTGTGTGTGTGTGTGTGTATTTAGTATGCTCATAGTCTTCTCCAGCCTAGGAAACTTTCTTCCACATTTGATCAAATGATGTAGCAGACCGTACCCTCAGTGTGCAGGCCCTGCCTAGAGCCCAGCAAATCCAGACTAACACACCATGTTACTCCATCATAGTGTTCTAAGGTCATCAACTTCAAAAGCGCAGGAACCGTCGATCAGTTCTTCTAAGTCACTATGACTTACTAACTCATGAGGTCATTTTTGAACACAGGTGGATCTTGCCTGGGTCACATGCGTCCCGTAGGGTATCCGACACTGAGCCATGTCTCTAATATGCCAGTCTGATCACGGGCTGTCACTTCCCGAGATGCGGATGGCCCTTTCACGTATGACTTCCTGAGTCTTCTGGGCGGGAGCAACCCCTTGGGGCTTATGTTTTTGTCTTGGGTGCCTCTGCGTTGACCTGTTTCTGCCATCCTGTTTGTTTCTCTAAGTTCTCCGTCTCAGATGTTCTCACTGACTGATGACGTAACCGTAGCCATGCTTCAGTGTTTGGGTCAAGTGTCATCTCCGTGTGAAGTGCAGCGACTTCACTCTCTTGGTACCACATTTGTAACTACCTCATGCCTACTTCTGTGTAGCTCTAATTTTCTTCAGTGAAAGTTTCCGTCATAGACATAGACATAGCTTTATCTGCCTAGGTACCCCAAGAGCTTACCTAAACGCTTGACACATAGCACGTTCCAATAATTCTTTAGGAGAAAAAGGAATGAGACTCACACCTAATCCTGCTAGTTCTGGTTTTCCTTTTTAAGCCTCCTGCGCCAGCTCCTGCCTCACCTGTGTACCTCTTGCAGCTGGCAGGATCCTTATGCTCTGTGGCCTTTCTTTCACTCTGCAGTCTTTTAAAGGATTCAAAACACATCCCCTCTAACTACTTCTTTGCAAATAGTTCTAATCTTTCTGATTCATTTTCACACATTGCAACCTGATGATAATTTTAATTGCTTTCTCTGGAGTTTTGGAGAGTTGTTACTTCATCATTTATGAAGTGAGGTGGCTTAGGCACCTTGAACCAAATACAGGAATCAGATGATTCATGGGTTCTATACGGACACAGCAGTGCTTTCCAACCAGCTTATTACAATGTCCCTAAGGCGTTGGAATCTCTTTAGGAAGTGGTATCCGTGTCTCCCAAATCCCCATACCACATTCTAATGATCACTCAGGACCCAGTGTCCTTCAAATACAGATATGGTCCCTGAATTCACTGCCTTATTCTTGTGTGGAAATATGTCCCCACCTTTCCACCTGCCCATAGTTTCTTCTTATGTTTCTCAGAAGTGCCATAGGAAAAGTCATTTCCCACATGAAAAATTCCTGAATATCTATAGGCATGGGGCTCTAACTAGATATTTTCTCTTCTACTTAATTGGCTAAAAATTTAAATGAGAGTGATCAAGATACTAAAATCTTGGTGTTCCCACTATTAACATTTTTATCACAGAATTCCCATTTATTTCAATCTTTTCACTCTTGGATCTATGCCAGTTCCCTTGCTTTGAAGAAAAACGAAAAAAAAGAAAAAGGATCTCTAATTCAGCAATATTTTGGAAAGAAAAAAATATCACTTAGTATATAATTTAGTCGAAGACTTTTTGAACGAAGAAATAATTGCAACTCTTAATCCTATTTTCCTAAGTTCTAATTTTATTCTTTCAGAAACACCACAAGAACTAGGTTGCTGAGCCAAGCTGGATAAAGGCTAGATCTAGCTGCTGGTGGTATCCGAAGTACATCTGTCACTAGGAGAGCCAGGGACAAAGAAGGGGGTGGGAAGGAAGAACAGGGAGGCCCAGCCTTAGCAGAGTCTAGAGATGTGTGTGTGTGTGTGTGTGTGTGCGCGCACACACACGTGCGTGCACACAGAGATGATGAAGGAGACTTATGTCTATGAGAGGAATCGGACAGAGTAAAGACGCTCACAGACAGAAAGTAGAGTCCTAGTGGGAAGGAAATTGCTTCCAAAATGGTTACTTCAATGAGCCTGAACCCCAGTTTTCAAAGGGTCTGAATATGCCTCATTTGTATGGATCTTTAAGGTTGACTTCTGAAAGTACAGATTTCTTTAGCATGGTTTTCCCTAGTGAAACTGCAATTGCATATCACCTTTTACTATTGAACCTAAAAAAAAAAAATCATTTTGCAGACACCTATAATTTGTAGGTCATTGTGGAGAGGATGGCGATAGAGAGAGAGGATCAGACCCTTCCATGTGCTTCCCACATACCGAGGG
Organism: Acomys minous; assembly: GCF_964271855.1. Lineage (NCBI taxonomy): Eukaryota > Metazoa > Chordata > Mammalia > Rodentia > Muridae > Acomys > Acomys minous. The sequence goes on along the minus strand of NC_140483.1, from coordinate 1,795,168 downwards.
CCTGCAGATTAATCTCGCATAGCATGGGCCTCCACTGACATCCCAGATGAATGAAGGCTGAGGAGGCAAGAGCTGAGGCAGTGGGAGCAGGTCTAACTCATTCCTTTTCTAGTCCCCAAGGTCGTGACAGGTAGTAGAGCAGTGGTTTTCAAACTATTTCCCACAAAGGCCAAGGAGTCAGGGGAAAGAGTCACAGGAGCAGCCTTGGCAAGAATGCCCAGGTATTCTGTCCCAACTTCAACCAGGCAGTTTCTACATGTGACACTGTTACTAGAAAGGTTTCATTTATTCACAAGATTAGATTTTTCTAATGAGGTGAAATTACAAAGCCTTGCATGGAATCCAGGAGAGTTACTGCCTTTGTAGGGCATGGTCTTTACTAGCTGATAAACATCCTGTATGGACTATGGGAGAGTATAAATAGTCCAAATAACAAAGATCAATCGCTTTTGCATTGCTTCGCATCATTTGGCTGTTCATCGTTCTGCTTTGAGACACTCGTGGAGAGAAACACTCCAGAGGATGCTTCTGGGTTCCAGCTGCTGCAGCTGCAGTCACCTTTGCTAATTGCAGGTTTTCTGTTTAACTGGCCTGCTGGAATCCTGACAATGAAGAGTGGGGTCTCCCCAAGGAACTGAGTCTAAAAATGTCCACTTCTCCTGTCCCTGTTAACCTTCTTTCTCTCCTAATGAGGGTGTGTAGGGTAGAAGGAAGGTAGGGGCACTAATAAAGCTCAAGTAACGTAGGTTTTGAGAAGATGAAAGCCCACAGAGCAGCTTTGGTTTAGGATTCACAAAATCACCAAGAACATGCACAGAATCCTAGACTAGACCCTGCGCTGGAGAATGCATACTCTCCAGAGGAGGAGGAGGTCTTTACCTTCATGCCTGGGAGCAGCAGATGGATCAAAGGGAAGACCTTCTGTTAGCCTCTGTGGAATCATATGAGAAATGAAGCTCAGAATGATGAAAGCTTTGGCTCAATGGCTTGTAGTAAAATAAGCGCAATTTGAAGGAAAATTCCATGACTTGAAAACTTGATTATGTCCTGTTGAGTCAAACAAGGAGATTAGTGTCTACATGCAGCATCCCACTTCCTCTCCTTTCCAGCCCTCTAGAGGCCTGATGATGAGGCACAGAGACCATCACATTCCAAGTCGAGCTGTTGGTAGACCTGCATTCTGGAAGTTTCTGTTAGTACTATGAGAGAGGGAGGACAGCTCAACCATTTTTGTCTTGCTTTCCCCTCTTGCCAGAGGAGGTAAGGAAAGTGTCCAGAGCACTACTGTGTGGGCAGCTGACCAGGAGACCAGGAGGCTGGCCGAGCTGGGCAAGGCTGCTCTACTTTCTCTTCATTTTCCTGTCCCAATAGTGTTATTTATGATGCCAGAATGTTTCTTTTTTATTTATAAAAAAGAAAAAATTAGCCTTGTATGAGAACAAGAGTGATGATTCAACAGGACTGTTCTGTGCCAAATGACTTCCTGTAATCACATATTTAACAGTGTTTCTTACAGCATCAGGCTTGCAAGCATGAAGTGAAACTGCTACCCAAAATGCTCCTCTCCCTATAGTGCACTCCTAACACAGGATACTTGTTTTCCCTGTAGTCTTGAACTCTGCCTTGGTGAGCCCAACCTAGGCAAATGATACTCATGGAGAGAGAGAGAGAGAGAGAGAGAGAGAGAGAGAGAGACAGATACAGACAGACAGACACAGACACAGAGACACAGAGAGACACAGAGAGGCACAAAGACAGAGACACAGAGACTATTGGGGGTAGGAGGTAAGCTAGCAGGGATAATGCAATTTTGATTGGATCATTTTTTAGATGATGTAAATATTAGGTTTGGAGGCAGTGTCATACATCAAAAAATCATCACATTTAAAAATGTAAATAGCATTGAAACAAATCTGTTTTAATCCCTTCCTGTCATAGATAAGGAAGCTAAGACTCAAATCAATCAGTAAGGATTTATTGACTTTTCTGCTGTGTGTAAAGGATTGCGTTCAGCCTATGTGGCCAAATGACTTTTTCAAAGGCTCTCAACTTACTAGAAAACAGCAGAATGCTAAATGTCCTTCCTTTCTTACAAATATCCTGTCACCACTCTAAAATTTGAATGTTGTCATAATTGACTTGCTCTGTAGAATATGAATAAAGGTAGACAGATGGACAGACAGACAGACAGAGAGAGGAGTAAGGGCACTGTAGCCAGGAGAGGTATACTGCATCTAAACCAGAGACAGAAAGCCAGGGTTGTTGACATTTGCTTAGGGTTGCACAGACCTTGACTGCATTTCCAGTCCTTCCCACTTACTGTATAACCTTGGCTCAGCTTCACAGCCATTTTCAGATTTACTTTGTCATATTAAAATGTACAATAAATATGCTTAAAATTTAATGTTAAAGGAGTATATGCAGATTCAACACATTTGTGGTGTGTGTGTGTGTGTGAGTATGAGAAAGGGAGAGAGAGAGAGAGAGAGAGAGAGAGAGAGAGAGAGAGAGAGAGAGAGAGGTGATTAAATAATTAAATCTAGGGTCTTGTTATATTTATTTAAGTACCACCACAGCTTAATTTAAAGGCATAGGCAAGGCTTGCACTGAACCACACTTTGCTTTGCCCTCTTTAGAATTTGCTTCCCAGCATGCATCCTCATGGATGCCTATTTCATATGCTTGGACATCTTGGGCCTTTCTGACTCTGGGGGCTGTTCTCCATGTGTCTTGTTGCAGCTCCACTCATACCCATTTGCCCATCGCCTTCCCTGTCAAGCTCCCACAGCCCTCTCTTCTATTTCTCTAACTCTACCTTCCCACCCACAGGTTCTAGACCAATAGGGCCAGCGTCCTCCCGTCCCTAACTCCAGTGTCCTCCTGTCCCTAACCCACAGAGATCACTCACTTCAGCGTCCTCCTGTCCCTAACTCCAGCGTCCTCCTGTCCCTAACTCCAGTGTCCTCCTGTCCCTAACTCCAGCGTCCTCCTGTCCCTAACTCCAGTGTCCTCCCGTCCCTAACTCCAGTGTCCTCCCATCCCTAACTCCAGCGTCCTCCCGTCCCTAACTCCAGCGTCCTCCCGTCCCTAACTCCAGCGTCCTCCCGTCCCTAACTCCAGCGTCCTCCCGTCCCTAACTCCAGCGTCCTCCCGTCCCTAACTCCAGCGTCCTCCCGTCCCTAACTCCAGCGTCCTCCTGTCCCTAACCCGCAGAGATCACTCACACTCGCCAACCCTGAGGCATTTTACTCCCTTGCTCCCATTCTGTCGAGGAAACCAGAGGTTAGGGTTTTGCTTCTGTCGTCTTGTTCTTCTACTTCCTCACCAGTCTTGGTGCCTCCCTCATTTCCATGGGTTCTGTGCCCCCCTTTTTTCCCTGGAAATCTGTGTCATCAATGTCACCTCCCCATGACATGGCATCTCAAAATGGAAAAGTAATATGATCCATGCCACAAATCACAGAGTGTTTCACACAACACCTTATGTATGAAGGCCCCAGCTCCCAAGGTCCCCATATATGTGAAGTCCTTGTCTACCAGGATATGAGTAACATCTACTTCCCTCTTCAAGGAACTAAGTCACAGACTTATCAGAATGAAATGAGCTGTGGAAAGTTTTCCTGTGACAGGAGGAAGATTTTAAATAAGTGTTTCTCAACCTGTGGGTCACAGCCCCCATGAGGGGTTGCAGGTCAGGTATCCTGCATATCATATATTTACGTTATGATTCATAACGGTAGCAAAATCACAGTTACAAAGTAGTAATGGAATAACTTATCACTGGAGGGTCACCACGGCATGAGGAACTGTGTTAAAGGGTCACAGCGTTGGGAAGGGTGAGGCCACTGCTTTAAATGATGGAGAAACAGGTTCAAATACGGTTTCTGACAGCCAAGCAAGGGCTGGGTTTTCACTGGGACCCATGACTTTGGGTTTTACCGTGGCCTATCTGCAGGGAACAAAGCATGTTTGGATGTCCCAGACACAGCCCCATGTTTGGATGTCCCAGACACAGCCCCAGGCTTGGATGTCCCAGACACAGCCCCATGTTTGGATGTCCCAGACACAGCCCCAGGCTTGGATGTCCCAGACACAGCCCCATGTTTGGATGTCCCAGACACAGCCCCAGGCTTGGATGTCCCTGACACAGCCCCATGCTTAGATATCCCTGACACAGCCCCTACCAGCCACTTAATATCTGGGATTCTGTCTGTGTGCTACTTGAGGAAAAAATATTCATTTCTTTCTTGGCCTCCCTTCTACATTCCATATTCATTTATTTTCAATAAACAGTTTCAGATTCCTCATTTTTCCCCCTAAAGCTTACAAATAAATTTTTCTGTCTTGCCTTTCTTGCTGCATTTACATAAAAGCCACAATGAAAAATTTATAACAGTAATAGAAATCTTCAAGAAAACAAAATGTTCTTAGAACCTCTGTGGCCTAGCCCTGTCCTAGGGAGCATAGTGCACCAGGCTCACGGGCTCTCAGGCAGCACAGATACTTGGGAAGGCATTGCTGAAGTTCTGGGGGCAGCAATGGATGCTGAGATCGGGCAGTTAGCAGACTGGCATCACTTTTCTCACCAAAGTCTCTTGGTCTACCTTCTCTTGTTACCACAAAAGTAAATAGATATTTACTTGCTAAGTTTTGAAGCAGCTGTACAAATTCTACACAACTTTGCTATTTGTGAATATTGAAAGAATGGGATGTATTTTAGAGCAAAATATGGCTTCATGGAAATTTTAAACAGCAGTGCTTTACAGAGATTACATTTTAATCAGTTAGAAATACAACACATATAAGACAAGAAGAAAATGATTTCTCCTCTTATCCATTGAAGAAGTAACAAGCATGTTGTATAATTTATCTAGCCCCCAGAACTGAGAACTTAAGATACTCTGTATTCTCAATACATTTCTATCCTCTTGCTCTTTAATAGAAAAGTAATATTAATAAACCAAATTAGTTAAGTGGATTAAATAGGTTATTTTGTAATATAGCATAAACATGAAAATGCTTGGCACATAAGAGTTTATTATTTAATACTTAGAAGTTAGAGTCAGCTTTAATTTATGGCCTAGTCAAAACATAGGGATTTCAGATCTGAGGTGGGAACCCATTTTATCCTGGAAAAGACATGACTTTTAGCCTTCCCAGCCAGTCCAGTCACAGGAGGTCACCATCATGACCGTGCTGCTTAGTCAGTGTCTCACGGACCCCACAGGCTCTGCTGGTGCCTGCAGTATTGCTCACAAGTCACTGGGTGGCTTCTGGCATTGCCTTCTGTAGACAAAAGGGAAGGGTAAATATGGAGGTTCTGAGAAGAGGGACAGAAAACAATGGCTTCCAATGTGCTGAAAAAAAAAATCAGAGTGGTCAGTGTCTAGAACTTCTCAGCTCAGATTCCTTAATTATCCATCTCTATTTTTATTCTCCTTCATCCCACCTCCAGCCCCCTTCTATAACGTATGAGGAATTCTTGGATCTCATTGGAAACAGGGTTGCTCCCACCTAAGACGTGTTCTGCATTTAGCGTGGGCAGGTTCTGAATGCTCTTTTCTATGCTGGGGATCGCTAAGGAGGAGTACTGAGGAGAGGGCAGCTGGACAAACACCTGAGCAGAAAGGTCATCCTCCCAGAAATGCCAAGGGTATTTGGCCATTGACAGGCAGACACTGTGGTTGGAAGGAAGTGACTATGAAGGTTAGGATGAGTGTTTGCAGAAACAGTGGGCAGAGCCTCTAGGGAGATGCAGTCACTGCATCACTACACCGTGCTTTTGCTTTGTGGCTTATGGAAGGTGTAACACAGAGCCAGCTGAGCAATGCAGGGAGCTAGCTAAGTGATGTGCTCTTACTCTGGTTTCTTGACAGAGCATTCAAACTGTCCTCCATGGGGTACGCATTTAAATATACTGTCCCAATGCTGTGAATTTGTGGGACAGGTTAGTTTCCCACTGTCCTCAAGTAACACATTTGACCTTTGCAACACGAACAGCAAATAATTGTTATTTGCTGGCCATCTTCTCTCATATAGGTTGATATGGAACAGACTCTAGATTCTAAATCCTTGGTTTTAAATCACAGCTCTGCTATTTATTGGTTGCGTGAACTTGATCAAATTACCTGTTTTCCTGGGGAGACATGCATGCACACACACACACACACACACACACACACACACACACACACACACACACATACACGAGAGAGAGAGAGAGAGAGAGAGAGAGAGAGAGAGAGAGACAGAGAGACAGAGAGACAGAGAGAGAAAGAGAGAGAGACACAGAGAGACAGAGAGACACAGAGAGACAGAGAGACAGAGAGAGACAGAGAGACAGAGAGACAGAGACAGAGATAGAGACAGAGAGAGACAGAGAAGAGAGAACAAAGAGTTTTTATTAGAAACGCCAGCAGGAACATATATGAGGGATTACTTATAGAAGCCAGAATGATGCAAAAGCAGTTGCGTCCTTAAAAAGCTTACCCCAACACAGGTGACGGTTCACAAAAGCTGGAGCTCTCTGCACAACTTGTAGGCAGTTTGAGAGGTCCAAGAATCTTCTCTAGGCAGCTTGGCTGGTCAGAGTCTTGGGTCTTCTGTTTCTATAACCCTGGGGATGGGGTTTCCTGAATCTTGCAGGAGTCAGTTTCCCGAGACATGGGAAGTTTACTTAGTTCTTGAGTGGCATGAGCCTCCCCCTGTCTCCTGGAGGGAATGTTTCAGTTTAGAGGAAACGGCTTTACAGCAGTGTGTGCTTCTGACTAAGGACACTCTTCCTCACACAGTAGGTGCATGGAATGCGGTTGGCAATGGCTCCATCAATTGCCATTACTATTTTATAAGCTCCTCCCACCAATCCTGAAAGAGAAGTGTTGGCCTGATAACAAGATTGAGAAACTAAGGTCCTAAAACTTCCATGGGTTCCAGATCCGATGGCTAATAACTGAGAAAGGCAAGGTTAGAGCTGGGAGCCCTTCCTACAGCGCTCTCAGTGCTGTGTGGTCCTTGGACCTGGCAGCCTGCACAGTTCCTTTCTTTGCTGTTCTTCTGCACATACAATATTGCTTTCCTGGAATGAGCCCTCCATCTAGTCTACTGGATTGCTCCAACTTGCCCTTGAGAGCTACCATCTAAGTACACCTCATGTGGGATGTCTTCCTCCCTGAGCTGTGTGTCCCCATGGCTGCTCCACTGTAAGAAGCTTGCCTTTTTGAAGTGTCTTTTCCTATAGGCAGCCCTGGGCCTCTTGAAGCTGAGCTAGTGTCTTTAAAGATTGTCAGCCTCTAGTATAGAACCTCGAGGCATTAATCCCTCAGGGAAGGACCACAGAACGACCCGTATACAAAGAGCATCATCTCCCCAGTGCCTGGATGCTGATCTCTTTGAACTAGGTTTTCATTTACAGACAGAACGCCTCAGTTGCACTTCATACGCTAACTGAAGGGTCCTCTCTAGCACCAGTGTCCTTAGACCTTCCTTGGGCCAAATCCAAGTCTCGTCCTCCTTGGTGGAGGCTCTCAAGACGTACTAAAATAGGTGTATGGTGCATGTAACAAATCAAGACTTCTGTGAAATTTATTCCTTGTACTTTTCTAAACTCAGAGGTGGGTCCTATTTTCACACTCTCACTCTTACTAGCACAGGGCTGCACAGTTTACAAACTTGCTTTCCTATACATCATTAAGCTTCCTGCCAGCCCCAGTATGTTGGTAATCAATTGTGCTATTCCTTCTCTATGTTTTCTATAGGAAAATACCATGGTGAAGAGTTCTGGTACCAGACTGAGCTGGATTTCTTCTGGGATGTGACCTGGGTCACTTACTATCTGCACATCTTTAAGTAAGTGAGTTAACCCCGTGAATCTCAAGAGCCCTGAGGAAAGTAGTATTTTAGCCATACCAGATTGAAACTGCAGTGTGACTCCACCCTTGAAGCTTCAGAGATGTTTCAGTCTTGCTATGAAATTGAAATGGAAAAGACATAATGCTAATGAAAATGGGAAACTCTACAAATGATTAAATTGTGCATCATGGAACATTGATCAAGGAACTAAATTGGTTTAATGGAGTGTACTGGAAACATACTTTTTTCCACAAAATATATTGATGTTAGCATAATTTTACTTAAAATATTTATACTTAAATGCAGTTGAAGGTCAACATGGAGTAGAGATGAGAACAAAGGAGCACAAAGTTTGGTCCCAGTTGCTTACTGAGAGCAACTTCACACGCAGTAGCAATCAGTCTTCACAAAATTCCAGGGCACAGAATTATCACATGGCCCTAGTTTGTAGAGATGGACCAAGATCTGGCTCTACCAAGTGCTGTGCCCCCCTTGGTCCTCTCCTTGCCATATCTACCATTGCCTTAGTGTCTACCTACTGGTATCGTGTGAGTTTTCAGACCCATCAAACATTATGTTATTTGGATATTGAAGTTCCCCAAAGTCCCATGTGTTAAAGGCTTACTTCGTTGGGTGGTCCTTGAGGAGGTTGGGCCTTCTGAGAGGTTGTTAGGTCACTGAAGGTGTGCTTTAGAGGGGGATTGTGGAACCTTCATTTCTTCCTCTTGTTGCTTGACTTATGAGTTAAGACATCTTGTCATGTGCCTGTGCCATGAAAAATTGCCTCTTAAGAGATCAAAAGCCATTAGGTGAGTCAATCTTGATCTGGAACCACCAAAAACATGAACCTAAAAGTCCAGATTGTCTTTGCATGTTAATGATCCAGGTGTTTCCGTATAGTAAGCCCGAGTTCACCAGTACCAGGTCTAAACTGGTTGCCAAGGTCTGCAGGGCTTTGCTTGCCTGCTCTCACCTTCTTTGCTGTTTGCCCTCCTTTTTCGCCTTCTACACTGACTTCTTGTGGCTGCTGCACATAGCGCAGGCTGCCTGTGTCCTTTTCTGACACTGTTTCCATAACTTTGTTCTTCCTATACCTGGGTGCCAGTTCCTCTCCACCTACCTTGTCTCAGGTAATAGCCCCGCCTTGTCACATCTGCTCGCCCATGTTGCCTTTCTCCATTCCCTGGAGCATGGGTGACATCTTGACATTTCACATTTGTTATTTACCATCTGTGTTTTGTTTGTTTGTTTTTTAGCAGAATTTAATCTTGTGGGGATTTCTGGGAGGAAAGGTGCTATTGCTATAATGCTCATTGCTTTGTAGGGACTGGGATGCTATCTATCACACAGTACGTGCTTTATGGGTAGTTTCTTAATTAATGAAGACATAAATGAACAGAAGCTTTTAATTCACAAATCCCTGACTACATACTAAAGGCACTGCTTCAAGGTCAAGAGGCCTCATAGGGGAACCTACCAACCCCAGTCGGCCTGCACTCCTGCCCAGTTTTACTCTGACACAGAACTGCCCAGGATTTACACAGTTGATGAGGTTCTTGACCCAAGCCTTCTCCTGCCAGCCAGTGTTCTTCTGTTGTGCTTTGGCCTGCCATCCCGAGTTGCATAGCTCCTATCTGTTGACAGAACACCACATTGCTCCCGTGAGCATCTTTCTAGTGCAACCATGCTCCACTCACTTAACAGGCTTTTGTGTTGTAGTTATGTGAGTGACCTCTGAGGCCTGCAGAGCACATAAGCTACCTGTGCCTCTGGGAGGAGGACTGAGGGCTCTTAGGGGGCCTCCCTGAGGGACTTTCTTTGTTATTGGTCCCTTTGGTGCTGATGTTGTTGCTTTGCAGCTTCCAGATCTCATTCCTATTGACAGGTATGGCATCATGGGTGTGGCGTGCTCTGTCTCCTAGATGGAAATTGATCTCAATTGAATAACTAGAAGTTGAGCTCTCATACACAAAATCAGCTACTTTTTCTATGCAGATTAGAAAAAAAGGAAAAGGAAAAGCAATAAAAGGATAATAAATGAAGCATGTTATTTTGTAAGGAATGAAATAAGGATAGGTAAGAAGAGAAAAACTGAAAACAGCACAAATTTTTTTTCTGTAGGAGATAAAAAGAAGTAAGAGGTTTTTTGTTTTGTTTTGTTTTTTGTTTTTTGTTTTAAATAAAAGGGAACTCTCAGTAGGAGAGGAAGACGTGCAGAGGAATTGGAAGGTAACCTAGTAACCTTCACTTGGATTTTGAAATATTTATTTGTTTAAGTGAAATTCTAAAGAAGGGCAGGGAAATGACAAATTACAGACTCTCTGAGCGTATACAAGCTGAAGGATGACACTCAGAGTGGGGCTGTAGCTTTCAGGCTCACCGGGATCACTTGCCATCCTTAACTGAGTCTGCTCTGATGTGGCTTGAGAGTGGCATTTTCATTGTGTACTGGGTAACCCCACACCCACACATGCTTAGGCATCTCAAGAATCCACAAGGGCTCTACATCACACACCAGCCACTGACTGGGACCACGTGTGGAAGAGCTCTGCATCACACACCTGCCACTGGCTGGGGCCACATGTGGAAGAGCTCTGCATCACACACCAGCCACTGACTGGGCCACATGTGAAAGAGCTCTGCATCACACACCAGCCACTGACTGGGCCACATGTGAAAGAGCTCTGCATCACACACCAGCCACTGGCTAGGGCCACATGTGGAAGAGCTCTGCATTACACACCTGCCACTGGCTGGGGCAATGTATGGAAGAGCTCTGCATCACACACCAGCCACTGACTGGGGCCACATGTGGAAGAGCTCTGCATCACACACCAGCCACTGGCTGGGGCAATGTATGGAAGAGCTCTGCATCACACACCAGCCACTGACTGGGGCCACGTGTAGAAGGAAGAAGGAAGATGCTGAGGCCATCCAGGAGGACATGCAGACCCAGGGAGAAATGACATTAAGGGCTAATTAAAGAGTTCCAAGAAATAATTTGCTGCATGGTTACAGACATGAGAAAGAGCCCTCTGGAAATAAGCAGGCCCCGTGGAGAACCTGACAAGGAGTGTCAAAGGGCAAGCTGTCTAGAAGTGGGACAAGCCCGCTGATAGAAATACCTTCTGGTCCCTTAAAACCTTTCAAAGTAAATAACAGAATAACTCATATAGTTTTTCTGCAAAGCTTCCTGTAAGAGGCTGTGGGGGTATCATGCACATCTTCTAAATTGGCATGGTTTGTTTGAAAAGTGCCGATGGAACACAAGGCCCTTATCTCATCCTGTAAGCTTCTCATTCATCACCTGATTCTACATCTTAGGCCAGGACACAAGTATCAGTGAGACGGGGGTTGAATGTTACACTAGCGTAGCGTGTAAGATAGTAATGATAACTGTTATTCTTGTTACCCCAAGTGTCTTACATGATTGGCAAGTGCCCAAGAACGATATCTCGGTCCTAGAATTGTTTTTAAATACACATATTTTGAACCCAGGCCTACCTGATATGGTTTTCATTCTGTTTTGTCTGATTGCTTTATGGGTCATGAGTTTTGGGGACCCAGGATGCTCTCTGTTGTCTATGGAGTAGGAGACTGGCTGACTCCTGTCTTTTATTGCTTTTGTTGGAGCCATTATCAAGACCCGCAAAACATGGCTCCTGCCTTCTCTTCGTTTCAGCCTTCCTTCAAGTCTTGTACTTGATAGAGTCTGCCGCTGAGCTAGAAGGAGCCTGGGAAATGTGTAGCTCAGGCTCACTCCCCACTTCTCTGTCATGGGGGAATTTTAAAAAAATAGGCAAAAATGTAGCCCAGGAGTACCTCCATAGAGATACAGAACAAATGAGGTCTCAGCTACAAGACACTGACACCTTCTGTTCACTTCGCTTTGATACGCGGTGACAGGAACTTACTTCTCACCATGAGCCATCTAGTCACTCGTCTCGTGAGTGTGTGTTCTTCTCAGAACCCTTATGTTGGAGTTTAATCCCTATTTATGGCGGTTCTTAGGAGTAAAGGCCTTGGTAAAGAGATTACGGATATGTATGCCCCTACTAAAGAGGTCCGGCATCCCCCCTGGCCAGCATTGCTTCACGTGCGTGTGGACACGGCCTTCCTTCTCCAGGGGATTAACAATGAGTGGCAAACCCAGAAATGAGCATGAGCCCCCACCAGGTGCTGCATCTTCCATCTACTTGATATTGGATTTCCAGAGCCTCAAAACTGGTAAAATGGTATTTTGAATCATTGTTTGGCATATCAGGAGGAACAGGCTAAGACTCCCTTCTGCAGGGGACCAGCAGGATCTCACACCCGACACCCGACCATGAGGTGGGTCTGCTGGAGTCAGGCTGGCTCTGGAGCCTGTTTACCTAAGTGGCAGGTTTAGGTACAGACATGTAGTGCACTCTGGTGCTGCTGCCGCCCAGTCAGTTAAAGGTTGGTCTTCCTCCTCGAGAGAGTGACGGGAGATCGTGATTCCTCCTCTCGTCGTACCTGCTCAAGGCGGGACATACCTGTTCTTGCTGTTGGCCACTGCTCTGGCTGCGTGGCACCGGAACTGAAGTTTGCAGTGTGCCTGGCCAAATGGCTTGGAAATATCGAGAGTCCCTTATAAAACCCGGCAGATCTCGAAGTCCATCTCCCTTCATTTTTATGAAACGCACAGATACATTTTCTTATTTTTAAACTCACTAGATGTGGACTTTTTACTAGAGGCTGAAATCATCATAATAGACAAACATATTCAAGCCCATAACTATAATAGTGCTGCCTATTTCTTTTTCCTCCATAAGTGTCCCTAATGGGAGATAATGGGGTAGAGCCGCCTCTAACACATTAGAAAGGGTGTGACTCTAGTCCACCTGCTCATGGCTGATCGTACCCACTACCGTGTTTAGAACAACACCATAAAATAAGTAAAAGGTAAATACTAGTCTAACAAAATTGGAGAGAGTGAAAGATCACGGTGTAATGTATTGCTCCAGACCATAACACAACTGACACCATGATGGAAATACCACTCAGGCCATAGAACCCAGCACGCAAGGCAGCGACACTCACTAAAAAATGAGAATAAATACCTAATCCATCAAAGTCCATAGTTCTGGGAAAGTCCCTCCATGTACTAGCCTTGCTTTTTGGCTTCTCCAGTCAAACTTTGGGCTAACTGTTCTTGCTAAGTGAGGTGTGTCAACCCAGAACATAGTCGTTGTTCCTAAAAGCTCACCCCGAGAAGGGCTCGGGATTGCACTGGAGTCCTGAACACACAGTGTAGCTGCAGGTTGGATAACAAAAACTTTTTATTGGATTAAACCAATAAAGACTTATTTTGTGAACACCTCACAACAGCATTCATCTGGGCAACTATTTATCTGCTGAGCTGAAAGGACAAAAGGAATGTTTTCTTTGAGCCTTTTTTGCAATATGAGAGGAAGATTTTCTTTTTATTTGCAAAAAAAATTTTTTTGACTAAAGCACAATTACATCATTTTCTGTCTTCCTTTCTTTCTTATAGCCCTTTTACTTTCTCTAAAATTCATGGCCTCTTTCTCTTTATTATTGTTACATAGGTATATAAATGTATAAATACAACTTGCTGAGTCAATTTAATGTTGCTCGTGTATGAGTTTAGGACTGATCACTTCGTGCTGACTAACCTATTAGGGGGCTCATCCCTGGGAAAGACTAACTCTACGTCTCTCAGCAGTTAGTTACCATCTGTAGTCTTATAGACTAGGAGATGAATTCTTGGCACCAAACTAAGAAGCCACCTCAGGGGTATTTGAGATGAAAGTCACGTAGTGGGGGAGGGATTAAAGACAGTGTCTGAGGTTGCATAATGTCACTCTCCTACTTACCACGGGCCGAGGAAGGACACTGGCACCTCTCGGTCTCCTTGGAGATAAATGTCCAGCAGACAGCTCAGCTTCAGCACACTAAGTTCAAGTTCAGAGCTGCTAAACAGGAGACTTAGATTTTCCTGTGGGCCTCCCTTAGACTTATCACCCAACAAGTGCCGAGGAGTAGATGCAAGGCCTGCACAAGGCGGTGTCCACAGCTCAGGACCAGCAACTACGATACCATAAGAGGCCCTATAGGGCCCGGTAGGTGGAGCTTCTTTGTCTAATGACCTTTCCCACGGAGCAACAGCAAACTCGATGGGCTGGCCTCATAAATCATACCTCCAGCGGCATCCACACAGCCAGTCCCATTGTTTGCATATTCAAATGTCACCCTGATCACAAGAGAAAAGACAAAACACCTCTTTTTTTTCCCCTCTCAAAAATGTCAGCATGGCTGGATTAGAAAAGATAATTTGGAAGTTCTTCTAGACAATAATTACCTCTGGCACCTATCTGCAGTGTACTTAACGAATGGAAAGAGGACTTTTTTTTTAATTTTAAAAAATTATGGTTATTACAGTAATTAATCAGCTGCTCCCTGACAGCTTCCTTGAGGGGGAAAAGGCGTCGCAAAGGCCATCATGTTTCGGCAGGGCGCCTTGTTGATCTCACATTGAGTATGCAAAATATGTCTCCTTATTATTAGCTGCTAAAATGCTGTGGCAGTAGAATTAGCCTCCATTTCCTAAGTAGCCAGGAAACTCAGAAACTCGCATTTTATAAGTGGAAGAGAGGGGGATGGGAGGGGAACCTAATCCCAAATGTTAGTCGGCGGGGGAGGGGGCAGGAGGGGGGAATTCAGACTTGCTCAGCTGTGGTTGTTAAACCAATTTCTTACTCTTAATTACATGCAAAAGGTTCCCCGTTCTAATTACAGGCCTTGGGGAAATAGCCCATCTCCCCAAACCAATAACACCTCATGCTCAGTTCCAATCTTCTGAGCTTAATATGCTGCCCTGGATCTCAGCTTCCCTGGATAAACTGAGCTTTAGTTCCGAGTTTTCCACTTCAATCCCCACCACACTGTGTGGAGCAGGGTTCGGAGACTGGCTTTCCTGGGCAAGTCTGGCAGAACTTCTTGCTACTGAGCACAAACCCTCTAGCCTCAGACAGCCACATCAGGGGCCAAAAGGCTTCCTTTGCATTCTTCCCTCCTCTGAGGCTTGGTGGCTCTAACCGTGTCAAAGCCTTGGAGTGGTGTGAAGGCAGCCTGGTGGTGAGGCTCACAGTCCCACCATGGAGGCAGAGGCCTTCTAGAGGTCAGCTGTCTCTGGCTTTGCCTCTCTGAGCAGTCTAAGCCAGGAAAGGGCAGCAAGAGCTGGCTGGACACTTGGATGCACAAACTTTACACCCAAGATCCAACGGAAGATGTTTATTCAAAGCCCTTGGATAAGCAGGGAGCCTGATACCTAGTAAAGGAGAAAATGTCCTCCCATCACAGGGGCAGTTAACAGTGTGAGTGAGATTCTGTGTAGGCTGGTCTATACACAACAGAGATGGTCCTGGATCATCTTAGACTCAAATTACAAAGTTGCCTTCCGGTCAAGAGAAGGTGAGTAAGTATATGAGTTCGATTACTACTCCTGGTCCTTTGCCTTTACCTCTTCTGTCGCAGAATTCACTTCATGCATCTTATAATTCACACTCAGTGCTGTTAAGGTGGGTTCCAGGTATAAAAGTCAACTTGTTTCTATCGTGACTCTTCACAGCATCTGGTACTATGCTACGTAAGGACACTTACACACACGTATACATTTTCTGTCCATTGATCACTGCCCCCACGGTTGGCTTTAATTGTCAACTGGGCCTGTGGGTATGTCTATGGGGGGCTGAATTCATTAAGCTAATTGAAACGAGGAGACCCAGATCCCTGGCAGGAGATCCTGAACTGTAGAAGAGTAGAGCAGAAGCTAACAGGGGAGCAAGCATTCGCCTCCTTCCACTCCTGACTACAGAGGTTCCAGCTGCTGGAAGTGTCTGCCTTGACTTTCTCCAGGCACGGGCTGTAAGCTTGAACTGTAACCTTGATTCCCTAACTTGTTTTTTCTTAGGGTTTTTTTTTTAATGGCAGCAACAGAAATGAAGCTAAAATACCCCATATCTTTCTTTCTTGGCACTCATCTTTGTCACCTAGACAGTTTTACCTCTACTTTTCTGACATAAACACATGCTTGATTGTATTAATCTATATAAAACCTAGGGTCAACAAGTGAGAAAAAAAAATGGAATCTGTCTTTCTGAGACCTTAATTCATTTAATATGATAACCTCCAGATACATTTTCAGGCATCCATTTCCCTGCCCGTGACGGAACTTCATAACTTGTTGGACAGTGGTTACACTTCCCTCTCTCTAGGAAGCCACTGATTATTATTTTGCACATAGTGGGCACTCAGCTCAGTGTGGTTCAGAAAAACATGCCAATGACCCTCTCCTGGTTACCCCTCTCTTCCTTACCCACCTGCGCCTAGATCTGCAGGGCAAGTACAGGAGGCGCCTCCCTTCTCTGCCTCAATGACTTCTCTGCCCACAGCCAGTGTGTACAGACTAGAGACACTCCCTTGGTCACAGGCAGTTTTTTTAAAGGCCTACTTCCCTCAAGTTTTTAATTTCTTGATTCTTCTTAGCTCGGTCACGGGGAGCACTGTGTATAGTGTTTGTCTGTAGGACCCTCAGCACCTGGCATGGGCTTATTTCAAGCAGGAAATCAGTGCAGGTGGGATGCTGTGGGCACTGTGGTCTTCTGTAAAGCATGCGGTTGTATACATGCATGGGCTGTCTTAGCTGTATTTTGTGTTGAAGATTTATTTTTTCCAACTTTAAGGTTGGGTAGTAGATCACAGCTGACTGCTAGGTGACAGCTGTTCTTCAAGGAGACCGAATTCCTATGAGTCACAATGAAAGAACATACTAGAAAGAGTCCAGAAATCCACACAGCACATACCCAAGCTGAGCCGGCAAGCACACACGGTTGGGTCACACCAGCAGCTGGGCAAAGCCTCTGCTTGGAGACCAGGATGTTTCTAACTTGCTTCTGGAGTCAGTTTCCAAGAACTAACTATAGTCAGTTTCTGCCTTGGGTGATTAGAACCAGGGAAAGTAACAATTTGACATTGATTGGGCACAGAGCACAATTTAAGTAAATTAATGAGTAACATAAGTGACTAAGATTCTAATCTTTTGTCCCAAAGTAACAAAAAGAAAGATTTGTAACTTTAACTACATAAACATTAAAAATATTTATACCACAAAAATGTAATTAAAACCCCAGCATCGATGGAAGTAATAAGAACACATGCACATGACAGGCTGAGGGCTAATATTCCTAATAAAACATCCAACCTTTAAACTGGAGACTAAGACCAGAACTTGATAGAAAATGTAAATGATAATGATGATGATGATAATAATAATAAAAATAATAGTTAATGAGTAAAAGACTCGGGTTTCCTCATAGTAAGTAACATTATTAAAACAAAGCAGTGAGGAAAGCTAACCCTGCGTGCTTCTTCTCTGCTGCCTGACAGAAGTGTTGCAAACTGTCCTGTTCTGCCTCCAGCTGCTGGGGAAAAGCTCATTTCTTCTGCGGGAAAACTCAACAGCCTCTATCAATATGCACCTGGCTTTCGACCTGTACTGACATGTTCTGAGGAACTTTTCAGATTAGATTAGCCGGTGTGCATGTCTGTGGGGACGTTTTCTTGACTGCTAGTTTGATATAGGAGGCCCCGCCCACTGTGGGCAGTACCATTCCTAGGCAGGAGGTTCTGGCCAATAAGAAAGCTAGCCAAGCCAGCGAGGAAACAAACAGCATTCCCCTATGGACAGCGCTTCAGTTCCTGATTGAGCTCTGACCCGTCCCTGCCCCCCCTCCCCCGCCCCCCAACGGTGGATTGTGACGTAGAGCTGTGAGCCAAACCCTTTCTGCCCTAACTTGCTTTTCATCATGTTGTTTGTCACAGCCACACAAGGACGGGTAACCAGGACTCTGCGTCAGCTGTCCTTCTCACCATAACGAAAGACATCTCAGTTTAAGAATGAGAGTGGCTTTTGCCTCAGCTCAATTTGGTTATTATCACCAGTTTTACTTTTTTTCATATCCTTACATTACTTTGAAATGTAATACATGGTAATATTTTAACAATTTGGAAAATGCATACATTTTAATAAGAGTAAAAAAAAAATCATCTTTAATTTCCCCATCCTGAAATTTGGGCTTATTTCCATCAAACATTTCCCCCATGCTTTTAAAACCTTATTAAGAACATTCTGTATATTAATGTAATTTTTTATTCCACTCTTTTGCTTAAGGTTATGATTTTTCCATATCATTAAAAACTCTATGTAAATATCATTTTAATAGCTGTTCAACATTCAATGATATTAGAAATTTCATTTTTAAATTTGACTTCATGCCTAATATCAAAATGAATAATTTTACTTTTGAGGAGTGTTAGCCCCAGTCTCCATGGCTTGGTGACACTCCGAGGTTCTGTTTAATATGTAACAACATTGTCTTTCTCTCAAGCTATGGCCTCCATCCAAAATGGAACAGGATGACTCTAGCACTTTCCAGCATCCCTTCTTCCTTGACCTTCTGACATGAATGTACATGTGGTTTTCCAGAGAAACAGCCAGTAATGCCTTTAGGATGTCACCAAGGTCAGACACCCCGAGAGAAGGGGCGAGGTCCCAGGCAGCTGCCTGTCTCTGCCGTGTAATGTGCCGTGATTAGCGATCCATAATTTATGGCTCTAATTAATTCTTCGTTTTATCATGGAGAGACTCACTCAAGCATGCCACCCGGCGAAGCTCAGATACCCTGCTTCCCGCTTCCCTGGATCTCCTCGCTGGAAACTCGTTTAGCAAAAACCATTAAGTTAGAGGAAGATGCAAAGCACTAGGGAGGGAGGCCCTTTTTCCTCCCCCGTTCTGTTTTATTCCACGGAGAAACAGACTGACAGTAAGCAAAGTCTGCTGCGCCCTTCAATAGAGGCCAAATCTTCCAGAAAGACATCTGAGGCATCATTACAGTAGGGTACCGTCAGGGAGAACCCTGTTCTAGACTCCTTTGAGACATGATGCAGTCGGAGGTGAGCGGCCCTCCAGCCTGGTGTCACTCAGTGAGGTGGGTTGGATTCAAGTCCTGTTCTAGCTGTGAACCTTCTGACTGGATCCCAGTGGGCCCATTTTTCCAAAACTTCTACATTGTGTCTGGAGCCTGATGGCCCACTGGTTAGCACCTAAGCTGCGGAGCCCTTTTTGTGGACCTGCCGTTCTCTGTGAATGATTGGGACTTGCTCAGTACTAAGGACTGATTGACTCATTACAAGACAGCTCACAGTAGCTGCCACTGTGGCGACCACAGTAGGTGTTCTGAGGCCAGGACCTTGCCTTGCTCCCCACAGTGTCCCTACACCCTAGAGCATGCAGCGCGTGGCAGTGTTGAATGCATGATTTCCCATTTCACAGAGGTATTTTGTACAAACGGTCTTCCATTCTGGTTTCATAGCACATATCCTAAACTCTCTCTGTCCACGGGCTGGAAAGAGGACTCAGTAGGTTAAGGAACTCACACTGCAAATCTGTGAGCTGAACTCAGTCACTGGAATCCACATAAAGATGGAACAGGAGAGCCTGGCATGGTGGTGCACGCCTTTAATCCCAGCACTCAGGGAGCGTAAGGCAGTTGGATCTCTGTGAGTTTGAGGCCAGCCTGGTCTACAGAGTGAGTCCAGAACAGCAAGCACTACAAGAGAAACCTGTCTCAAAAAAAAAAAAAAAAGATGGAGAACTGACTTCCACATGTGTGCCATGGATAACACACACTCACACACACACTCACAAACACACTCACACACACACATGCACACACACATTCACACAGACAATCACATACACATAAACACTCGCACAGACACGCACTCACACACTACTACAATTACTACCTCTACTAATATTATGTTAAAAGAATGTGTCCTTGACGTCTTTATAGGTTTGACTTTATTTCGCCTTTTGCAGAAGGGTAAGTGTGACAAATGGAAAGAGGCTTTGAGTTCCTGATGGAATGTGAACACCAGGTGTTAATTATCAGGGACACAAAGTCTTGTGGAAAGACAGGTGTAGCTGGCTGGTGATTGGTAACTGACTTAATGCCTGTATTGCTATTGAAATGATTGTGACCTGCCACAAAGAAAAACATTTTTTTCTACCTGGAGCTACCTTGAATTATCTAAGTCCCCTTTCTTAAGGCAAGCCTTTTCAGCCTTCAGACACCTTCACCTTTGAATCTAAGAAAACAGCCCATCTCGGTGACCCACAAGGACATACCCGGTTTCTCATGCCTCATCTTTTGTTAGTCTGCCCTCTCCATGAATTTCATTTCATTTTTTCAATCGTTAGATTGATAAAAACGTTCTCCTGAGCCTCAGACAGTGGCCTGGGTGGACTACGTGAGAGCAACACCTGGGGCCATGGCTGAGAAAGAGGCATTATTTACATATTTATTAGAAATTCTGTCCTACTGGCAAGAGACGCTCACTCCTGACTTTAATTCCGATAAGTAAACAACCCCATTGGCAAGGAAGAGGGGAAACAAACCAGAATAGTTTGCACAAGATAATACAGTGAGAGGGAACAATGCCCATAATGCAAAATCCATTTGCAGTGCAAAGAAAAAGAAAAAAAAGAAAGAAAGAAAAGAAAGAGAGAGAGAGAGAGAGAGAGAGAGAGAGAGAGAGAGAGAGAGAGAGAGGTCTTTCTCCAAAGACTAGCTGAAGCTAAACACTTGGAAGAAATAATTGAGAAGTAATTCAATTATATTTGGTATCAGTTTCCTCACAGGCCAGTGGAATGACAATTAATCCCTTGGTGCTTTTAAAAATCTTTTTTTAATACTTTGTGGTTTGCCCAGACCCACCCTCCAGCAGTTAGCCGCACTCAGCAACCTCTTCCTGATTGAGTCTGTCTTCCTCTCTCCATCCATCCTGGCCTGATAACGCCCCACGCCAGGGAGCCATTCTGTGAGCTCAACCTTCTCTGACCCTTCTTCACTCGAGCTGTCCGGCATCTTAACGTTTTGCTTAGGTGCCCTCTTGCTTCCTCTTAATTATACCGCGGTGCTAGAACCGCAATAGAGGGATTTCAGCACCCTATGGCTTCCTCTGAGCAGCTAGCATTGAGCCCACATCATCAGCCCTGTGACAACACAATGCATTAAATCCTTCTCAGCGCTGTGCGTCTCGCTATCTCTAGAAAAAAAAATTACAGTTAGGAGCATTAAAATGGACTGGCTTTAATCCACAGTAGCAAAGGGAGCAGAAGATAGGGTTTAAATCCTGCCTGATGTTCTGGCCTGAACTTAACCCCACAGATAAGATCACACTGAATTCTTTGCATTTGTATGGCTTCTCTCAGTGAGGGACTGCGGGGCACTTTATACACATCAGTTAGGGACGACAGGGCCCTATGCACAGAGATAATCTACACACCCTCTCTTGGGTGCTGTGGTCCAGCTCCAGGATGCATCCCTGCATTAGAAAAATGAAATATGATGCTGGAAGAAGACTGGTCCAGACAGTCTTCTGGGCTGGCCCAGGAATGCAGACATGTGGTTAGCAGCACTCCATACTGAGTCTGTAGAATCATCGTGCTTCTAAACAGTCCAGATAAATTCTGCTATTAAGTGGTTTACTGTTCTTTCTTGATCATAAGAACATGTGTCCTTAATGATGTGATTTTTCCAAAATATACCACCTTCCTTGAAACAAAGAAGATATATGGTATATGTTATAAGCCAGACATGTGGGTTTATGGGATGGAGGAGGGCACAGAAAACTGAGTCTGTGTCCAGTGCTAATAGCTGCAGCTAACTCATTGGGAATTATTGGGCAGGTGCTGTTAGATGTGTTCTGAGCATAAATGTGACACCCCAGCAACAGGCTGAGTCAGCAATCCCATTTCCCAGACATGCACAGCATCTGGGCATCTTTCCCATGCATATCAAGCCTGTGAGGCACGTGTCTGGGATCCTGTTGGAGGTGGTTAGAGCCTGAATTGCACAGTGAAGATTCCATGGTGTGTCACAGAACACAAGGCATACATCTGGGGCAGTGGGACAGGGAGACAGTTCAGAGTTATTTAAAATCCTTTCTTCACCTCAGACAAGAGCTTCTCCAAGGCCTGGAAGAAATTCTCTAGACCTCAGAGCTCCTTTGCTTCAACCAGAAGAAGGGCAGTTACCTCCCCTGCTTAGGAGCTTGAGACCCTGGGCACTGCAGTGCTTAGGAGTATGCAGAACTTGTTCTGCTAGGCTGGCAGCATGCAGAGACTGGCGTGTATACACGACCAATGGAAACGACCATCAGACAGGTAAACGTGGTGCAGTGGGTCAGTGCTAGGATAGAGGGAAGACCAAGAAGAATGAGGGGGCTGCCCAGCCTCAGTATTGGAAGAGTAAGAGACCAGGTAAAGATGAATGCGGCTTAGGAAAAGACATAGTGGCGTATATTTACTGTGGAAAACAACACACAGCTCTCCTGAAAACTGCCCAGTCACATTGAAAAGCATCCATTCCATACCTTGGTCTGTGTGCATTCTTCATGGAAATAAATGATCTCCATACATTCATCAGGCAGGAACCATTCTTTGCACCTCACGGTACAATTGTTGAGGTCCTTGATGTGGCTGCCTTGGAAGCCTGAAGAGGGATGATGGGTTAAAGCCTCATGTTTTGAATACTTTCCAAGTCAGTGAAAGCTCCCTTGATATTAGGCAACTGATCTTGTGACATATTTAATGTATGGTATGGAACACACCAAACAAACATTCATCTTGACCACCCAGAAACCCTTAACTTCCATCATGCGGATTAGAATTCCTTAAAGTCTGCGGTCAGTGAGGTGTCTCTCTGGGAGTGCACGCTGGTGATGATAGATGCTCTATCTATGCCGGGCCTCCTGTATGTCCATTAACTGAAATGATACTGTGAGGGAAGGTTGACCACATGCAGGGTAGCCTGAAACAGGAAGGAAGAGCTTCAAGAACTTTAGAAAGATCTCAGGAATGTAGCCAAGACTGAGTTAAGGTGGTGAAAACGTGCTACTTATCTAGGGACAAAGCAGGAAAGGAGAATGTCAACACATTGCCCAGAGACAATGCTGAAGCTGTTTGACTTTCCCAAAGTTGTAACTGGAGCTTCTCTGAGCTCCAAAGGGCCTGCACTGAATACTGTCTTCATTTGACAGAGCAGCCACCTTTCTACCTAGTCCCAGAGAGCACTGTTAATACCAAAATCCATACACTCATTAATTGTGAGACCATCAGCAGAGTCTGGCATCTAGTGCCTCATGACTACAGCAAGGACTATTCTACTCACTTCCCTTTTGCTTAAAAAGGAATAGAGATGGATGATAGGTAGATAGATAGATAGATGATAGATGGATATATAGATAGATAGATAGATAGATAGATAGATAGATAGATAGATAGATAGATGATAGATGGATGGATGCATGGTAGATGATAGCTAGCTAGATACCTAGCTAGATAGGTAGATACATAGATATATGGATAGATAGATAGATAGATAGATAGATAGATAGACAGATAGATAGATAGATGGATGGATAGATAGATAAACATATGTAAATACAGAATGACAGGGAGAGAAAAATGTATTTCTTATGAGTGACTCCTATGTTCTCTGGCCAATGGAAGGTCCACCTGTGTGCAGATGCCCTATCCTAGTCTTCTCCTCCCCGCAGTGTGTGCAAGGGACTAGTAATCTTTTAATTTTATTTTCTTTTATGTGTGTGTGCACATGCACATGTAAGAGTAAGTGTGTGTGTGTGTGTGTGTGTGTCTGCACACATGCAGGCACATAAACGCAGTTGCTTAAGGAGGCTAAAAGAGGAGGTCAGATCCACTGACCTGAAATTTCAGGTAGTTTTAAGCCACTTAATATGGGTACAGGAAACTGAACTTGGGTCCTGTGCAAGATCAGCACACACTCTTTCCTCACACTGGCCCTAAAGGGCTTCCTTTCATGGGGAAAGCTAGCTGCCATATCATAATAGCTACATGGCTTGCGTTGAACGGTGACCTCTGGTAAAAAACTGTAAAAAAAAAAAAAAAAAAAAAAAAAAAAAAAAAAACTAGGCCCCCAGTATAACAACTCCTAAGGAACTGAGTCTTGCCAATGACTATATGAGTGTTCCTGAGGCAGATTCTGTTCCTGAGGTAGATTCTGACCGTGAGTTGAGTCCACAGAGGAGCTAAGTCCCAGCTGACACCTTGGGTCAAACTTAGCAAGACCCTGGCCTACTATTCCCAGATTCCAAACCCACTGGTAATCTGGTATTGTAAACATGTGCTTAAGCCAGTAGGTTTGAGGGTATCTGTAGATAGACATCAGTAGGTAATAAAATATCCTGTTATAGATCTGGGTATTTAAATAATGCTATACATATTTAAAAGAACCATTACAGGTTGGCCTGGAATTCCAGAATCCTGGCCTAAGGGCGTCCTCTGTGACAGCACGTCTTTCATTCTAACACTGTCCCTGAAATGATACTGAAACACCGATACAATAACCTAGGAAGATCCTACTGGGACTCTTGGTGAGAGAAGCATGGGAGAATAGGGAAATAGAAGGATCCAGAGGGTGCTAGAAACCTACAAGAAGAACATCATGATGGGCAGATCTGGGCCCAGGGGTCCTGCTCAAACCATGGCACTAGCCAAGGATAATACGTGCAGTGAACTTCAAACCGCTACCCAGATCTGGCCAATGGACAGGACATTCTCCACAGTTGAGGGGAGAGTGGGGATTGACTTTCACACAAACTCTGGTGCCCCATATTTGACCACGTCCCCTTGGATGGGGAGACCTGGTGGCACTCAGAGGAAGGACAGCAGGCTACCAAGAAGAGACTTGATACCCTATGAGCATATACAGGGGGAGGAGGTCCCCCTCAGTCACAGTCATAGGGGAGGGGAGTAAGGGGGAAATGGGAGGGAGGGAGGAATGGGAGGATACAAGGGATGGGATAACAATTTAGATGTGATATGAATTAATTAATAAAAAAATATATAAATAAAAACTTTAAAGTTAAGCAGTATGGTTTCACTTGTACCAGTTTAAGATTTATACACAATCTGAGATCTTTCTCTCTCTCTCCTATGCATTTTCCAATGTTTCCACAGTAAATATATGCCTCTATGTCTTTTCCTAACCCACATTCTTCTTTACCTGGTCTCTTGCTCTTCCAATACTGACGTTGGGCAGCCCCCTCCTTCTTCTTGGTCTTCCCTCTATCCCAGCACTGACCCACTGCACCACGTTTACCTGTCTGATGGTCGTTTCCATTGGTCATGTATACACGCCAGCCTCTGCATGCTGTCAGCCTAGCAGAACAAGTTCTGCATACTCCTAAGCACTGCAGTGCCCAGGGTCTCAACCTCGTAAGCAGGGGAGGTAACTGCCCTTCTTCTGGTTGAAGCAAAGGAGCTCTGAGGTCTAGAGAATTTCTTCCAGGCCTTGGAGATGCCCTTGTCTGAGGTGAAGAAAGGATTTTAAATAACTCTGAACTGTCTCCCTGTCCCACTGCCCCAGATGCATGCCTTGTGTTCTGTGACACACCATGGAATCTTCACTGTGCATCCCAGGCTCTAACCACCTCCAACAGGATCCCAGACATATGCCTCTGTAAGTTTGGAGATGGTCCTATAAATTATGTTGTATTTGTGAAAATAACATTCAAGCAGGAGTACTTCTTGTTTTCATAGAACTAACGTGGATTTAAGGGTTGTATTGTTATACATTAACGTGAGTTACCTTGAACTAAAGACATGACAGAACACCTTCCATGTCAGGCTAAATCCTATGGCTTCATCATATAGAGTGGCAGGATTTGCATTGGTGATGTCTAAAGAAGAAGATATTCTCAGGAAAAAGCAAAGTGAAAGAAGGGAGCCTGTGGGTAGAATACACATGACGTTGCTTTTTTAAATGTATTTTTCCCTTAGACTGTACAAATAGATTTTTCCTTCTTCTTTCTCTTATACAACAATCCCTTTTAGCAATCTCAAGTTGTTTCTGAGATTTACATAACATATTTTTTATCTATGGAATAATGATGAACCAAGAGAAAATAAAAACATGTGGCCTGTACCAGGTCCACCTTTCTTCTGAGACCTAGGTGGACCATATTTTTGACAGGGGCCATAGCATGGGAGTCACAGCTCTTAGCATCATGTTGTCTAGTGGGGCCAAGTGAGGATTGGGAACAGATAGAGACTCATCCATCAGATGGGTGAGTCAAAGCAGCTCCATTTTCTCTATCAGCAAAGGCTCTTCCACAGAAGTGGAACAAGCAGAACATGAGTAGCCACCTTTCCCATGGTCTCTCTTCTCCACCCAAGGATAAAACCCCAGGTACAACTTTCTATGCTGGTCTCAGTCTCTCTCCAGATGTTCGAGTCTTTCTCGTTTTCCTCCCTTGTCTTTCATGACCTTGACATTTATGAAGAGCATCCAGGAGTTGTTTCTAGGAAAGACCTCAGCTTGGATTTGCTTGAGTTTTTCTCCTGAGTAAGTAGAAGGCGTGCATCTTAGGAAGGGATGCTAAAGGATGCTATGCCATCTTACTGCTTCCTTATCTCGGAGTGTTTGGTGTTGCTGTGTTTTATGGCTCTAATGTTGGGAAGGGTATCTGAGAGACAAGTGTCCATCTTGTTACTTTGTTGTACCAGGGTATGGGTGGGATGTAAATAGGTCTTTGCACATTAATCTTAACCTTGGTAATTGGCTGAGGACCTAGTTGCTCGAATTTTCCACTTGGAAAGTATGGTTTCTGCTTTCCATTTGTAATGTAATAATTGTTTTTGCATAATAATTTGATACTGAAAAACAAAAATTTTTAAATGTGATTAAATTTAATCTTTGTGATTAACAGATTTATGGGTTTTGATGAAGATATAGATGGTTTTGGGTGAAAATATTCATGTATCTGTCACCAATTTCCTACAGACTAGTTCCACCAACCCACAACTGTTCTTGTCCTCTTTTTTTTTTTAAGTTTTATTTATTGCATATGAGTGCTTTATCTGCAGAAGAGGGTGTTAGATCACATTATAGATGGTTGTGAGCCATCATGTGGTTGCTGGGATTGAACTCAGGACCTCTGGAAGAGCAGGTGTCGCTTTTAACCACTGAGCCATCTCTCCAGCCGTCTTGTCCTCTTTATAGACAACTGCTTCTCCTGTCATGAAACCTGGGAAAGCCAGGAAGCCACTGTTTCATTCTCCTTCCGTAGAATAATATTATGTACATAGAATCATGTTTTGAGTCAAACTTTGCAAAATGCGTTTAATGTTGATCATGTGGTTTGCTAATGAATAGCTTTTTCCTACTTATTGTGTGGTAGTCCATGGTGGAATGTACTACACCTCGCTTTATCTGTTTTAACTTCTTTGGGGTTGATAACTAGTAGAATTGTTGTTAGATTATATGGTAAGTGTAAGTTTCATTTTTGTAGGAACTCCAAAATTGTTTTCCAAAGAGGTTGTAATTGTTTCTATTCTTAGTGGCTATGTGCTGGTGCGACAGTTTTTTTTTGTTGTTGTTGTTGTTTGTTTTTTTTTTTTTTTTTTTTTTTTGCTGCTTAGTATAGTCGTGTAAACAAAAAGTGATCTACGGGGCTACAGATGTGGCTCGGCAGGGAGGGCCTACACTGGCCTTACAGAGGATGCAGCTCAGTTCCCAGCACCCACATCAGGTAGCTCACGGCCACCTATAATTCCAGCTCCATTAATCTAACACCTCTGGGCTCCTTGGTTACCTGCATCCATGTAAACATACCCATACACAGATACACATTCTCTATACATAATTAGAAAATAAGTCCTTTAAAATGCTCACTGCTTTAATGGTGCATACGGCAGCATCTTGTTGCAGTTCTAATTTGCATTTCCCATAACTAATGGCATTAAATATCTGTTCTTGGTTTATGTGCCATTCATGAATCCTCTTTGTTTGAGTGTGTGTTCAGATCTCTTGTCTGCGTTAAAGCTGAGTTTTTTGATTCCTTATTTTTGAGATTTTGAGAGCTCTTCATAATTCTAGTTAGAAACAATTTTCCAAACTGTTATTTATAAATATTTTCTCTGACTTACTACATTTTGAAATGCAAAAAATCTAAATATCTATATTTTAACACAGGCTTTCACTATGCGGACCAGGTAAGTCAAATGCATTTCTATTTCTGATGCTCTTCAGGCTTCCTCACTTAAGGACCGTGCTTTCAGCGCTGTAGCTGTTTTCCCTCTAATGCAATTTTTTTTACAGATCCCCCTCCCCCCGCCAGTGTTTCCTAAGAGTTTTTAGTTTTATGTTTTATATTTATGTCTAGAATCTATTTAGAGTTGATGACACATACGATGTGAGGTGAAGGGTGACATAGTTTTTGCTTATTTGTAAGTATTCTGTACTTGTTGATGACACTGAAATTCTTTTGTCAGCTAAATGTGTAATTCCTAATCATCCCACTGCCTTTTATTTGTACCGTCTGTTTACTTCCTCTGTCTGCCCACTGATTATGTGTCTATCATTTTTTTTTTTTTTGGTACCATGGTTTTTTGAGTGCTGTAGCTGTACAGAAAGTCTAGAGTCAAGGAGAATGTGTCCTCTTCCCTCCTGTTCTCATTCTGAACCATTGCTTTCTCTGGTCGCTTTGCTTTCCTCGTGTTAGAATCACCATGGCAGATCTTTCCATCTTCATGTCTTCTTCAGAGATCAGAAGGTTTTTTTTTACATAAATACATACATACATACATACATACATACATACATACATACATACAAGTATTTCACTTGCTTGGCTAGAGTTACATTAAGAACTTTATATTACTTGTGGCTAGTATGGAGTGTGTAGTTTCCCTCCCATGCTCATGGGACTCTCCTCCATTGCTGGTGGGAGTGCAAACTTGTACAACCACTTTGGAAATCAATCTGTTGCTTTCTCAGAAAATTGAGAATAGTGCTACCATAAGACCTAGCTATACCACCACCATACAGCAAGGACATTTGCTCAACTATGTTCATAGCAGCCTTATTCGTAATAGCCAGAATCTAGAAACAACCTAAATGTCCCTCAACTGAAGAATAGATAAGGAAATGTGGTACATTTACCCAATTAAGTACTACTATTAAAAACAAGGAATCTTGAAATTTGCAGGCAAATGGATGGAACTAGAAAAGATTATCCTGAGTGAAGTAACCCAGACCCAGAAAGACACACATGGTGTATACTCACTTATAAGTGGATATTAGCCCAACGTAGATGTCCTCTGAGAGACTCTACCCAGTGGGGCATCAGGACAGATGCTGGAATGTAGACCTTCTGTTCAGATTTAGCCAATGGGCAGCTCATTCTCCACTCTCCTGCCAGTGTTTTGTGGTTTGTAATATGTAGATCCTATACATGTTTTTAAGATTTAGATATGCTTTGGCAGTGTTGTGATAGAGAAGCGTTCTTCCTTATCTTTGAATTCAAGTTGCTGACGTAAGCCTGTGGCTTTGTCAAGCTCCTTTGTTAGTCGGAGGATATGTCTATTGACGTCTTTGGGAGAATTTTCTGCCTAGTCAGCATCATGCTTGTAAGTGCGTATGGTTTAATGTTTTTTATTATATCCTATTTCAAGTAGAAATCTTTATTTCCAAGGATATGCAGATGATCAGGAAGCCTTCAAGTTCACCACCCCATCTCTTAAGTCATCTCACGAGGTTTTAGTTCTTTGCATCGTGAAAGAATGACTTCAAATTTTAAAGTGACATTTAATGCAAACCTGACTGAGTTTATATTGCTTTTGTTTTTTGTTGTGTGTGTGTGTGTGTGTGTGTGTGTGTGTGTGTGTGTGTGTGTGAATGTGTGAGTGTGTGTGTGTGTGTGTGTGTATAAGTCAGAGACCACTTTGTGGGAGTTGGTTCTCTCCTGAGTGGTGCCAGGGACCACACGCAGGTCTCCAGGCATCTGTTGAAGACCTCTATGGCCGGTCACTCATGGTCTCTGTTCTCTTTCTGCTGTGCAACTTCTTGCAATTCTTTTTCTTTATTGCACTGTTTAGGACTCCAGGAAAACAGCTGGGAGAGAGACTAGAGACTATGCTTGTCCCGGCTGTAGTGGTGATGTTTTCCTCATCAATGTGATGTGCCATGAGCACTTGTTGGGTAGGAAAGTTTTTTTTTCTCATTTTTGAGGTTTTCTAAAAAACCATAAATGGAGGTTGGATTTTGTTGAAGTATCTTTCTATATTCATCAGTGATTATTGGTTTTATTTCTTTATTTCATTGATTTCTGGTCTTATTTTTATTATGTATTTTTGCCAGCTTGCCTTAGTTTGGTTTGCTCTCCTTCCCCCAGTCCTAGTTTCTTAAGATAAAATCTTACACCAGTGATTTTAACTTTCTTCCTTTTTAAAAAAATATTTCTATGCATTTATTTACTTGGTGCCTGAGTGTGGGACATGGGCAAGCCATAGAATGTGTGGAGGCCAGAGGCAATTTATGAGAGTCAAGTTTCTCTTTGTAGCATTCAGAACCTGGGGTCGAACTCAGGTTCCCAGGCTTGGCATCTGGTCCCTTTCTCTGCGAAGCCATCTCGTCAGCCCCTCCCCTCCTGTGGAAGCCACTTTGTGCTACTAACACAGATGCCGGTGTGACTGCTGCCCTGGGAAGATTCCCCACGCCGTGGGCCCGCTTTCGCTCCACTCAACCTGTCTTCCTCAGAGACTCTCCGTTTGATCACAGGTTGCTTGTGACTGTGCAGTTCACTCACAGGAGTGTGCAGACCAAGTGGTAGAGAAGGCGAGTGTCTTTGGCTGCAGTTGTGGGTCTGTCTCCTCTTCTCGTTGTTTACTTTTAGTTTAATTCTTCTGTGGTCTGAGAATGCAATTGCTACAATTTTGTTTTTATTCTCTTTGAGTTTGTTGAGATTTATATGAGGCTTGAATATGATCTTGCTTGGTGAATATTACATGTATAAAAATGAAAGCATTTTTTTCTCCTCGTTGATAAATGTTCCATCAGCATCAAGAAGGCCTAATTGTTTGACAGCATCCCTACTTGTTGCTCTTACCGGTTCTCTCTATGGATGCACTGTCGGTGACAGAGATGGCCGAGAGTCTCCAGTCTGCTGTAGTAGTGGGTCTGTCCCCTTGGGTCTACGTGATTTTACCTCCTGGTATTAAGTCCCTTATTGAAGTTTGTTTTGCTAAATGGTCAAAGTATTTACTTGGTTTTTAGGGGAGGGGCTGTGGCAGGATCACATTTTCTTTTTTCCCCATTTTTTCTAACTTTTAATCTAGATTTATTTTTAACTTTTATGTAAAATTGATTTCTTGAGGAAAGTATATAGTTGAGGGAGGAGGATTGCTTTTTTGATTCAAACTGCCAGTCTTGATGTTTAATTGATGGATTCAACATTCCTAAGTAACACGGTTGTTAAATTGGTTGATCGACTTTTTTGACACAGGGACTATGTGTTATGAAGCTGTCCTGGAGTTCACTATGCAGACCAGACTGACACCAAACTCACAGACGGCCACTTGCCTCTCCCTCTCAAGAGCTGGGACTCAAGTTGAGTGCCGCCATGCTTGGCAGGCACTGATTATTGAGATGCCGTCTTGCTTGGGCTTTGTTGTTGTTGCTTTCATGTATTCTCTATTTTTAAAACTTCTTTTCTGGCTTTACATTGAGAAATTTTATAATTGCATTTTATGTCCTCAGTTAGTTTATTATTTATGCCGCTAAAAATGCTTTTAGTGGTTACCCTATGGTTTGTAATGCATAGTTCTAACTGCATAGAACAAAGACAGGAGATCTGCGAGTTCCGTGTAAGACTCTTATAATGTCATACGCCAGAAAGTCTAAGCACTTTACTGTGTATGGACTCATCCATTGCTGTTAGCAACACAAAAATAGATTCCAAATTTTGTCCCCATTATACAGATAAAGAAATTGAAGCGAGAATGCTGTTTCCTGTTATCATTGTCTGGGACCAGAAGACTATTTCCACCTCGTAGCTTTGCTCAGAAGCAGCAACTACACTGCTTGAGTGAGATGGGAAACTGGCACTTGGAATTCGGAGAGCCAAGTCCTAACCCTCGTACACACAGACGGAAGTTCGCATGCAGCAATGTGAGTGGGGTAGAGTGCACGCAGCCAGACAGCCATAGCCTTCAGAACCTGACCAGGGTGACAGAATCCATGAGTCAGAGACGGGAAGCCAAGTTTGTAGTCCTGATGATGCTCAGCTGATGCTGTGAATTGCCGTAGGTTGCCAGGACTTAGGCTTCATCAACATTTGAGGGTAGATTTTAAGTGATCCTGCTCTCTTGAAGTCTTCACTGCAAGGGATAGAATTGTAGGCTAGAGGAAACAGAAACCGCAATACTTACCAGTGACTCAGAACAACGTCATCACTATTGCCTAGAAAAGCGAAATGACTATGCAGAAAGTTCAGTGATGACATCACCAAATAAACGATGAATTAGCAAATCTCTGTAAGGTGACTTGGCAAAGTGCCAAATGACTCAGATAATCATCATAGGACGGTTTAGCAAATAACCAGCAATGACTCAGCATCAGTGAGCTCACGGCTCAGCAGGGGTCCTAATTGATGACTCAGCACACAGCCCAATGACTCATACTCTCTCTGTATCATCTCACCTTACTTTTTGGATTCTTTTCCAAGTGAACTGTTGACATGTTTTTTTCTTCCCTTAAAGCAGCACCATGTTGCTGTTTCCCCCCTTTTTAAAATTTTTCATCCATCTGCTTTATAGCTCAATTTAATACACATTATAAAATCAGAAAAATTACAAAGGAAATCACTGAACTCAATAAATACAGTCTGACACCAGTTACCTTCCTAAGGTTCTGCCTCCTGGGCTTTTGGGGACTTTTAATTACAGCAAATTCCAGACATGGTGGTGATCCTAGGGACCTCCACATACCCTTGCTCGTTCTTTAGTGCCTTCTTCCTGGAGTCCTGCTCTTCCTACTTCACCTGTTGTTACCTTGATTCCTCCAGAAATAATCTCAGATACCTGCAAAGATCACAAATTGCTATTTTGATGTGTCTCTGTTATAAGAAGAAGAGGCATAGGAAACTCTTAAATGCCCCTTCCTAATGCCTTTCCTAAGCATGGGAGTTTTAGTTTCTTTTTAGAATTTCTATTAATATTTTAAAATAACATACAAAGTAATGGGTTTCATCATGCCATATTATTTTTAAAAATTATACTTAACTCTATGAAAATTGTACACAGTGCATTTTGGTTATATTATTAACTTTCCCCCAACTCCGCTCAGATTCATCCACATGCTTTATTGACTCTCCTTTTTGTATACTCTCTCTTTTTAATCCCACAGAGTCTAGTTTGGGTTGGCCAAATACTCATGTGTTGGGCCTGTCCTGGAGGATGGTCAACCAGAAAGGCATGTGATATATATTCCGTTTAGGGATGAGTACACTATAGTCTCTTATTCTCTTGCATGGTGATCAGTTGTGGGCCTCTGTTAGCTGTTTACTGCAGCAAGTATCTTCTGTGATGAGGGTTGACAGATGCGCTGACCTATGGGTACAGCAATATGTCATTGGAGTCATTTTAGTGCTGTGATAATTTAGCAGGATAATAGTGGTGGGTTCTTCTCTTGGGCCTGTGACCTGTCGAGCTATGGTACTAGGTATGAGTTCCACCTCATAGGGTGGCTCACAGATTCAATCATAAGTCATTGGTTACCCCTACAATATTTGTACCACTGTTGCATCAGGAGGCACATTTTGTTAGAACAGCCATTATTGTAGCTCATAATGTGCTAAGGTCCATAGCTGGATAGGATTCACTATCTTTTTTCTCTTTTGGTAGTCTGAAAATGTCTGATCTCATCTAATAATATGTGTTATTACACTTTGCTCTTATCCACCCTAACCCATCTCTTTGCCCACTGATTCTTCCCCTAAATAGTCTTGCTTTCTTTATAACCTATTGACCAATTTATACTTTCTGTAGGATTTTCCCCCTCCTTTTATGATCCTCTTTTTAGTTTTGTGATCTAAAACACATATATAAACATATATGCCAGGCTCAAAAAGTATGAACAGTACAGACTCCATGTGTTTAAAAAGGGAGGGAGGGAGGGAGGAGAGAGAGAGAGAGAGAGAGAGAGAGAGAGAGAGAGAGAGAGAGAGAGAGAGAGAGAATTGAGTGGATAGGGT
Source organism: Acomys minous (assembly GCF_964271855.1). Lineage (NCBI taxonomy): Eukaryota > Metazoa > Chordata > Mammalia > Rodentia > Muridae > Acomys > Acomys minous. The sequence goes on along the minus strand of NC_140483.1, from coordinate 1,761,137 downwards.
GTATGTTGATGAATTTTGTCAGAATAAGGGGTTCTTGTATTATCAAAATGCACACACACACACACACACACACACACACACACACACACACACACACACACACCTAGGTTCATTGTGTGAAAGAAAACATAAAATATGTGTCATTTGCCTTTATGAGCCTGGATTCTTTTGTTTAGCATGATGACTCCAGTTGTATCTTTTTCCTGCAGATTCCATGATTTCATTTTTCTTTAAAATTATGTTTACACAATTGCTGAACTTTATCTCAGTCTTCATTATTTCAGATAAAAATTTCTAACATTAAGAAAATTAGCCAGATATAGTGGCACACACCTATAATACCAGCACACGGGGAGGCTAGGCTGGTCTACAAGTCCAGGAAGGACAGCCAAGGCTACACAGAGAAACTCTGTCTTGAAAAACCAAGGGAGGGAGGGAGAGAGAGAGAAGAGAGAGAGAGAGAGAGAGAGAGAGAGAGAGAGAGAGAGAGAGAGAGAGAGTGTTTGCAGAGAAGTTAGCCTGCATTTCTGTGCTGAACTTTGTAAATCAAGCACTATGAAATCAATGGTATCATAAATGATTGCATTTTCTGTAACTTTATTTCAGAACTTAGAACTTAGATATGATCCAAAGGTCTCGTTTTGTTGATAGGAAATATGGGGCCCTAAGAAATTCAGCCTTGCTTGATCCTGACAGCCAGAGGCAGAGCCCACCCTGCAGCCCTCTCTGAGTGCTGCTTGCTCCACTCCTCTGCTTGCTTCTTACTGTGAACATACTACATATTACATATTCTGTGGCTGTGGGTCACATATCCACAAGCAGCAGCCTCTGTTGTCTCGACTGAATATCCTTTACACCTGTCATCATAATACACAGGTTCCTTGAGTGACAAGTCTTATTTTCATTTTTCTTTCAAACCCCATCTTAGGTCAATCAATCTTGCCTCAAGTATAAGGATCCCCAAGCAATCTTCCTGGCTCTAGCACCTCCAAACAACATGGAACTTCCATCCCCTGGAGACCAGAGCTGCCAAAACAATATGGGCCTTCCAGGACTTAACTGCATTACCTCTGCATTTCCCAGTGCTTTGCCCTCAGGATGCAGGTAAGGATGCTCTCTTATCTATATTACACATCCAGAAAGGATCTTCTGGGTCACACTGCTGTCCTTACACCGGTCCCCACACTGCTGTCTTCCCCGCAGCCGAACCTCTCACCCTATGGCAGAAGCATCATGTGGACCCACAGAATCTCCACTGGAGAACAACCCTTGCTTTCGCTCACTCAGCTTCTGATATGAGACACCTGGAGAACTTTGAAGCTCACAATCATCTTTGGTGTGTGCTCACTGCAAGAAATGACAGTGCGTCACAAACTGTGTCAACTCGGGTACTAGAATAGACCCGGCCTGGCAAAAATATCACGTGTCTTTTCTGAAGGTGATTACAAATCAAGAACAAAGGATGGAGAATTTTGGTGGATAATTTACTTCTTTAAGCCTCTTCTCTCCAACTGTGAAGAAGGCATTCTTTTTCTCCAGATGAGCTTAATAACAATTATTTCCGAAGACTTTTGTGAGGGTGAACTTAGACAGTGCAACGTAAGCATTTAGCAAGTCCCTGGCATGCAGACCATTAATGTTTAGCTGCTGTGGGTACCATTAATCACAGCATCGTATTAAAATCCAGAAGGAAGGCCATGGTGACCTTCCTCATCACAGTTTTAAATGTACAATTCTTCAAACAACTTGACACCTCAGTGTCATTTGCTTGATAAACTCCTGAGGCCACCTGGGTCAGGACTACTCAAAAGAAACTTCTCTTTGTCAAAGGCCAGAAGGAAACCGAATTGAGCCTTTGATCCTGTCTTGGGTATGGTCAAGTGAGAGTTTAGTGACAGACCTGTTTACTAAAAAGAAAAAAGGAAATCTTTCCAGAATAAGAAGAGATGTGTTTGGAACCCGAGACTCAAGAAACCCCAATTACTGGGCTTTGCCAAGGAGACAGAAGTATCGGAGGGCCAGAGGAAGCAATCCCTCAGGGGGCTGTGCCTAAGGCCTTCTCAGATGAAGCAGAACAACTTGAGAAGTGGGAGCCAGTCCACTGAGACTTGACAGGAAGCTCCAGGGAGCCCCAGGTCAGTCTCAGAGCTGGAGAAAGGTCAAGCGCTCCCTGAGTAAGGTGTGTGGAGAGTAAGCCCCGGGAGGCTGTCTCTGCTTTTCTGTTGCTTTTCTCATCTCCCAGAGGAGCTAAGATTATTACTGAACAGGCAGTGATTTCCTGCGTGTTTCCTGTGGGTGAGGGTGCCAGGCAGAGAGACTCAAGTAAAAAAATCAGAATAAACAGCATGCCAGCCAGTTTCACGAGAGAGCGAGCAGAGACTGCTGAGGTGATACGGCATGTCAGTGTCCCAAGCGGACCCCTGTGCTTGGGGAACCATGCCAGGAGAGTGAGCTATGGTAAAAGGCCTGGTGTATTCCACCAGGAGTGAGGGTAGGGCAGGGTAAAATGAAGGCAAAGGACATGGCTTGCAGTAAGTTTTCGATTCCATCTTGAGTTTCATTGCATGGGCCTTCATTCCCTAAGGCCTGCTGCTAGGCTCAAAGCTCTGCTATCATTGCTGACAGGGTGGCTGCAGAGCCTTCGCTAGTCCAACCTGTTTCAGGAGAGCATTTATTCCCAGCAATGTGTAACTGAAATGGACCACTCCAAAGCCTCAGGCAGAGTGCACTCCTTCTTACCTTTTATACCACAGAGTAAATATTTTCTAGATATACAAAAGTGAGTTTTCCTAACTTTTTTTTAAAAGTTAATATCATCCTTAGGTGCATGTCCAAGGGACAATGCATGAATGGATGGATGGATGGATGGATGGATGGATGGATGAATGAAGTGGATTAATGGCTTAAGTAAATGAATGACATGGATTCTTTAAGTATTACTCAGTTTGAAGGATGAAGGGGAGAAGTTTGGCCAGAAGACCCTGTAGTCACTGTGATGAACCAAGCCAAAATGGGAGACATCTCTGCCGGTGCCAAGTGATTGTTTAGAGAGAAGAACATATGTCTGAATTGGAAGCAAGATGGGAGTAACTGAGTCTCTGCCATCAGAGTGGACTGGCAAACATGGGGCGCTTTGCTCACACAGTCAGCTGAAGTCAGGGATGCGTGTCAAAGCAGGGCAAGCTGGGAAACAGGAGGACCAGGCATCGGACGAGGGAGACTCAGCAATCACTGCACACTCCTTCTTGTTCCATAATATGGGAAAGAAGCTGGTTAGTCTTAGCTTAGCTACCTGTGCGCATTAGGATTATAATATAAATGCTGCTCAAAGAGAAAGGAAAATAAAAATGGAAGTTAACTTCTCAATTAGCAAGAGGGAACACCATGGCCAAAGAGCAAGTTGAGGAGGAAAGGGTATATTTGGCTCACACTTCCGTATCACTGTTCATCACTGAAGGAAGTCAGGACAGGATCTCAGTCAGGGCAGGAACCTGGAGGCAGGAGCTGATGTTGCAGTGGCCATGGAGGGTACAGCTTACTGGCTTGCTTCCATGGCTGGCTCAGCCTGCTTCCTTATAGGATCCGGAACCACCAGCCCAGGCACGGCCCCACCCACAGTGGGCTGGCCCCTCCCTCATTGATCACTAATTAAGACAATGCCCTACAGACTTGTCTACAGCCTGATCTTATAGAGACATTTTCTTAATTGTGATGTCCTCTCGGATGCTTTTAGCTTGCATCAAGTTAACAGAAAACTATCCAGCACACCAGCATTTCTGAGGAGCCTGCAACACTGTGGCGATGGAAATGGCAGTGTCTCTCTCAGACCTGCACAGAGAGGTCTCCTGTCACTTACCAAGTCGTAGCACTGTGAAGAGAAAGCAATCGAAGCAGGGAGGCAGCTCTGGTGGCCAATCAGTTGCCATGCAAACTTGAGTTTGATCGACAGAAGCCATGTTTTGTTTTGTTTTTAAGTGGGTGTGGTGCTGGCACTAGGGAGATGGAGACAGGGGCCCTAGAGCTCACTGCTCAGCCACACTTGTCTGCTCGGCCTGTGAGAGGCTGTCTTCAATACCGAGGACTGTCCTGAGGAAGGGTACTTAAGGCTGCCTTCTGACTTCTGCACACATGCACTTGAACATGTGTAACCATCCCCACATACACGAAAGGATATGCAAACACTTCAGTGAATGTTGTATTTATGTGGTCCAAATTGACATGGATGCCTAAGTGTCATTACTATCCCTCTGCCATGATTGAGACCTGGGACTGTCAAGGCCAGCTCATAGGGGGACCACCATGTCCACAAACCCACCCAGTCCATCGTTCATCATAGCAGACATGCCTAGCAGTCATCACAGCCTTCATCCTGGATCTTTAACCTGTAGCATCCGGGACTCAGTGGGACAGGACAGGTGGAAACCTGTAAAGCCACTATCATCCACATCAATAAAAACAAATCCTTGCTAAATCTGAGTGGTCGGAGTGAGTGCCTTACTAACGTCTGTTAAAGGGCATAGGAATACCCGACCTCATCAGTCCCCGTTAACCAGCCAGTATGAGTCCTACAAAACCCACACAGGATCACTAGAGTGGACAGCTGCAAACACAGCCTGGCCACAGACCAAGGCAGACACCATTGCTAGAGATTAACTTGGTATATTAGTGAGCTTTCTCACTGTTGTGAATAAATCCCCGACAAGAGGCAACAAAAACTAAATATTTTAGTTCATAGTTTGAGGAGGGGTATAGTCCATTACAGTAGGGCAGGCATGGCCACAGGAGGGCGAAGTAACTGGTCACATGGTGTCCATAGTCAGGGACCAGAGAGCAGACAAGTAGTGGGTCTTGTCTGTAAAACTTCAGGGTCTGATCTAATCCCTCCATCATGGCTTCATATCCTAAAGGACCCATAACTCCCTAAAGCATGGGCCACCAGCTGGAGAGCAAAGTGTTTAAGCACATGAGCCCGTGGGGGGCATTTTACATTCAAACCACAGCACATGGCACCAGATAAATGGTACATAACCACTGATCTAGAAAATATATTTTTTCATCTTTAGAAATAGAGGAAATGTATAGGTTTCCATTTATTTAGAGCAGACAACAAGATACATTATGAGTTTGCTCCGGGGCTGTGTTAACTCCTCTGCCCTTTGTTAAAATATAGTATGAAGAGACAGACACCATCTGGAAGTCTGTGCAGAATACCTCATTTGTTCACTATATTGATGATGTTGTGTGTTCACAGAACCAGATGAACAGGAAGCAGATGCTGGTTGGCGCCTCCATTAAGAAGCGTGTGCCCCAGACAGTTAGAGACTCCTAAGAGAGCTGAAGACTCAATATTTCTGAGAGATCAATTCCCCCCAATTCAATCTATAGATTCAACAAAATCCCAGCCTAAATTTTAATAAATGCTTCTAAAGTGATCCTAAAATGTCTCCTGGTGGAAGCCTTAAGAGAATTGTATGTTTCTCAAACGAAGATCCGATTCCTGAAGCATCAATTCCCAGCATGGAAAAGCAATGTGCCCGGTGGAGCTCTGCAGAGTATTGCATCCCAGGACTATACACCACACAACAAGAAGAGACGACAGATTTAAGGGGTCCACATTTTAACGGGGTCCATCTATGCCTACTGATGACCATTCTGCACTTTAGAACAGCAACGTGGTAGTAGTGGTGGCTACAAAAGCCACTCGTGATCCGTGTCCTGCTGGTGGGCTGAGGTGGCTCCACACAGCTTCAGATGTTTCTGTGGAGGACACTTGGAGCTCCTGCCGGACACTCCTTCACTGAGGATGGAGTTGGGCGCCAGCTTTTCAGGGCTCTAGTCAGAAGGTACTCTCATCCAGAAACTCCTGCAGGGTTGTATTGGCCTCCCAATCCTGCTTGGCCCTAAGCCACACTTTCTCCAGGTCAGCTCGCATCGGATGAGTAACTGGCAAAGGCATGCAGTGCCTTGTCATCCTCACCTCAGCTGGGAGCAGTAATGAAGGACCAGCTCTTGTATCCCTTGTAGGATGTTTGGCCTTTTCCACGGAGATGGGAACAGACATCTATTCAAACCTGCGATACAACAAAGAAATTATTCCGCTCATTTCTAGCTTGTCGAACTGATGAGTTTACTGGTGTTTCCTTGCAGGAGCATGAACTGATGGATTATGCAAGCTTGGGCAGCATAGCGCAACGGTATCATCGAAAGCTCGTCCCAGCATGAATGCCCACGCACAAAACCGTGTCATCTGAGTCTCCCCAAAAGTCTCCTCTCCCTCAGCGCCTGCTTACTGTTTTGATGACCTCTAAGAGACTAGTATGAATCTTATGTTTCCAGAGCTTCCTGAGGGCTTAAGCCTCCCTTTTCTCCCCAGGAAAGAATGTTTTTGGCGCAGGGGGACTCACTATTACATGATGAGGTCACTCAAGTCTTATCTCTCACCTGCTCTTGCCTGGCTCAAAGTCTCCTTCCCAGAGCTGAAGCTGCAGTAAGCTGTCTGTACTGAAGACGCGGCCGAAACCATAGCTATGGTGGAAATTATGTGTATGCTTCTGTTTCCAAATCTGTAAGTGCAGTGCTTATTAACACCAAAAGCTGAAACTATATGAGCCAAAGTCTTTTAACCTTGTAGACATCAATTGTGAGGCTGGTGTAAGCAGGCTAGCTGTGTCTCACTAGGCTGACTATGAGAGCACGACACACTTTGTGTCACATTAGCTACATACCCGAGGTTCAGGGAACACCTCTGACTGTTTGTACCACCATAAAGTTGGTCACATATCCCTTTACAAAAGGTCTCAAACCCTTTCTGATGTGCAATATGTGTTGCCTAACCCCAGCACAATAAAATTAGTGTAACTGGGTTTTTCCAAACATATAAATCTATAAAATACTCAATTGGTGATTAAAACAGTTTTCCATGTAGGAGGCATCATGACAACACAAGATTCTGGAGCAGTTTTTACTAAAAATTACAAGTTCAAAATCCCAGTCTGATAAAATTTATTTAAATGAATAGATAAAAGAGAGCAGCTGCCTATCACAGGCTATCAAAATTAGACAGAGTACAAGAAATGAAGTTGTCTTTCAAATCTCACTGTCATTCAGATGAATAAAGCACACCATTAGCAAGCCCAGGGCTGCACTTGGAGTTTGTTGTGATGAAATTGTCTGTTTCCAGGATACAAAGATAACTCAACATTCAAAAACCTGCACACTAACAGAAGAAAGAAAACTGCAGGTCAATTGATATAAAAATATTTTTTAAAATCCATATAACTATAATCAGGATATATTGCATGAGAAAAGAATGTATTTTCAATGAAAAATATGAAAAAAAAACCCACATGAAACTGGGCATGGTGGTTCACATTGCTAATCCTAGAACTTTGCAGCCCGAAGCAGGAGGATTTCTGTGAGTTCCAGACTAGTTTCATTGATATTGTAAAAGCTTACTTTACAAAACAATAGTAACAACAAAAATTTATCCACAAACTAAGGGAGAAACACTACATTATTAATAGAACTATCTTTAACCTTATAAAGAATTTCACCCTAGACTTCAAACAATCACATAATTTGTGGCAAGATTTCACGGATGCAAATTAAACTCAGGACAAGACACTGTAGATCAAAGGCCCCTCCTCTATAGCAATTATAGGGTATTTTGGTGAATAAAAATATGATTAAAATAGGCATTAAAATTATTGAAAGAGACAATTGTGAATTAAGGATGGCATCAGTGTTTCATGCAAAATGCAAAAAAAAATCACAAAGTATTTAGAATTAAAAGTTTAAGAAGTTTGTTTCAAAGGAGATAAATACACAGAAATGATTAGATTTTGACTTAATGGTAATTGGATAATAGAAAGTATTAGGTTAAAAAAAACTTTTATGGGGCTAGAGAGATGGCTTAGTTTTAAGAGCACTGGCTGTTCTTCCAGAGGATCTGGGTTCAGTTCCCAGCACCCACAGGGCAGCTCGCAGCTGTCAGTAACTCCAGTTTCAGAGGATCTGACACCCTTTTCTGGCCTCCACAGGCATGTACGCTGTGGTGCACAGAGATACAGTAAGGCACACACAGATACACATTAGGTAAGTGAGTGAGTGAGTAAATAAGTAAAAGTAAACAAATGTTTTAAAACACATTTTAAAATACCCACTGGCTATTACATTTAAACTTCCATGATGCCTTGGAGAAATGACCAAAAATATTACTTAGTGCTTTTATGCAACAAAATCATACAAGTATTCATGTATAAACTAATTTATGAATACTAAGAAAGCTCAACATTGTGAGCATATTTTATAAATTTACCTTAAAAATTGATCAACAAATTCAATGTAATTCTAATAAAAATACTTAATAAATATTGTTCATGTAATTTAATAAAAAATTTCAAAATTCTAGACTATGAATAAATAATATTCAAGACTAGGTATGATAGGATTTGGAAAAGTTGCTTTTCTGGATATTATTTTAATTAGATGAACAAATTATTTCAAGGCAGCAATAATTAGAAGTGGTATTTTTCAGGGTTAAAATATGTTAATTAGATAGACTTGAGGGCTTAGAAATAGAAGCCAGGGTCGTTGGGACCTGGATTTATGAGAGAGGTGGCCTCACATATCAGAGCCTTTTGAAATATTAGTCATCTGTATGGAAACAAAGATAATTAGAGATTCCTCTCTAAGAAAATAAATTCTAGGTAAATTAAAGGCTTAGATCCAGTCAAAACAGTTTAGAAATACAACGTAGGGTGACAATTTTATGATTGCACTACGAAATTGTTTAATTATATAGAATAAAAAAACATAAAAATAAAAACAATAAATTTACGCTAAGGGGGAAAGAGATTTTGTACCATGCTTTGTAGACAAGAAATCTATCCAAACTGTATATGGAGCATTTCCCTGCATGCCAGGTGTTGGTGGCTACATTAATCATTTACTGTACACCGCTATCTGAACTAGTTGGTTAGGTAGGTTAGTCTGAATTTACTCCCCAAACCATGATAATAAAGCCACAGGCTACCAGTTTAATCTCCATTTTCCTCTTGAAGGGTCATGTCACACCCAAGTCCCCACAATGTATAAGTGATAAGTTTATATTTGGAACTCTTGTCACCCAGATCCAGAGTGGAGTGTGTGTGTGTGTGCACGCGTGTGTGTGCGCACATATATTCCAATGAAAGACAAAAGATTTGAACAGGGTAAAGTAAAGCAAGCCAGACTTGTAAATGCAGATGGAAACACATGCAGCCTCACCGATCAGGGTTTAGGCCTCAGATTTTTCACCTATTGGATGGACGAAAGTTTCAGAATGCATTGATATGCCAAGGTTTTACCAATGCTTCGTGCAAAATAGGAATTACAAGCCTTGCAACAGGAAGTATAAATTGGTACCCAGATTTTAAAGAATGAGTTGACAAGAGCAAGGAAATCCACACAGTGCGGTGTTGACTACTGAGCAGCCAACTTCATTTCCAAGAAAACAGTGACACGTGTGAGGGCACCCACGAATGTCAAAATACGTAAGCAGAGATTTGGGGAGAGTTAAGGGAATGTGAAAATAAATAATAAAATATTGATGTCGTAACACTCCTTTAATTAAAGCTAATAAACTGAATATTTTGCAACTTGGATGTTTCTTGAAGGTTGGACAGCTGAATAGAATCAAGTCTATCTAACCTGCCCCACAAGTGGCATGCTCCCTGGGTAAACTGTCCAACCTGCCCCACAGGTGGCATGCTCCCCGGGTAAACTGTCCAACCTGTCCCACAGGTGGCATGCTCCCCAGGTAAACTGTCCAACCTGCCCCACAGGTGGCATGTTCCACAGGTAAACTGTCCAACCTGCCCCACAGGTGGCATGTTCCACAGGTAAACTGTCCAACCTGCCCCACAGGTGGCATGTTCCACAGGTAAACTGTCCAACCTGCCCCACAGGTGACATGCTCCCCCGGTAAACTGTCCAACCTGCCCCACAGGTGACATGCTCCCCCGGTAAACTGTCCAACCTGTCCCACAGGTGGCATGCTCCCCAGGTAAACTGTCCAACCTGCCCCACAGGTGACATGCTCCCCTGGTAAACTGTCCAACCTGCCCCACAGGTGACATGCTCCCCGGGTAAACTGTCCAACCTGCCCCACAGGTGGCATGTTCCACGGGTAAACTGTCCAACCTGTCCCACAGGTGACGTGCTCCCCGGGTAAACTGTCCAACCTGCCCCACAGGTGACATGCTCCCTGGGTAAACTGTCCAACCTGCCCCACAGGTGGCGTGCTCCCCGGGTAAACTGTCCAACCTGCCCCACAGGTGGCGTGCTCCCCGGGGAAACTGTCCAACCTGCCCCACAGGTGACGTGCTCCCCTGGTAAACTGTCCAACCTGCCCCACAGGTGACATGCTCCCCGGGTAAACTGTCCAACCTGCCCCACAGGTGGCGTGTTCCACGGGTAAACTGTCCAACCTGTCCCACAGGTGACGTGCTCCACGGGTAAACTGTCCAACCTGCCCCACAGGTGGCGTGCTCCCCTGGTAAACTGTCCAACCTGCCCCACAGGTGGCGTGCTCCCTGGGTAAACTGTCCAACCTGCCCCACAGGTGACATGCTCCCTGGGTAAACTGTCCAACCTGCCCCACAGGTGACATGTTCCCCGGGTAAACTGTCCAACCTGCCCCACAGGTGGCGTGCTCCCCGGGTAAACTGTCCAACCTGCCCCACAGGTGGCATGCTCCCTGGGTAAACTTTCCAACCTGCCCCACAGGTGGCATGCTCCCCGGGTAAACTGTCCAACTTGCCCCACAGGTGGCGTGCTCCCCGGGTAAACTGTCCAACCTGCCCCACAGGTGGCGTGCTCCCCGGGTAAACTGTCCAACCTGCCCCACAGGTGGCGTGCTCCCCGGGTAAACTGTCCAACTTGCCCCACAGGTGGCATGCTCCCCGGGTAAACTGTCCAACCTGCCCCACAGGTGGCAGGCTCCCCGGGTAAACTGTCCAACCTGTCCCACAGGTGACATGCTCCACGGGTAAACTGTCCAACCTGTCCCACAGGTGACATGCTCCACGGGTAAACTGTCCAACCTGTCCCACAGGTGACATGCTCCACGGGTAAACTGTCCAACCTGTCCCACAGGTGACATGCTCCACGGGTAAACTGTCCAACCTGTCCCACAGGTGACATGCTCCACGGGTAAACTGTCCAACCTGTGCCACAGGTGACATGCTCCCCGGGTAAACTGTCCAACCTGCCCTACAGGTGGCATGCTCCCCGGGTAAACTGTCCAACCTGCCCCACAGGTGACATGCTCCACGGGTAAACTGTCCAACCTGCCCTACAGGTGGCATGCTCCCCGGGTAAACTGTCCAACCTGTTCCACAGGTGACATGCTCCACGGGTAAACTGTCCAACCTGTCCCACAGGTGACATGCTCCACGGGTAAACTGTCCAACCTGCCCCACAGGTGACATGCTCCACGGGTAAACTGTCCAACCTGCCCTACAGGTGGCATGCTCCCCGGGTAAACTGTCTAACCTGTCCCACAGGTGACATGCTCCACAGGTAAATGTCCAACCTGCCCCACAGGTTGGCCAACCCCCGGATGGCCAAGACTGTGGCCAAACACGAAGCCATAAAAATACAACGGTATCAGATTCTTTGCAACCTTTTCATAGTGAATGGATTGAGCATTTCTCAAGCATTGATCTTGTGGATGTCACTACCATGTTGTGTAAAAGATTGGACATGCCTTATATATACACTGAATGTGGCACCATTAGTGTAGGCTTTCAGGACATATGAAGTGCCATAGTATGTAAATATGCACACTAAGCATAAATATAGCGTGCAGACTACATCCATGGAAATGGGTGTTTTGGGAAAGGAGGGCATGAGTTTGGGGCCACACGGTCTTAATATTTCCTATAATTAAAGACATATGGTTTCACAAGAAGATTTTACTTCTGGTGGCAGGTGCAAAGTATAATTCTGCTCTGTATATTTCAGTAATTTGTTACTATAAAAGGGGGACAGAGTAAGCTGGCAAGGTGACTAGGGCAGGCTCCTTAACCACAGAGAACTCATGCCTTGTCACTCTAGCAGAAGCTGCGTAAGTCAGCACAGCTTCTCTGAACAGTAACGACCCTAAGGAGAACAGTGCTTCCTGTTCGTGTAGCTTCTATTCCGTCCTCCCAGGCTTCTGAGTTTTCCTATGGGTGGTGTGCCAGTCAGATCAGAGGCAAGGTGCAGAGACCGTCCAAGCATCTCACGGGATGAAGGAGAAAGCAGGCCCTTGATACAAGAAGCACTTCTGGATCAGGAATCATGTTACCAGAACCCAGAGAGTAAGTCAGGCCCTCAAAGAGGGTTGGTTTGACCTGTGAATGGCTTCATTATTTTAAACAAATGTGACCTTTCTATTTACTGTCTGTGGAGTTAGCTGCAACCCTAACTCCATTTCCCTCTGTCATTGATGTTCAACCTGACCCTCTCGTGTTTGCACTTGTGATTCTCACAATAGAATACTCGACTTAAAGGGACCTTGGAGAGGCCAACCTTACATTCCCATCAGCCCTCATCACAGCCTTTGCCTGTCCTACCACGTGGGACTCACCCCTGGTATGACTCATCAGCCACAGACCTTGTACCTACTCACAACACAGCTCGTGCTTTAATAACTCAACTAGGAAGCTCTGCTTTGTATGGAGCCAAACGATGCTTCAGATTTATTTCCACTAAAGCCTGGTAGGGGCGTGCGTAACAAGGGTAGCTGCTCCCTTGCAAACATCTAAAGACAGCACGAATTATGGAACTGACACATTGATTATTTAAAGTAAGCCTTTCAGACCCCTTTGCCTTCTAGACTTGCTTAATTACGTTCTTGGTTGATTCTGCTGGCCCCTGGTGCTGCCTTGTTGGCTTTGACCCAGCTCCTCATCATGCAAAGGCAAAGGAGAGCGATCACACAGGTTGCCATCCTCGGCACTGTCTACCGTTTAATCACCCAGCTACCTGCAGCCCACAGGAGGATGTGCCTTCCACATTTCTCCTCTTTGTTTCACCTCCCCTACCCTCTTCCATGCTCACACAGTTCGTACATAGAGTCAGTGACAATATATTCATGTAAAGTTCCTTAAACAGCTGTGATGTGTAAAATGGTGTCTTTGTGTTGTTTCATATCCTGCTTCCTCCATATGAACTATTTCACCAATGCCATCCCTTGGAAACTCTCATTTATCCCTCAAAACCCAGCTTTGGTGTTGCCCTGTGGAGGTTGCCTGGGTTCCAACATTCTCCTCTTACTCCCTCACACCAGCCTGAAGCAGTCACTCCCCACACCGTCTTCATCACTTGTTTGTATTTTTGTCTTCTATATCACAGCCTCTTGGAAGGAAGTGACTATGTCTTATTACCTTATTATTTTTGTAGCTGCAACAATCCACACTGTGACTGGACTTAACATGTACTTAGTGAACGCTGTTGAGTTGATGAGTTAAGGGCGCCCTGAGACCAATGGGTGTTTTGCACAGACTGAAGTTGTTATGAGGACCAGCCTAGTTTTCCTCCTCTTTGAGCAGGAATTGTTCCTGTTATCCTTGGTCTCCTAATAAGAAGAACCACTTCCATTGTCACTCAGATGTTTGCTGAATGAATAAAGAGCACTCAGAGGGACAGGGTGTGCTGCTGCAAGCCTTCGTGGGAATATTGTTTCTCTGGCTTTTCATTGTAGAGTAGGGAACAAAACACACACACAAAGATTAAGTTTATATTCATACATACATGCTGTACACAGCACCATATGAATGTGTAAATAAAGCCCTTGCCTTTGTGCTCTGCAGCTACATGCATCTTCTGAATTGCAGTGTGTGCCCAGCTTTTTTGAAGTCCCACACAATGTGTCTAACCTCCCAGGCAAAGTTTCTTAGCCATTTCTTTTGCCTCCACCAATATGTGATTTATTTACAGAAACCACCATGCAGCAAATTAAACAATATTTTGTCTTCCCAGAGGGGAAGATTCCTAGTTCCCCGGGATAGACAGGCCCTGTTTCAGAGGAATACAGGAACAGAGCTCCCTTGTCTTCTGTCCTACTTCCAGTGTCTGATCAGCTTGGGAGATGGAGAGGAAAAAAACAACAGATCTGAACTTCCCTGTTGTCCCTGAGCCTCTAATGCCACAGGGAGCTGCTCAGAAACTAGTGTCATTACCTGGAAGTCTTTTTTTTTCTTCCTATCTTTCCTTCACTTTTCAAAAAGAAATCTATATTTTATTGCTTAAACAATGAATGCCAAACATTTAGCCATCTGTTTCAAAATTGTTGCACAGGAAAAGTCCTTGAGCCATCTCAGCCCCAACCTCTGGGAAGCTGTCCAAGGGAGTGAGGACCGCATCCCAGCCTGTCTTCACTGTGTTCTCTCACAATCCCAACTCAAATTAAAGAAATCATAAAACAAGCCACAAAGTCAGGAATGTATAAATTATTAAATATTGACAATTAACATCCTTATCTGGCTTGCAGATATGCACCCTCTACAGCACATCCCCTTTCACCAGCAGAAGGCAGCTTTGGTTGATAAATCCTGGGCTGTCAGAGCTTTGCTCTCTAATTTCTCTGGTGCTCAGCGTCTCAGGGACGTTCTTTGCTGGGGAATTACACTAAGCAGATGGGCTCATGACTGGGCATTTTCCATGTTGCTTGTATGCTTCCATTTAAACAGTCTCCATGATGAATTCTTTCCTCAAGCCCCTGTCATTGCTTCATGCATTTAAATTTGGCTACAGTGATAGAAAGTGTGGTGGGAGGAGCCTGAGTCGCCCACATTTGTGATCTCAGCTGACAAAACCAAGGGATAGTTGAGGCTCACAGAATCTAAAGATGTGTTTTACAGTCCTGTAGCTGGCAGTGGATTCTGTCTGTGTCTAGGACAACAGTTGTCTTGGAAGTCAGTACTCATGAGGCCCTGTGTGTTGGGGGACTTCCTCAATACATGAAGGGTCTTGAGCAGAGCATTGATTCTAAGGGGCAAAGTCTTAGCTCTGGGGAACACTGCATCACAAGCCAAGCTGGGCCCTCAGTGGAGCTGTGGATGCTTCTCTTTATAAAAAAGGTGTCAAGGTGACCTTGTCTTGGAACACACCTGAGGGGAGCTTCATAGCCATCTTGAGAAATTGCAACATGCCATGAAAGAGGGGAATTAGATATGCAAACACTCCAATTCCAGAAAAGGTTGTAAAGTGAGGGTCAAAGGTCACTCCTTGTGTTTTATTTGTCTTGTACGCAGTGATAGGGTGGGACCTGGGTCTTCCTTCACACCTGCCTGCACTCTACGCAAGTGCTCTTCTACTGAGCTACATCCCTAGCCTTTAACTTCTATTTCTACTCTTACTTTCTTCAGCTTTGACATGGTTGGCATGAGGTCATGACAATTTGATCCAGAAGCCTTTGATCTTGTGTTTATCTCAGTCTCAGCCTGCCAAGCTTAGGTGTACCTCACCAGGTCTAGCAAGGTGGTAGTTACCCATTTTAAGATGGTTAAATCAGGGTGTGTGGTAGTGGCAAATGTGCCCAGCAGACTATGGTTTTGGATACTTGGTCCTCAGTTGGTGACACTGGGGGACATTATGGATTCTTTATGATGTAAAGCTTTGCTGGGGGCAGCATGTCACAGGAGGTAGGCTTTGAGGGTTTGTAGACTTGGCTCTCTTCCCTTTCTCTCCATTTCTCTGTTTCCTGTGTGGATAAAATGTACTGTATTTTCCCATTCCTGCCACCACACCATTACAGAACCTTTTGGGATTTTGTTTGTTTTGTTTTGTTATTTTGACTTTTTCAAGACAGGGTTTCTCTGTGCAGCTTTAGCTGTCCTGGACTTACTTCGCAGACCAGGTTGGCCTTGAACTCACAGAGACCCTCCTCCTGCCTCTGCCTCCCTAGGTGCTAGGCTTACAGGCACACACCACTGCACCCTGCTCATTAGGGAATCTTAATCCTCTGGAAATGTAAGCCAAATTCCTTTTCTTTCCTTGAATCACTTCAGGCCATGGTGTTTATTGCAGCAACAGAAAAGTAACTGATACAGAAAGTGTCCATTTTACTGGAAGGAAACATGGGGTTTGCAGGCAGAATGCACAGTGTACTCTCCTAACCAGAACACACACACTTGAAACACGCTTTATGTTAAAATGCACAAACAAAACCACAGAAAGCCCCATAAGCTCCAGTGCCTCGCAGATTTGTTTGTGTGTTGAAGAGGCATTGGAGGAGCAGTTGGAACCCACAAGGTGAGGTCTTCTCCAAGGCTGTACACAGCAGAGAGCAAAGTAAAAAGTTGTAGGGCGCCAGGACAAGCATCCAGCTTTACTGCTTAGAAGCTCCTGGCACGTTCAGGCAGCAGCAGGAGAAAGCTGGACAAAGACCTAGTGTGTCCTCCCAGGAGTACTTCCTTTCTCACAGAGTAGATGTCAGCCCAGGAGTCACCCAATTCAAGAGTCCAGCTTGAAATGGTGTTGCCTGAGGTCATAAGACTTGGTGACACTGTATGATTGCCATCTTCAGCGGTTGAATCATAAAGGATTTGGACCATGTAATGACCCTCTTGAAGGGTGCTGTGAAGCCTTACAGGTTTGTGGGAGCACAAAGGCACCCAGGAAGCGCAGTGTTTCTGGGGGAGGGCAGAGCACGCGAACACAATAGAAAAAAAAAACCATTGTGTCTTCGGAGCACAACAGAAAGCAGTCTGCATACTTAGTTCGCTTTGTGCTACTGAAGAACACTGATTCGATCCTCGCTGAGCCTGGGCTTCTAACTCAGTGGAAATGAAATCCAACTCGGTGTGAGCCTAACTTCCCCAGCATAGTGAACCCGCTGCTCTCTCTGTCTCTGTCTCATCTCCCTGTCTGTTGTGGAGAGAAGCAACGTGCAGTGCTGAAATCTGCCAGTGGGAATCCACTTTGGCAAGCTCTGAGATGTCTGAAGAAATGAGGGAAAGGCTTGCCTGGAGCAGAGACAGGAGGCAGAGCATGCCTTGCCCCGCTGCTGGAATGGCTGTGTGCTGCCTCTCTATACAGATTCTTTTCTGCTCAAACACATAAGCAGAAGCGTGCCCAGCCAGAGGCTTCCCGGCTTATCACACCACATCAACCCAGGAGCAAGGCAGGTTTTCAATTTCTCCATTTCTGAGTGCGGTGTACAGTTAGCAAGGCTGCTGTGTGGGAACAAAGTGAACAGTGGGGCAGGCTGGAGGGTAGATGTGGAGAGAACCCACAGGGAAGGAGGAAAGGCAGAAAGGCGTGGCGGGCAAGGCACTCGTGTTTGATGACTCAAGGGTGTGGCCAGCCACATCAAGTATTTTATATCTGTAATTAGGCTAGCTCTCCTTGGCTTCTAAGCGCATTAGTCGCTTCCCCAGAACTTCCTCTCTGGTTCTCTATCCCCATTGGCCATCCATCTCACCGTCTTGCCTCTTTCTAAGGCCACCTCTTCACTCAAGTTCCATTTGATGCTACTTAATGTCTGTGTGACATTTACGTCTGTGCTGTGGGTACACGAAGCATGGTGCTCATGTGCAAGTCAAGGGCCCCCTAGAGAAGTCAGGTCTCTTCTTCAGCCTGGATTGAAGTTCTGGGGTTCTGGGGACATAACTTAGGTCATCAGACTTAGCAGCAACTGCCTAAGCCACCCAGCTGAGCCATTTACCTGGCCAGGATTCTCCTTCTTAGTGGATGTCTCCTCTTCCTCAAGCACCCTCAACCTTTGACCTTATTCCCAGTGTCCCCTTATGGAGCATTTAAACTTTTCTTTCTTACATATCTGACTCACTAGTCAGATAAGGACTTGAGAAGACGACACACTTTTCCATGAGGCTCTGTTTCTATGTGTGTAGAAGCATGTGTGTCTGCATGTAGAAGCATGTGTGTCTGTGTGTAGAAGCATGTTTTATAAATAGGCATCTATACGTGATATCAGTCCCGTTGCAAGGGCTCAAGCAAAATTATAGTTAGTAAAAGAGGATTAGCCAGAGATTACAGAGGGATTGACACTGATAGCTAAAAAGCCAATGAATGGGTAAAAAGCTTTATTTTACAGTTATAATTTTATAATAAGATATTAAAACAGAAATTAGATTGTTTTTATTCGGATGTGAAATGTTCTCCATAGGGTCATGTATACTTCATCCCAGCTGGAGGTCCTGGTTTGGAAATTTCGGGAATTTTTAAGAAGTGCAGTCTTACTGAAGGAAGTAGGACATTGTGGGCAGGCCTTGAGGTTTTATAGCTGGGACCCATTTCCTGTTTGCTATTTCTTGACTGTATAAGCAATGTGGCATCCCGACCCCCACATATACACTCCTTACGTCCCTGATGCTTTCTGGGCCAAAATGTATGTATTCCCTCAGATTATAATCACAAATCAACTTGTGTGTGTGTGTGTGTGTGTGTGTGTGTGTGTGTGTGTTACCTTAAGTTGCTTATTATCAGGTATTTGTATAGCAAACACACACACATGTGTGTGTGTGTGTGTGTGTGTGTGTGTGTATGTCTGTTTGTGTGTGCGTGTGTATGTTTGTGTGTGTTAGGTTGGCTGCCACAATAAATTTCTCTAGTCTGAGTATGGTGATAAATGTGGTTCCTCTTGAGAGCCCCTTCTTCATGGTTCAAAGAGCCACGTTGTACAAAGCTTTCGTGGCTGGGAGAAGTAGCAGAAGTGCTGAAGGATCTTTTTATAGGACATCAGTTCTAACATTTGGGCCCCATCCTCTTGTTCTCATCTAACCTTGGTTACTTCTTGAAGATGTCCTTTCAAAATCCCATGGCCCTGAAGCTAAGGATCAGGGCTTCAGCAGGCTCTGGGCATGGAGAGAACTTAGTCCAGGATGCGGAGATGTCAGCAGTGAGAGCTTGGTGAAGCTGCTTCCTACACTCAAATGATGGCAGGAAGCAGGCAGCATGCTTTCAAGAAAGAATTTCTTCAAAATGAGTAAGTAACCCAAAATATTTATATTAAAATGATTCTGTAATTCTATTTCTGGACTATAACCACAGTAAGTGGTTTTAGGAATGGTTATCTATGCAAATATGATGCATTATAGCATTGTTTATAACTTGAGAAACCGGAAATGACTTGAGCAGTGTATGAATGGTTAAATAAGTGACAATATAGTATAATAAAATACTACATTATGCAACCATTAAAATGAGAGTTTCAGGGCTTATTTTGCAGCATAGAAAATATTTATTATATAATTTTTGGTTAAACAATAAAATGCACCTTTACTATGGCTTAAATTATATAAAAGTATGTCTTTGGGTAAGGTCTGAATAGGAATAAATGAAAATTGCTATATTTATTGGAATAGTTGGACTTTGTTCAGTTCTTAGCTTTTTTTGTATAAAGCCCTTTTTCATGCTTTAATGTATGGCTTTAATGTAATTTTAAAAGAAAGATCATGAGTGAGGAAGGTACAGGGAACCAAATCTCAAGGCTGATTAACTCTTACTGCAAACCATCTCTTAGGCTGGGTTTGTTTCAGATAATCTCGGCTAATAGTTCACGAGTCTCATGTTCTTTCTGCTTGGGAACCTCACGATTGAATCAGAAAGTTCAGATACCTGGAGTTTTACATTATTTTGTTTTAATTTTAGCCTTCTACTTGGCTGACTCCAGTTTGTGAGCTTCCCCTTCCCACTGTGGAACAGCTGTTTGTCTAAATGCAAGATACTTCAAGGTCATACCTGCAGCCATTACAGAACCAACTGTGGGTGAGCTCCTAGACCCAGGTTAACCAATTATCATTTGCTCAAAAGATTATTTAAGATCTCAAAAACCTTCACTCAAGGAAAGAACACACCGGAGACCCATTGTGGATATTATTTTAAGGATAGGGCAATCTGACCAAGAGCCAGGAGAGAAGTGAGGGCAGGTCCACTGGCCTTGAACTCCTGATCTTCCAATGGGACTCCAGGTATGTAGCAACAGTCCTGGCTTCCATATATGATTTTTATGATCCATAATGGACGATTCGTATGCATATCCTTTGCCTACTGCATAGATTTTTCTGCAAGTCAACACATATTTACCAAGCGCTTACCATATTTCAGACTCAGGAGGAAAAGTCAGTGGTGCAGGGCTTACTGAGCCTGACCTCTTCTCACAGGTTGCTTTGTTTCACAGCAAACATCAGATCTCTGTTTAAGACCTCATGGCAGCCAGAAGGCGTGCAGATGGTTTAGAGCCATGTGGACCATTTTAGGGAGATATGGTAGCTACATCAGGTATAGATTACCATAGGGTCTGTGAGGGAAGTGTCACATGCTCTGCCCTTTCATCCAGTATGGAGATCACAGGAGAGAACCCAGCACCCTGAAAATAAGGCAACAGCAATATTTACAGGAGCAAAATACACAGTTGACTGATCCAGACCGTCGGTCCCGTCCCGTGCACCATTGATCTTGTTTAGTTTCGTCCTGGGATTTCAGTCTCTAGTAAAGACTCAGTGGTCTGAAGAGCTTCTTCCATAGGGTGATGTGCCAGAAGAGTCCTTTGCACGTACTCAGTTCCTCATTCTACGCAAATGAAAAGGGTCTTTTTTATCGACCATCAAGTCATGAAAAAGTGTAATGACAATGCGGGGGACTCTGGGCTTCTCTGTGTGTCATGGGGCAGATAGCTGAAGTCCTATCAGTCACTTGAACTTTGTGTTTTAATAGTGCCCCCGGACCTTTTGTTCTCAGGGCTGGGAAAATGGCTCCATGGGTAGCGTGCTTGCTGTGCTAGTACAGCCTGTGTGATTCCTTCTCTGTTATGGTTTCTAAAATTTCCCAGTGAAGACTCTGCTTTGCATTCATACAGTCAGAGTTATAAAATCAAAGCATGACAACCTAGGGAAGTTACTCTTCATTCAATCATCTTCTCTACTCATAGACTAGAAGTAAAAATCAACTGCGTAACCCTGGGACGGTGGAGAAAACAGAAAGCCCTTGCTTACAGCTCCTTAACAAACTTCCCGTTCATTAGTGTCTCTGTGGTCCTGACTAGCCAGGACAGTCCACATAGTTAGCAGCTCTCTGAAGGGAATAAGAACTAGGCCACAGTTCCTGTTGTGCCTCCCCCCGCCCCCAGTACCAGTGTTCCTAGCTTAGTCTTGTGCAATATCAGGCTCTTGTCTCCTGTTACAAAATCATTTCCGGAGAGTCGTTTGAAAGATACAGTGCATGGGGAAAATATTTTAAGAATATAAATAAGTTGTACCATTCTCCCCTCATACACACACCACACACACACACATGAATTCATTAAATATACTTCCTAGGAAAGCTACAGGTATTTTAATTTTATTCCTCCTTGAAGCATCTATGGCCTCTGTCTGGGAATCACCTGAAGAATTCTGTAGAACAGGTAGTTCATGTCTCATGTCCCAGAGGGCCACTTTCCTGGTCAAGGAATGCCAGACCAGAGGAAAAAACCTTCCAGGTGACAGCGTTCTTCATGTCTACCCAGTGCTATGGTACTCCTCACTCCTGGCTGTTTCTGTTGGTCTCCTTTTGGAAACGCCAACCAGTGATGCATCCAATCTGTGATGCTTCCAAAACTCCTACCTCTCACAGAGATGGCCCTGTGCCCCATGCTGTATAGCTTCTCAGTGACACTAATTCCTGTTGATTTTCTTCCCTCTTATAAGTTAGCACTTAATCATCACATTGTGAAACACACACACATACACACCCATACACACACTCATACACACACACACACACACACACACACACACACAGAGGGGGGGGGGGAGAGAGAGAGAGAGAGAGAGAGAGAGAGAGAGAGAGAGAGAGACAGAGAGAGAGAGATCCAACAACACAAAACCTTGTGAATCTTCTAGGAGGTACAGTTTCCAAACCAGAATTCAGTGTCTTGTTTTTATAGAAAGAAAAGTCAGTTCAACCAAGGTTCATTACTACAAGCAGTGCAAAGCTGGTTTGCTTCTTCAAGTCAAAATCCATGTGTGTATACCTCCATGTGGTCTCAAAACTTAAGATGTGTCTAAAGATGAACTGCTCCTTCCCCACCTGCCGTGACTGCCCTAGGCCTGTTCCCCACAGTTGCTCAGCTCAGGAAATAGCAGCTCTATCCTTACAAAAGCCCCTGAGGGTGGGCTTCTCTTTCTCAAGTCTATGAGACCCACTTGTAAAAACTTCAGTTTAGCTTTCAATAACATGCAGCCCTTCCCAGGGACCCAGCACCAGCTCCTCCTTCCTGCTTGTTCTAGCCACAGCCTCTGGGCCTGACCAGCCTGCATGGTTTAACCCTTGTCCTCTGTCCCAGCCACAGCAGGTTCTCAACAAGTTCCTGGAATGGCATTTCCCAAGAGTCAGGTCACAGAACTCAGGTCACAGGACCCTGCTCTTCAGAGGTCTTTGTTGACTCCCCGAGTCTTTCAGAGCTGATGTTTTCAAGCAGGTAAGATAAACAAAACAAACAAACCAAATAACCACATAGTTGATTACCCTCCTGGCCTCTCTTTTCCCCTTAGGACTCTGGCCATCCTAGTGACTCTGTGTGGCTCAGCAAGAACCCTGCTGCCATCCCAAGGTTTGTCTCTGCTGCTCCCTTTGTTTGGAAAGCTTCGCCCACGCTCAGGTTTTTAAGTCATCACTTCTCTCACCTCTTGATTTTATTCTCTTGTTAGTAACAGCAAGTTAAATAAGCCACTTAACCAGACATCTATTTGATTCGCACTGCACACCCTTTCTCCACTTTCCTCTCCAGCTCCGATTACCATCTGACATATAATATAAATTTAAATGAACTACTTGTTTTCTGCCTGTCTTCGCCCATGAGAACATGACCCTTGTGTAAACTCTGAGCAGCAGAGAGCCTGAGTAACAGGCACTATCAATAACTCTTAATAAATAAATAAATAAATAAATAAATAAATAAATAAATAAATAAATAAAGTGGCTGGGCCAGGTATGATTGGTGACGGCCAGACCTGTGTTCTTTTTTGTTTCGTTTTCATTAATTTATTCTCTCATAAATCATATCTTGACTGCAGTTTCCCCTCCTTCCTCTCCTCCCAGTTCCTCCCTCCCAACTCTTCCCCTCCCTCCCCCCATCCATTCTTCCTTTTCTCTTCAGGAAAGGGAAGGCCTCCTAGGGATGCCAATCAAACATGGCATATCAAACTACAATAAGACTAAGTGCCTCTTTTCAAATTAAGTCTGGACAAGGCAACGCAGCAGAAGGACAAGGGCCCCCAAATCAGGCAAAATCATCAGAAACAACCCCCACTCCTTCTGTTAGGAGTCCCACAAAATTCCAACCTACACAACTGTAACATATGCAGAGGGCTTAGGTTAGACCCATATGGACTCCACAGTTGCTGGTTCTGTCTCTGTGAGCCCCTATGAACCCAGTGTAGTTAATCCTGTGGGTTTTCTTGTGGTGTCTTTGACCTTTCTGGCTCCTACAGTCCATCCTCCGCTTCTTCTGCAGGATTCACTGAGTTCCACCTAATGCTTGGCAGTGGGTCTCTGATCTATTTCCATCAGTTGCTGGATGGAGCCTCTCTCTGGTGGTGATTACACTAAGTTCCAGTCTATGAGTACAGCAGAGTATCATTAGGAATCATTTCATTTATTTATCTTTTTTTTTGACAGCTATATTTGATTCTATCCTAGGCCTGTGGTTTTTGGTCCTCCAGGCAGTATCAGGGGACAACCTCCCTCTCATGATCTCAAGATGGACTAGTCATTTGTTAACCACTCTCACAATTTCTGTGCCATTGTTACCCCAGTACATCATCCTGGCAGGACAAATTGTAAGTTGAAGGTTTTGTGGCTAGGTTGGTGTCCCAGTCCCTGCACTGGAAGTCTTGCCCGGTTACAGGGCACGGCTGGTTCTGGCTCCATATCCCCTGTTATTAAGAGTCTTGTTTAGAGTCACTCTAATAAGTTCCTCTGAGTTTCCATTGCTCTAGGTTTCTACCTTGTCCTGGAATTGCAGGGCTCTCCCTGTGCTCCCAGTACTCTCTCCCTCCATCATCCCCTCACCTGATCAACCCTGTTTCCATCCCAACCAGCCACCAGGCCACCCACAATGCCTATTCTATGTCCCTATTTGCAGAGAGATCTCTGCATGCTCCCTGTGTCCTCCTGGGTCTGTGGAATGTATTAACCTTTACTTTACAGTTATTATAGTTAATACCCACTTATAAATGAGTGCATACCATCTCTAGGTCTGGGTTACCCCACTTAGAATGTTTTTTTTCTACTTCCATCTATTTGCCTATCAATAACATGATACCATTCTTTTTAACTGCTAAGTAATACTCCATTGTGTAAGCATGCCACATTTTCTTTTTCCATTCTTCGGTTGAGGGACATATAGGTTGTTTTCAATTTCTGGCTATTAAGAATAAAGCTGCTATGAACATAGCTGAACAAGTGTATATGCCCAGCAGTGGTATAGCTGAGTCTCAAGTAGATCAACTACCAATTTTCTGAGAAACTACCACATTGATATCCAAAGTAGCTGTATAAGTTTACACTCCCACCAACAATGGAGGAGTGTTCCTGTTGCTCTACAACCTCACCAGCATATGCTATCACTGTTTTTAATCTTAGCAACTCTGACAAGTGTAAAATGGAATCTCAAGAGTCATTTTGGTTTTGTTTATTTGTTTGTTTGTTTGCTGATTGGTTGGTTTTTCAAGACAGGGTTTCTCTGTGTTGTCTTGGCTGTCCTGGACTCACTTTGTAGACCAGGCTGGCCTTGAACTCACAGAGATCCACCTGCCTCTCCTTCTGAGGGCTGGGATTATAAATGTGCATCACAGCACCCAGATGGTGTGTATTTTCTTTATGGCTAAAGATGTTGAACATTTCTTCAAGTGCTTCTCAGACATTTGAGATTCCTCTCTTGAGAATTTGTGTTTAGATCTGTACTCCATTTTTAATTGGATTATTTGACTTGTTAATGTCTAGTTTCGTGAGTTAGAAATTAGGTCTTTGTCAGATTAGAACTGGTTAAAAAAAAACCCACCGTATTTTCCCATTCTGTAGGCTGCTGTTTTGTCCTCTTGAGGTGTTCTTTGCCTGACAGAAGCTTTTCAGTTTCATGAAGTCCCATTTATTAATGGTTGATCTTAGGAACTGAGCTATTGGTCTTCTGTTCAGGAAGTCTCCCGTACTAATGCATTCAAGGCTTTACCCTGATTTCTACATAGTTAACTTTGCTTAACATTTTCAAGTCCTGTCAAAGCTATACTTGGGTGTTTTTTGTTTGTTTGTTTGGTGTGTGTGCGTTTGTTTTGTGGTGGTGGTAGTTGTTTGTTGCAAACTTGAACTGGGACGTAACCGGCATTCGATTACTGAGCTATGTTGTCAGTATTTTTTAAATTGTGTTTTGAAGCAAAGTCTTACTGAACTGACCAGGCTGGCCTTAAACTTACTCTGTAGCACTGGCAGGCTGCAAACTGGTGACCTTCCTGCATCAGGCTTCAGAAAATTTTTTGAGAATCCTTCCCTGGTGTGGCCAGACTCAGAGATTCAGCATTTGCACACACAGCTTCCGTGCCTTGCTCGTGCTGAGCATGCGCACTGACTTCTTTTTGTTCTATGCGCTGCCGTGAGAACAGTCCTGGCGCCTTTGGGATCTAAACGGTGATGCCGACTCCTTTTATACACGCCCAGTTGTTGCCTTCCGTAGTTGACTTACAAATGTGTTTTCGGAAGCTTTATATTTCTCCCCCCAAGCTCTGAAAGGGCATACCCCCTGTTTTGTATATTTCTTCTGGAACCCTTCACCTCACTTTTTCCCTCCTTCTTTCTCTGTCATACATTTTTATTTGCACACGATTCCTGCCAAGTTTTCAAAGTACCTTCCCTTGTTGAATTATCTGTGTCTTCGCCAGCATTCTGAAAGAGGAAAAGTTTTATTTTGCTCCATTAAATGCAAAGAAGCATCTGTTTGCTAAATTTTTAGCTGAGAAACGATTTTCCTGTGTAGACCCAGCAAATGTCTCCCTGTCATCTGGAGGTGCCAACCATTGTTTTGGGCTAAACTTGACTCCAGTGCTGTAGGATAAAAATAATGATATTAAGTTTAAAAATAATCATGTTACTGCCTAGATTGCAGGCTGCATATGTAAATATGTCTGTCTGTCTGTCTGTCTGTCTGTCTGTCTGTCTGTAAGGTTCTGGGTAAATCATCAGCTCTTAATATTCATGCAGCTTATGACCTGTTGGGTTAGGTCCTCGCCCATGCAGTAGGCTCCCACGCCCCCATGATGTGACACGTCACTGTTGTATGATGGGAACCAGCACTCAGAAGCATAGGGTTCCGTTCCTGCTCCCACAGAGTTTGTGGTCCCGTGATGGAGGCTGACTGTGAGCAAACAGAAAGGGGAAGACGCAGAGTGTCAGGTGGAAATCGGCAATGGGGAGAAACTGGTGAGTCACGAAGGCCACCGTGTTGAGAAAGGAAAAGACACTAAACTACACTGAGCACTAAAGAGCTTATGGTGAACTGGAGGACAGACCTGTAGAGTGCTGGAGGGAGCAAGTGGGGCTTTCTAGGAAGTCACAGGCAGATGGAGAGACTAGCACAGCCATCTTTAACTCGGGATTTGGTTAAAGATTTTACTCAGGGAAAATCCAGAAAGATGCTATGTCTAGTGTGGAAGAAAACAAGATGGAGATGATTATATACAAGGTCATAGAGGTCATGGATGAAACGGCCTTGAGGACCATCAAGGGAACATGGGCCAACCACGTGGCTTCTAATAGACTAGTGACTGCACAAACTGATACATTACTATAATAGTTTTTTTTAATGCTGTGCTGAGAATAAACAGAAGACCAGGACCGAGGAGGCAGCAAAGTCACTCACTCAGTTAATAAGCAACTGTGCAATCCCAGGAAGGAATGGTACAGCTTCTATGAAGGCAACAGCAGCAGCGGCAATGAGCATGACTCTGAATATGTGCAGAGATGGAAAGAGCAGTGTTAGGGGCAGTGGCCCCCACTTGGCCTTGGGTGTGAAATGGTTGGCGATTATCACGTGACTGTGTGACCTTAGGTACTTCAATCATGAAAGAGCATCAGATAATCTAACTGGGAGTTAAGAGGAGCTGGAGGGGCAAGTGGGCAGGGACAGACGGGGAAGCTCAGGGACAGTTCACTCAGGCCCCATGTGCAGCAATAGGTGCAGGAAAGTGGTTGCAGATGATTCCTGATAGAGTCTGGTGTCTTCCTTGAGAAGAGACCAAAGTCATCTGTCAAAGACATGTGGGGAGGAGAAAATGGAAGTTGGAGAACAAAGAACGCAATAAGAGAAGGAAGAGACACGCTGGCAGGAAGCTGTGCTGAGAACCAAGAGCTTTGTTAAGGTTGCGGATATATTTAGTAAATTTGGTGTTTTTCTCCAGACTGGGTGATTATGGCGGAGAGAAAAGAAGAGAGTCAAGGGCACAGAGACAGCGTGCAGGGGGCTGATGATAATTGTTCATCATGGAATTTAAGCCCATGCTAAGAAAATAATTCCACCAAACAGTAGAAGATATTGAACTTTCCTTGGCTCAGTAGACTTTTAAGTATAGTTCAGTAAGTTTGGAAGGGAGGATCATTGAAGTCTTGACAACTTAGAACGACTTGGAAAAAACAGGGCGGTGCTGTTGGACTATGGGAAGTTTTAAATTTACATTAAGGTGGGGATGCAGTTATTGATAATGAGGAAGTGTGAACAAACACCTGGATGACTAACACACTGAGGAGGGCAAACCGTGGAATTGAGAAGATATGGAGAGTACTGTTCCCTGAATGCTGAGACTAGAAGGAACCATAATGGGTTGTATCGGAGGGACCATCAATAAGGAGCCCAGGGGATGGCCCAGCCGGTAAGGCGCACACCTTCCAAGCATGGGGACCTGATTTGATCTCTAGCAGCTATGGGTGTATCCGGGCATCATGGCATACGCCTGCCATCCCAGCACTCAGGAGGTAGAGACAAGAGATGCCTCAGAGACACTAGACAAACTAGTGAGCTTCAGGCTCGGTGAGAGATGTTGTTTCAAAAATCTGGTGGCGTGTACCAGAGGGAGATGTTTGATGTTTGTCCTCTAGTCTCTATAGGCATTCAAGTGCACATGTGCACACGTGCATACACACACACACACACACACACACACACACACACACACACACACACACACACACACACACCACAGAGGAACAGAAGTCTTAAGAAAAGGCTGAAATCAAGCAGCAAGGAGACTTAATTCTTTATTTTGATCTCTTAGGGTACAGTATGAGAGGACATGATTTAATGTCATGGATGTCAAAGTTTGGAAGGGGAAGGAAAGAGTCAGCTGAGTAAGGCTAAAGGCATGGGAGGCACAACAAGAGTCACTACCCATAGACAGTGTCCCTTGTGGTAGGGGCATCTCAAGTTTTCCAGAATTTTCTGAGTTAATCTACTAGAATAAGCAGTCTTTCCAGGAAAAGCCAGTTCCGATTCAAGCAAAAAGTTTCAAAGAAAAGTTTGAGTAAATAGGGTCCTCTATTGATAAAGGTAGTGACATTTCAGATTATATCAAGAGCCTTAGAATCATTACTCAAATCACAGTGTTCAACATGCCATAGGTATATATATAAGCTTGTAAAAATAGAAGATTCCAGATTGTCAAATTTCCTAGTTCATTTTTGACAGTTCTGGGCCCTTGTTGTGTGAAGAAAACTCTAAAGAAGACACTCATTTTTGCTTGCACAGCGGGGCTCATCTTTGCTTGCTGCAGTGGGGCCTTCTTTGCCTTCTCAATCTAGAGGCATGGTCAGACTTCCCCCCAGAGGATCAAAGCACCAGGAACTGCATTCTCCCCCTGGACTGGAGCCTTGAGCCAAGATGGAAAACAATCAACTTTCAATTTTCTGTGCTTGTTTGCTTTCCGCCCAGAGCACACAGCAGAGGCAGTTGAGCAAACCTTTGGGTTAAGTTTCCATTTTGCCTGCATAGGATTTAGGAGCCAGTTGCTCCTGGCCCCTAGAGCTAGTAGCTTTTTTGTTTTTCGTTTTTTAATTATTTAAATGTGGGTGTCTTCTCATAAAAAAAAACCCTCAAATGTTCAATCTCAGCCCCTAACCCACACTACTTGCTAAATGAAGCCAAGCATCATAAAAGCCTTAATGGTGTGGATTCATCGCTTAACTGTTGTTTTGAGATCACAACAAATCATTAAAATCATTAACTGTTCTAGCTAAATTGGAGCTCAGCTCTCTCACAGTGCCTGGCCTGTGTGGCTTTCCCCATAACACCCCCACCTCTGCTCACTTAAGGCTCCTCAGGCTTTGCCTGTGTAAGATGGACGGGCTTAATACATCCAAGTCACACGCTAAGCAGCTTTGTTCCCTGTCTCCAGCGTTTGTTCCTCCCATCTACCCCAGGGCTATTTGCCTAAGCTATGTGGGCAGCAGTTAGATGAGCTAAGGGGCTTGGGTCAGTGCTGACTCTGGGAGCCTGCACTGCAAATTTCATGAATCCAGGGAGTTTGGGCTCTTCCAATGCTCCTGTGTAAGCAGAAACCATGTGTGGTGCATCCAGCAAAGGTAAGAGCATGTGTCAGCAGACATCTCTCTCTCTCTGAATGTAGCAGAGTGGGCCGTGGATGTATTGCCTGCCTTCCAAGTTGTCTGTAGCCACCTCCAGAGCTGAAGTAAGGAAGCATGCCTTCGCTCTGTGGCCTGATGGTGTGGAAGAAGGACAGGAAGAACCTGCATCTCACGGTTCCTGAGACATAGACAGGGCCTCTCATACCCGTGGAGAGAGGAAGGCTTCATAGGTCAGCATAACACTTGAACTTGGAGGGGATCACCTACTCATCTCTAGGTAGAAAAAAAAAAGATGCGTGTATATACTATGGGGCAAGCTCTGTTTCTGTGGGTACAGCGCTTAGAAAGGATGCTGAGCTATTAGCGGGTTAAACTCATGTGCAAGAGATGATGCAGGCGGACTGGATGCCCACACCTAAACTCAGTGACCAGAATGACAGATGGTTGAGTAATGTTAGACACCAGAACATGGCCGATTGATGTTGGTTGAACTAAAGGCTGCATGTAAAAACATTCTCTCGAGGTCTATGGTTAAACTCACTTCACAAGGTTAATTTTCATCTGATTAACAGTATGGCCTTGCAAGTAGACACCATAGGCCCCTTGCAAAACTGTGTGGTGAGAACGTCCCAAATTCAGTAGTTGGAATTCAGGTGCCACAGTGCCTCGGTGTGTGATTTATTCTGTCATGGAAATGGCTTATGGATTATTCATGCTGGGAAGGTCTTGCTTTGGCCATCTGGCTTTCCCCGATGGACCTGGGCTTTCAGGCCTAGTCATACTCAGAAATGACTATTCAAGCTGTGGTTGAAAAGGACACAGAAATGGAGAAAAGCTCATGTAAAAAAAAGCTAAGAAATCCACTGTCTCCCCACTTTTCCACTGGTATGCAGAACCGGTGGGTGAGCTTGCTGAAGCTCTCTTATGTTTTAATTAGATTCTGATTGCAAGTACATGTGTGTGAAAGTCCGTTTATCTCTAAATAGGAGGACATCTTCTGAGCTCTATCTTTGCTACTAGAAAATTGGTCTTTTATCAGGCTAATTCAAGGGCCAGATGAAGGACAATAGAATATAAAATAGATGACATTTGTGGAGAAAACCAGGAAGGGCACTCTGTGGTCTGGCTTGTATTCCTTCTCCGCATACCCACATTGGTGCTTGCAGGAGAGCAAATATAAGGTGGATACAGGAAAAAGACTCTTCACATTACACGGCTTTGTGATCACCGGCGATGAGGAAAGTCTGGGCCCAGCACCATCTCTGAGGTGAGTCTATGGACCACCTAGTGGGTCAGGTCTCAGAAGTCCCTCTTGTGGGCAAGTGTCACACAGCGACACCTTCCTCAGATCCATGCTCTTGTATTTGTAACAAAGGACATGGAGGGACAGAGCCTACCCAGCTGCAGAGTGTGGCTTGACAAGCCTGCTTTCCTCCTCATTCTCTGCCCTGGGCTCTGCCATATTCTAAGTCACCCTAAGCCACCCCTGTTGCCTTTGCCTCTGAGCTGTGACACTGAGAGAGCCACCAGTGGGTGCTTTGTGCTCAGACAGCTGTCTGGCTTTGCTTAAGAGCTTCTGGGAATACTAGGATCAGTGTGTCCTGCCTTCCTCTGCTCCAGTCCCGCCTCATCCCCACGGTTCTCCCCACCAAACCTAAGAAGCAACATGAAGAAAAACATCAAAACAAGGGAGGAAATATGTTTAAATAATACACATGCAAAGTATGTAATTTCTCTTAGCAAGTCTGTAAGACGCTGTGACTGGCTTCTTCTAATTTCTGAATGGGAACCTGCTGTGCTAAAAGGTTAAGCGACTTGTATGAGATCACAGCGTCTAGGGTGGGGCTAGAGTTGAGTGCTTGATGGCAGGTGAGTGAGACAGCACAGATGTGTGGCCTGGATTACTGGTTCAATGTGAAAAAAAACCGCTGGGGCCAGGGAGATGGCCCAGTCCCTAAAGCATTACCTGTTGTTGATGTAAAACACCCAAGCAAAGCACCTCAGGGGAGAGTGTTGTTAGCTCCCAGTTCAGGTTAGAGTCTATCCCTGCGGGGTGGGGACAGGCGGGGGTCAAGGTAGGAACTCGAAGAGGCCTGTTAACGTGCTCAGTGAAGAGCAGCGAGAGCTTCCGAGGGCTTGGCTCCCTCTTTCCTTTTCTCTCAGCTCAGAGTCCAGCCCATGAGATGGTGGGGCCCTCATTTAGGGAGACTTTCCACATCAGTTAGCCCAGCAAAGAATGCCCTTCTCATGCATGCCCACAAGCCTGCATGGAGACTATTTCCCAGGTCATTCCGCGTTGTATCAAGTTGGCAGCTGAAACGTGTGTGTGTGTGACCTCAGTACTGAAAAGGGAGCAGAGACAAGTGTATGCCCAGGGCTCACTAGCCAGTTAGGCTAGCCTAATCAATAAGCATCAGGCCAAAAAGAATTTTTATCTGTCAAAAATTAAGATGAAGAAGAACTGACAAAGATACTAATGTCTGACCCCCACTACATTCACACACACACTGGACCCATCACAAACCCCAACAAGATGGAGCCCCTTCACAACCAGCTCTCCCTTCCTCCTCTACGGAGCTCTTCTCCTTCTCCACGGGGCTCCCTCCACTTTAGAACTTTTTCTCCTACATGGGGTTTTTGTTTTTCCCTTCTTCCATGGGAATCCTCCTCCTTTTCCATGAAATTTCCCGGACCCAACTCAGGGCCCCACTTCCCCAGCAGGGTTCTCTCTCAGTCCTCTGGACTTCCCCCACGAGCTAACTCCTAGGTGACTGTCTGTAGACAACTCCAGGACCTTAAGCATGTGCTATCTCATATTGCTATTTAATAATTTCATGAGTTACATCTCACGATGTGAGACTATGAAGCACCAAGCGCACAGAGTAAGTACTATCTGAAGTACTAAGACTGGTAGCCCAATGCTAATAAGGAAATAAGGAATTTTAAATATTCAAATTATATTAAATTAAAATTCTGTCTTAATCAAAGTTTGCACAGCATAGTATTTATCAAGTTTGAATGGATGAATTCCCTTTAGAGAAAAAATTCTCATAAAACCCAATGTTTATTTTTATTGTCACTTAAGCATATAAACATAAAACTAAGTATAAACTCCTAATAAAAGCTTAAGGTTTTTAAACTACTATAAATCCCAAGTGAATTTGTAAAATTAAATATAAATAATTCCATGATACTGTAACATTTAAATTAACAATATAAGTTTATTGTGATATATGATGCTTGCTTAATTCAAGCCACATCTCATGTAGGAAAATGGAATGATCCAGTGTTTTGGAGCTTTGAGCTGTGTGTGAAAAAATATCTTAGCACTTTCTTCTGATCAGTACAGATCACAAGCAAACCTTCATCCCCCAAGTGTGTTGTCAGGTCAATGGGACATTTTGTAACAAAACACCATTATAATTTTTAAGGCTGTTCTTTTTCCCAGACTAGCACTTCCTTGTGCTGAAGCAGACTAGCAGTGTGTAGTCGCCCAGAATATTAAGATAAACCCATGTGGAGCATCTCTCTGTGGGCTGATGAAGTGACTCAGTGAATGGAACACTTGCCGCACAAACATGGAGAGCAGA
Source organism: Acomys minous (assembly GCF_964271855.1). Lineage (NCBI taxonomy): Eukaryota > Metazoa > Chordata > Mammalia > Rodentia > Muridae > Acomys > Acomys minous. Next base: position 1,727,952 of record NC_140483.1, on the reverse strand, counting down.
GTCTGGATCCCCAGAATCCATATAGATGCTGGGCAGGCATGGCCGCCATCTGCCACACTAGTGTACAGAAAGCAGAGATGGGGAGGAGCTCCTTGGAATGAGCTGGCTGGCTAGGCTAGCTGGTTGGTGAGCTCTGGGTCCACAGAGAGACCCAGGAAAGTGCAGGACAATTGAGGAAGAGGCCTGACATCAACTGTGAGCCTCCATACTCATGCATGTGCATGTGCAGGCACACCTGTACACACACACATACACACACACACATACACACACACACACACACACACACACACACATGACCCCCACGTTAGAACACACGCACATGCACATACACTCACACCAAATACATATATATACAAAAATAAAGTTAAAAAGCAAACTCTATCTCCAAGAGTCGGGATAAGGGTCATTTGCCGAATGCTTCCCTAGGAACAGGAAGTCCTAGATCCAATCCCCATATGCCATCGAACAGGTATGGTGGTGTACACCTATAATCCCGGAAGTCAGGGCTGTTGGTGACTTTGAATCCAGCTGTCTGCTCAGCATAAAACCGGTTAGAGGAAAAAGTGGGGAAGAGCCTGGAACATATTGGCACAGGAGACAACTTCCTGAACAGAATACCAACACCAGGCCTTAAGGTCAACAATTAACAAATGGGACCTCATGAAGCTGAGAAGCTTCTGTAAGGCAGGAGACACTGTCAAGAGAACAAAGTGACAGCCTACAGACTAGGGAAAGATCTTCACCAACCCTACATCTGACAAAGGTCTAATTTCCAAAATATATAAAGAACTCAAGAAACTAAACACCACCAAACCAAATAACCCAATTAAGAAATGGGGCTCAGAACTAAACAGAGAATTCTCAACAGAGGAATATCAAATGGCTGAGAAACACTTAAAGAAATGCTCAATCTCCTTAGCCATCAGGGAATTGCAAATCAACACGACTCTGAGATTCCATCTTACACTCATCAGAATGGCTAAGATCAATAACTCAACTGACACCACATGCTGGCGAGGATGTGGGGAGAGGAACACTTCTTCATTGCTGGTGAGAATGCAAACTGGTACAGCCACTTTGGAAATCTATCTGGTGCTATCTCAGAAAAATGGGAATAGGGCTTCCTCAAGACCCAGCTATTCCACTCCTTGGAATATACCCAGAAGATGCTCCAGCACACAACAGGGACATATGTTCAACCACGTTCATAGCAGCCTTATTCATAATAGCCTAAGTGTCCCTCAGTAGAAGAATGGATAAAGAAACTGTGGTACATTTACACTATGGAATACTACTCAGCTATTAAAAACAAGCTGTGAACAAATCTGTGAACAAATGGATTGAAGTAGAAATGATCTTAATAAGTGAATTAACACTTCAAGAAGCAGAAAGATTCAAATGGTATATAATCACTTATATCTGCATACTAGCCCAAGGTGCATGTCCCATGAAAGTCTTCACTTACCAGGAAAGTGGGACTGAGGGGAGGACATCCCATTGGGACTTTAGGTGAGAGAAGCATGGAAGAATGGGGAAATAGAAGGATCCAGAGGGTCCTAGAAACCTACAAGAAGAACATTAAGATGGGCAGATCTGGGTCCAGGGGTCCTGCTCAAACTATGGCACCAGCCAAGGACAATATGTGCAGTAAACTTGGAACCCCAACCCAGATCTAGCCAATGGACAGGACATTCTCCACAGCTGAGTAGATAGTGGAGACTGACTTTCACAGGAACTCTGGTGCCCCATATTTGACCACGTCCTCTGGATGGGGAGGCCTGGAGGCACTCAGAGGAAGGATAGCAGGCTACCAAGAAGAGACTTGATACCCTATGAGCATATACAGGGGGAGGACGTCCCCCTCAGTCACAGTTATAGGGGAGGGGAGTAAGGAGAAAATGGGAGGGAGGGAGGGAGGGAGGAATACATACAAGAGATGGGATAACAATTGAGATGTAATATGAATAAATTAGTAAAATATTTTGAAAAACAGCCTACTTCCTATGGATCAGGAATTTTTATTAGTTTAAATTATGTTAGTTAGAAAATAGAAACATAAAACAAAATCTGTCTGCAGATTCTGGTAAAATTGCCAACACACTAATAGAAGAGTTGCACAAAGTAGAAGAAAAGGGCAACTTTCCCCCTTCCTGTGAGTCACTGTGCTCAGAGATCTGTTTTTTCTATTACCAGCTACATTTGCTTAATATTTTCATAGAATCATTTTGTAATCTAAGAAATAAAAATATGGATCAGAGGAAATCTAAAGGTCATTGATAATCCTAGAGGAGAACCCTGAGTTCCCAGAAGCCGGCCCTCAGGAGGTCACACACGAGAGAGTTGTTCTTCTCCTGCTGTGATTCACAGGCCAGGGAATGTTCAAATTGTATTGATGACAGATCCATTCATGGGGCGCCATGTGCTGGAGATATCATCAGAATTCTCATGTTGTATATAATAAATTGGGGACTAAAAAATTTCAGTTACTTTAGAATATAAAATTATCAAGAGATATAGTAGGGTTTTAACTGAGGCAAAATGTAACCATGTTTGACTAAAGCAAATGATGTCACATGTGAAAGCACACACAGGACCTGGGATACTGCTCATTTCTTTCTTTTATAAATATCTTGCTGTTTAGTAAGTAAGTGTGCAGAGGCCTCAGATGGGTGTATTCCAGTACGTTTTACATTTTTAATTATTATAGACGATGCTGAGATGACTGCTATATTTGAGCTCATCCTTGTTTGGGGAAACACATTCATGTTTTCTGTGCTACCAGCTGAAGAAGAAAATCACAGAGAGTTGTAGGTGTGCCCAGTGCAATCTTGTAACTGTTGATTTTATCCACTGGGTAAGTGCCTGGCTACACATAAGGCCCAATTATATGTATTTATTTCGCATTCAATCAAATTTCAAGTTTTCCCTTAAAGCTAATAGGAGCTTTTCAACTATAAGTACTCACAAGTGAATAAGAATAAAACAAAATAACCTTAATATGTGTCCTGAATGTTAGAAATTAGAAAGCGTCTATTCAGTTGTTCTAAGCCAGAAATTGTTGCTCCCCATGAGCAGGTAGCATTTTATTAGGTGGTTTTAAACCCTGTTTTAGCCATTTGTTTAGGAGAAGGAGCAAGAGAATTTTCAGAACAGCCGTGAGTCGGCCTGCTTTTGTAAGCCACTGTCATCTGACTTGAACAGAAGCCATGTGCTGAAGGTCTAGTCCCTAGCCCAGTGCTCAGAGGTGAGGTGTTGGGGAAGGGACTCGCTGGACCGTGAGGACAGTGATATAGTCAGTGAGCGATCTATTGACACATTGCCAGTGCAATAGCATCTGGGGGCAATGGTGGAAATGAAGAAGTGGGTCACCCTCGAAGGAAGTAGGTCACTGCAGTGGTGTGTGTGTGTTTGCGCACATGTGCACACATGTACATATGTGTATGGAGGTAGGGGTGAGGGGGAGGGAACAGTGAGCTCTTGAAGAGCAGGCACTTTCCTTGGCCACTCCTCCTCCTCCTCCTCCTGTTCCTTCTGCCCCCTCTCACCCTACAGGCTGCTATCAGGTGACAGCTTTGCTTTCCCTTGTCCTTCCATCTTGGCTCCAAAGCATTGGGACATGCTAACCATGGGCTTGAAACTATGAAACTATGATCTCAAATAAGCCTTTTCCTTCTGTAAAGTTGACTTGTTCAGGTATTTTGTCATAGTGACAAAAAGATACTAACTCAAAAAATAAGCCAGGCTGATTCCACATCTCAGTGTTTGGACCGTTTATTTGCTTATTCAGCAGACTATATAGAAACAGCTAAAGTTAAGTGCTGCTGGGACTGAGGGCAGTGGCTGACTTCTCTCACCTCCTGCTCTGCTCTCCATGGACAACAACTCCTCCGCTACTCTTTCTAGTCAAACCTTTTCACTTTCCTGTCCCCTGTTTTCCTCCACCCCTCTTCCTTATATTTTTATTTTTCTTTTCTTGAGATAAGGTCTCACTATGTAGCTCTTGATGGTCTGGAGCTCAGTGTGTAGAAGAGGCTGGTCTTGAACTCATAGAAATGTGCCCACTCCTGTCTGCTGAGTGCTGGGATTAAAGGTTTGTGCCACCACCCTCAGCTTAGTCCGTCTTATTCTTTATGACATCTGTTCCAATTTAACGGGATCAATATCTTCTCTCATCATTCTGGGAAGATCAGTCATAATTTAGGCTTTTCTTTTGTTTTCTGGATCATTATTTTTTGTCCCTGTCTTTTGTATTGGATTCTAGCCTGCCATTTTCTAGTTAGAACTGAAACACTGAACGGCTTTTCATGAGTATGGGAAGACTAGGTGTGTGACGGTGATGGCCTCTACTACAGGGTGGCCTGAGTAAACAGGGCCAATACTGACTGGTGTTGGAGATCTTCTGAGCCTATGGGGCTGCTATTCTGCCATGAGTGGAGGAGAAGTGGCTCACTGGTTAGGCTGGTTGGATGCTGGGACCTAATAGTTTTAGCAAATCCCTGACTTCTCCCAGCTCCTACCATTCGGAGCCTTTCCAGCTCATTCTCATTGGCAGGCTATCTTTGTTTGCTTGACTTTCAAGCCTCCCACTCATCTCTCTGGATTCTGGCTGAGTTACAGCAGCCTTCACTCATTGAACAAAGACGTTGTTGTGTCTGCCTGTTGTTTGCTTCTGTGCATGTTGACACCTAATAGCTTTTATCTACTTGAATCTAAGATGCATCCCAAATATCCAAGCTTAATGGGGGGTAGGTGGGCAGTGAAAGCTCTTAAAGGGGACGGGACATTTTTGAGTCCGCCTTACAGCCACGGGGAGAACACAGGCTGAGAATGGAAGGGCTCATTACTTTAGGCAATGAAGTTTTTGACCTCTGTTTGTGCTTTGTACCCCATCAGTAGTCATATGACTTTTATCTAAGCTTCAAACCCTTGATAAAATGCCATGTCCTCCATGAACCCACTTGTGATGGATGCAGCTGACAGTAGCCTCCCAGGTCTCTGTACCACACGCTACATGATCCATCATCTCCTTGTGGTAGTTACTCACTGTGTGCTGTGAGTTGTCATTACGTTCGCAAATCTCCAGCGGGGAGGTTTTCTCATTAATTTATCATCACTTTGATCTTTGAGGATTGCATTCATATCTTTCTCACCTTGGACTTAGCTCTTAGCACAGTGCATGGAAGAGGAAATGCATTCAATAAGTGTTGAACAAACGTGTGACTGTGTGGAAGCCACGGCAGTGCTTGCTATTGGAAAACCAGCAGCCATGTTTTAAGGCCCCCCTCCCCCACCTTGCTGTTAATCCCAAACATTGACGAAGGCAATGGCATCTGGTGTGACCCAAGTGCTAGTTCGCCTGCTGTGTGACAGGTGCTCCTCAGAAGTCTCTCCTTGAAGAAGTTGGGCGGCTTCTGCATATTCCTGCAGGCAGACCTTGTTTTCACTGCCCCCCCATATGCTCCTTGTCTGCCCCCCCCCCCCCCGCCCAGTGGTCAAGCACTCAGAATTCCCTTGAGAGATCTTGTTGAATAGTAACTATTGGAGTGGTGATGTTGATCTTAGCAAGCCTGTCTCCAAGTCAGCATCCTCTTACGGAAAATGGAGAAAACATTTGTTTCCACAAAGTTGTCATGAAAGTTAAATAACAAGTAGTGAAACCATTAGAAAAGACACGGATAGATTCCCACCTTGTATTTTCTCTTTCTTAAGATAGTCCTTGGAGGAGAGAGGGAGGGAGGGAAGAAGGGAGGGAGGGAGGGAGGGAGGGAAAGAAGAAGAGAGGGATGGGTGTGAATTCAGACTGTCCCTTAGTGACATTTCATGACTAATGTGTCAAGGACTTCTGGGGTTTATAAAATGTTTTGTATGGAATCCTCATTCGTAGTTCTAGCTCTTAGAGGAGAAAGCATCAGGAACTGCTTCTCTGAATGGAAGCAAGGCAAAACAGAAAGTAAACTTAAAGGAGCAAGCAAGCAGGATACCTCTGTTTGCTTAAAATTCACTTAGAAATGCTTAGTAGGGCGAGGCGAGCTGTGGCTTCCTGGCTTCATTTCTCCCGTTCTTGTTCTTCCATCGGCTGAGCATGGACTGTCCCCACCACCTGTCTATGGAATGCTTGGTCCCCAGCTGGCGCCTTTGAAGGTCACAGCCAGTCTTAGCTTTCTGCTTGCCCTGCTTCCTGCCCGTCCTGAAGTGAGCAGGCTCTGCCACGTGAGTGTGTTCAGCCTTGCCATGTGCCCAGAATCAACAGGTCCATGGCTGAACTGAACCTCTGAAATGGAGCTGGATGAAGTACTCTCTCCATTGACGCTGTTTCTGTTATGGAGAGTGAGAGAGAACGGTTTCTAATATTTTATTTTATCCTTCCCAAGGCTTATCCTTATACAGGAGAGACGGATGCTATTTCCTGAGCACCTAGTCTAAGTACCCTTTGGATCTATTTGTCCTTTTCAAGTTGGTAGTTCTCAAATGACAGTGGAGGAAGGAATGACTTTGTGGAGGAAAGAAAACTGGAGGGTGGCCACTGGAGACCTGCTGCAGTGCTGCTGGCACGCTCGACAGGACACATCTGGTTTCTGATGAGCTCTGCCAGGTGACTGTCCTCCTGTGCCGCAGCACGTGTGCGGAGTGCTGCCAGGACTGTGTTCTGATGAACACGTATTTTCCTTGTGTGGAGGTGGAGTGGATTAAGGAACCGTCCTGCCAGATCTGTACCAGCTAATGCCAATTCCTAATAGTTTCACTCCCCTTCAGCATTAGATCTGGCAGCAAGGTGATGCCACTTCATGGCAACAAAGCCCATCAGCATCTACAAATGAGATGGGGGCGGGGCCTCTTGTAATTTCAGTGTGAAACATGCAGCATTCCCTAAGGAAGATTCCAGATGCAGCAGGAAGGAAGTGGCATTTATCAATGTCTGCTATATACAAGGTGATAGTTATAAAATATTTGGTCCTCCGAGAAAGACATTTGGAATCACACTCCCAAAACAAATTAACTCAGCAAGATAGAAATTTAAATACAGTGGAAGAACTCTGTAGGGGGTTTGATTGTCAGCCTCATTGGGCTAAGAGAATCCAGCCATATTTTTTTTTCTCCCTGTAGCCTTGCTTGTCTGGCCTGGACTCACTTTGTAGACCAGGCTGGTCTTGAACTCACAGTGATCTGCCAGCCTCTGCCTCCTAAGTGCTGGGATTACAGGCATGAGCCACCGCACCTGGCAAGCTCCCCTCTCTTAAATTGTTTCTCGTTATGTATTTGCTCACAGTAATGGAAGGATAACTAACAAAGGTCTCAAGTCAGAAGCTTGGACTACCCTTTCTTTGTTAAGCTGCTTCCTTCCAGAACAGGATCAGGGAGAATTCCCAAAACAAATGTTTAGAATTATGCACGAGCTCCAGTTTTCTGCCCTCTCTGTGGCTGAAGTGGCTCCTCACCAGCCTTTTCTTTTTCCTCAAGAACAAGTTGTACCACCAGCTGAGCGGCCGTGCTCTTTCCTTCTTCCTTCTTTTCTGCTACCTCTGTACGAGAAGAAAGAATTTTCTCCTAGAGAACAGACAGCTTTGCCACCATCTGGTCCCATTCCAGCATCATCAGATTTCAGCATGAAAAGCCTGAGCTCCCCAGGATCCCACTTACCGTAACATGCCATCCCACCACCACCACGCTAGAGCTCTCAGTAGAGCCTCGGCCCAGGGGACACTGAGACATCTGGAGACCACGGCTGATGTGGTTTGGTAGTGTGGACCTTCTCTGTCAGGACCTTCTGTGTTCTTCATGGACTGAAGGGCGGGCTGAACAGGCAGACAGAGGGGACCCACCCTGTTGTTAGCTGCTCATGACTGCTTAGAATATCTTTCCTACAACCCTTACAAAACTCCAAATCTGGTCACATCTGCCAAGCCAGCAGCTGTGGTCCGTCCTGGTCCAAGCTAGCAGCAGTGATAGAGGCGGCAGAGCATCAACTTGTCTTTCCTGGTTACCTTCAGCCAGGCGTTGGCACGAGGCTGTGTTACCAGCAAATGGGCAATTTTGTGCCATTTATGAAAATTAACTCCCCTAATTAACTCAGCCGTACAAATGCACTCAGGATGAAGACATTAGAATGATTACCTAGGAAATTACTGCCTTGGTAGAGTCCCCTATGCCCCCTTGTGCCGCATAAATGTGCCAAGAACAAAATTGCCCCAATAACGTCGTCAGATTTCTGCGAGCAGGTAGCTGATGAATGAAATCACACTGCTGCATGCTGGTGACGTTAACCCCAATTTCAGCTCCCAGATTCTGCTCAGCATGGGGTGGCTGAGGCATCATCCTCTCCATGCAGATGGGAGCACTGGTGGGGACCAGAATTGCTTCTGGGTGCGTAAGCAGGCACCATCTCAAGCACCAGGCTACACAGCAATTACGGCTTAATGGGTTCTGCATCAATTAGGATGGCCGGGGGGTACCCTAGAGGGAGGCACCGGAGGCCCACATACAGACATAAGAGGCTCTGGAATGCCACTATTTAACTATGCAGCCTACACATACAGCTTTATTATTTTTTTTTATGACTCTGGTTATCCCCACACACGAGCCCCTCTTTCTGCCTTGGGACCTTTCTTAAGTCTCTCTGAAATGCTCTGTGAGCCAGCACTAGTCCTTATTAGTGGTTTCCAATACTTCTGGAAATTTCCATTATTTTACTCTATCAGACTGTATGAGCATGCTGCTCTTGAAACAAAAGGTTTGTCCTTCTATCTCTTCCCCAAACGTTGTTCTGCATTCTTTGACGGGCCAGGCATGCATCGAAGGAGCCTGAAGATAAAGGGTCCAGTTCCAGTTCAGGCTATTGCGGACAGAGATAATGGTGTGTACTTACTGAAAACACCGGGGTGAGTTGAAATACACCGTTTAAATTGATAGTTTCCAACTGTGACGCACATTCAATTCACTTTTTAAAAATATTTTTGTCAATGTCTGGGCTTCGCTTCAAGCTATTTAAATGAGTGTTTCTGGGATGTGCAGTCAAAATGTCTCCAACATTTCTAGATGATTTTAATCTCAGTCAGGTTTCAGAATAATGAATTGATTTTGGTCACCGAGGTTGGAAGTGACAACTCCATCTTCATAGAGCAGGTGGATCTGACCACAACAAACAAAGTTAAGAGATAAATAGTATTCAGGAATTATAAATTGGTGGTAAATGCCAAGGAGAAAAACAAAGAGAGGGCATCCCTTGTGAAACCCTCAGTAGCAGCATTGCAGGGTGCCCGGGAAGGCCTGGGAGGTGTGTGGCCCTTGCATAAAGCCGGGAGAAGGAGGGGCCTCCCAGCAGAGGAAACAGGCACCTGCCGGTACCAAGAGAAGAACAAAGAAGAGTGCGGAGCAGTGCTCTGAATGGAGGAAACAGCTTAAGACGAACTGCGTCTTCCAGGAAACCAAGGCAGCATCTCCTTTTTGACATCAGCCAAGGGATAATTGACAAAAGACCGTGGTCAGCCTGGAGGGAACTGAGCCTAGGAGTCCAGCTGTGGAGCCAGCCCTAGACTACAGAAGGCAGGACAGGATCAGGACCACCCACAGCCCTGAAGAGCAGCCCTTCAGTCAGCCCCTGGCCACCACCCAAAGGGCACTAGCAACTCACCTGTGGCCAGAGATCAGTGTCTCTTCTTGCTTCAGTAAGCACAAACATACATACACCATTGGTGACCCAGGCCTCTCGCAAATGGAACAGGGAGGAATTCTCAAGGATTGGTTAGGATCTGTGCGTTGCTTGTTCGGTGGCAAAGAGGACGTGTTCAGGGTTGCCGTGAGGACTGTTTCTCTTTAGTCACAGAGAACCCTTGGTTCAGAATGAGCTGATGCATAGAAGGAGTTTGAGTGTAAATTTGGCTTGTGTGGTTTTCTCTATGTTATGGGTGAGTGTGGGCGCTGTGTTCTATGAACAGTGATGTGCTGTGCTAACTGTGGCTTCTGTCTCAGTTCCACTGGGTGAGTCCGTTTTTCATGAGAGAAATAGATAAGGGGTGTGACAGAGGTGGGGAAGAGGAGGCAGGCACCTGGGCATCCTGTGTGCTGAGAGCTAAGACATCTTGTGCATGTATTTCTCTCTGCATTTTATTCCCCTTCCCATAACAATCAGAAACAGATCAATAATATTTAGGAGATGTTCTAAGAGGTTAAAGTAGGGCTCCTCGTTTTAACGATCTTTATAGAAGCCAGATATTAAGCAAAGTTTTTTACTTTCCATCCTTAGGAAGAGATGAACACCTCTTAGACTAGCTCTGTTTCCCATGCATTTCGTTAGAGTTTGTTTTTATTTTTCACTTACATTTATGATTGTAAATCCCTCTGTGTGTTTGCCATGTGTGTGAAGGTGCCCTCGGAGGCCAGAAATGGACATTGGGTCCCCTGGAGATAGAGTTACAAGTGGGTGTAAACTGCTGCCCGGAGTGGGTTCTGTGCACTGACCCTGAGTCTCTGTGCTAGCAGGTACTGACCCTGAGTCTCTGTGCTAGCAGGTGCTGACCCTGAGTCTCTGTGCTAGCAGGTGCTGACCCTGAGTCTCTGTGCTAGCAGGTGCTGACCCTGAGTCTCTGTGCTAGCAGGTGCTGACCCTGAGTCTCTGTGCTAGCAGGTGCTGACCCTGAGTCTCTGTGCTAGCAGGTGCTGACCCTGAGTCTCTGTGCTAGCAGGTGCTGACCCTGAGTCTCTGTGCTAGCAGGTGCTGACCCTGAGTCTCTGTGCTAGCAGGTGCTCATGACTACTGAGCCTCCTCTCTATCTAGTCCCGTGCCCCTCATAGGTCTTAAGACCCACTCACTGTCCGGCCGTCCTGCAGACACCCACGTGTGTTTGAAGCTTCTGGTCTGTGTCCATCTCCAGTCCCAAGAGATGTGCTCCTCAGAAGGACTCACTCACTCATGGCCTCTGGTCCCCCGCAGATCTTCATTCTTCTCCCAAACGACTTGCTCACTGGATCAGAGAGATCGACCCGTGAAGTTGACGCACGCATGCTTTTGCTTTTTCCAAAGCTGGTGTCAGGCGTGTTGGGTTCCAGGCCCTCCTTGTTCTCTGAGGCTGTCCATTTGAAACAAAACTTGAGACTTCAGCTGACATTGATACAGCTGTCTCTCAGATTTTTTTTTTTAGCCCCAGAGACACCCCAGGGACATAAATGATAAGTGGGAACCATTTGGGAACGCATAAGTAGAAGGGAAAGTGGGTACTTGGTACAAGTCTCAGATAGGGGACCAGAATTAAGGTATTGGACGGATGCCAACTCTCCAGTTCCTGCTTCGGGCCTCTCCTGACTTGGGGACCTGGTTTGCTCTTCTGTAAACATCACCAGAAACCACCCCACACGGAGGAAGTAGATAAGCATGGGTTTGTAGGAAGTGGGGGTCTGATGCGGGAGGGAGGGAGAAGTTAAGCATGGCCTTTCCGCTGGGCTTTCTGGGAGGACTTTGCTCAGGACCTTTTCTGACTTGTAACACATTCTCGCCATGAAAAGAAGTCCCCGGTGCAGATATTTCTCGTTCAAATTTTCCTTTGTTTGTCCATATTTTTTTTCCCTGTAGGATAAAATTTCCCTTTCAAATCTCTCCTATTGTGTACCATAATATAAATAAAACACTCAACTAGCATCTCACAGCCCTAATTTTGAGAGTGCTCAGTGTGGCAGTGTGGCCAAAGGCCTCAGAGACATCCATCTGTCCCATGCCGGGCCTGGGAGGAAAGGGTGGGGCAGCATTAGATGGGATGCTTGTTATGTAGTTTGAGACTACAAACTTTATTTCCTTTACACAGATGGTTCTCAGAGCCAGGCCACATCTGATATGAATGCAAAAAGCAGAGGCTTGCGGACCAGGCTCTGCAGCTAGCTTAGTGCTTCTCTTGCCTCTTAGGAACGTGCCTTAGTCAGGGCTTCTCTGCTGTGATAAAATACCGTGACCAAGTCAATTTGGGGAGGAAAGGGCTTATCTTGTCTTAGAACTTGTAGTATGCCATTCAGTGGTGTCAGGGCAGTGCCTCAGGGTGGGGATCTGGTGATACAGGAACTGACACAGAGGCATGGAGAACTGCTGCTCACTGACTTGTTCCCCGTGGCCTGCTCAGCCTGCTTTCTTATGCTGTCCAGGGTCACCTGCCTATGGGTAGCATCACCCGCAATAGGCTGGGCCCTCCCACAGCAGTAACAAAACTGCCCAATCACCTGCCTGTGGGTAGCATCACCCACAGTAGGCTGGGCCCTCCCACAGCAGTAACAAAACTGCCCAATCACCTGCCTGTGGGTAGGATCACCCACAGTAGGCTGGGCCCTCCCACAGCAGTAACAAAACCGCTTATCTACTTACGGAGGCATTTTCTCAGCTGAAGTTTCCTCTTCTCACGTTCTCTACCCTACATCAAGTTGGCATAAAAAGTAGCCAGAACAAGATGCTTCTAGATTGCCCTCCAGGAAGGAGACGCCGGTGCATTTTACAATGAGCCCCATTTTATATTGAGGCTCAGGGAAATAATTTAATGAAATTCACATTTGTAGATTTAAATTTGGACATTGCCCTTCCTGTTTTCTACCTGATGGAAAAAGAATAATTCGAGTAATTCTTAATAAAAGAAAAGATCTGGGGTAGCGTGGGTGACCTCTCTGGGGTAGCCTGGGTGACCTCCCCTGGCCTCTGCACTCCCACTCAGCACCCTGCATTCTCGAAGAGAAGCTGTGATGTGGGCCACAGAGCCCCTGCTTGGGAGCCCAGAGTTTGATTTACTCAAGTGTGCCGTCGACCTCTGAGTGACTTGGACAAGTTTCTTCATCTCTAGGCCTCAGTGTTATCACATCGGCATGTGAGGTGAGCTCTTGTGACCTCTAGCCAGGTGACCTCTGGACACCACTCCCAACTCCAGCAACAGCCCTGTGATATTGGGGCTCCCCAGCTCTCTGAAACACCAAGGTGAGTAACCGCACCAGGGCTGCTCTTCTGGTGTTAGCTGAGATAATTCTTAGTTTAGATTTTTTTTTTTTTTAGTGGACTCTTAGTTTAGAAATTTTTCATCATGGAAATAATTGATTAAGATGTTGCCTTTATCCTTCTGGCTTCTTGCCTCTCTCTCTGTTCCTGCTGTGGAATCCACATCACTGACTAAGCTTTGTTGGGGCCCTGCTTTCCTCACCCTTCAGAGAGGTTGAGTCTGAAGAGCACAGGAGTGAAAGCCAGGCAAGCCGGGTCCTGCCCCCTGCCGGGACTAACTAGCACTGCAGCCTTGGGCTTGGACTGGTCCCTCTAAGGGTCTCCATTTCCTCACCTATTAATTGGGGTGTCTGAACCAGATGCTCTCTGCAGTCCTCAGTCCTTTCATCCTATGGATTCCAAGCAATGACATCTCCCCGGAGAGGCAAGGCTGGGTGGAAATCTTGTGCCGTGCCACTGCAAATGGCACACAATTAACTACGGAATTCCAGCAACCAGCTTCCTTCCCTGCTCCCTGGCTCTCGCCTGCCTGCACTAATGGCATTTCCACAGCCTTCTGATTAGAGCATGTCAGTCTCAGACTAGCTGGCATCTTCCCATCAGGGTCAAAGGGCACGAAAGGTCTTTATCCTAGGTCTCTTCTGTAAGATGGGTCTTCTGCCCTTACCTTTCCTCCCCATCTCCAAAGCCAGTCCTGGAAGCATTATCTTTTGTGTTCCTGTCTTCCAGTTTAAGCTTCCTTTGAGATGCCTGATCGATGAGTTTCTATAGTATGTAAAAATTGTGGAGATATTAGAGCAGCTTATATCATCTGAGAAAGACTGAAGTTTAAGAAGAAAAACAGAAAGATAATATTTCTGGTTAGTTACAGCACTGTGAAGTCCTGACAGCAGAGACTCTGCTGAGATGAGCGTGTTCAGGGTGCTGTGGCCATAGACCTGAGAGCAGGGACTCTGGAAACAGCTACAGTGCCAGAATATGTTTTCACTGCCAGGTCAGCCATGTAGCAAAGACAAACCAACTTTATCTCTGATTTTTTTCTCTACAAAGTGGGGCTAATAAAGGATATGAATAACCCTGTCACATCAAATGAAATTAGGCATCTGAATCAGTTTAATCAATCTAGTGTTTGATACAGCATTAAAATTATGTTTGGCATTGTTTTCTGCTAACCAGTATTTGCTGTGTACTCCTCAATAGGTCAAATCATGTTCTGTTTTCTCTTTTTGGAGTTTGGTGGCCATCCACACCCCCTCACCTCAATTCCCGGAAAGTACTGGCACCCTGGGCTCCTTTGTCAAAACTCCCAGGAGACCCCACTGTTTCTGAATGATGGTGTGCTGGCTAGTTTTCTGCCAACTTGATATAAGCTGTAGTTATCTGAGGGGTAACTCAATTGAGAAGATGCTTCCCTGAGATCAGACCATAGGCAAGCCTGTAGGGCATTTTCTTAATTAGCAATGGATGGGGGAGGGCCTTGCCCATTGTGGGTTGGACCATTCATGGGTGGTGGTTCTGGGTTCTGTAAGCAACAGGCTGAGTGAGCCATAGGGAGCAAGGCAGTAAGCAACACCCCGCCATGGCCTCTGCCTCAGCCCCTGCCTCCACATTCATGCTCTGTTTGAGGTCCTCCACAGTGATGTGGAACTGTAAGTCACACAACCCTTTTCCTCCTTGCATTGCTTTTGATTGCAGTGTTTCATCACAGCAACAGTCACCCTGACTAAGTCAGATAGCTTAGGAAAGCTATTTCTCCTTTCAACCTTGGGCTGCTGCCGCCTCCTGACCTAATAACCTGGCCAACCAGCCCCTTTGCTAGCAGAAGACACTGCCCTCACTCAGAATGCCACTGCTCACCTGAAGCTTAAGATCTGCCCTCATTAGAAACACTCAGATGGGGAGTCAGGTTTCCTGTATACCTCCTCAAGCTGAGGGCTGTGCTGTGCTAATTTTACTCACCAGGTTTCTCTTCCCGCTCCCTTCCTTCGATGCCAGCATTGGAGCAGTGCAGCGTACAGGGGAGGAAACCAGACTCTCTGCAGACACTGGCGGGGCTGAGGGAGGGGTAATTTGTTTAATGCTTCTTATCGATTGATGGGTTCAAGGCAAGCCCAAGTCACTGTGACATCTTTATGGAAATTAAAAATTAAATGGAGCTATGACAAGAAGCCCATCAGCTAAACGGTGATGGTCCCTCCCCTCCCCTCTCCCGGCCTCCCCTCCTTTCTCCCCTGCCCTTCTTTATCTTCTCCTCTTCTCCTTCTCTCTTTTTGATCACCCTATCTTCTTTCCTTCCTTCCTTCCTTCCTTCCTTTCTTCTCTCTTTTCCAATTCTCTTTCCTCTTTTTCTTCCCCTCATCTCTCTGTCCTCTCCCTCTCTTTTCTATTCTCTCTCTCTCCCTCCCCCCCTCCCTCCCTCCCTTTTCCACCCACATTGTTCTTAAAGAACTCTCCCTTTGGCCTCTCCTGTGACTGTCCTTGGAAGACCAGCTTTGGTAAAAGGCAGTAAGATGCTCAGATTGCAGAATCAGTGTAACAAGGTTCCTGGACACTGGGAACGACGCATCCATATAGGAAGCAAACAGTACAACCAAACAATAATGAGAGTAAAAGTTGTCTGAACTGCTAAAGATAAAACATATTTTAAGCAACAGTTTGGCTTCTTTTAATGTCAAGATGAACACCGTGATGGGGAAAAAATTACTGGGGTTGTCTGAAGCCCACAGACTGAGAGCCATTTCCGACTGCTGCGTAGGCTAGGATACGGATGAGAGATGTAAGATGGAGTGAAGTTGATGTCAAGCTGGACGTAGAAACTTAAAATTTGGCCTCTGTTCCAAGAACAACACAGAAGTAGTGGGTGAGCTGAGTGAGCCCGATATGGCAGGCTGTGGCTGGAAGACAAAGATGAGGCTTCTTCTGACCCACGTGTGCAGGCTGAAGTGGCCAGAGTGATCTGCCATGTGCACCCAATCAATGACTACAGATGCTTTAAGGACTCAGTCTCTCTTGAGTTGAGGATAGACTAAAAACAGGCTAGAGCCTGAGGAAAGGGAAGAGGCTAGTAGCCCACGGGCCTATGATCATAAATTTAGAACAAATTCTCTCTGCCTACTCAGACC
This sequence comes from Acomys minous, assembly GCF_964271855.1. Lineage (NCBI taxonomy): Eukaryota > Metazoa > Chordata > Mammalia > Rodentia > Muridae > Acomys > Acomys minous. Next base: position 1,711,872 of record NC_140483.1, on the reverse strand, counting down.
TCTTCGAGGAAAGTCCAGTCACACTGACTGAGAGGAGGACTGAAGACGGTCTGAAAAGTGAGTCCCAGAAGCAATTTAGTTAATGAACTTTATTTGTTCTGCGGCCCATGACTTCCTGAGTTCAAATTGGCATGTCCCCATTCTGACGGCAAGCTCACATGACCCTCAGCATCTTACAGGGTGTTTCTTTCCTGTGCACAGTAGACAGGAGAGGAAAAGACCCGAATACTTAAAGGATACTTATGTGTTGGACTCAACAGAAAGTAAGATTTTTTTTTCCTTTGGGGAGTCCCTGGAGTTGTGGGTCCATCCCACCTCAACTGTAGAAGTTGGGTTCTCTGTTCTCTGGCCAGGACAGGAAATTAATTTTCTATGCTCTATGCTCCAGCCATTGGTCATTTGCAGGGGCAAAGACTGAGCTCCAGCCTGCCCAGGAGTCTCTGGGTACCTTAAACCAATTACAGCTGTTCACTCCTGTTACAGATTTCAAAATGTATCTGGGATAACGTCAAACAGCATGGAGAATGGGCTTCGCTCTTCAAATAAAGCAGCAGTGACCTCCTTACCCTCAATTTTCCCTGGATGTCAGCACACCCCTCCACAGAGAGAAGGAGTATATAAATTTAATCTGGTTGTTCATATCAGAGCCGAATGGAGGGATGGGTCAGTTGTCACTCTGGGCATGACAAGCTCACAGCCTTGTGAGTATTGGGCAGTGGAGCACATGCTGTGTTAGTTTCACCCACATCACCAGGGGAAGGCAAGGAGGAGTGGAGGAGTGCCCAAAGGCGAGCGAGCTCCCTTACCCATACGGAGAGGCGGCACATTCCTGAGCAGCCAGCACTCTCGATCCTGTTGATATATTGGTTTTTTTCTCCTTTATTAATTTATTCTTGTTACATTTCAATGGTTATCCCATCCCTTGTATCCTCCCATTCTTCCCTCCCTCCCATTTTCCCCTTATTCCCCTCCCCTATGACTGTTCCTGAGGGGGATTACCTCCCCCTGTATATGTTCATAGGGTATCAAGTCTCTTCTTGGTAACCTGCTGTCCTTCCTCTGAGTGCCACCAGGTCTCCCCCTCCAGGGGACATGGTCAAAGGTGAGGCACCAGAGTATGTGAGAAAGTAATATCCCACTCTCCACTCTACTGTGGAGAGTGTTCTGTCCATTGTCTAGATCTGGGTAGGGGTTTAAGGTTTACCGCCTGTATTGTCCTTGGCTGGTGCCTTAGTTTGAGCGGGACCCCTATGCCCAAATCTGCCTATCATAATGTTCTACTTGTAGGCTTCTAGGACCCTCTGGATCCTTCTACTTTGCCATTCTCCCATGTTTCTCTCATCTAGAGTCCCACTAGAATGTCCTCCCCTCTGTCTCAGTTTCCTGGTAAGTGAAGGCTTTCGTGGGACGTGCCCCTTGGGCTAATATGCAGATATAAGTGAGTATATACCATTTGAGTCTTTCTGCTTCTGGGTTAACTCACTCATTATGATCATTTCTAGCTCAATCCATTTATCCACAAATTTCGGGAATTCCTTGTTTTTAATAGCTGAATAGTATTCCATAGTGTATATGTACCACAGTTTCTTTATCCATTCTTCTATTGAGGGACACTTAGGCTGTTTCCATGTTCGGGCTATTATGAATAAGGCTGCTATGAACATGGTTGAGCAAATTTTCTTGTTGTGTGCTGGAGCATCTTCTGGGTATATTCCAAGGAGTGGAATAGCTGGGTCTTGAGGAAGCCCTATTCCCATTTTTCTGAGATAGCACCAGATAGATTTCCAAAGTGGTTGTACTAGTTTGCATTCCCACCAGCAATGAAGGAGTGTTCCTCTCTCCCCACATCCTCGCCAGCATGTGGCGTCACTTGAATTTTTGATCTTAGCCATTCTGATGGGTGTAAGATGGAGTCTCAGAGTTGTTTTGATTTGCAATATTCAACCATCTTTTTAGAAGATGTGGGAAGGCTTTGGCAGTGGCGGCTTTCTGTCTCTCTCTTCAGATCTCATGACTCATGTCTGCCCACCGGAAGGGAAATGTGACCCATGATCTAGCAACTGCCTCAGCTGACACAGGAACATGCTATGAATGCAGAGTCTCATGCCGCTCCAGACCTCAGGAGCCCGAACCTGTGTGTTAACCACATTCATAGAGGATCTTCCTGTGTATGGGCCATGCTGTCTAGAATATCTAGAAACGTGTGACTTTACTGAACATACTTCTGATTATAAACTTTTGCAGTCAGTTCAGCTGGATGTAGTTTCCCACAGGGTTAACCTCAGTTTCCTCCACCAGGCAGCTGTAAAATACCAGAAAAATCAAACACACACCGAGTGGTCAGGAAATGGAGCTCAGTTTCTCTTGGGTTAAATCCCTGATTATTCTTCAGCCTCAAGGCCAGAGTTGTTTTCCTGGCTTAGTTGTTGTCATCTATGTGTATAAGTGTATGCCTGTATTATGTATGAGTGTACGCCTGTATTATGTATTTATGTATGCCTGCATGCCTGTTTTATGTATGTATTTATTTCCTAAATAAGCCCAAACATTCTGCAATACACCAGACAACATTTAGATAAGGCACTTAGCCTCTTTGTAGCACCCTCTTCCTTTCATTCTCTGGAAACTATTATTTTTGCAGTAGATATTCGCCATGTTTTTCTAGAGCAAACTATGAGTAAGTGAAAAGACTTGCACGTGCTCTCTACGGCCATGGCCACCTGCTCCTCCCTGCTCCACCACTCACTGTCGGACTGTGCATGCCAAGAAGGGCTTAGGTGTAGCAGGAGGCGAAGGCAGGTGCACTGTGCTATGGGCTATATCGTTCCTTCATTTACAAGGAGCTAATGGGGTGGGGGCTGGAGAGGTGGCTCAGTGGTTAGAAGCACTGTCTGCTCTTCCAGAGGTCCTGAGTTCAATTCCCAGCAACCACACGGTGGCTCACAACCATCTATAATGAGATCTGGTGCCCTCTTCTGGCATGCAGGCTTATATGCATATAGGGCAGTTATATATGTAAAATAAATTAATTAATTAAAAAAAAAAAGAAGTTAATGGGGCTGGGCACCCAGTAGAACTCTGGGAGAAAGTCTGTAATGGAATCTCATTAGTCCTTTGGAGAAACACAGCTGGGGAGTTCTTCTGGACTCAGCTGTTAGGCTCCTTCTGGTGTCTTAGTTTCTGTGCGTTCTTGGTGGACAAGGTCCTGAGTGTGGAATATCCTACCAGCTAATGAAGCCCAGAGAGTCCTCACTTTCACTCAGGCAAGCATGAACGGAGCCCCAGTGAGAAGTGAGGCTGAAATCTCTAAATACAAAATGTTAGGGCTGAAGCCTCAGCCCCAGTGTGAGATGGTGAAATCCCAGTGGGTTTGGAAGCAGAGTTGCTGGATCTGAGTTTAGCCTTGGTCTTTCTTAGTTGATTTTAAAGATACACGAGCAAGTTTCTTGACTTCTCCAAGACCCATTGCTTTGGGGTGCTAAGTCTCTTCCAAATGAGACTCTCAGAACCTTTACTGTTGCAGCCACAGCACACATGAGATCCTCAGAAACTTTACTGTAACGGCCATAGCACATACTTCCCATATCAGCTCCTGCTACGTACTGAGTAAATGCCGATTCCACCAAATTGATTTTGAATAACGCTTAAAAATCAATATGAAATAGAAAAATATACATCCTGGCTGTGCTACCTAGGAGCTGAAAGCCCTGACACAAACATTAATGGCTTTAATATGTATATGCGTAAGTATATCTATATATACATACTTACATATGCAAAAGAATTTTAGAACTTTTAAACATAACATTTAAAGGGCTTGCATGCCTTTTCCTTTGGATATCAGGCTTAGAAAATGTTTTACTACTCCTCTACAGTAAATGTTGTGTTTACAATTCTCTAAAACTTACATGGACATGTGTGTATAACTTATTCAATACAATAATCAATATTAATCTGCAGTCACATTCTATATAAAGATAAAAATTCACATTAAACAAACAATATGCCTTCAAATAAAGAGGACTTCAGGCTTGCTTAGCCCAGGATTTCCCACATTCATTTTATTTTATTCACTTTTTAATAAAATGCCTAGTAAAATCTTGGTTTTTTAAAAAGCATAATTTAATTCAAATTCACACCAAAATTCTTGGCTTTCTATAGAGGCTCTGTTTCTACCATATTTGCAAATCACCTGTAAGTATCATGCCACATAGCAATTATAACCATTTCGTTCTTTTTAATTTCATGTTTTTAGTTAGCACACAAATGAGTTTCAATTTGGCGTTTTCGTGCGTACGTGTCATTATACTTTGTTCTTATTCAGCCCCCTCCACCATCCCCTCTCTGTCTGGTTGGCTTCTTCCCTCTTGGCACATGTATCCCATTACTCACTCCCCCTCTTCCTTATCTCTACCGTAGGCTATTTTTCTACCTACCTTCTCACAGTCTCCTATCTATTTCACACACACACACATACACACACACACACACACACACACACACACACACACACACATACACACACACATACACACACACACACATACACACACACACATACACACACACACATACACACACACACACACACACACACACACACACACACACACACACACCCCTAGAGCCTGCATAGAAGTGAAAACATGGTGTTTGACTTGCTGGGTCTGGCTTATTTAGCCAACATAATGATTTCCTTGCGTCAGTTTTCTTGACTTGCCACAACTTCATTTTCCTTCATGGCTGAGTAGCATTCTATCGTGTGGATCTACCCTACTCTTGAGTCATTCATTTATGCTTCTTTTGAGAACCATCTATTCAGTTGATTAGTACGTTCACTGATTGGATGGTTTGGTTTTTTATATTTAATTTTTCCAATTCTTTGTGTATTCCAGTTATTAGTTTCCCATCTGATGTACAGTGAAAAATTTCTCCCTTTTCTCCAAGGTCTCTCCTTACTATTCTGATTGTTTCCTTATGCAAAGGCATTTTAATTTCATAAAATCCCAGTTGTTAATTATTCCCTGCACTCTTAGTGTCTTTTTTAAAAAATCTGTGTCTATGTCTACGTCTTGCTGTGTTTTACCTACTTTTTTCCTGTATCAGTTTCAGAGTTTTAGCCCTCTTTGAGACATTTTGAGTCGTGTGTGCGTGCGTGCGTGCGTGTGTGTGTGTGTGTGTGTGTGTGTATGTGTGTGTGCGTGTGTGTGTATGTGTGTGTGTATGTGTGTGTGTATGTGTGTGTGTATGTGTGTGTGCGTGTGTGTGTATGTGTGTGTGTGTATGTGTGTGTGTGTATGTGTGTGTGCGTGTGTGTATGTGTATGTGTGTGTGTGCATGTGTGTGTGTGTGTGCATGTGTGTGTGTGTGTGTGTGTGTGTGTGTGTGTGTGTGTGTGTGTGTGTGTATGCAGGATGAGATATGGATCTATAGTTTTCCCAGAACAATTTTATGAAGGGGATTATTTCTTAAATGTAGTTGTGACATTGTCAAAGCTTGGTGGTTGTAGCTGTGTTGGTTTCCTTCTGAGCTCTTTCTCTTTGCTCTACCCCGTTGGTCTTCATGTTGTAATTTTTGATCTTTCAATGTCACCAGCACACATCTTATAAAATACCTACAGAGCACAGTGGGAGTTGCTTGTCCTGTGCACACTCTTACCACAATTCAGACATGCCTTCCTCTCTCAGTCACTATCAACAATTTCCAAGGTGAATACATGTGGTACATTGTGGATTCGATGCGGCATTCCACTGCATTCCTCAAGGACAGGTAATTAAGTGTAAGCCCTGTTATCTTTGGATTCAGGCACCTTGATCCAGTTTTCACCTCAAGGCACTGAGGCTGTCTGTTATGTGAGATGCTGCAGATGGTCCATTCTCCTCTGCCAGAACCGAACTTTTCTGGAATGGGATGTGTGAAACGATCACTTGTACATAGTGACGTTTTCAGTCTTGCCAGTTCTCGTTTTAAAGGTGACCTGGCTTCAGGAAGCTCTGCCTCTCCCACTGATAACCCCAACTTCATCCTGGCGTCTCTGCCAAGATGAACATTTCACAACAAATGGAATTGTTTACCAATAATTTCTGAGCTAGGTTTGATATTAATTGGGGCAAAACTAAAGCCATCTTTGGTAACCGAGTCCAAGAATGGAGTGTTGAGAAGGGCTGAGCTAAATCTCCAACGGGTCTCTTCTTAGTGATTCCCTGTTTCTTGTTTTGACACAGTTGACTCTGGGGATGGCTCTTTATAGGCAATTACAGAGAGTCATGGGAAGAAAAGGCTGTTTTTCAATTCAAATAGTATGGGCCTGGCTGGAGGTGAAGGCTGTTTATTGGCCTCTACTGTTCAGCAACTAATGAAATTAATTTATAAAGAAGAGTTAGAAATAAAGTACTGGATTCACTCTGTAGTTTCCTGCTTCACTGGGCTATGAATGAGGCAGCCATTGGCCTGCAGAATTTTCCCAAGGGTTTATTCTTACATAATAAGCAAGAGTAGATGGTGCACGTCTCCCAACAGAAAGCCTGACAAATGCTTGGTGTTTTTATTGTTGTTGTTTAGAGCCAGGGAACATGCCACCCAAAGTCCAAAACAAGCCCCTTGTTTCTCCATAGCAAATTATAATCACCGAACCTAAATGCAGTGTGAAATTGAGGCTGAAAGACGATGCTCATTGCAAGCTAACTATTGATCTTCCAGAGACTAATCCATGACCACTAGGGCTCAAGAAGTCTTGCAAAATAGCCTCCAACTATTTCGGCTTCTCTGGTCACCAGAAAACAACGGAGGGCTGATGAATAGTGACCTCAGATCACAGACATGGTTTCCCCCATCATAGCAATGATTCTACTCCTCTTTATAACATTATTAATGATAAAGATGATGGTATGACCCATGATGAATGCAGCTAAAAGGGCCACCTGGATGAAACTACTGTGAGCACAGGTGACAGAGAAATGAGATGCTAAACGGTCAGGACAGTTCCACAGTCATTAGGCTTCAGTCCCTTTCATAAGAAAATAAGACTAATTTGGGACTATTCAGTGCTGGGCACAGGTAAGGCTACTTTAAGAGCCATGAGATTGCAACAATGAGGAAGGCTAAGGAAGATGATCCAGAGCCTGCTATCTGACTCTAAAATGAATTGCTGGGTGAGCTAGTTATCCCTGAGTAAGGATTTGTTCTTGTCGGCTGCAATTACCCTAGTTTATAATTCCTTCAGGCACAAACTAGTTGAAATGGATTCTATGCCTGCAAGAGGGCAAAACTTTCTTTTAGGCCCAAACTAGAATCCAAACCAATGGAAAAGCAGAGCTGCCGCTGTGAGCAGGTCTGTGTTTCCTCCTGCCAATACTTACTTGCTCGATTTATTCAACATTCATTATTCAATACAGCCTTATTAAGAAATGACTATGTGCCAGATTGTCTTTCTGCCTGAATATTCAGAAGTTAGCAAACGAGAGACGACATCTTTAAAAACAGAGAGACCTATGGCTTGTAATGGAAGGAGCAAAGAGATGCCTGGCAACACCCATGGAAGCTAGTCTCAAGCTCCAAGAGCAAAGTAGGTCACAGGGAGTTTTGAGAGCCATCTCTCTCAGGCTGGGTGGTAGTAGATGGCATCACTTTCAGTTGACCAGTGCTCGAACAGACAGAGGGGAAAAAACACTATTTCCACAACACAAAGACCATTTTGAGGGGCAACCTGATTAAGTAGCTCAGAACCCTCAGATCTCCAATCTGACCATCACAAGTTCAAATAATGATTAGCAAGTTGGTGGGCCCAATATCTTCAGTCCTGGGTTCACTGCTGGGCCTATGTTGGCTGTTTCTCATGTCTGGATTTTGCAAATACCCTAAGGGAGAGCATCAGGCCATTAGCTCATGTGCCTGTTATTCTGTCTGTCTGTCTCTGTCTCTGTCTCTGTCTCTGTCTCTGTCTCTGTCTCTGTCTCTGTCTCTGTCTCTGTCTCTCTGTCTCTATCTCTGTCTCTGTCTCTGTCTCTGTCTCTGTCTCTGTCTCTCTTCTTGTCTCCCTGGCTGTGTCTGTGTTTGGTAAAGACACCATGAAAATAATAGAGCCATGGCTAAGTGTGGCTAAGTGTTCAGAGATGGAGAGAGAAAGAGAGAGAGAGAGAGAGAGAGAGACAGACAGACAGACAGACAGACAGACAGACAGACAGACAGACACAAACACAGACACAGACAGGGAGACAGGAAGAGAGACAGAGAGAGACAAACAGACAGACAGATAGACACACAGACACAGACAGGGAGACAAGAAGAGAGACAGAGACAGACAGACAGAGACAGAGACAGAGACAGAGACAGACAGACAGACAGACTAACAGGCACATGAGCTAATGGCCTGATGCTCTCCCTTAGGGTATTTGCAAAATCCAAACATGAGAAACAGCCAACATAAGTCCAGACATGAGAAACAGCCAACATAGGCCCAGCAGTGAACCCAGGGCTGAAGATATTGGGCCCATCAACTTGCTTATCATTATTTGAACTTGTGATGGTCAGATTGGAGATCTGAGGGTTCTGAGCTACTTAATCAGGTTGCCCCTCAAAATTTAAAGTTATGCAAATATTTCATGCCAAATCTTCACCATCTCCTAAAAATCAGAAGACACTGTGCCAAGGAGATGAGGAGTAGGTTTTACTGTCTTCTAGAATACAAGCCCTGGAAACGCAGTAGCGGTCACCTGTAGAGACAAAGGCCGTCAAAGGTCTGTATCCCTCTACACACCCCACTCTTCTTACTTCCCCCACCGTCTCAGGATGTTGTAGCATCCTCTCAGAGTAGCAGAGGTCCAGGATGTCATCAGGAAAACCAAGATAAATGCTGTGAGCTTGCCACCTTTGCAGCCTCTCCTCATCTGAAAAGACCAGCTAAGCAGTCCTCTCCTCTTGGTTCCAGCTCCAAGCCTGTAGAGATGAGGGTTCCCCATAGGTACCCACAGGTCCAGCCAACATCCATGGAACTCTGTTCTGCACTCTACTGGGACAAGGATGGTTTTATTAGCAGAGGAAGAAGAAAGGCCTCTGCCAGCTGTCAGCATCCATGAGTTTGAAGAGTGGTGAGGACAGCGTGAGCCTGAGGCAGGGACGGTCCATCCATCTTCTAGGCGGTATCAGATAGCGAGAGACCCACATGTCATATTGTGTGATCAGTTTCCTTCCATCGCCTCCCAGGTCTTTAGGACTCTTAGTAAAGGTATAGCCTGGTCTCTGCTTTGTTGTAGATCCAGAGAAACATCTGTGGCCATGTCTGTCACTTTCATTACCACAACAACCATAGCCTAAGCAGAATTAGAGGCCTTGCCCAGCTGACCAAGGCAGAGGCAGATATCGACTTTGACATAGCATTGAAGGGGGCTCACCGCCACACTATTCAGAGAGACCAGAGTGAAGAAGATCCAGAGGAACGGCAAACATTTAGTGAAGTCATCACAGTCTTCTTAGAGATGGAGGTATAAGCTGACTTCATTCTCAGAAATGGAAAACTGATGTGCACCACTCACGTGATTCTCAGCTCGGGCACACACTCTAAGGATACAGTGGTGAGGTAAGCACACAGCGTGTGTGCACGGCTGAGTCCTCAGGCCAATACACTGGAGAGTAAAGTCAGTGGAGACTGTGCCAGAGAATACTGGACAGAAAAAATTAAACAGTAGTAACCTGGACCATGCTATGTATGCTTTCAATGTGTCAATGTATGTGTAGGGGGGAGGCATGTGTGCATGTATGTATATGTGTATGTATGTGTTGTTGTATATGTGTGTATGTATATATGACCTGTATGTATGTATGTAGATATGTATGTATGCTTATACGTCTATATGTGTATGCAAGAGTATATGTGTATATTCATATGTATATGTGTGCGCATGTATATGTGTTTATGCATGTGTGTAGGTGTGTATGTCTATGTGTATGCACAGGCACATATAATATACAAACAGCACTAATATAATCCTTTACTGTGCTGAGCAAGGACAGCAGACAAAAGCAATTTAAAGAGTTTCTTTGGAGAGAGCATGAGTACCCAGTGGTAAGAGACTGCTTCTGTACAGTGATCTCTGACAACGCTGTCTGTGGTGAATGGCATAGTTAAATCTTTCCTTACCTCAGCACACTTCTTTTCACCTGTTTTTTCGCGATTCACTGTCTTCTAGGGGTTCCCACCCTTATATTAAACCACTCTATGTTTGTGATTGATTAGTGTGTACCAGAAATCAAGCTCATCTGGGAACTGTTCTTGAAGGCTAACCTCTGAGCAAGAGAACAATGCTGCACATCCTGAAGAGGCCACAGGTAGAGTTGCTCGCTCAACAAGCACGGTGGCTAAGCATGACGTGGGGAACTGTCAGACCAGGTCATGTGTGTGCAGCTGGTTCCCAGAGCCCTGCTGCACGTCAGTGTGCACTTGCCTTTCCCGCCTCACAGTGTGGATCATCCTGTGCTTCAGTGCTCGCCATCTGACCTCTTGTCATGTCAGCGGAGAGCTGGAAACAGGAGCTGACACTGCAATCAGAGAAACCTCTGCTGGTGTGGGCCTACCTCCCGCTCCTCACCTCTTCCTGCACTTGCTTCTGGGACTCTTAATAGCTTGTATTACAGAGTCCCCAGGGCTGTGTCCAAGTTTAGACTCTTCAGAAGAGGAAACAAGGTTTAAACGTGCGAGGATCTGGGTGGCCGCGGTGTGACAGTCCTGGAGGTACATGAGTGAAATGGCCAGCTGGAAGGGCTTTAGGATGTGGTAGAACAAGAACGGCTTCCCTGAAAAGATTTCATTTGATTTGTTCCTATTTCTCACTTCAATTTCCTTCTACTCGGTCCAGTTAACCCTGGCTTCCTGGGGTTCCATCTCAGCCAGCCCTCCAGCAATGGCTCTGTTTGGCATCTTCTGGTAGGATGCTTCTCCCAGTTGGTGGCACGGTTTTCAGGTGAGAACACCCCATTGCACTAAACATAACTCCCTGCTTATTCACTCAGTGAGTCCAGTGCCAACCCCTGTGTGAAAGCAGAGCTGGTGGCCTGTAACCTAAAGCCACAGCCAGTGAAGGTGAGCGACAGTCTGGGCCACAGGCAAATGGGGAGATTGATGTTTAGATGATCTTGTCTGGTAAGTGAAACCACTCATTGCTTTCTTTGGAGGATACTTTTTTTTCCTGTTTGTTTTGTTTTTCTGCATGTATCTTAATGATTGTAGCCAACACATACATAAAGAAAACTCACCATTGCGGGGTGGGGGGGAGTGGGGGGGTTCTGGGATTATTTTTAAGATCAGTTGGTCTCCATCCTAGCCTAGCTCTGTTTGACTATTTGGAGCAGCTGTAGAACACACTCCAAGCACAGGGCGGGCGAGGGGTTTGCTGCCAAGCGGCTCCAGAGGCCTCAGCAAACCACAATCACTGAAGATGTTTCCCAGAAGGCTTTAGGAGTACAAATCTCTTTAATTAAAATGGGAAAAGCCATCATGAATGAAGTGAGAGGAAGTTGGGTGAGAGGGGAGGGGCCAGGGAATGAAGAGAAGAAATAAATATTTCACAAGTGTTTTCAAACACTGGCTGTCCAACACCCAGTGGAAAACGCCACTTGATGGATGATATTTTGGGTTGGAAAAGTGAGGCTAATTCAATGTAATGAGAGGTGAATGGGACTTCAGGCCCTTATCCATCCACAGGAGACCCCTTACAAAGAGCCTGCTCTTGCAGTCATTAATTTTTTATGAAGTTTAATAGGCCTGAGCCTAGAGACCTTCTGTGGTGTTGATTAGCTTCATATTTCTCTCATTAATGTAGAATCTGATTAGCTTGTAAAAAAAAAAGCATTTCATCTCGGGTCCAGGCGTGGCAGCTACATTGTTCCATGTTAGGAATTGTGGTTTGATTCACTCAAGGGAAGACACATCCTGTGGTTTGAATGCTATGGCCTTGCTGCCGCAAGAGGAGAGGGCGCAGGAGACCAGCTGTTGCCGGAGTCTGGGGACTGTGAGGAGGGACTCTCAGCAGCTGGGCCACGGCAACCTGATTGGAGGACAGCAGAGCCAATACATGGCAAAGATGACGGAGCAAGCACCAGCCAGAGTACCAGTCAGGGCTGGCTGAGAGGAGCCGAAACACTGCATGCTATGAACTAAGGAGCATTTTTATAAAGATGAGCTCTTATGTCACCATTCAAGCTGGCAAAGCTGTCAGCTTTGATGTCAGCTCCGAAGCTGCTTCAGGCCAGCCAGACCAGCAGACAGGAAAGAAAGCTGGTTGTGGATGAGAGAAGAAAGAAGCTGGACCCCTCAGAGCAAGTGCGAACCCATGGCAACAGCCTCTTCACTACTGCCAACCTCAGCGGCACAGCTGGCCAGAGAGGAGAGGCTGTCTCCCTTCACCATAGAGGTGTCCTTATGCTTCACGCTAAAGCTGATGAAGAAGATCTGTGGCTCCTCAGAGATCCAGAGCTAGGTGGGCCAGGGGATCAGAGCAATGTGGAGAGGCCACCACAGCTAGGGGTTACTGCAGTGAAGGGGCCACCGCCTTGGCTCTGGCACCTTGATTAGATAACAAAAACAGCTGCTCTCTTCTTTCTTCCTCCCAACCCTTGGCATTTCCTGAGCATCACACTAATCAAGAGATATACAGGGAAGTGGATTCTGGGAAGTGGCCCAGAGTAGCTTACTTGGCACAACAGGCAGCCAGTCCTGGGTAGAAAAATCAACTAATTGTAAATGGCATGAAAGCTGTGGTGCCTGTGACATTCAGGCTGTGGACTTATGAGAAGGTGGTTCACAAGGATTGAGGAGAATTTAAGCTGAGTTTTCTCTTCTGTCAATCAGGCTTATGAGGCCCCCACAACTATGCAGGGCCTGAGAACTTTAGCTCAAAACAACAAAATCAGCAGCAATAGCAAGAGGCATCATAGACCATCAGTATTTTTGTTTCCGTTCTCTTCCAAACCCATCTTTTTTATCCCTGGTACTTCATCTTCCATCCTGAGGAGAGCCGCATGGAAAAGTGGGATGTTTGGTTATGCCAGCCTCCCATCAGCCTAGCCACTGTCCTTGCTCCCGTGCTCTGGGAGTGAGTGCTTGCCTTCTGTCCCTCTAGGCCTGCTCTCCCCTAAGCCAGCACCACACCTTGGCTCTCCATCTAGGCCTGCTCTCCCCTAAGCCAGCACCACTCCTTGGCTCTCCATCTAGGCCTGCTCTCTGCTAAGCCAGCACCATGCCCTGGCCCTGGCTCTCCATCTAGGCCTGCTCTCCCCTAAGCCAGCACCACACCTTGGCTCTCCATCTAGGCCTGCTCTCTGCTAAGCCAGCCCCACGCCCTGGCCCTGGCTCTCCATCTAGGCCTGCTCTCCGCTAAGCCAGCACCACACCTTGGCTCTCCATCTAGGCCTGCTCTCCCCTTAGCCAGCACCATGCCCTGGCCCTGGCTCTCCATCTAGGCCTGCTCTCCGCTAAGCCAGCCCCACGCCCTGGCTCTCCCTTTTGCATACTGAGATCAAGGCCCCAGCAGGTTTCCTTGTTCCCTCTGCTTCATTAGCTCTTCACTGGCTGCTTGATCTTTGCCACGCGCTTACAAACAGGCTATTACTATCTCTCCACGCAGATTGAAACCTTCTTTGCTCTGGACTCTGCCTGTGAGGGATACTAAGAACATTCATTCAACCTTACAGTCTTCTAACTGTGGGATTGATTGACAGGATACTCCTGGTGAAATTCAGCATTCTTTTGTTCTTTGATTTTTCTAAAAATTGACAGGTTGATCTAGTTGGTGCCTGATCCCTCACTGAGACTAGATGAAGTGGAGTTCTTTTTCACCAGGCAGCATGTGGTATCTATTTGTATCTTTTTTTTTTTTTTTTTTTTTGTAACGCTGGCTACTGCTGATATTCAAAGTCAGATGCATGGATTCTTTGGAGGAAAGATGGAAGGAAACCCATAGATTAGAAGAGATTTAAAAAGCACAGTGTTTTTAAGCAGGCAAGACTGATGAATGGTGGCTGGAGATATATGCCTGATAAAATTATAAACACAGGGCCATTAATTAAAATATAAGGACAGTGCATTTAAAGTAAGAAGAGACAGAGAGGCTGTGGGGTGATAATACAGCACTCATTCATGTTTAAGAACCTACTAAGTTTTTGGAAGGTGGCTTTCATGTCTCTTATAGTATATGTATGTATGTATATGTATGTATGTGTGTGTGTGTGTGTATGTGTGTGTGTGTGTGTATGTGTGTGTGTATGTGTGTGTGTGTGTATGTGTGTGTGTGTGTGTGTATGTGTGTGTGTGTGTATGTGTGTGTGTGTGTATGTGTGTGTGTGTGTATGTATGTGTGTGTGTGTGTATGTGTGTGTGTGTGTGTGTGTATGTGTGTGTATGTGTGTGTGTGTGTGTGTGTGTATGTGTGTGTGTGTGTGTGTGTGTGTGTGTGTGTGTGTGTGTGATTTTAGAGTAAACAGCCTCTACTAGCATGATGCTTGTCAAGCCGAATCTGACCAGCCCTTCACACTCCCAAGCCTGCGCTCAGTTGCTGGGCCTGTTTGTAAATCAACTTCTTCAGCTGTTGAACATGCTCTCCTCGCTCAGCTTCCTGTCAGCCACGCAGCTCGTGGCACAGTGGTTCAGAGCTTTTCATGTAGGTCACTACCCGACTAATGCTGCTACCTCATAACTCTGTTATGTCCCTCTGGGATCACCGTCTCCTCCATGTTCTCATCAGCTTGGACGCTATGTGGCCTCAGCACTCGGCCTCTTCACCTCGATGCTGACAGGCCCTGCAAGTGTCTGCCTTCAGGACGGACATTAGGCTAGACTATCCAAACGCCCGCCTGCTCAACAGCCTTCCCTGCTAGTAGAATCTCTTTTAAGAGATCACAAAACAGAATTCTTAGTCTCCAAGAAACCAGTCAAAGCTATTTCTTTCATGCCCTGATAATGACGCCTTCTCATCTGCAGTTACTCGACAGAACCTGTTAGCATCACGAAGGACTGTACCTCCCACTCTCATCTGTCCTCTGATCTAGAAGCACAACTTGCTGGCACTGACTCCAAGAAGTGTTGACCAAGAACCTGCTTCTCATCTGCTACACCCTAAAGTGAGAGCAAGGCCACCTCTCTCACCCACATCAGTTAACATTGTATTATTCTGTTCTCCCCGTGCCCTGCACACAGGCTGCTCTCAGGACCGTGGCCAAAACAAGCCTCAAAAAAAAAAAAAAAAAAATCAACGCGTGTCTTCCCACTTCGCTTTCCACCTGTGGCGCAGGAGGAGCACCTTTCCATGTCACTTGGTCACCCCTGCCCTGCGTGTGTGGAGCGTCACCTGCTGAGACCTCTTGAACAGGCTGCCCAGCGCACTCCCAGCTGGGGACAGGGGCGACTATCTGCTCTTCTGCTAAAAGGACTCTTTTCCGGATGTCCATGTGTTCCTTCATAACTTAGCACTTTGAGTGCCGGTCCTCTCAGCGAGAGGCTCCACAGCTGCCTGTGGTTATGCTGAGCCTCCACAGCCACCTCTGCTGCTCCCATATTTGTCAGTTGCCTTCTCACATATGGAGTCACTGATTAGTTCACTGAGGGTCTGACATCTGCCAGTCGGGCGGAAGCAGGTCTGCTGCGCCTTTTGCTGTCCGGTACGTTCCTCGCGTGATGCGTGGGAATGGGGAAGCAGCCTGCTCACCTCAAATTAATTCTCCCTTTCTTCTTCTGACCGCTTTTATCGTAGATTTCTAAAAACTGAAAAAATAGACGCTATCCATCTACACAGATGTAACCCGCATGTTGTTTCTCTAATGGTTTGGTCTGTGATCTTTTTGTAAGACAAGCAGCACACATCTAACGAGCACTGCACCCGTGTGTGTTCCTGCAGAAGTGTGCCTAAGAAGGTAACTTGGGCATTATGGTTGGAGGCTGCGTTTCCCCCCCTCAGGACTCATACTAACATACTCTGAGTGAACAATGTCGGTTAATTGCTAGTTATTCTTTTTCATCGTTTTCCCTGTGACAGGTGCGTGGTCCTGGATAGCCTCAGACTCATGGGTGGCCTCTTGTCTTCCTCCCTGGTCATGTGCCACCACAGCTGGCCCCCTGATGACCTTTTTCCCATGTGACTTGTCTTTGAATTTGACCATTCTATTCTAGTTTATTCCTTGTTATCCTTTTTACCAGCCTCATCATAGTTTTTCTATATAATGGACTGTGGTCAATATAAAATATATATTTTGGGCTTATAATAATAAGTATGCTGAATTCTGTAGAGAACAGGGAAAAGGAAGCTGTGTGCCAGAGAAACAAAGTGCATGTTTGCAAGGAAAGTGTTCTGTTTCCTGGCCTTGTTCTCCAGCCCAGGAACAATGATGCCTCTATTTCATGTCCTTCAGTGATGTCTTTATCTTCCTTCATGATCTCTTTTTGTCTAAATATAATCTTTAGCCTAATTTTCTTTGTTCGCTTTCAACGGGTGCAGTGAGTTTAACAGGAGGATTACCCGTGCGCCTACCTCCTGTGCTCTAAAGATCACAAAGGGCCCCATCTACAGCCCATGGCTCACATGGAATGCCTACTCAAGATGGTGAGTTAGCCTCTCTGCCTTATTTTGGGTTTAGTTTCAAATTAAATTTATATTCTGATTCATGTTTTTGTTATCGGTTTCTTAAACCAGATACTTAAAAGGTTGACTGCAATAGGGATAAAACAGCTCAAAGCAAAAAACGTGGAGCATTTGCTGCTGTAAGGTAGGAAGGGCAGGATTTTCCTCTTCGTTTTTCATCCTTAAGCTCAGAGGAACAGAAGGGCTGCAGCTGGGACCCAGACCCTGATGCATGGCTCTTTAATCTGTTCCTGATTCTGCATTTACTCGGTGTCTCTGGAAGGCATACACAGTTTGCTATAATGAATGACCCCAGCAATTTCAGCTAATGGCTGGAATTGAAACCTTTGATAATCCCAGGTGAATAATGTTGTCTCAACAGACTGAAGGAGTCTTTTACCTGCCTGACACAATGATAGATGTAATTAGTTAACACGGACAGTCAGGGGTTTTAGTGGAGGCATTAGCAGAGATGGCTAGGGTCATTCTTAATTATGCAAATTCTCTGTCTTCTTCAGACAGAATACAAAAAAATAAAAAGAGTAAACACAGCTGGACAAAAAAGATTTCAGGGAAAGAAGAAGCAGGAAAACTCACCAGAGGAGTGATTACGCATTCCTCAGGCAGGTTAGGAGCAAAAGCCTCCTCTGTGCTTGTAACCACACCAGACAGCTCAAATGTCTGCCAAGAATGCTTGTCTTTAGACATGTCACCTTGAACAGACATGATTGAAAAGAGAGCGAATGTGGGTAGATTTAAGCAGTTCCTGAATAGCAGGCTTTCCTTCTAGGAAGGACCAACACATGGTGTTTCGTCTTCAAGACGGAGGAGCTACAGTGCCATTGACTCAGCCAAGGGATGGAAGGGAAGGTAAGAGAGAGAGGGAGGGAGGGCGGGAGGGAGGGGGAGACAGAGAGAGACAGAGAGAGACAGAGACACACAGACACACACAGACAGAGAGAGAGACAGACAGAGACAGAGAGAGAGACAGAGACACACAGACACACAGACACACACAGACAGAGAGAGAGACAGAGACACAGAGACAGAGAGAGAGACAGAGAGAAAGAAGGAGGGAGGGAGGGAGGGAGGGAGGGAAGGAGGGAGAGAGAGAGACAGAGACACACAGACACACAGATGCACACAGACAGAAAGAGAGAGACAGACAGACAGAGACAGAGAGACAGACAGAGACACAGAGACAGACGGAGACACAGAGACAGACAGAGACACAGAGACAAACAGAAAGAGAGAGAGAGACCTTAACTCTAAATATGTAGTCACCTCTGAACTTAACGTCCTTTGACTTTTCTGCCATTCCAATTTAAAATCTTACATGTTTCATTTCTGCTTCTCAGCAGATAGCCCCAGACTGTGTCAGATCTAAGGGAAGGTGCGTAATTCGACATGTCATTAAAAACAAAGGGCTCTTTGCATCAGATGTGTTTGTGTTACTTGTAAGGCTTTGACACATCAATGGTTATCACCTGTGGTTGAGTAAAATCTTGGCATGAAATCAATTTGATGTGCAACACCACGCAGCTTTCTTTAATGTCTCTGAATAAGAGGAGACAGGGCTTGCATCCATGAGTTGTGGCAAAGGAGTGACCCGGGCCATCACTTCCCTGACAAGGACCCAGCTGGTCCCCTTAGTTGAGAGAAGCAAATGTGTGGGCTGCAACTCTTGCTGGTTGGCTAGGAAAGGCATTGACGTACACCTAGGACAATGGCTCATGCCAACCCCTGGCTGGCAGGTGGGCAGTGGTGCTCAGCCTCCACTTCTTAACTGCCTTTTCTATACTTTTTGTCCCTTCTAAATCAGGAAGGAAATATTTTGCATTATTAGAGACTTCACAACCAAGACAACCATGTATTTATTTATGTTTGTGCTCTTGTGTGCAGGCATTTGAACACATATGTGCATATACATATGGAGAGCAAAGGTAGTTGAGTGCTGTTCGTCTTGATTACTCTATACTTTAGTTTTTGGGGTAGATGCTCTCATTGGCCCAGATCTCGCCAGTCCAGATAGGTTGTTTGCCCAGCACTCGCTAGGCTCCTCCCCAACACTCGAGTCATAGACACATGCTGCCGTACTCAGTTTTTCATATGGGTGCTGGGAAACTTGTCTTCCTGCATATGCAGGGAGCACTTTACACATGGAAACATCCCCATCCTAAAAATACAAATTTAAGAAACAGAAGTGAATGCACGTTGGGTCTCTGCAAGGCTGCGAGACAGTGATGGAGGAACAATAGTCTTGAGGGTTTGTGTCCCTGGACTTCAGGCCTGGCTCCATCTTGTTTTTCTAGCTCTGTGGTCTCATAGAAATCACTACATCCTCTGAGAGATTATGAGCCTATTTGGCATTAACTGTGGCAGAGTCTAACATTCTTAGATCCCAAAGCAGATTTTCAGAGTGCTTATAAAAAGTGGGGAATAAAAGTTACATTAGAGACCGGACAAATCTGTACCATGTCTTCTTGGCCTTTGGAAGGTAGAGCCTGACAGCCTGTATATTTTATCCAGACGTGAATGTGCCAGTGGTCACGTTAGAGTTATACCATCGTGCTCTGCCTTTGCATTCACTGAAATAATAAATGAGACAAGAGTAAGGGTGAGCACATGTGGAGTCCTGCTTAGCACCCAGGGAGCCTGCTCCAGGGTTTGTAACTTCAGTGACTCGGCTGTGCGGCTTTCTTTACCCCAGCTCTTCTCTGGATACAGGGTTTGTCCTCAGTCCTCAAGAGTCTGGATGAACCATGTCTTTTGTGTAATTTCTCATCATGGCTTCCTCCTGTCTGTCTCAACTCCACATGACAGGAAGCCCTTTGCCAACCTAAGAAGAGCTATAGGTTTCCCCGTTTCTTTGGGTCTTCATTTCCAAAAGCGTCAGTCATATGGATTTTTTTTTAAAAGACCCTTAGACTTTTCTCTTATTAACCTGTCTTCTGCTGCCTAAGTCTCTACCTTCAACCTACTGTCAGGTTAGGAAAGAAGTGGGGTGTCATCACCATCCAATTCTGAGACATTTTCGTCACTCTATAAGGTACCCATCGCCAGTGACTCCCCACCCTTCATCTCCGTGGTCCCTAACAAAGACCAGTTGCATCTGTAGATTTGTTTTTAGACATTCCCCATGTGCCATTTGTAATTGGTCTCTTTCACTCAGCATCTATGTGGTGCATGGGGCTGCCTGTTAATCCGTTTTCAAGTGTAACACTATTCTGTTGCACTGATACACACCCTTTTATATCTGTCAGTGGGTGTTTAGATGTTCACTCCTCTTTTGTTTTTTGCTTGGGAGGCATTTGTAAAGGACAGATGACAATTCTGTACTTATGTTAGAATTCACCAGTGACCCAGGCCCACATAGCTCTACATTGTGGACATTTGCACACCCTAGAATCTGCATTGTCACCTAAGAGGCTAATGGGGCTGCATACCCTTCATTCTACCCCTGTCATCTGAGTGAGATGCTCAGTGTGGGAGAAGCTTTGGTTTAAGGTTTAGAGGTGACAGCTCGAGTTAGTCTAGAATGTTCTTTCTATCAGATGGTAGGAGTCTAGGGACAGTCTCCTTGGGTCAAGCCCCCTTGCATATGTCCCCTTAACCTCACAGTGTCTGAAAACAATCAGACTAACATACTTGGACATGGACTTCTTGTGAACACCACATATTTCTCTGGTAAGCTCTGGTGCGGAAGAGCTAGAGATCTCTGTCAGTTTTTTCTGATATCTCTGACTCCTGTGAGAGCACCTGGCACATCACACATGTGATGTGTGTTAGTATTTATTGAATTCATAAATGACCATCCTTACATGCCAGACACCGCAGTACACTCAGTTCATTGTACAGATAATATTTCTCACAAATCTTCCTTTAAACAAGCTTAAGCAAAAAGATGGCATATATCATAAAAAGTATAGATGTTTTAAAAGGAGCTTTGTTACATCGTCAGTAGGTCTGTGAGTCCCTCTGTCTCTTTCAGCTCTTCGCTTACCCTGAATTTGTGAATCTACCATCTCTAGTTCCCACAATTGACCAATTTCCCTGTATTCAGGGCACAACGATGTTCTCAACAATAAACAAGGAAACAAAAAACCCAAACCAATATTAGAATTCACCATTGAAGAGTTAAGATAGACAGGCAAGCATAATCTGAGTTCTGATTCCCAAGGGGGAGAATTACATTTGCTCAGTTAGGTTGCAACTCTCACCCAAATCACCTTCAGCTTTGGTCAAGGTCATGTGACCTCTATGTCACAGCACAACTGCCCTGCCCATTCTAATCATGAGAACGAAAACCAGGGAAGTACTGAATCCAAAAAGCACTGCCTTCTTTGTGTCTTTTCATCAGCTTAACTAGAACTTTTTGGTAAGGTATTTGGTACTATATGTACGCTTTGGACCCAGTGCTATGATATGAGCATTGGGTAGCACAAACACTGAGACCCCCCTTTTATTCTGTGGAGACAGTGTTCAGTTGAAAGGTTAGACCCTGACTGTAGGGAACAACCTGCAGCTTGCTGCACACGGCATTCAATGGTGTGTGGAGTGGATGGCAGCTGTTAGTATGTTACGCCATCAACACTGAAGACAGAGGCCGTTTTCAGTCAGTCGTATCCCCGGAATTTTCTGTGGATCTTGTCCTTCCTGTCACAAGCCACCCTGGCGTGCTTTTATTTCCACCGTGGGGCCACACAGCCATGCAGCCTCTGCAGTGAATGTCTGTTGTGTGAGAATGTGGTGACTTTCAATTTACCTGGAGATCTAAGATCTGAAATACCTCCAGCCATTCTGAAGAATCTTCTGGTTAACACAGCACACACAGAACCTCCTACATGCTGTTTTCTTTTCCTCTACTGCTTTGTGGGTCCCCTGAGTTTCCATGCAGTTTGGTTTTGACATGTCAGTTGGGAAAGCATGTGTTTCCATACATCATGTAATCTATTGCCATATGTTTTCTCAAGTCTTTTTTTTTTTCTTCCGAAACAGAATGTAACCAGCCCCAAACCTTCAACTGTCTTGTGGAGTTTATAGGAGGCAGTGTGAGGAGAGACCTGACTCTGTGCCTTGGTCCTCTCCTGGTTGGTACTATTTGTGTCTGAGCAATATAGAAAAAGGCAGATTAATAATGGATAGCCCGCTCTCCACTGTTGTGGGGAGAGTAGGACCTGCCTCTGACATGAACCCTGGTGCCCCCAATTTGGTCACTTCCTCTTGGTAGGGAGGCCTGGAGGTGGCACACAGAGGAAAGGGAAGCAGGCTATCCAGATGAGCCCTGATAGGCTGTGGTCATGGTGGGAAAGGAGGTCCCCTTCTGTCAGAGGCCTAAGGTAGGGATAGGGTAGAAGAGGGAGGAAGGGTGGGAACAGGGGAAGATACAAGCTAGGGGATAACAATCAGGATGTAATCTGAATAAATTAATTTAAAAAAACAGGAAAGAACAGATTAACAAGCATTAAGTTATTGAAAACCTTTTGCTAACTTAGTTTTTTAAACTCAAAAACATCTCTCATAGGAAATAACATTTTTGTAATACTATGGATATAATATATATATATGTGTGTGTGTGTGTGTGTGTGTGTGTGTGTGTGTGTGTGTGTGTGTGTGTATGCACTATTTAACAATAAGGGTGGGTGATATTTAAATGGTGCAGACATGACAGTTTTAGAATAAACTACAAGCGGAAGAACCGTTAGAGAGGGCAGTATAGGAGGTAAGACTGTGAGGAAACTGTGAGGCACTGGTTTGGGTTTGGCACTCTCTGTGGAATTCATTCTGCTGTCCATAGCACCTGTGTCTGCTTAGCTCAGTAAATCACAGAACAGCACCAAAGACTCCAAGGTCATGGGCTTCAGGCCCAGGTGGCCTCCTTGACTTTGCCCCTGTGCCTTGGCTGGAAATGTTGTGTTCCTTGCCATCTGTCTCAGACATGTGTGTGGGCTGTGCAAGTGACAAAGAGTCCATGGGAGGGTTTGGACTTGATAGCGTATCTGGACCAAAGTCTCCCCTCCCCCAAAATAACACCTGCTGGAGAATGAGGATAGTCAGGTTATCACTCATTGTCACAGGTGGGTACCTATGAGCCAGCTTAGCAACCCCCAACAACAGGATGTTGTTTTTCTACCTCAAAAATGTATAACACTAGCCTCAGGAAGAGCTGCTTGAACAGTAAACACATCAGTGCAGTTGAGACCCACGGTGGAGAAGTCCTGGGGCCAGAGTGGCTTTGGGGAAGCATTACACCCCTTGCCTTCTTTGCATGCAGAGACCGACTGTGGTTTCATTAAAGTGAGGCACCCAGAGTGTGGCCAGTTCCTCCTGTGGATACATAGTCTGGGCCATCAATCAATTCTCATTTGATTCCACAAAGCCCCTTTGCTGAAAAAACATCCAGGCCTCACCAATGGATGTGGCTCATGGGACACTTCTGATTAATACCAATCAGGTTAATGGCTTAGCTATAGTTAATGGTGCTTGCTCTGTAGCAGCAACAACAAAAATGAGTAGCAAATCCTCCGCTCATCTTTGCAAATCAGAGGGAAGGGACACAGAGGGCCTGACAAGCTCTAATCTTTATGACTTAATGGAATCGTGTTAGAGGACACAGGCATCAGAGATTGGGAAACTAAAAAGATTCACTGTCATATCCCTGGCTTTAAAGATCTGAGCCCTTCCTAATACTCTGTCAACAGCTTTCTGTCACGCGGCTTTACAGGACAGGACAGCCTTGGTGACAAACCATCTAGAGGAAGGATTGGGAACGAGTGGGTCATTAGTGCTGCGGACGCATGTGAGCTTCAGCTTCACGGAGAGGGCACAGCCTCGGCAGGCATCTTACCATAATGAGCTAGTCAGTGTCTTCCAGGCACCAGATGACTTACTTTGTCTCTACAGGTGACCTTTATCAACTCCGTGTCACAGGCATTCCAAATGCTCAAGCAGTCAGTCTTGCAAAGTCCATGGGACAAGGAACTGAGGCTTTTTGTAGCCAAATCACATATCACAACCCACCAAATGTCAGGCATCAGCACAGCTTAAAAGTGTGCTCCAAGAATCTCAGAGACACTTAACACCGAGGCCTCCCATGCATCCAGCAGCTTGATTGCCCTGAAGGTTAGGATGAGCGCAGCTACTGCTGGTGCGAGAAGGAGGAGGGAGCCCCTGTGTGATTAGGGGCTCAGGCCAAAGCTGGAGTTAAGACATAGGTGGGGCTGAGAGGAGGTGCACACAGGACTCCATTAGACTCTCATTCAGCGATGGTCTTAATGTACCTTTTAAGGAGCCAGTACCAGTCTGGCAGCCGGCAAACCTCCATTGTGTAGGTATTCCATTTACTTTGAAATATCCCACCCTGGAGGAGGATTTTAAAACTCAAGAAGGGAAAGAAACTTGCAAGGCTGAGGAAGCAAACAAAATCCCCAAGTCTCAAGGAGCTCCTGCAACAAGATCACGTAAGCAGTAACAACAGTGGGAGAAAGCTGCCTGCAAATCTGGGGGCTCCCGGGTATAGTTCTTGGAGTTGGCACCCATGCCAGAGTTGGGACTTTGGTGACACATCTGAGTCAGCTATACTTTTGTAACCTCTGGCCAGTGTTCTTCTATAATCTCAGTAAACTCACAAGACCAAGCCCAGGTAGGGCAGTCTCCTTGATCTGTCGTTAGTCCCCTCACTGGGGTGAATAGATAGTTGCTCTGTCTCCCCAGGAAGAGCCACTGGACACTCAACAAGATCAAACCCTTGAGAACTTAATCTGGGAGGGGCAGGTAGAATTCCAGCTCTTATTTGGGGGAAAAGAGACAAAATTCAGTCCAGGAGGCAAGAAAAGAGCAAACTTTGAGTAAGAGTAAAACAACTGGAAAAGAATTTAGGATTCTCATAGGGAAGGGATGTGGTGAGATTTGTTCCTATAAAGTATTTGGATACAACTGTTTGGGAGGACAGAATTAGACACCCCAGCGCAAGTATCAAGTGCCCTGGCTCAGCAGAGGATTCAGTATTGGCTGGTAGGACATTCTTGACCCGTGACTTTTAGAGTGTCTGTGAGGAAATGTCCCTAGAAATTGGATGAGCACTAGCATTCCTCTTTCTTTGCCTTCTAGTCCTCTGGATGTGAGAAGCCATTTCCCATCATGCCTTCATCCCGTGATGGGCTGTATCCTCTCAAACTGTGATCTGAAATAAATACTTCCTCCCTTAAGGTACTTCTTGTTAAATACTTAGTGATAGCAACAAGAAAAACAACCAACACAATAGACTGAACTGCCCAGTGCTCCAGACACTAGTTATATGCAACTACTCAAAGTAATTTACACTAAGTAAAGGTAAAAGTTTTCCTGTCACTGGACAGCATTAGCCACAGTAGCCCATGCCACTGGACAGCATAAGCCATGGTAGACCATGCTACTGGACAGCATTAGCCACGGTAGACCATGCCACTGGACAGCATCAGCCAGGGTAGACCACGCCACTGGACAGCACTAGCCATGGTAGACCACGCCACTGGACAGCATTGGCCACAGTAGACCATGCCACTGAACAGCATTAACCAGGGTAGACCATGCCACTGGATGGCATTAGCCATGATTATTACCCATCTTTGAAGATCAGCACCCAGCACCAAGGAAGGTTTGTTGACTATTTAGTCCAGGTCTACTTGGCTAGAAGGAAGATCCTCAAGGGCTCGAAGCTATATACTGAACGTAGTCTTTCCTTGTGCCTGTCAGCTCTTTCTGCTACTGCAGGAAGCCTTGCTAGGAGTTATTTGTTGAGTTGGAGCAGAGAAAATTCTCTGATGGGACTAGTTTCTAGGGTTCCAGCTTTCTAATGTCCCCACAACATAAACATCAAGCTTCCTCACAGCAGACTTTTCTGGCGTAATTCTGATATTTGCAGTGTTTTGGGGTCTTGAAATGCATTTCACAGAATTGCCACAAACATCAGCCATTCCCTTCTTACTGGTGCGCAGAACAAGATGCACAGCCTAATGCTGCACAGTCACAGGAGACATCAGAAGCTGTGATGCTAATTACCATCTATCTCCGAGAACAACTGGAAATGAAGAAGAAAAGCGGCTACACCCCCAGGTGTCTGACACTGTTATTAGCTTGAATGTGAACCATTCTCCAGGCTCCTGTGTTTGAACACTTGGTTCCAAGCAGGTGGCACTGTTCCAGGCGAGGTTGAGGGCGGGCTGGCCAGAGTGTATCACCGCATGGTGAGCTTACAGATTATTACCAGCTCTGGTTCCAGCCCAGTCCCTTTCTTAGCTCCCTGATATGAGGAAATATAATAAGTCATACTACAACCTTCCATTGAGATTGAGCTGAAACAGAGCCTACTTCCTCTAAATTGCTTCTTGTTTTGGTATTTAGTTGCAATGAGAAAATTAATCAATATAGAGCAATCTTGTTCCTTTTTGTTCTTTCCTGTTTTATATTCCTGGTTTGGGTTTCTCCAGCTTTCAAATTGTGGAGTTCCATGGTCTGGAATTATAAGCCTTGAGAAGAGGCATGGCCTTCAGGATGCACAGGAGCCAGCCCAAGCCCAAGTAATGAGGAGGTGGGCACAAGCCTCCGTGAAATGTCATTTTGACAACTCAGACACAGACTGGTGATCTTATGGCTTAATGGTCTCCTTCATCCCTTAGCATATTCTAAGGCTATTATTTCACCTTTAAACTATTTGAGGTTAAAAAACAAACAAACAAGCAAACAACAACAAAAAACCCCAGCAAAGATGCAACATCACTAGAGTATTTAAAAGACATTTATTGTTATGCATCTAGTAAGAGCTGCTTTCTTTCCACATCTGAGCTAGCTAGCATCCTGCCAATGAATGGAATCTGTCCCCAACCCATGGTTTATTAGTCAAACCAATAAATGGGAGTCCACAGGAATGCCAGCGTGAACCAGAACTATTAAAACTATTAATAATAATTAGTATTTTGAATAAAAGATTCATCCACCCAACAAATATTTAATGAATTCCCATGATTTAGTTAATACTTTCTGCATGGCTGCCTTCCTGACTGATTCAGAGAAATAAACAGAGAGACTCATGAAAGGAGAAAGTGAACACTTCCTTTCTCCTCAGCATGGCTATCCAGGAATGCTGTCACCACTCCAGCCACAGGCACCTCTCTGATAAAGATTCATCGATAAAGCTGAAGGTATAAGGGACTGTGGAGCAAAGTTCTGCCCTTCCCGGATGTCCCCCCAAAGAGACGTCCAAGCAAAGCATGAAGGGACGAGCAATGTCTCCCATGAAGAAATGTGTGGCCCACGGTGCAGGGCTGAGGAGAAGCCTTTACATAACAGTCTCTAAGATGACAATGGAGCCATTAGTTATCCAATCCTCACATGCCTTATTAGCCCTCTTAGAGCCCTTTATATGCCTTTGATTCCCAGATCCGAGAAGCCTCCAAACCAGGGAGAATGTACTTTGGTACAATTATGTCCACGTGTGGCATGTTGTGCCACAAATCTCTGCAGTGCATTTGTGCTAATTACAAGCATTAGTTATAAAGGAGTCCAGGTAGGCTATGCCCATTTCAAAATCCAACAGAGCTCAGAGAGTTTAACATCCAGGATGGGTGAGAAACAGCTGAAAACAAAGGAGCTATGAGGACCAGGAGCAAAGGCGGGTGCCCCTTTAGTTTGTTTAAATAGACCCAGGGTGAAGAGCTAGCCTCAGCCAGGAGCTCATGAAGACAGTCTTGGAGGTTGGAGTTGGTCTCAGATGCAGGAGGCTACGTCTGCAGATGGGGCACAAATAACTTTAGCTATAGGGATAACAGAGTTCAATATCTGGACCTAAAAAAAAAAAAAGAAATTAAGTGTGGTGGTTTGAATGTGGATGGCCCCAAAGGCTCATGCATTTGAATTCTTGGTCCCCAGATGGTGGAACTATTTGGGAAGGATCAGGATGTGTGACCTTTTAGAGAAGGTGTGTACCAAGCGGAGGGTTTGAGGTTTCAGAAGACTCATACCATCCCCCCTACCCATCCCTTGCTTTGTTGTTGTAGATCAAGATGTGAGGTTTCATTTTTTCTTCTGCTCCACCACCATGGATTCTGGCCCTCTTAGATACACTTTCTTTTACAGGATGCCTTGACCGTGGTGTTTTATTGCAGCTATAAAAAAAAAACCTAAGATAATAAGTAAACTATAAAGATCCCTTAAAAAGACTTACTCTTACTGTACTTGGTGTGCTCAGGTCTGTGGCTGGTAACAGTAGTGCACTAACTGTGCTTTCATAATATGTGTGTTTGTTCTGTCCATCCCGTATGGAAAGCCAGGTCCTTCATAACCTGCAGGAAAGAATTTGAGGAGTCAGGGGAGCAAGGCTTGTGGGTTGACGATACAGATTTAAGAGACAGAGATAGATTTAAGTGCATGTGGACAAAGAGAGAGCTTTTTCTATATTAAGGGTCAGCATATGTAACAGATTATGTGGCCTTCTCAGGAGGGAGCGCACCCCTTAAATGTCTTGACAATAGCTGCTGTGTGACCATGTGGCCCTTTGGAGTTAAATCGCTTAAAAGATGCAATTTACAACCACATTCAAAGAATAAGCAAATTGTAAAAATTAAGTGAAGTGTTAGAATGAAGTGAATATGGGTTAGTTCGCTTATTTCTCTTATATACAAGAATTTCATGTTGTAAATGAAGCCCAGGAAGTGCACCATTCAGGTGTAGGGAAGAGAGGGTGATGGGGTCACGTGCGCTCTGGTCATAAGCCACCACAGTCCTGTTTCTTCTTCGCAACCTTGTTTGGGATGCCTCTCAGAAAAGGGGCTGTTGCCTCTGTCAGCAACCTTGATTTTTTTTCAGTTATATTAAAGGGTTCCTTTCCTCCGCCAGTTGGAAATATAAACCAGATCCTGTAAGTGTAAGTGGCCCCTTTCCCTCTCACGCTCCCTTAATTTTCCATGACTTGCATCCTGTCTCACTGTTGCTGGCATTTTACAGGTGAGAAAATGGAAGCGTAGATAAGTGAGCTGCTAATCACAGACATGGATGGGTACAGATGAGGGATCCTTGGAGCGAGCTGGCCAGCAAGACTGTCCATAGCAGCAGGCTCTAGCTTTAATTGAGAAGCTCAACCTCAGTGAATGAGGTGGCTACTAATCAGGGAAACCAGTGTTAACCTTGGGCCTACGCACAAGCATGCACACACGCATGTGCACACACACACACACACACACACACACACACACACACACACACAGCTACTCCAGGACACTCAACAAAAGAAGCTTAAGGTACAATCAGACAGCCATCTTCATAAGGACAGAGCTGTGCCTTCATGGCTGTGGAGCCTACATCCTCAGCCTCTCAGATAAAGTGACACAGCATTTGCGTCATAACTTATGCCCTTCCCTTTTTTTTTTTTACAAGCTTTCAAGCCCCTCTAGATTATTGATAAGACCTGGCAAATGTAAATGATATATTAAAAGTTATCATGCTGTATTGGTCAGGGGGTAAAGAAAGAATTGTTTGTGTCTAGTGCAGATGCTTCTTTAACAAGATCGCTTTCAGTTGAAGCTTGTGGGGACCTGCAGATATTAAACACACAGATACGGAAAGCCATCCTATTTTCTAATTGCCAAGTAAGCAGGGACTTTCAACAGTGATTAAAAGGTCAGTGTATGGAAACAACATGATAGTTTTAAAGAAATATGTATTAACAACAGGATCTCAAGATATATTAGACGAAGCATATAATGGTAGACAAACTTAGAGTTACAGCTGGGAAAGTGATGTCAGCAGTCAGTAGGCGTGTCGACAGTGTAAACAATATTGCTCCCATCATGACTTAAGTGAGAGTACCAAATTTGGAATGAAAGAGACATCACTACAATTCTACAGGTAATAAAGAAATACTATGATCAACTTTATGTGAGTAAGTTAAATATACTAAGTCAATATATAAAGCATGTGAAAAATGTCACCAAGACTGACTCAGGAGGTGATAGTGTATCAGATTAGTAATACATATGTAATAATATTCAGTGTATAATAATACACTGTTGGTTAGTGATGTTTTATATACTCATCAATGTTTTATATATATATATATTATATACAGTCATTAATGTTATAGTTTAATTTTTACTAAGAAAACTAATATTATAAGTAGATTCACCTGTATTCTATCAGACATATAAAGTAGAAATATTATCAATATTAAGATATAACTTTTGGAAAATAAAGGAGTCCTACCCAACATATTTTTTCACAGCACTCTGCTACAGAATCAGCCGAAGACAACACAGTGACCACAGTGAGGACACCAACACTCCATTGCATATGAATACAGGTTGAGCCGATTGCAGGATCTCACTACACAGTCCAGAGGGGCCTTTATCACCCTGCCTCAACCTCTCAAGTGCTGGAATAATAGGCATCTTATACCATGCCCACACAGACACCAACATGCTTAAAATTTAGCCACTGAATCTACTAATATACAAGAAGGATAACACTTCATGATTGATTAATCTGATTCCAAGGATGTTGGTTTAGGAATGTAATATTAGAATTCAGACCAGTTTGCTGCTCAAGCCACAGAACCTGCAGCAGCCCTTGTCCTCTTGCAGATATTGGCAGCCGCTCTACTGAGGGCACTGGCCATGAGCCTCAGCTAACACATGTCCAGTACCAAGACTTCTTACCTGTGGAAATGAGTTTGTATCAAAGGGGATGTTGATGGCTACAGGTCCTGCTCCTCACAGCCTTCCTGCCTTATTGCCTGGCAACCAGAGAGTCTACCTGAAGGTTTCTGTTGTACAACTGTCCCCACACTCAGGGAGCTGTAAGGGAGCCCCACTTCGTCTTTAAGGGTTCTGATTCCTTTCTTCAAAACCCCCACTATGCTGTTATCTGCCTGTCCATGCTGTTAACTACCTTCTAATACATTTATTTCACCTCATAAACCTTCTCAGTGTCTCTTCTGGACTGAGAATTTTAGACGTTTCAGTTGGAATTTTTAAAATTCAAAAGGCAATAATTGTGTTAGTCTTAATAACAAAATAAAGAGAAATATTATGACTATTTAAATAGATGAATGAAAAGCTTTTGTTAACTTGAATATGAAATTATCATAAAAGTTTTTTTTTTAACAAATTAAGGTGAATAAATAAAGGTCATTTCCAAGAACTTCCAGTAACTTCACACTTAAAGTACTATTTATATATATAATAAAGATTATTGATTAGATTATATACTTTCTAGAATAAAGATAATTCATTGGAAAACAGACATATTTGAACATGTAAAAACAGAACTATGAATGACAAACATTAAAGGAAGTTCAGTGTTGTTTGTATTAAAGACATCTAATGAGAAGCAGAACTGCAAATTAAACCCTCAGCTCAGGAACGTGTGAATGATCAGTCTGTGCTGGTGAGTATGAACTGGCAGTTTGGAAGGTAGTTTGGTATTCTCCATACAACCAAGAACAGCAATTCCTGGTAGCCCAGGGCTACCTCCACAGGATGCCTCACACACATACTACCTAGATATGTGCATTAACGCTTACTGCAGGATTAGTTTTTGACAGCAAAATTGGAATGAGCTTATATCACCAACAAAATGAAATAATGGCACTGTAGTCGCATCATACAATAGAATTCCTGGCAGATAATAAAATAAATGTGTCTCTAGTGACCTGAGTTAACCAAAAAAAATGGTCTACAAAAAAAGCAAATTGCTTACAAATACACAGTTTTCCTACAAGCTGCACATGCAAATAAAATCTGTAGACAGAAAACGTAAAATAATAACATATGTTGATTATATACTAACGGATATGTAGGAAAAATTCTCAAACAGGCTAGTAACACAGCCTCAGCTCCAGGAGGAAAATGGAAGGAAACTAAATGTGTGAGTCTCTCTGTGTCTGTCTGTCTGTCTGTCTGTCTGTCTGTCTGTCTGTCTGTCTGTCTCTCTCTCTCTCTCTCTCTCTCTCTCTCTCTCTCTCGTGTTATTAGATAGTGATATAACTTCAGAATTCTTGAAGATAACAAATATGTTAGTATATAAATGTTTTACCTGATAAATTTTGATGTCACATTTACTGGGTTTCTTGTGTTATTTCCAATATTATTTTTTCAGTTCAAATATTTTCTAAATTGAAAATGCAGAACTGGAAACAGAAGAGTCCCTTTGGGTGGCCACATGACTGGCCTGGGTGGAGGTCAGTTTCCCGTGGGTGGAGGGCTGAGCTAGGCACAGGGGGTGGGGATGGAGGGTGTGGGGTGGGGGATGTGGGGTGGGGATGGAGGGTGTGGGGTGGGGGATGTGGGGGGGATGGAGGGGGTGGGGTGGGGGATGTGGGGTGGGGGATGTGGGGGGATGTGGGGTGGGATGTGGGGGGATGTGGGGGGATGTGGGGGGATGTGGGGGATGGAGGGGGTGGGGTGGGGGATGTGGGGTGGGGGATGTGGGGGGATGTGGGGTGGGGAATGTGGGGTGGGGGATGTGGGGGGGATGTGGGGGGATGTGGGGGGATGTGGGGGGATGGAGGGGGTGGGGTGGGGGATGTGGGGTGGGGGATGTGGGGGGATGTGGGGTGGGGAATGTGGGGTGGGGGATGTGGGGGGGATGTGGGGTGGGGGATGTGGGGGGGATGTGGGGTGGGGGATGTGGGGTGGGGGGATGTGGGGTGGGGAATGTGGGGTGGGGGATGTGGGGGGATGTGGGGTGGGGAATGTGGGGTGGGGGATGTGGGGGGGATGTGGGGTGGGGGATGTGGGGTGGGGGGATGTGGGGTGGGGGATGTGGGGTGGGGGATGTGGGGTGGGGGATGTGGGGTGGGGGATGTGGGGTGGGGGATGTGGGGTGGGGGATGTGGGGGGGATGTGGGGTGGGGGATGTGGGGTGGGGGATGTGGGGTGGGGGATGTGGGGTGGGGGATGTGGGGTGGGGGATGTGGGGTGGGGGATGTGGGGTGGGGGATGTGGGGTGGGGGATGTGGGGTGGGGGATGTGGGGGGGATGTGGGGTGGGGGATGTGGGGTGGGGGATGTGGGGTGGGGGATGTGGGGTGGGGGATGTGGGGTGGGGGATGTGGGGTGGGGGATGTGGGGTGGGGGATGTGGGGTGGGGGATGTGGGGTGGGGGATGTGGGGTGGGGGATGTGGGGTGGGGGATGTGGGGTGGGGGATGTGGGGTGGGGGATGTGGGGTGGGGGATGTGGGGTGGGGGATGTGGGGTGGGGGATGTGGGGTGGGGGATGTGGGGTGGGGGATGTGGGGTGGGGGATGTGGGGGGGATGTGGGGTGGGGGATGTGGGGTGGGGGATGTGGGGTGGGGGATGTGGGGTGGGGGATGTGGGGTGGGGGATGTGGGGGGGATGTGGGGTGGGGGATGTGGGGTGGGGGATGTGGGGTGGGGGATGTGGGGGGGATGTGGGGTGGGGGATGTGGGGTGGGGAATGTGGGGTGGGGGATGTGGGGGGGATGTGGGGTGGGGGATGTGGGGTGGGGGATGTGGGGTGGGGGATGTGGGGTGGGGAATGTGGGGTGGGGGATGTGGGGGGGATGTGGGGTGGGGGATGTGGGGTGGGGAATGTGGGGTGGGGGATGTGGGGGGATGTGGGGTGGGGGATGTGGGGTGGGGGATGTGGGGTGGGGGATGTGGGGTGGGGGATGTGGGGGGGATGTGGGGTGGGGGATGTGGGGTGGGGGAATGTGGGGGGGATGTGGGGTGGGAGGGGGATGTGGGGTGGGGGAGACGGCTGCTCTGGGCTCCTTGGATCAGCCAGCAGTTTCTCTGGCCTGCTTTCTCCCACCTCTTTACATTTTCGGGATGAGCGTATGTGCAGACTGGCTCCCACAGTGACCCTAGCTGCTTTCTCTGTGGGGCTATTGACAAAGAAGTTTTGGCCAATTTTGCCACCAGAGTTGTTAGGGTCAGCACATAGGTCATGGCAGCCTTAACAAGCCAAGTCCGACCCCCTGTCCTCATCCTTGCCAGGCTGATTAGACAAGCAGTAAAAAACCAAGAAAGACTTGCTGAGTGTGCTTGTGTTTGAGAGGAGGGACCAAGAGGTCCAGTGATGTCCCCCAACATCAGTATCCGGGGTCCTGACAGGACGCAAGCGAGGACAAGGCATAGGTCCACTCATCATCACAGTCAGGGCTCCACTGTTCTGCAAGGTGCTCTGAAAAGCTGTCAAAGTGTGAAATGCCATCCTGTGTGAGGAGGCCCTCCTCTGGTGGGCACCAGGCTTCAGACTCTACCTTCTCCTGACTGCTTTCCTCTTCTCTGCTGATAAAGAAAAGCCAGTCAGAGCCGACTTCCCAGGCAACTCTCCTGCGATGGAATCTCATCGCTGTGTTTTATTAGGGACCTTGGGAGGAATGGCCTAACTCCTCTTGCTTAGGAAATCGGGCTGAATCACATCCTACAGTGGGTGTCGGTGAAGCTTAGATGAGACCGTGCACATGCCAAGGTGCTTCAGAGATGAGGGGGAACCTTTCCTAAGGACTCAGGAGCCTGAGTCGCCAGCCCTCCTCAGTAGCTCCACCTGGGGCTTACCCTGCTGGTGTGGCTGGTGGGCTCCCTTCTCCCACCCCAGTTTTCTTTGTCTCTGATCAACCCAATTGCTACTTCTTTTACACAGAGCATCCTAAAGGAGCCACTGTTGTAATAACAACAACAAACAAGTTAGGAGGAATTACCCTCCCATCTCTCTTGTAAATGTCGACAGGTTCCACCGTTATATTACAATCCCAATTAAAGAGAAATTCCCCACTAAGCCATAAACCTAAAATGAAAAAAACCCTATAGGGATGAATCAGCCTCTTCCGTGAGCGAGGCTGCTATTTATCCTTTTGTTGTCACTGCGAAAGTGCGCTCAAATCCCCACTGAGCAGGCCCTGCACGCCAAGGAAGACATAAAGCCCTGGCATCCTTCGCTGGTCTGTCAAGACTTCCCTTGTAACGAGTCTCCCATGGATTTGATTATTATTGGGTATTAATTATTAATGGTTTTTCCTGCAGGAGGCCTGTGGGGGCTTCTTTCCTCCTCAACCTCTATTTTGAACTGGAATTAAAAAATAACCAAAAATCCCCCCAGAGGATGGGGAAGGGGAGAGAGACAAAAATCAAGTAAGTCCCTTGCTGGTCTTCATCAAGCATCCACTTGATATTCTGGGCCTGCTCTCCTCTTTATGCGTGGGAGAGCAGGGCTGCTCCTGTCACAGTGCCCTCCGACCTCACGTAACCCGCTCTCCATCGCCCTGGAGACACACAGGAAGTGCCCTTCTGCCTACCTCTTCTCTCCTACCCTTGTGGTCCTCTCTAACCCCATCTTTTTGGCAATTAATTTCCTCTGATGGTTATGTTGATTTTGATGGCTTCCTAATGATCAGAAATATTTGGCAGATTAACATCATTTAACTCCCCTTTCCCTGGGGGGCAAGACACAGGGAGGAGGCTAAATGGTGTGAAACAGCTGGAAAAGGCAAGAGTGAAATCGGAATTCTGTGCCAGGCATGTCAATGGGACAGTGAGAGATGGAAGAGGCCAGAGGAAAGCAGAGCTTACTTAACAAACAGTTACAAGGCTAGGAGATCAAAGGCATCGCCCCACCCCCACTAGTCATGGGCTCTCTCTTTTATTCACTGTCAACCGCCCATATGTTGCCTTCCTAGTGGCATTTCAAAGATGACTACACCTGTCAGGGTGTCTGGGAGGTGAAGACAGAGCAGATGTTGAGATTTGTGCCAAGGAAGGGAAAAATCCACGAGAAAGTGACTGTGCCTGGGTATTCTGAGGAGCCCCCTCCTCCACTGCCACTCTCCCTGTTCCATAAGGCGACCGTCCCGGCATGGCGCCGCAGATGGGAAGATGGGATTTAATTTTACTGGCGTTCAATCAAAACAGAATAATGTGTTTAATATCCCTGTGGTGTAAGTGAAAGGGAGAGATTCATGAGCTCTTAGGAGGCCTGAGGTTCCAAGCCGTGCTTCACCGCTTCCCTGTGCGTAAACACAGACATTATGGTGGAAGCTAGGGATACACAGGAGCTGAAATCTCCACCATGCTCGCGTTGCTCCCCGAAGCCCAAGCCTTCCTAATAAGGGCATGACTCTCAACAGAGACCAACTGCATTAAACAGTGACAGGCACCCAGTGCTGAACCTCAGAGGAGGGTGTCTTTCCACCTGGTAGGTGGACCAAGGAGGTAAAAGCCTAGAAATGCCTCCTTGGACGCCCATCTAAAATCTCATAGACAATAGTCACGGAGCTGTAAGTGTGTTTATAAAATTGCAGTAATCTATGAAATAAGGGGCCTCGGTCTGGTTGTAAATCTCCCAAAACATTGAGCAAGGCTGATGTAGGAGAGTAGAATTGTGAGTCATTGTTGTCATTTGTTATTATATATATAATATATATGATATATAAATACAATCCGTCTCCGTCATTATCTATCAGCTATCTAGCCACTCAGATACTGATGGATGTCTGTTCACTGTCGGTGTGCTTACATGAAAGACTTGCTTCTCTTCTGCATCAGAAATCTCCCCGGAAGCTTAATAAAAATATAGATGCCAACAAAACATGGTAATAAACAGGTAAGAAAGACAAAACATAATATGCTTTAACTATCTCAGGCAGATGCACATATATTCACACAATATATTTAAACACATGACATGAAAGCAGGAGGGAGACTTACTTGGAGGACGTGGCCCACAGGTTTGCACAGGAGGGCAGAGAAGCGGGGAGGGGAAATATGAGGTGTATAATGTACATAAATTTCATGAAGAAGCCTGCTATTTTGCATGCCAATCAAATACATTCTTTAAACAAGGAGAATGGCATCAGAGAAGGGGGACCCACTTAGAGCCACGGAAGTAAGTAAATAAAATAAAACGCATGTGATATAAACACCCACCCTCTGCCAACTAAGCTGGAGCTTCTCAGGTCTGTCTGCTTGGTGTGGCTTCTTCCTAGAGCTGTGTATATTCCCTCCAAAGCTTACTCAAAGAGAATACTCTAATTCCTGTAATATTTTAAAAAACCATTTTGTAGTCATGCATATATTTCATTATTTTTAAAAAGCTTAAAAAATAAACAATGAGCTCCATGTCTGCCAGAATCCCAATTCCTTCTTCTCCCTTCTCAGAGGTACACACACCCCTGCACTCACAGCAGCCCAGAAGACTCCACACATAGTTACATCACTGTTATGCAAATTTAGTTAATTCAGTAAAAAAAAAAATCAAAAGTTAATCAAATTTGTGGTTGATTGAATGAACCATTTGGGAGGATTTTGAAAAAAAAGGTCTTCAGTCGGCATCATTGTCAGTCAAGAGAGTTGAATCAGCTCCTGTCAAGGGTATGAGTGCCACTGCGGAGGTAGTTTCCTTGGCTTAAAGCTTAGTCAGAGAAAATGCCTTTTTTTCTTATAATTTCTGCAAGTCCAGCTAATAGCAGCCATTGTTTTACATAGAAAACAACAAAACACATCTTTCTGTTACAGCCTCGGGCATCGTTGGTGGTACCCGCAGAGACATGCTCATGCTCATATGCTCAGAGAATACACATTCACTATGTCTCTGGAAGCTATCTGTGTATTTGCATAAATCTGTAGGTCCCTGGGTGAATACTCCTTAAAGACATCCTCAATATGGCTGGCTCTGTCTCCCTGGCCTTCCTAGCTAGCTGCACAGCACTGCAAGAATATGCCAAGATTCTTCATCCGATTCTGGTTTAAATAAGATTTTGTCATTTTTCCTACTTGTTCCCTGTGCCATTTAATGACTGATGTTACAAAGTCTTCTGCCAGGACTGTCGGCTGTCCACTCTGGACCAGGAGCAGCTCCTAGAACTGAGGCACAGGCCTCCACAGCTTCTTCAGAAAGGACCACCATTGTCTCCCTCTGTAGAGAACAAGTTCTTTGAATTTTCATGCTTCCTGTTTTCCTAAAGCCACACCTTTATAGATGGCCAATGCTCAGTGACAGTGCCTCACACTGGGCACTTCTCTCCTGGAGCACATGTACTCCACTGCCGCTGTGATTTTGGTTGCAGGCCATATTAGACTTGGCAACTCGCACATCGTCCTGTGACAGGCTGGTAGCCGAGTAGCAGTCTGGCCTTGGAGCCCGGTGCCTGCTCATGGGTTCTATTCCCTTGTCCTCTTAAAGAGCCTGCCTACATCAAAAAGAAAACTTGCAAACACAAATTAACAAGCAAAAGGGCATATGAAATTATTTAATATACAGGAGCCTTCAAAAGGAAAGGAAAACCCAAAGAGGCAGTTTCACTTGAATATTTTCATGTCTTTGCTGTGAAATGCTCAGTGGTGGAGAAAAATGACTAGAGAAGGAGGGTAAAACAGTGACCTTGTCAAGGCCCACTCAGATTAATCTCTGGACATCTTCTGTGCAGAGAAAGGAAATCTCTTTCCTCCAGGAAGGCAAGGCTGTCTTCCTCAGTGGAAGGGGCTTAAGACACACTACTGGAGGAGACCAGAAATGCTTCTAGTCTGTGTGTCATGATGTGACACACTGGAAGGAGAATGGAAAGACATCCACACGAACTTCCTAATTCTGTGGGCTTTTGAGAGTATCTCAGTTTAAGAGACAGTACATCAATAGTCAGATTTGGGGATTTCAAGTCTGGCCCTATTAACATCAACTTGAGGCCGCCTGTAACTGAAAATACTCTTTTTCATCTGTTTGACATCCAGCTAAAGGGAGTTTCTGTTGAGTCTAGATTGAAAGTTTGCCCTTGCAATGTTCCCTCCTTGCTTCTGTAGCACCCTGATCCTGTGACACTGTGAAGAGCAGACCCATGAAATCCTGAGTGTTGCTGACTGTGCACTGTGTACAATCATTTGCCTTTAGTGAATATTCCCAATGTGCTGGGCACTTGGCTTGTGTTCTGGCCTTTAATTTGTGCAGTGCCCCTTTGGTCAGTATGATGACTTCAGATTACTGGAAACTGAGATTAACATCATACAACTACAAGCAAAGAAACCAGAATTCAAATGCAATTACATGTAAAATTGAAAATTACCCACCTGTCTTTCCCCTAAATCCCTCATTCCTTTTCTTTCCTCGAGGCAGTGTTGTTTTCCCTTCTGCTCAAGTCCAGCAGACAAGAATCATCATCCTTTGCCCTCACGAAACCACGTCCTGTGCATCACTCCACCCAGCCCGTAGGTCACGAGTTGTCATATTTCACTGGTGTGTTTTGCACAGCTGAAATCTGCTGGGAGAGCTCATCCAGCAGGAAAGGGAGTAGAGTCTATATCTGTAGATCTGCCCTCACAGCCCTGGGCTAGGTAACTCCTGGCCTCAGAATCCCGCTTAGGACACGCCCCGTCCTCCTTATCACATGATTTGATTTCTTCACAACACTTCCATTTCTCCGATCCAGTCCTCTAGACATGGACTGTTCTTCTTTATGGAATCTCAGTGCATCGTTGCTGTTGCTTCTCTTAAGAACCTTCTCGATATCTCACTTAGCTGTCAGCCTTGGATGAACACACAGGTGTCTCCCCGGAGGCACAGTTCTTAGTTTCATATGTATGGATGTAAGCCTTAGTGTCCTACCTTTATGCGCTGTATGTACAGAGATAGGCCATGCATCCCCAGCTCTGACAGTTACTATCCCAAAGAAACATCTAGAATTGCACAAAGCTAACATGGGTAGAATGACTTATGCTTTAGTGGCTGGTATTTAGACTCAAAACCATGTTATTAAAAAATCAATTAGCTATAAAAAAAATTTAGCTCCAAGTTCCCTTCCATTTGCAGCATGGCAGCAGTGGCCGGTTAGCATCTGGGTGTCCTCGAGACATTCGGAGCCTTTCATTCATCATACGTGACATTTGCATATTGAAAATATCATACTTTATGCACATGCCTCCCAGGCTACTTTAGAGACTATGATTGCTGCCTAATCCTCACATAAATCAATGCACCAGGGAGTACGCTTCTGAGCACAAGGAGAAGTGCGGACACTCTGCTTCGGATGCTTCCTGGGATCAGTTCACTCTCGCATCCCCAGTAGATGCACGGCCTTCATTTCCTCTTCTTTCTTGTAGCCATTAAAATTCTATTAGCCATTTGTGAGTATTATTTTATGCCATCTGCATTTTCTCTAAGTTATGATAGAGACAGCTGTAATCATTTGTATGCGTTTTCAGTGCAGGAATTCTTTCTGCGGAAGAACAAAACCTTTCCTTTGCATGCTCATGTACCCAAATAGAAGGATGGGTTGTTTATAAATCTCTTCCTCTACCAAACGTTGCCTTATTTGCTGAGGAGATGGAAACAGAAGACGTTGGGAAAAAAGGAAGGCAAAAACATTTGATCTCAAATAACAAAGTGTGAGTCTTCTTCTTTTTTTTTGTAGCCATCTCTTAATCAAAGTTGACCTTACAACTGCTGCAAGGCTGTGTTCTGTGTTGGATCTGAAGGCATCCAGGGTGTTTTCTCCGTTCAGCTGCTGGGTCTCAGCTAGCAGCACAGCACCTGTGGATAGCCTAGTGCTTGCCTGTTTCGCCACACAAGAATAGCTCCTATTTTTCCTTAGGGAAGGGGTGGACCTATTGGAAGGCGAAGGCCCGGGCCTCCTCACCCTGGGTAGTCTTCTCCTGGCCAGAGTTCTAGAGCTGAGGAGTCTCCACCCAGGAGCAGAGCCTATCCCTTCTCTTCTTTTTACTTCTGTTATTTTCTTTCTCTTTAAGACAGGGTTCATGTAGCCCAGCTGGTCTCAAGTT
The DNA here is from genome assembly GCF_964271855.1 of Acomys minous. NCBI lineage: Eukaryota > Metazoa > Chordata > Mammalia > Rodentia > Muridae > Acomys > Acomys minous. The sequence goes on along the minus strand of NC_140483.1, from coordinate 1,671,515 downwards.
GAAACACAGAGCAGCATGACCTTGAACTTCTGAGCCACTTGACTCCACCTGACATGTGCTAGGATAGTAAACACAGACTGGACATGTACCACATCTACTTTGTGTAATGTTGGAGGTAGAACCCAGCACCTCATCTGTGCTAGCCAGTCACTCCAAGAAACAAGCAAAATCCCGCCCTGTTTTGAGGTGCTACCCTGCACAGAATACAAATTAAATACTGGTAGATTTCACCTAAAAATGTAGTGTGACTTGGACATAGGAGTTCCTAGAAAGTGTTCCAAGGAAGTTGATTGAGGCCCAGTCCTCTTGCCTTCACCTACCAGAACACCAGGGAGCTTTTATTAACATGCGGTGTGTCCAAGTTAATGCTGGCTGTGGGGTGGCTAGTGTGGCCGTGTTAATGCTGGCTGCTGGGGTGGCTAGTGTGGCCATGTTAATGCTGGCTGTGGGGTGGCTAGTGTAGCCGTGTTAATGCTGGCTGTGGGGTGGCTAGTGTGGCCGTGTTAATGCTGGCTGTGGGGTGGCTAGTGTGGCCGGGTTAATGCTGGCTGCTGGGGTGGCTAGTGTAGCCGTGTTAATGCTGGCTGTGGGGTGGCTAGTGTGGCCGTGTTAATGCTGGCTGCTGGGGTGGCTAGTGTGGCCATGTTAATGCTGGCTGTGGGGTGGCTAGTGTGGCCGTGTTAATGCTGGCTGTGGGGTGGCTAGTGTAGCCGTGTTAATGCTGGCTGTGGGGTGGCTAGTGTGACCGTGTTAATGCTGGCTGTGGGGTGGCTAGTGTGGCCGTGTTAATGCTGGCTGTGGGGTGGCTAGTGTGGCCGTGTTAATGCTGGCTGTGGGGTGGCTAGTGTGGCCATGTTAATGCTGGCTGTGGGGTGGCTAGTGTGGCCGTGTTAATGCTGGCTGTGGGGTGGCTAGTGTGACTGTGTTAGTGCTGGCTGCTGGGGTGGCTAGTGTGGCCGTGTTAAGGCTGGCTGTGGGGTGGCTAGTGTGGCCGCGTTAATGCTGGCTGCTGGGGTGGCTTTCTTATTGAGCTTTTCCTTGGATTAGGAAGTGAATGACTTTCTTCTGATGGGGTATGTGAGTGGTAGTTCTGGCTAAATTCGCCAGAATAACAGAAAGGTGGTACCCTGTCTGAGCCTACATTTTCCAAAGACAAACAGCCAAGTGTCACCTAAGAACATGTGTTTCTTCTAATTGTGTAGTTTGATTCCTTGTGGAATCGTGAATTCCACCAGTGTTTCTCCATAGGAGCATAGCAGCTCTTCCTTTGGCTGCTTTTCCACATGGCTATCTGTCATAACTGAGAGCAGCTCTGGGTTAGACATCTGTGATGCAAGGGTGACCTTTGACCTCCAAACCTCCTCGATTTAATATGAGGATGGGGATATTAGTCTCGCCACCTCTTTGTTCGTAATATCTGTAAACAAAGGAAATGAAAGTTAGGAGGAGAGACAGGGTATACAAAGGAGATTAAAAAATAACGGTAATAACTTCGCAATGCCTCCAAGCAGACAAAGAAAATTGAATGAAATCGCATGAGAACCTTGAGGCCTGGGCTCCTGTGGTGGAAAACAAGAGGCTCCCTATAAAGCTGGGATGTTTCAGCTGCTGGCAGAGATTTGATGCGTTTTAATAACTTTGACACTGAGTTTCTTTTGAGGGGAGCTAGAGTGAAGAACATCTGGGGTACACAGAGGCTTTTCCAGCTTCCCCAACCTAAGCCCGATGACATACTCTTCAAAATGGTCCCCATAGGAATAACCCAGCAGTCTCTGGCTCCTCACTTACGAGCACATTTGGGACCAAGAAACCAACAAGCTTCGGTGGCCCAGTCTATAGCTTGAGAAAAGAAGCAGCACACTTGCAGGAGGGGCCGGCGCCCTGAGCAGAGGGCCTGGTTGTGGTAGCAGAGGGTGGTCGGACTGACTCCTGCTAACGTTCTGAGTAGGTGCTCGCTGTCTCCGCTCTGCTTTCTGATATGGGTAAGAAATTGTTCTATGGGCTCGGGAGCCTGCCACAGACACAAGTAAATGAGTTAAAATTGGCCAGTGCATGCTCTAGGTAGCCAGCTCTCAGCTACCTAACAGAACTCTGTAATCTAAGATGTCTGAATATGCTGATATCAACTGTGTCTGCTGGTAAGGCTTATCAGAACTCAACTCTGTGTGGAAGCCATCAGTACTGTAGAAGGACAGTGACTCCATAGGCATCAGATGTCTGACCTAGCTCAGATGATACTTTCTTGGCTTCCTTGAAGCAAGTGGTTACAACATGACAGAGTCTGACCAATGAGATATAAACTTGAATCTCCCAAGAACTCTGAGCATAAAGCTATCACACTTAACAGATAAAACAGAAAACTTTGCCTCCTTGGACCTTTAAGAAAGCTACAGACACATAATAATCTCAAATACTTCATGGAAATATTGAGGCTAAAAACTTACTACTTGTCTAACATTTAAATCTAACTGGACACCTTATAATTTAATTGCCTTCCTGTTAAGTTCATGCATGTATTTTTGCTTACACATAGCTTGCAGCATTCCCTCACCTTTCTTCCCATCTTAACATCAAAGCACAGTTGGCCCTTGGCACTGGTATGTTCCATGTCCTCAGTGTCAACAAACACAGATTGAACATACTCAAAAGATAAAATCATGTCTAGGCTGAACACGTACAGATATTTTTCCTGTCACTTCCCCTAAACAACAGAGCACTGCAATTGTCTACACAGGATCTGTATCGCCTTAGCATTATGAGTCATCTAGAGACAGTTAAAAGCATCCGGTATGGTGTGCATAGGTTATATGCGAATGTTACCCCTGTGTGTATATAACATGTGTGTGATGCAAGCATTGGGTGTGCCAGCGTTGAGAGTCAGTGCACGTGCACGCAGAGGTTCTAGTAACGTATCTGGTGTCTTTCTCTGTCTCTCCACCATGCTCCCTTGAGACAGAGTCTGTAGCTGAGCCAGAAGCTCTGCATTTCAGACAGTCTATCTGACCAGCAAACTCTTCGGATCTGTCTGTCTTTGATCCTCCAGCGCTAAGGTTCTAGGCACACACGGATTCCCCGGGGTTTCTACGTGGGAGCCGGGCATTAGGTATCAGGTCTTCAGGGTTATGGGGCCATCACTCTTATCCACTAAGCCATCTCCCTTTAAAACACTCTGAGTCTGAGGAGGTCCCCTCTAGGGTGGAGTGTTTTAACTCCGACACTATTCCTATATAGCAGCTGGGCAGAGGTGACACTCACAGGCTAACTCGTAATCTAATGTAATGAACTTCCTGTTGTTTCTTTACCTTAAAGAATAGCATTGGCCTCTCAGTTTCCAACCCTCATCTTCTTAACCCCGATGGCTAAGCCGACCTTCACTCTTTGTGTAGTCCCCTGGCTCTCCTGGACTCTGGCCTAGACCCTGACTTTAGGAACACTGCATGAGATATCTTCCAAAAGCTTCTCATGAGGTTTGCCTGAGGTGAGCTCAGTGTGCCAAAAGCATGGTTGTTTGGTTCTTTGATTTTTCCAAAACGTTGAGTCTGGCTGAGACTAGCAACTCTGTTAAGAGCCTGGCCCCGAGCTGCCGCTTCTGATGTTCAGCCTGTGTCTGTGTCCCCTTATCGCTAGTGCAGACGCCCAGCCTGCTAGGAGTTTGTGGTTTTGCTAAGAGAAACACTGTTGTTTCTCAACTTTATCATCTCTTAGGGGAACCTATCTTCTTGGCTCCAATACAACAGCCTATGCTGATGCGGTCTTTCTCCTGACCCTGACCCTCTGGTCATTTTACAGTCCCAGGGCGCTTCTCTCTGCATCCTATGCCTACAAACTCCTCTCACAGCAAGCACATTCCATGCTTCTAGTATTGCCTTGCATGGAGCTTAGAGAAGTCTTTGTTGTCCTCACACAGCCTAAGAGCAAACAATTTTTTCCTGTGGCCACATTGTATATAGCTAGCTTTTCTGAAACAATCACAGCACGGAAGTCAGGAAGGTGCAAGCAGGGTCCTCTGCATACAGAAGAGAAACTTATTTATCCAACCTTGGTTGCTAGGTCATCATTCATTGAACTATCCGTGACTTTCAAATAGAAAGAATAACTGTTTCCTCCCAGAGACAGGAGTTTGTTGTTTCTCAGAGAAGAAGGACGTTCTGACAGAAGAGAGTCACATGACACCATTTGCTGCCCTGAATCACGTGTGACATCATTTGCTACCCTGAATCACGTTTGACACCATTTGCTACCCTGAATCACGTGACATCATTTGCTACCCTGGCTCTTCTGGACTTCTTTCCCTGGTTGTCTCTCCTCATCACTTTCTGTGATCCCCATATATTCAAGCTTTTGGTCTTTTCCATTATTAGAACTATGACACTCACGCATAGACAGTAGAACCCGAGGCAAGCGATCATCTTCTCCTTCCTCAAACTGCTCTCTGTGTGTGGGGCCATTTGCAAAACCACAGTCAATCCTCAGCCAGGTTGGGCTCAGGGCTTTGGAAGGTGCTGTTTGATTCCTTCCTCCTACCCACACAGCAATCTGTGGAACCTTTTTAGAAGACGACGGAGGTATTATTGCAGAGAGGTTAACTTCGGTGCATTGCCACCCGGGCACTATATCCCCTGAATAGACTAGTTAAACGTTAGTCTCCTGCCGGCTTCGGAACTCTTCATTTACTCACAGTCTTTGCATTTAGTGTGCTTCCCCCATAGATTTATGCCAACATTTTGGGAACTCAACATGGCTATATTCTCTGAAATACGTTTCTTTCATAGAGAATGACAATCCATTTTTTAAAAGAAGCTTAGATCTTAAAATTTACCCTAATATTATAAATCCACAAGTACAATTTTATTCTAAAGAAAGTTATAATGTCTGCTTAGATTGTTACAAAAAAAAAGGTAAAGCTTACTAATTTTTAATTTCCTTAGCATTTTCTTTCTAAATGAGGAACAGATTGTGAAGGAAAAAAATTGATAATCATAGCTTGCTAGCTGCTTTGTTAGCACAATCTATTCCTGAGATTTTATGAGATCTGGCTTACAAAGCACTGGTTGATAAATGATTCAATATTTAACCATGATTTACCTGTACCATGTAGAAAAAATTATGCTGATGGTGCTAAAATCACTGGAACAGAGATTTTTACATCCCACAGAACATGTCAACGTAGTGTTGAGTGTGAATTGCTCATTTGGGACGTCGAGTGTTCCTCTTTTTAGGATCCAGGATTATCTCAATATATATGGCTGGTAGAAATAAACAAAGTGAGCCCAGTGTGTTGCCTGGTGATAAAGACCAGCAGTGAGGGATGGAAGGGCTCCCTTACCATCTCTAGAAGACAAAGAAGTAGATTCCAACCCAGTGGGTGGGATGAGCCTGGAAAATAGAGAATCATTCAGACCATGTGGAAATCAATAGAGCTCAGTGAAACGGAAGATGAGACCCAACTTTGTCCTTTAAAGGACTGACTCAACATGGCACTTAGCTCTTTTATAAGTTCTAGCTACCTGTATATGTACCTAAAAGCTTTATTCGGCTAAATTAATGAGACCCAATGTTACAGTTTAGGAGGCCTCCATCTGAGACTGCTTCTGTAGACATTAGAAAGGTAATACCAACACAGAGTTCATGAAAACTAGCACAGAAAATCAACAGATGAATGTGAAATTTACCTTACTGACTTCAGTGAACCAAAGAAGACCTGCAAGTAACCACTAAAGATGGTGAGTCTTATCTGAGCCTAGAGGAGCTAGGAGACAGCTAGTCTCATGCCGTCACAGTTCTCCTTTGTGGAGCAATAAACTCCACATTCATAGAAGCCCGTTTGTACTTGATACCGCTCTTTTATGATTCCTGATCCAAAGGATGTTTTTCATTAAAATGGATGTGTTTGTGTGCACACACGTGAGTGTGTGTGTGTTTACAAATGTCACTAAGCAATGCACATGCTGGGTTTGTTCACTTCCATGTATGTGCACATATGTACATGGCTTGGTTCATTGGAGAACAAGAAATTTCAGATGCAATATGGATCTGTGTAAGACTCAACAAGGCAAAGCTGGTGAACTGGGAGAAGTTGCTGGTCTTGCTAGAGAGGAGGTTGGGGAGAATTTTCAAGGTCCGTAGTCTGTTGTCCTAATATGAATGCTCAGTGGCTGGGTAGTCTGTCTGTCTGATCTAAGGACTGCAGGCCGGGTGACTACCTTATGTGTTATTAGCCTGATGCATCCATGGCCAACAGCAAAACCTGGCTTTGCTTTATCTCCTTTCTATAAATTCCCATCAAGGTAACCAGATTTGTAGTCTCATCCAATAAATACACCATACTCGGGTCCTTCTCAAGGCCCAGGGCATTTTACTTGGTGTCTGGGCCAAGAGTTAAAATGAGATTTCAAGCCCCTTAAACTGATTCTGGGCCTTGCAGTTAGGCTGACAAATGACATTATTCTTGTAGGATCCAGCAAGTGCCAAGGTCCTTATCCTCAAAATCTGATGGCTTTGGATTTATAGGGAAGGATTGAACTTCCTAAAGGCAATATAAGCAGCACCACCCGAAAAGCCTGGCTGTCATCATGTTGGGCATATTTAGTGTGATTTCCTTCAACTTTGTAGGGTGGCAGATAGCTTGAAAATTCTAATGTTCTTCGCATAATACTATGAAATATGGATGTATTTAATTTCACAGTTTGAACTAGGAACAATTTTACTAGCAGAGTAACTATATCACAGGTATGCAACATAAAATCACAACACTTGTGCATTCAGAAGCAAGCTCTGCAAAAAGTGCGGGCTGATGTTTCTGAGCTTTGCCATTAATATTCATTTGCTGCTTGTTCATTTGTTTTGTTGTCTGCCTTGAAGACAAACAGCAGAAGCCACCAAACATTTTAGAGAAATTGATGGGAGGAAAATTTAAATTTGAGAACATTCTATCCATTAAGTTATTGCTTTCCTTTAAATTGGCAAGGCTGTCTTACTCAGTTTTAGAAAGGATAATTCTTGGACTATGGCATAAGCTGTGTAATGTTTGGGAAAGGAATTTGGGATACAGAAAGCCTTCCATAGGACACAGTTTAAAAAGTGTGCAGTTGAGTGTAAGCCTCTCCTGGGCCTGCATTTTGCTTTCTTTCTCTGTCCTTTTAGGTGTGCCATTTTTATTTCCATTTTCTTTGTACTTCTTCCTTCATATAATGCTTGGAATACTGCCTTAGAACCATGTAGGTCTTAAATGAAGTTTGATTTCTTTCAGAATGCTGTGATTTTTGCAGAAGTTATAAGTTTGAAGTAAATTAAGCAATCTAAATTACTGAAAAGACACTGGAACCTTATAAACCCATAAAATCTTGAAGAGTCAACTATAGGAGTGATAGGGACACAGGCAGAGGAAGACATTGTAGTACAGTTTAGTAGCTGCATCTCTCTACTGACCAGGCTGCATCAAAGGGAGTAGCTCTCCTCTGCAGCTGGCCTTGCTGAGTCTCCGGCTGTGTCTGAAACACCCAAGAGAAAACATCTAGTTGGCTCAGAAGGGCCATGAGGCTTACCCTTGATTAAGAGTAAGAAACATCTCTGAATACAGCTCTCTCAGGGATGTGTTCCCTGAAGGAGGGTCATCATGACAGTGGTGGATGAGATAGGACTGGGAGGGGGCGGGGCCAGAGATGAGGGTCATCATGGCAACGAGATGGCTTGACACTGTCTGCGGCTGATTTGAGTTCCCGGCCATTGCCTTGTAGTGTTCGGATAATAGACCAAAACCTTTTAAGAACATCAGGGGACCAGATCTCACTGGAGTGGGAAGTCACAAGGAAGCTCTAGATCCAATGCTGGCAACTGGAACCCAAACACTTCTAACTGTGCTGGTCTTCAAAACCCAGAGAGCAGCTGAAGCAATCGGTGCCATTGGCTGTGCTGGGAGCCGACGGCAGCACTTCCTGAAGGTACTTGAAGATCTACATTTGGGGTCTTTTAAAAAAAGAAAATTAGCTCTATGATTACATTTTCGTTAGCCAAGTCACACATATCTTGATAGATATTTTAAAAAGTACCATAGATTACAAATAAAACGTGTATGTACCTTTTTTATTTCTGCTGAGTGTAGACTAAGTCTGCAGCTGTCTAAGAGAGCTTGCTGAATCTGAGCTAACGGTATGGCAGCCTCGCTGCTTCTCCTGTGGTGTCTGGGAAGTTTCTCTGCTGAGCCTGTTTGACTGCGCCTGGGTTAGCGCTTCTTACTACTTCAGTTCTCGTGCACAGCCCAGCTTGTCTCCTGGACTCCAGACATTCACACCCTCAGAGAGAACTCTCTCACTCAGCTTTTGGACAACTCTTGGGCTGGCCATAGGTGAGATCCTGTCCTGTCCAGTTAGAATCCAGGTGACAGCATGTGAGAGACGGTCTCTGTACTGGGGCTCTTCTGGTTCTCCTTCACAACCCAACACTAAACTGTATTTAGAATTGATTTGATAGAGGAGTTCAAGGACACCTATCTGCACTTTGGGATCCATGCACAAGTTTTCTTTCTCCCTTTTCTGCCTTGAACCAGAAAATGGCTTCGGTGTGTGATAGCATGGCGGACCGCCCATTCAGAGCCTATTTCATTAATTCTTCCCATAGTTCATTTTAAGGATTCTTATGAAGTTCGTCCCCACCCTCACCCCGTTCCAGCGACTCCCTGAGGGCTCAGGGTGGTACCCTGGCTTGCTGCAGTTGGTGGAAGCAGAGGAGGCTGGAGGAAGCGTCCTCAGTGGCTGTGCATCTGTGGGAGGGATGGAGCTGGAGCCCCACTCACTCCTTTCCACGCTTCTCTTAAAATGCTCTTGATGTTGCCTCCCTCTCCCACTCTGCTCGGACACAGGAGGTACGGAAAGGTGACCCCATTGTGGCCTTTGTGAGAGGTGCTGGGAGGGATCCGACCTTTTTCATATTTCTTTTTCATGCCCTTGGCTGAGGCCCAAAGTCCCACAATTAGCAATTCATTCTCTCAATTTAAGGCTTTGGATTTTCTAAGATTTTCAGCAGAAATAGCAGATTGAGTTTTACGAACCATTTGCATCTCAGAGGAAATGTATTTCATGCTTACTAGATAACAGAATTGGAGTCAAGAAGGTGAAAACATAATTCAGGGTTCTGAGTTCTTAGGAAAAAATGTGACAAGAAGACTAAAAGTTGACAATATTACAGGACAGTGTGCCTGGTTTTGTGGCATTTAATGAGAGCTGACCACTTCTATTCTCTACCCCGCGTGTTGCCTGGTCTATGTCTATTTTCTATTTCTTGAAAGAAAATATTCACTGATTAGTCAAAGTGTGCCCCACATAGAGTAATTCCACCTGCCCTTTTTTGGAACAGTACCAGGGTTGAAGGGTTGTGTTGGTGAGGGAAGGAAGCTGAAAGCATACGTAAGAGAAGTAATGCTACTTCCAGCTCAGAGACTATGAGAGAAGTAAAGAATTTAAAAACCAAGGACGCTGCTTTTAGTTCCAACCATGATGTGTTACTAGTCCTGGGTTTGCCCTTCAAACACACACACACACACACACACACACACACACACACACACACACACACACACACAGAAAACCTAATGAAATATATGAAGCAGCTCTCGTCAAACACTAGAGAAAATGCAATTCAGAAGTACAATTTCTGAAGGAAGAAAAGCTACTAAGAGATCCCACAGTTAACCTGGTTTCAGTCATGAAGACATTTTTTGGAGGAGGGGGAAACCCCAGAAACAAAAAGGGAGCTCACTCAGAGTGGAATATAAACAACTGTGTCCATGACAGATAAAGGAAACATCTGATGGACTGAGCACTGGAGAGAGGGAAAGACAGAGAGAAGACTCCCAACTGCAGTGTGGCAGCTCCTTTGCGTGTCAACTCCTTTGAGCTATTGCACTGGAGTAGGAAAGGCATCATACACTCTGTGAGATCTTGAAAAGTGCATGGGGACCAACAAGCTGCACAGCCCAGAGCCAAGATGAGGACAGACTGCAGCCCTAGCCAGCTATATTGTTGGTCTCAGTCCAAAGGTAGATGCAGCAGAGGCAGGGGAGGGATGATCTAGTCACCAAAAGCTGCTGGAGCTACCTCACAGGGACACAGCGGGCGCACACATCGGGCGCACACATCTCCCCATGTCCCGCATGTCCCGCATGTCCCGCATATCCCCATGTCCCGCATGTCAAAACAAGCCTGGCACTCTCTTAACGAAGGCAATACATACGGCTAGACATTCCGAAAAATCAAGAGAGACAGAAAGATGTGATGCAGAATTGGGTCTAGAAATGACAAAAAAAAAAAATCAGAAAAGAGTTGTTGTAGGCAGAAAACTGCTACAAATATGCTGAGGGGCTTAAGGAAAGAGTAAAAGCATACAGTGGGAAATAGTGCAGACATAAAAATGAGTGACAGAATTTCTAGGACTAGACTGTTTAGTGTTTAGAATAAAATGACTCATGGAAAGAGAATAATTAAAGGTCATGGGTACAGGAAAAGAAGCTGGAAACTGATCAAGAGAAAAATTCAGACAAGCAGAAAAACAGGCAAGAGAACAGCTCTACAGTTGCCTGTGAACAGCCCGAATATCAGAAAGAGAAGGGGATGAGAAAGAAAATGGATTCAAACAATTTATCTACAAATTTGATGGAAATTGGGCTTCTCTAGTAAAATCCAACAAAACCTAAATAGGATAAACACAAGGAGGATAGTCCTCCGTTCCCCTGGGAGTTGCTGGCCACCAGCCCCTGAGGACAAAGGGAGCAGAAGTGATGCATGAGAAAGAAACTCCTCCAGTTTCTGCCATGCTCAGAGAACCATCCAGACGTGGTGGACTTAATAACAGCGTCTTCCAATGAAAGAACATACATGTCAAATGAGTGAAAACCAGAAATAAAATCTTCTTTTAAAAATTTATTTTGTGCTTGGTGCAGTAATCCCAACACTCAAGGAGGCAGAGGCAAGTGGATCTCTGTGAGTTCAAGGCCAGCCTGGTGTACAAAGCAAGTCCAGGACAAACAAGACTACACGGAGGAACCCTTTCTTCAAAAACCAAAAACCAAAAGATAAAAATTATTTATTTGTGTCTGTGTCTGTGCCTGTGTGTGTCTGTGTGTCTGTGCCTGTGTGTGTGTGTCTGTGTCTGTGTGTGTGTGTATCTGTGCCTATGTGTATGTGTGTCTGTGTGTGTTTGTGTGTGTCTGTGTCTGTACCTGTGTGTGTATGTGTGTGTCTGTGCCTGTGTTTGTGTGTGTGTGTTTGTGTGTATATATGTCTGTGCCTGTGTCTGTGTGTGTGTGTCTGTGTGTATGTGTGTCTGTGCCTGTGTGTGTCTGTGTGTGTGTGTCTGTGTGTCTCTGTGTGTGTGTGTCTCTGTGTGTGTGTGTGTGTGTGTGTGTGTGTGTGTGTGTGTGTGTGTGTTGGCCAGCCACAACAAGCATTTGGAGGCCAGAGGACAAGCTCTAGGATTCAGGTTCCTCCTTTGCCATGTGTGTTCCTGGATCAAATGAAAGTGCCAGGCTTTGTGCTAACTGCCTTTATCCAGTAACAAAATCTTAGAAACACTGACATAGGGAAAAAACATGAATACAGGAGATTAAAACAAATAAGGTAGTAATAAACTCAAAACTTGCCACAACAACAACAAACCTGGACTGGGGCGCAACTAAGTAGTAAAATGTTCGCACCATATGTGTGAGGCCCTGGTTCCATCACCAGCAACCACATTAACAGTACAAATAATTAACAGACAGACCAAGACAAAACACAAGTTGTCTTTAAAACGCTGAGTGAAAAGCAACAAAATCACAAATTTACCTGTGGAGCCATCGGTTTGAACCCGGTAAACATCTGTTAGTCCACTTTCTACTGGTGTAATAGGACATCACAGGCTGAAGAACTGGACAGATGTGTAAGCAGCTGATTCCAGAGGCTAAAAACCCAAAATCAGGGGCTATGTCTGCCAAGACATACCTGACATCACACAACGAAGGGCAGTTAGAGGTCCAGAGAAGGAGCCAGGAACCGAGGTCACCCTTGCATGAGGAACTGAATCCAGTGCTAAAGGCATGAGCGTGTTCATGTATCTGACTGGTAGTTTGAGTGAGAAGGGTCCCCATGAGCTCACATGTTTGAATATGTAGTCCCCAGTTGTTGGGAACTATTCTCTTTTTTTTTTTTTGAAAGGATTAGGAGATGTAGGCTTGCTGGAGGAAGCATGTCAGGAGGGGCAGACTTTGAGATTTCAAACTGTTAAGACTATTCCCAATGCTCTCTCTGTGCCTTTCATTTGTGGATCAAGATGTGACCTCTCAGCTGTCCCTGCCATGGCACCTTCAGTCTGTCTTTATGAACTGTAATCTTCTGAAACTCTAAACCTAATTAACACTTTCTTTTATAAGTTAAGCTTATTTATAAGCCTTAGTTATGGTGAGCTTTTTCTTCACAGCAATAGAAAAGTAACTAAATGTACCAAATTTCTTCCAGGAGCCCCTACAACTAACCCTGCCACACGGCAGCTCAAGCTCCCAATGCTTGACGTTGGAGAGCAAGATCTTCTGAGAGTGCCAGTGAAAGCTCAGATCTAGGAAAACGGGTGAAAACCACTGGAAGTGTGTATACCTGAGCAAATTCATACACATACTGATTTAAAACTTCCTTCAGGCTATATACTCAAGTGTGAAGACTTTGGGTATGTATCCCCAGGTAAAAGGGAAGTGGTGTTTGTCTCTCTTCCTCTAGGTTACCTCACTCATTATAATGCTTTCCAGTTCTACTCATTTGCTTGCAAATTTTATGATTTTAGTTTTCTTTACAGCCAAAACCTAGCTTTCTACTATGGGAAGACCATGAAGGGAAGGGGCAGTGTGATACCAGTGCTGGGAGGGGGATGGGGGAAGTGGGGAGCAGAGAGGAGGGGGATGGGGGAAGTGGGGAGCAGAGAGGAGGGGGTGGGGGAAGTGGGGAGGAGAGAAGTTAACTGTACAGCGGACAGGGAGGGTAAAACAGAGGGAGACGGAAGGGAGAGGGACAAACTATTCAAGGATATTTGGAAAAAGCTACAAAGTAACATTATTTTATAAGCTTACTTAAAATGCACGCGCGCGCGCACACACACACACACACACACACACACACACACACACATGCACGCACGCATGCACACCCACTGGTGCAATACTGGCACTTTTATCTTGAGAGTAACAAACAGCCCTATGGTTGGACTTAAGGCCCTCTCCATAGGAGGGCATAGATGCCTGACACTGCAAACCTAGCCAAGAACCAATGAGACCGTAGAGGAAAATCCACTACTGCTCTTTTCCAAAGCCATGTAATTTCTAACTGCATCCTAAATACCTTTATACCTACAAATAGGTGGAGCTTTCAACTCCCGTTAAAGGAGCCCCTTTCTGCTGCAGAGATCTGTAAGTAACTAAGCACTGGACGCCCAGCCCCAACGGACACATCTGCCGCACAACCGGTCCAACTGGGGCTCAGACAGCGTCACAGCAGAGAACCAACAGGCCGGGGCGGCTGAGGATACATAGTGTCTTCAAGACGCGATAGGGAAGCTGCCTCCACGAGATTTTTGTCAATATCGCCTTCTAAACAAGACCTGCAAAATGCAGCAGTCAACGTGGAGGGGGGAATTTCACACGGCCACACCTCTCGATAAAGACCCACAGAGAACCGTGGCCCAAGAGGAGGAGAATCGGCTTTCTCCTGGTACGAGCCTCCAGCTCAGTAGACGACTGCCTAATTCCAAGTGTCAGCCCAAAACACATGTACATTCAAACAGCACTAAGTGGACTCAGTAGGTTATACAGAGAAATATGGGTATGTATGTGTAATAATAATAAAGGAAAAAAGATCATGAATTTGAGAGGGGCACAAGAGAGAGCAATGGAAATGACAGTACTCATGCATAAAATCCTAAAAAATTAATTTAAAAAAAGAAGTAAGTTCTGGAGAAATAATAGGTTTAAATATATAACAAAATTAATTTAAAAAATAAAAAGAAATTACCCAACTAACTACTAATAATGTATTTATGAATATTATATTATATTTCAGGGAATTATGTCCTGAATGCTTTCTATTTTATTTTATCCTATATATAAAGTATGAAAAAGTACACATATTAATGGGGTACCATGTAATGTTGTTCTGGAATCTTTAAATCAATTTAACCATATTTAAAATATTTCCTTATGATGAAAAAATTTTAAACATTTTTTTCCCAGATTTTTAGAATATACAGAATATCATTATAATACAATATCATTTTGTACTTGAACAAAGCAACTCTTTAATGTGAAAAAAAACTTCCTTCCAAGGTTATTGTCTATTTAGAGCAAAAATATTAACAATTCAGATTAGGTTTATGATGTATGCACAAATAAAACCTATGACAATAGTAGTACAAAGCAGAGGGCTTGTAAATGGAAGAATTCTGCAATGAAATTCTTATACTATTAAAAAATCAATACGCATTCACATGTAGATTGGGTAAATAAGGTATGCATTGAGAACCCTGCAGCCACCCCTGGTACCTCAAAGGTAACTGTCGGATAAAGATGTTAGCATGAAACACTAAAGCACATTCAAATATCCAAGGAAGAGACAGGGAGAAGAATAGAGAAATAGGATAATAGAGAAAAATAGAAAACAAGTGTTAACATGACAGGCTCGAATCAACGAGTCAATTAAAAGCTACAAGGGAAAGATAGAAATCGACAGTTTGGGACGTGGAGACACAAGAGGCGGTACATGTTCAGCATGCAATATTTACACATGCCAAAACTTGAACAATAAAATGCAACAGTAAAGTTCCCTTTAACTACAAAAGTGTGCATCTATCTATTTGCAAAATAGAATCATGGCAAAGTGCAGTGTGTACACTATTAAAAGACAAAGTAGACTTGAGGGCGAGAAATACAGTTGGTGAGAAAATGAGATGTTTCACAATGATAAAAGAGTCAATTAACGAAGAGAAAAGTCGTCTCAAATGTGAGTGGAAAACTCAGCACTTGCATAATTGCAGTTGAATGTGTCTGTCTCATCACTCAGCGACTGACAAACCAGGATGGTCAGTGAGGGGGGACAAGGCTTCTAAGGGGGAGCACATGTAAGCATGTAACACGCACAAAGGGTGTGTGTTCTTTTAAAGTACGTTCGAGCAAGTATCAGGTTAGGTCGTGGCCACAGCTTTGATGAGTTAGCCTGGGTCTGGAGTTAAGAGATGCTGGGCTCTACTGGGGACATATTGCCATAGCTGCTGTGTTCTCACGCTGGTGTCTGGGCAGCTGGGTTTGGGGTGATTGTCTGCTAGCTGCTGATTTCTGGGCTTGTCTTGGTAAGATGGGTGTTTTGTCTCTGGGTTTCTGTTTCCTCTCTGGATTTTTGGAGCATGATAGCTGTGTTGCCCGTTTCACTGGCCTGCTCAGCTGGTGTGTTCACAGGGAATGCCTGTTAGGATTGGAGGCTGGGAAGAGTCAGAGGAGGCGAGCTGGGAGGGGTGGTCTGTAGCGTCCACAAGAAATGTGGGCAGGGGCAACAGGAGCTGCCGCTGGAGATCTGCTACAGCGATAGGAACAAGACTGAGGGAGAGGGAGAGAGAGAGAGAGAAGAGGAGAGGAGAAGAGAGGAGAGAGAGGGGGAGGGTGGGAGGAAAGAGAGAGAGAGACACACAGACAGACAGACAGACAGACACAGAGAGAAGATAATGTCTGTGGGCAACTTACATGGTTTTCTGTCCTGTACAAAATAAATAAATCCAAAAAAGAAATATATGAATATCTCAGTAGACTAAGGAAAAATGCCAATTTATGAAAATTTAAGTAGAAAAATATGTGTCCACAAACTTAAATGGTAACTTTTGTAACTGATAACAGGCTCCATGAAAACCTGCATCAAGTATCATACTTGGTAAGACTTCAGAGTTACTTCTTAAGATAAGGAACAGAATTGTCACAATTTTTATTTGACATTGTAGTGAAAGTTCTAAACAAAGCAATATATATATATATATATATACATATGTATGTATGTATTCATAGACAGAATACTCTTAGAATTTACCAACATTGCTAACGTTACTCAATGTCTGCAAAGGCCTTGAGAATTTAAGGTAATTATACATAAACAAATGTTATTTCTATGTACTAGAAATGAAAAATAAAAAAATTTTTTGAAAATTTATGTAGTTCACAATAACATCAAAATATTATAAGTTTCAATGTGTATTTAACACAATTTTAAAACTTCCCATTCTGAAAAACTTAAAACATTGTTTAAGAAAGGATCCAATAAATAAAAGTGTACCTAAAAAATGGAGACACTTATGAAAAAGAAAATTCTATCTTGTTCTACAAATTTATCTTGGCTTTATTAAAACATTTTTATCAAGCTTTTTAAAGAGTTATTTATAGTCTAACTCTAGTGTTTATATAGATATTAATAGCTTGGATATTTGAATTATATTGGAGTGAGAATAAAGTTTTAGGACTTAGTAATACCTGACTGAGATCTGGTAAACCCACATAAGGTAAGATACTACGAAGCAAATGCACAGAACCATAAACTAATGAAGTACAACAGAAACTTAGAAATGACCCAAGACACATGGTCAATTGATTTTGATCACGTTTCTATGGCATATCAAACAAGAAAGGACAGAGCTTTCAAAAGTGTTGAAACAACTCATCATCTTAGAGAAAGATAAGAACCAAATCTTAACCATTGCCACACAGTACACCCCAAACCCAACTCAAGGACAATAGATCTAAAAATAAATACCAAATCTAAGGATTCTGGGAAAATTCATAGAAAAGAAGCACTTGAAAACTTGGAGTAGCTCTTTATATTTTCAGTCAGGGCACATAGATTTTGAAACACAAAGAAAAAAAGAAGAGAAATTTGAACTTGAGCAAATTCCAAGAGAAGGTTGGTAAAAGAAAGACATTTGCTAAAAACAAACAAACAAACAAACAAAAAACTGCCACCAGACTCCCTTTCCTGTTGGTAAAACATGGGGGGTAAAATGAAGAGAGAAGAAATAAGCCTCCTTTAGCCAAGCTTAAAACTTCAAACTAAAGGGAGAGACAGTTTCAAAGAAAAAAGAAACACTGTTTTTAAGGCAGGAAGCCATGGCAATTACAGGTAAAATATAGGGTGTCCATTTCTGCCTGAGTTCAGCACCAAACCAGGCAGACACAAAGACCAACTGTATCAAGGGTTGTATCAGGACTAAAGGCTCGAACCTGCCACCCAGTAGTGGAGCAAACCTTAAGTCCTAGCACCTGGGAGCCAGAGGCGAGTGGATCCTTGAGTTCAATGTCCGCTTGGTCTACAGACTGACTTCCAGGACAGCCAGTGTTACATAAAGAATCCCTGTCTTAAAACAAACAAACAAACAAACAGACACCAAGGTTAAGAACCTAGAAATCTCTTGATGGAGAGGAATAATTATTGCCTAGTTTTTTTTTTTATCTCTCTTAATCATTTCTTCTCTCTTATCTCTCTTTTACTCTCTCCCTCCCTCCTTCCCTTCTTCCTGTTTCTAAGGAAAGATTCATATTTTTATTTCTGTGTATGCCTGTGTGTATATGTACATATGTGCACAGCTGCCCGTGGAGGCCTGAAGAGAGTCAAGGCCCCTTGAGATAGAGGTGCAAATGGTTATGGCACACTGGGTATGTGTTCTTATCCACTGAGCCGTCTCTGCAGTCTCCTCTTCCTGTTCCTCTTGCTCTCTCCAAAGCCATAATTCTTCTGAGGGTGGGGATGGTATCTTTTCCCTTTGTTTCCTCTGCAGTAGGGCATAGCAGGGTGCTGGAATCACATCAGACAGTCAGCAAATTAACAGTGAAGGATGAATAAAGACATTGACAAATCATAGGAGGCTAGGACAAGCTACACACCCATGTCTAAATATACTAATACTCAGGCTCCAAACTAGAAATTTTAACTTCATTTTTCTGAGATAGAGATGTAGTGTTGGCCCTGCTACACATGGCAAAGTTTATTATCTTGACTTCTCTTAGACTGTCCTCACCAGTGTTAGGGAGCGGCTGCCGAGGTGTGGCCAAACTGAATTCTGTTAGAACAGAGGTAGATTGTAAATCATTAGAGTAAGAGAAACAGATAAACAGAGCTTCTGTCCCCAAGGTCTCTGGTGTTGTAATTGGTGGGCCGTGATAGGGCTGGGAAATGTCAGGAAGATGACTTTTCTCTCTTGTCTGTGTCTTTACAGTCCTTAGCATTAAACACCAGTTAGCAGAGAACACTAATGAACAATAAAACAGTAGGCTTGTGTCTGTGCCACCTACATGGCACGCATACCAAACAGGTGTCTTCCAGTTTCAGGTGCCCAGGAGAGAAGCTTGGGGGAGTGGGGCCTGTGCACTCTGCAGCAGCAGCAGATAAGTGGATTTCCCTGGAACTCTTCCAACCTGGCTTTCAGGATGCCCCTGCCCTCGTGTGGTTCCTCTAGGTCTAGAAGGCCAGAGCTAAGGCCCAACGGCAACAGCTGCTGAAGATTCCCTGCAGATGAGAGTGAAAGTCAAATTTGCTTGCACATTCAAAGGGGATTAGCAACAAAGTATGTGGATTTCTTCCCTGGATCTTTGCAGTAAAAAGTGTATGTTTCTTGACTAATAATGACTTTCCTCTCTTCCATCATGTCTTTCCGACCAGAGCTCCAAGACATTGTGTTTTGTCATTTGTCCACTTATGAAAAGGAGAGGAAGCTGGGCATGGTGGCACACGCCTTTAATCCCAGGACTTGAGTTTGAGGCCAGCCTCGTCTACAAAGCAGGTCCAGGACAGAGAAACTCTGTCTCGAAAAACAAAATAAACAAGAAAGAAAGAAAGAAAAGAAAGGAGAGGAGAGAACATAACTATTTTCTAGCAAGGCTAACCATCTCATTTGGCCTGGGAATAGCTCTAAATCTTTGGGCATCCCAGGATTCACCTCAGTCAAAGACAGTCAACGGATCATACTCCTTCTGCTAGTGTCACATCTGCCCCGACCAAGTGCCATCGTGCCACAGACCTTGGGTGAAAAGACTTTGGTTGCTTTTAAACATGTAGCAAATAAATAAAAGATAGAAAACATAGTGTGTGTACGTGTGTCCAAAGCAAACCCAAACCAGCAAAGAAAATCAGAACCCATTCTTTTGTGCAACTATAACCAGTTTGCCTTGACTAGGGATATGATCGCATCACATATGTGTGAATTTGTGGAGTTGCATGTTTACTTACATACACACATCTCTACACACAGTGACGTAGATGTCTACTCAGCGATTCTCTGTGTTTTCATTAATGTGTATCTTCATGAGTGTCTTGCTCACGCCTCTCATCATCCTGAAACCTGCACTGTGTACCACTTCACACCTAACCCATCTATGTTCTGCCAACCTCTGATGTTCATGTGTTCAAGGTACCCAAGGTTTTCAGCCTTAAAGGTAGACCTGGATATAGTTCCATGACTGAAACTTGCATAAATGTTTCTTGGGGATTTCAGTGTCTACAAGGCATATCCTTCTGAAATTACCAATATAGCTCAAACTTAGTTTTTTCAAACACACCAACCTGGAGACAAGAATTTGGGTTTGGGTGACTTATCTAGCAATCGTAGTTAGGAATATAAGATAAAGAAGAGATGCCAAGAGTTGCCTCTACCAGAGAGCTTTAGAAAATAGGATTCAACTGTAGCAGGGAAGCCAGTCAGCTGGGGTTTTTATTTCCTCCCGTGACAATTTGAGAGTTACCACTGACAAATTAATCTGCTGCCCCCTGAAGACCAAGAAAACACCTGTGACCACAGAATGTTCATAAGTATTGACCCAGGGAGCCACTAACACTTATGAGAACTGTCTAAAGTGATCTACAGGGTGGACGGAGGAGCCTTTCAGTTCCTTGCCTCTAATAGTTCCTGCTTTCTTTGATAGCTGGGTGGTCATTACAAGATCTATTTTCCAACATTATCCTTTCTTTATCACGCTCCTCTGACACCTAAGCACAATTCTTTTGCCACCCTGGAACCTATAATAGACAAAAACATGGCCACAGCTATCTTTTCTCTATCACAGTCTGTAAGCCACCGTCTATCCCTGAGTGTCCTCATGATTACTCATTTGTGTATTTCAATCATTTCAATCCCACTGCCTATTACCCAATCGAGGTAGCTTGGCAAAGCTCAGTCCTTAGCTGAAGGCAAATTTTCTTCCACTCTGTACATGTATCTTCTTTCTTCTACATGATCACTTCCTACGTCAGTCTCCCAACGTCTAACATTCAAACTTATCCTCACTGATCTGGTTATCATTACTTGCTGTTTCATTAAAAAATAAAAAAACTCAGAAGAAAACTCTGCAAGCTGCTCCAAAAGCAGCCATCCTCACCTATCAGCTGCCAATAGCTCCTACCCATGCAAGAATGTTGGCTGCCTTAGTCTTGTCCAAGAGACCAATGAGGGAATGCAATGACCATATCATGTAGAGAAGACAGCATTTTGTAGCAGGCCTTCCTATCCTCCAACTCTTTCTTTTCTTCTCTTTTTCTTTTTTGTCTCTTCTTTTGTGATGTTTTCAGAGCAGTGATGGTGGTGGGTAGTGGTGGATGTTGTTGTTGGTATTGGTGTTGGTGTTGGTGGTGGAGGTGGTGGTGGTGTTGGTTGGTGGTGTTGGTGGTGGGTGGGTGGTGATAGTAGTGGTAGGTGGTGGTAGGTGGTGGTGGTAGGTGGTGGGTGGTGATGGTGGTAGGTGGTGGTAGTGGTGGTGGGTGGTGGTGGTGGTAGTGGTGTTGGTGTGAAATAGGCACCACATTTAGGGTCGAACACTGTCTCTTACACTCAGCACCTAGGCCAGTTATACATCTCTCCATTGACTGTTACCCACTGCAAAAAGAAGCTTCTCTGATCACGGTTGATATCAGTCCAAGTCTATAGGTATGAACATAAATGTTTATAAAGCATTTTGACAAGATGAGCAGTTAGCAGAATAGCAACAGCATGATCTACTCTAAGGCCTATGACCAGACGTGGCGTTTCTTCTTGTGCAGCAATACTCCAATCCAGGCAGAAATTGATCAGCTACCTCTAACAGTCATGCCACTTGTGTCTACAGATACGTGTTTGCGTGCCATATCAGTATGGCAGCGTGCAGGGTCCAAAACTGGCTCATACTATTGATTTCTTTTCTCCACCAATAGCTTGAATACAACTAAGAAATGTTAGCCAGCAGGGAAGAACTTTTGCAGTCAGGTTGAGATGGATTTCTTTATGTCCTCTAACCAAAGTGTCTGGTACCTTCAGCAATAGCATCTTACCATATAGTTACCATGGCTCTCTTGGTTACAATGCAACCAAGAGCCATGGCAACAGTCTATGGTGTACTAGAGACTTCTGGGGAGTCCCTAGCCAGAAGTCACACATTTCAAATTTCATGCAATAACCCATTTCTTCTGGAAGTAGCATTGTCTACCTGTGCAAGACAATTCTGTTACAATTCTTCTTTAAAGCTGTGTTATGAAATTAGCTTAGTAATTCTATTATCCCTCCGATTGTTTTTTAAACTGAGTTGTGAGGTGGTAAGCTGGCTTTTCATACACCCTTCACTGGAGTCCCCATACTCAGACCTGTTGACATTTTATTCTCTGCATCTCAGTAAGTGACTCTATCCTGTCCATTTCTCAGCGCAGAGCTGGGAGCACCCATAGGCTTATCTTTCCCTCCGCACTATGTCAGGTCCAGTAACGAGCCTCATAAGCTCTAACCCCCAATTATGTACTAAGTCAGCAACCAGCTGGCCTAAGCTGCTTTTATTTCTTACCCATTGCTTCTCATCACTGCCTCTTAAGCTAGTTTTTACCTCTGGCCTTTTCTCTCACAACATTTGATATCAGCACTAGGTCCAAGGTGTTTCTCTAAAGATTAAGAACCCTCTGGCGCCTGCGATTCGGGGATGGAAGACAGCAGGGTTTGCCTACGTTTGGCCACATAACCTTTTAACCTCATTGTCCACTTGGTCTTTATACTCACATCTCTTACTAGCTTATCTGCTAAACATGGCCTTCCATTTCTACTTCCCTGATCTTCCCTGGACGCCTTATTTAGAACCCCGACCTCCACACCCCATGTCGTCTCACTCCTCCTAACCTCCTGAGCCTCATCTTGTTTTATAAATTTTTGTTTTCTTTTGTCTTGTTTTACTATAGCACCTATCATCAGCACAGGTATATTTGTAAATGGAATTCATTCATCCATTATTTATTTTGTGCTGGAATGTAAGGTTTATTTTCCTACTAAGGAGCATTCATTTGGAGCCAACCATCTTCAGATCAGAAGTTAGCAGATTCCTCAAAGGCTGCACCATTTATCTCTTCTATGTTACTCTTCCTACTGATTTACCTAAGGCGGCCCCACATTTGTTCCCTCTCTCCCATATCAATAACTCACCTGAGATGTTTGATTGATTGATGTGCGTTCACTGGTCCCAGTGCCAAACATGTGCACATTCCTCCCTTCCCTTCCATTCCCTTTCTTCCCTCCCTGCTCTCCCCTCCCCCTTCTCCTTCCCTCCCCTCCCCTCCTCTCCTCTTCCCTGTTCTCCCCTTCCCCTTCTTCTCCCCCTCCCCTCCCCTTCCCTTTCCCTTCCCCTCCTCTCCCCTCCCCTCCCTTTCCCCTCCCCTTTCCTTCCTCTTATCTTTCCTTCCTTTATGGTCTAAATGACCACATATATAAGAGACTAACAGGAGCCAGCAAGATGGCTCAGCCAGTAAATCCACCAAACCTGATGACCAGAGATTAATCTTAGGAGCTATATATTAGAAGGAGAGAAGAGTCATTTGCAAAATTGTCCTCTGAACTTCAAACGCACATGTGTACCACACGCAATAAAGAAATAAACGTAATACAAAATATATTTTTTACAGACTAGCAGAATTCAAAAATACTTTCCCAGGAGCTTGGAATTTAATTATAAAACTAAAATGCCATCTGATATGGGACACAAGAGTCTCTGATCTGGTGTCAGATGTACGCAGGAAGGAATGTCTTAATTATTACAGACTTAGAGAAAAGTCTATTGGGAGAGGTAAGAATTTTAACCCTGAAGGATGGGTGGGTATATTGTTTATGGCAATTAATGTTACTTTGGCCACACACAAACCCCCAGATAATATGGTTGAACACAATAAGTGTTTGTTGTTTATGTTAGTGCGATGGTGACTATTGGGGCTTTTTCTGATCAGTACATCCTGCCCCTAGCAACCGAGATCTTGTCAGTGTGCCTGCAATGCCTTCCCTGTAGATCACGAGCCAGGAAGAGAGAAAGCTTTTAGGCTCTTTTAGGCAACTGTATAGTCAGGCCTAGAAGCCACAGCTGTGTCTTTTAGGAACCTTCAATGGAACCTGAGCACCAGGGCTCGCTTGCCTGAATAAAGGCCAGTTACTTTCTGAAAATGAGATGTCTCTTCTGAGGGGGTGGGGGGTGCAGATAGAAGGGGAGGGCTGTTCAGCAAGCAAGCTAGTGACCGCCAAGGCGGAGAGCCAGGAGGACAGATGGTTCAGGAAGGAGCGTGGAGAAGCCAGCCTGTGGGGCTGAGAAGCCATGCAGAAGGACTGTGCCTCGCCACACAGGGGTATTTCTATCAGAAGGCTACGCAGTTAATGAAGAAAACTTGGAAATGTCCTAAAGGCTGATCAAGTACATAAAATGACACGTTATCCACTGCAGAGAGAAATCATTCTATTGGTTGTACTTAGCTTGCTTGAAGATATGTGTGATGCATACCATTTAAATTTAGGATCAGATTATATATAATATTTTAAAATTCTTATGTATTTACTTTTATGTGAACGTGTCTGTAGGAGTTCACGTACATTGCATGTGTGCAGGTGCCTGTATACTCCAGAAGAGGTCATCAGACTCCCAGAAACAGGAGTTTAGGTAGTTATGAGCCACCAAATGGGAGCTAAGAGCTGAACACATGTCCTCTGCAAGAGCAGCAAACACTCTTAATCTGTGAGCTGTATCTCCAATCCTCTAATAATAATTTTATCATGTATTTCTCCTCTGGATATTGTGTCTTTAGTATTTACCTACACTAGTAAATCTGCCAATGTGCTAGCGCTTAAAGGCTTATTTATGTAGTTTTTATTTCAGTATGTGCCAAACATCCGCTAGTGCAGGTACCATAATCAACTCTCAGTACACAGGGAAGAAGCACAGCCCTGGATCCTCACTGATATTCCAGGTGTAAGACTGAATCACAAACAAGTAAACACACAGACAGAAAGACTGAGCTACAAGTGAGGGAGGATAATTGAGGGATGGGCTGAGCTAGGATAGCTTGGGGGCAGACAGGAACCTTATGCTGAGTCCTGACTTGTAGTTCTCAGTCGCTGAGTGAGGCATGGGGGGTGGGCGCATTTCAGACAGAGTGTGTCCTGCTAGTGCCCAGACAAGAGGACACGTAAACTTGCAATAGCATAACTTAGGCTACTATCATAATTAGTAAGAGAATGATACGGAAGTGGATTCAGGGAGACCTGTTAGGAAGGTGTTTTCAAGGTCCCGAGGGCACAGATGCTGGTGGCAGCATCCATCAGAGTGAGAGAGTGGACCTTGTCCAAACAGTGGGTGTGCGGCCAGCTCAAGCGAATTCAACACCTCCAGAAATATGTGGCCCTGGGTAGTTTGTCTCATCTGGCCCCAAATACAGCATCTTATATAGGTAACGCACAGGCTTGGTTCAGGGTGACCTTTCTCAAGGCATATCAAATGTGTGAGGATGCTGTGAGCTCCTTAGGACCGCTCTGCAGAGTGGGAACTGTGTTCTCCAGATGGTGAGTTAGAAAACAGCGATGAGCATTCTCAACCCCATCATTGCCTGACAAGTCAGAACATTCCTGAAACTGGCATGGAAAAGTCTATGTCTGTGGAGGAGATGAAAACATCCATCAATCAGACAAACAGGTGTGTGTGTTTGGGATTACCGGTTCCTTAATGAGGTAATGGACCTTTGAGAAGGAGAGCCCGTATTTCAGCAGTTGTCATAAATAGGTCTGTTTACCAGGAAGAGTGTGACCTTAGAGTGGAAACAATGGCACACTGTTGAGATTACAACAGTTCAATTCTGATTCTGACGGGCTTCGGCGGAGACCGTGGAGGAAACTTCACGCTCCTTTTAGTCTCTCTCAGAAGGTCTCCACAGCTCACGGCTATAGTGTTGCTTAAAAATATTTCTGCTCCCCCCAAAAAAAGAACACAAAAGAAATTTCCAGAGATAAATTTAGAGTGGGACTGCATAGCTATAAATATAAGCAGAAGTTACTTTCTTTTTGTCTCCTTATATTTTGCTGGCCCTGCCTCTGCTTTTTCTCTGGTTTGCTGTCTTTTCTCCAATGGACATGGCTCTGCCTTCTCTGTTACTGGGCTTTATATAGCTATGATGAGACAGAGCTTCTGTTTAATGTATCCCGGAGACTTCAATGAAGTAGTAACTTATTCTATGTTTTCACAACATTATGCCAAACCAAAGAAAAAGAAACCCAAAACAAAGCTTTATTTCCTTCATCTCTATAAAACAAAGAATTGTCATATACAACTTTATCATCCAAAGTGAAGACTTTCAGTGTGTGGTAAGGAAGCCTAGTGACAAAATTGTAAGTTTTGTCTCAGACTGGCCAGACTCAGATTTCACTCTTATCAACTTCTGGGTTCCTAATGGCATTATCATATACCTCTTTAATTTCACACTGCAAGGTACTTTTATAGTGGATGAAAATCTGTCTTACTCCAAGAAATGTTTTTAAATGTTATTTTAATTTACTATAATTTATTCAGAAGATATCCTGAATGTTATCCCCTCGCTTGTATCTTCCTGTTCCCACCTTCCCTCCCTCTTCTGCCCTGTTCCCCTCCCCTAGACCTCTGACAGAAGGGGCTCCCTCCCCCCACCATATAGCCACAGCCTATCAGGTCTCATTCCAATAGCCTGTTTCCCCTTCCTCTGTGTACCACGGGGCCTCCTCACCAAGAAGAAGTGATCAAATCTGCGGCACCAGAGTTTATACTAGAGGCAGTCCCTGCTCTCCCCACAACCGTGGAGAATGAACTGTCCATTGGCTAGATCTGAACATGGATCTAGGTTCACTACATGCATTGTCCTTTATTGGTGCAACAGTTTGTGTAGCCCCCCTCCCCTGGGCCCAGATCTTCCTGCCCTGATGGTCTCCTTGTTGAGCTCCTGAGCCCTCTGTGTCCTTCCATGCCCCATTCTTCCAAATCACTGTCAGAGTTCTACCTAGAGTCCAGTGACAAGTCCTAGCATCTGTCCAGATCCCCTGCTGGGTGGACTCTCTGAGAGGACATGTATGTTGGTCTAACATCCACTATTAAGTGAGTACTGTATACCAAGCATGTCTTTCTGGGTCTGGAAGGTTTTGAGAGGTAGAGTTGCCTAGCGCCCTGGTTTGAAAGCAAGAAGAGACGAAAGAAGAGAGACACAAGATTCTTCTTTAGCCTGAGTCTTTCTGCAAAGCAGGAGGAAAAACCGATATCAACTTGGGGACAACTTTGTTGTATTTCACATCTATTAGACTTTTACTATATGCTAAGGACTGAACCATATATTTTACACAAACCAAATCATATTAAAAAAGATATGCAATTTGTAAGTTTCTTCTTGCACGCTAGGAAACAGGCGTAAGAAAGCCACTTGCTCGATGCCCCACAGTTGGCAAGGCGCAGAGCCGTAGTTCAGTTCCACACGGCTGACCCACAGGCCATGCACAACCCATCTGCTCATGTGTGGTAGCTGCCTTCATCTTCGGACAGTCCTCTGGGGAAAGTACTGTGATTTCCACTTTAGGAGGAAGGAAACCGAAGTGGGCAAGTTTAACATTTAGGAGCTACAGAAATGGCCCCATTGGTAAAGTACCTGCCATGCAAGGCCCTGTGTTTGGTGAATCCCCTATATCCATGTAAAAAGCTGGGCATGGTGGCTGAAACCCCAGTGCTGGGGACAGAAAGATAGGGAAATCCCAGGGAGGGTGGGGATTTGGCTATCCAGCCTATAGGAAAGGCTTTGCGTTCAGTGCAAATCTGTCTCAAATGGTAAGACAGAGTGT
This sequence comes from Acomys minous, assembly GCF_964271855.1. NCBI lineage: Eukaryota > Metazoa > Chordata > Mammalia > Rodentia > Muridae > Acomys > Acomys minous. Next base: position 1,644,377 of record NC_140483.1, on the reverse strand, counting down.
TGATTGAGGTAATGGCTTCTGGCCTCCTCAGGCATGCCTGCATGTGTGTGCACACATGTGTATGTAGACACAAGAAAGGGACATATCTTACAACCTCCCACCCCCACATAGAGCTAAAGCCCAGCCAAATGTTAGGGGGCAGCTTTTACCTCCACTGAGGCTCCTTGAGTACAGGGGTCTGTCACTGGAGGAGTTTTGGAATATGGTCCATGAATGAAGCTGTGTGAGATTTCTGAGACCTTGTGAGAAAACCTCAAGTAAACAAGAGTCTTGTAACCTCTTTTTTCCCCCCAACAACATGGTTTTTTTCTTGGAATGTGCATCAGTGCCTCTCCCAGATGTAGCAAGTTTAGTTCAGATTACTTATTACAACTGGCTATTATTTTGATTTATATGTCTCTAGGGAAAAACATGGCTCTGCCACAAGCAGCTTGTCCTTGTGATTGTAAGTCACTCAGGTGGCTCTTCTTAACCCTTAGAGTATAAACTGTCTGATGCTCTGAATCAAGTTGGCTGGTGCATGACACCTTCACCTACCTTATTTGAGGCCCTGCTCTCTCAGGTTCCTGCTGCCAACTAGAGTGGCAAACAGATGGCACCGTAAGCCAGGGACCTGAGGTTGGGTAGGAGGTAAGGGTGTGGCGACCCTCCTGGAAGAAGGTCAGTGAGCATAGAGGGGCCGGAACCAGGAAAGGCCTCGCCTTACGTCGTTCAAAGAAGGGGGAGGACAAAGCCATAGCTCTTAGATTGCTCGCAAGCTGTTTATGGTTGTAACCCCTGGCTTCCAGAAGAGGGAACTTTAGATGAAGTATGGGACAAGGTCCTGAAAGAGTCCTGAAAATGCACATAGACAGGAGGGGGCTCTCCTTGGGTCCCGTGGGCATTGACTTGGACTGTTATCAAACTGCTGTCTTAAGGAAGATAGGAGGTTTTAATCATGAGGAGGAGAAGGCTAATTCCTTGAATGACTATAAACTGGATGATGAAACCTTAAAATTGGTAAAAGAGGCAAAAAGAGATTTTCAGTCAGCACCACTAACAACTACACCTGTGGTGACGATCATGTGTCCCCAGCTCAGTTCCTGGGGTCTCCTTTAGATATGTATCCTCCATTGCCTGAAAGTGACCCTGAAGCATTGGGGTGGGAAATTTGATAATCAATCTAACACTGAATCCTCTCCACGTTTTGATAAGGAGTTAGGAAAGCCTTTTTTTTTTTTAAATCTAACTTTACAACCTAGGCAAGCTAGGGCATGGCAGGGAAATTTGTTTAGCCCTTCCTCCTCGGCCTCATCAGGTGCACTTGGTATTTCTTGTGCAATTTCAATAAGGTAAAATTTTTTATATGCATTAACTGGTCTATTTGAAACTCTAGAAGGTGAGATGGCATTGGGCAGTCCTTGTAGATTATCTCAAGAGGCAAGAAAAGAACTACAGCTATTTGAATCCACACTAAAAGAAGTATTTGCGTTTCCTGTGGACCCTTCACTGCCTTTAAACTTACTATTTTCCTCATTTAATTGTCTCCTACAATATTACAGCACCAGAACATAAGCCTTTGGGATGGGTTTATTTATACCATAAGAACCATAAAATGTTAACTGCTTGCCTTACTGTTCTCACTCAATTAGTAAACCAGGAGAGGATCCGGTGTCAACAATTATACGTGTTTGATCCTTGCTGCATTATCTTACCCTTAACTAACAATCAGTTTTTAGGAGCATTACAGAACTCTATGGATTTTCAAATCTCATTTTTGCAGATTACCATGGAAGGATAGAAAAATCATTACCCAGCTGGTAAGCTATGGGATTTTCTCATATAAGCTGAATTCGTGATTACAGAAATTGTCCAACCTTCTCCCGTTCCACAGGCAGACACTTATTTTATTGACGGCTCAGCTAATGATGTAGGAGGGATGGTTGGTCCAGATAGTCATCAGCCTATTAATACTTCCTTTTCTCCAGCCCAACATGTGGAACTGGCTGTTTGATTTGTCTATTACAATTAATTCATAATCCCTTAAATATTATTTTAGATTCTGCTTATGTTATAGGATTATTTTCAGCAATACTTATGCACACTTTAATCTCCCCGGCTTTTATTGCAGTAGGAAATAAGCAAGAGGTTACATTAACCTGTCCCATCTTTACTTCTCCATAAGAAAGTTGGGAAGGGGCATGCCTCTGTCGTTGCAGATGGAGCTACCAAAACGTCATGGATTCCTCTTTGGTTCCTCCAGTCGTGGGTCATCAAGGACAATAGTGGAGGCTGGGGAGACAGTGGGTGTCACCAGAAGGTAGCAAATCTCCAGATAAAGGGCAAAAGGAGATGTCAATCTTATCATTAGAAGTCATGTCTGCCTCCCATCCCCGGGGTCAAGTTAGGCCCTCTGCACTTCACTAATGACTCTGTATTTATAACTGGTCCTTGGGACTATAATACACTCACTCATTCATCTATAGAAGGGGCTGGGTTTAATTTTTCCTTGGGATTTCTATCACCTCCTGTTTGCATAGGAGTCATGACATTAACATTCATATCACATGCAAATCCAGGCTTATGCTATGCAAGATACTAGAACTATTAGCCATATAGTTCTCTTTTCAAGCTATTCTCTAGATTTTCCTGATCATTATAACAGTGTAACTAATGGCACTGGACATAGTTTGGGTCTCTGTTCTTGGTGGTAGAGTATCTCACACACCGCTTTCGATGTCCTAGTATTATGATTTGCTTGTGTATAGGACAATTAGCTCTATCCACAAATTCTCAAACTGAAGCACATGTAGAAGGGGAAGACGCGTCGGAACTTGGCTCACAGGTGAAGCCGTGGGGAGATTTCTGTGACCTTGTGAAAACTCCAGGTAAACAGTCTCTGTTCCTCCATACCATGGGGTGGTTGTGGAATGTGCTTCTGTGCCTCTCCTATGAGTAGCGGATAGGAGTCACTTCAGTTCAGATTTTTCGTTACAAATGGCTATTATTCGCTTACACACATCTATGGAAAAACATGCTTCTGCCATATGTGGCTTGTCCTTGTGACTGCAAACTTTACTCAAGTGACTCTTTTTAACCCTCAGAGTATAAACTATCTGATGCTCTGAATAAAGCTGGCTGCTGCAGGAGACCTCAGTCCTGCTCACTTTGGGCCCTGCCTTCTTAGTTTATGCTGCCAACCAGAGCAGTAAACAGAGAAAGGCTCCTCTTTCTCATCTCGGCACCTCCGAATTCCCTCCAGACAAGCTTTTGTGTTATTGGATAAATACTCCTCAGTAGCAGAATTTTGCTCTTCTGTTAAAAAAACAAAAAGACATTTATTGATTGATATTTTAATGTGTAGAGCTCAGAACTAAAAGAGATAGGTGTGTAAAGTGAGGATTTCTGAGCCAGACATGTGAGCCTGAGGACACGGTTGCTCGCTGTCGGTTTTTATGGTAGAGTTGAGGCAGAATGTGCTCAGGAATCTGGGAGGGTCCAGGGCAGGGAGAGAAAGAGGTACACTGAGCCAGGCCAGCAGTCTTAACTGGGCCATGAGAGGAGCTGGGGGCAGAGTGAGAGAAGACTAGAAAAGGCAAAGAGAGGACCAAGAAATCTCACGGCTGGTGTGGAAGGGTTATAAAACAACTGGAAGCTGGGGCCAGGAAGCCCATGAACTGGAGAAGTTAGGGCAGGCAGCAGGGAAGGGAACCTAAGAGGCCATGTCGGGTGATCCTAGAGGCCACATACACTTCTGTGTGCTACTAGACACCACAGCCAGCCTCTTGGCCCTAGTTTCCTTTGGATCTGACAATAGGAAGATGAAGAGGGGCAGGCCTGCCCTCTTAGAGCAATGGCCACAACTAAGAAGAAAAGAGAGTCCTGTGATGGAGTAAAATGGCATTATGAGTCACAGTCAAAGGCAGGCATGGTGAAGACTTGAAGGGATGGTGTAGGCTCTGGATCTGAGGGGTCTCAGGGAAACAGGGGCACGGTCACCCCATCAGAGTCTTCCTGGGTTCCTCACTGAGGAGAACTCTTTCCAACGTTCCTGGACACTTCCCCGTATGCCATCACCTGCCCACATTTGTCAGAAACATTGGGATATTAAAAAACAGTGCAGCAATATAAGTGAAGTCACTGAAGTGAAGCCATTGTTTGAGGTTCTCTATGAATTAATTTAGACCATAGGAGAAGTAACAACAAAACAAAACAAAAACAAAAATAAGAGGTGAGAGTGGAGGCGTAGGCTCATGTGCCCAGAGATTTCTTCTTCCCCTAGGAGATGGCTGCCTTTCAGACACCCAGCAGCACCTACTGACACCTGTACCTGACTCCTCTAACCTGGAAAGGTCTGTGGGGTGAGGAGAAGGAGGAAGGGCTTAATAAGATGAGATCACTGCTGAGAAGATGCAAACAGTCTAAAGGAAAATGGGGCGGCCCACTGGACATCACACCGAGTCTGAAGGGAAATGCGGCAGCCCACTGGACATCACACTGAGTCTGACCTGCTTTTCTCCCTGCCCAACATCAGACCTGGCGAACAGTTTGTGGCTGGAGGAGCCCGGGAAGTCAGCATCACTTTTATCCTTCATCCTCCAGTCAAATGTCAGACACAAATCCCATGGGACCAAAAGGTTAGGCTGTGGTAAATGCCCTCTATCTCCAATCAAAGGTGACAGAAAGAAGATAAATAGGCTTGATAACCTTGAGAAATTCCATTTCCGGAACATCTTTTGGGATATGTTTCGTGTCCAGAGTCACTTTCGCATCCTTTTTGCTGTCACCTGATAAGGTCAAAGGCATCTCATTGCCAGAGACAATTCCCTGTGAAGACACTGCAAACCACCCTTGGCTGTGCTGTTAGACCTTAGAAATGCTCCCAAGAGCCTCTGGGGCTCCCGGGTCTGGATGAGAAGCCCAGCATCAGCTTCATGCTCCACATGGCTGCTGGCCAAACAAACACTTGATTCAACCATACAGTGAGTCAGCTAGGCCTTTGCAGAGGAAAAAACAAACAAACAAACAAACAAAACAAAACAAAAAAACCCAGCAGTAGACAGGACCTACAGCTGTGGGCTAAGATGGTGCTCTATAAGAGAGACCTGATCAAACAAGTACAAAGCCTTGGTCTATCCCAGAGTGGGGGAGGGGCAGGGGAGGGGAAGAGGAAAAGAAAGGGAAAAAGAGAAGGGGGAAGGGAGGGAGGAGGCAGGGACAAAAGAGCAGGGAGGAAGGGAAGGAAAGTGGGAAAGGAAGGAAGCCAAACAAGGGAAGGGAGGAGGATTTGACTTTGCTCCTGAGGTAGGAGACTCGCTCTCTTCTTTTTGTGGCATCCAAAGCCCTTTCCTGCTTGAGAACACCAGGATCATAGCAAATATTGAAAGACAGTTTCTTGTCTCGTTGTCTAAGGAACAAGGAGTTTGTGGGATGGGACAGCCCAGGAGAATAAGCAGAGAAGCACGTGGTGGCGCCGGGAGAGGTGTGCAGGATATGTATTCATGTGGCTGCCAAGTTTAGCCTTCATGGGGCCCCTTGCACCAAACTTGATTTTAAAGGGTGCGTGCTATGCATGTAACAGTTGCTCATTAAAGGCTGTATGGGAGACTGAGGGCTGGACGAGTGACAGACTCACGTCAGGAGTGGTAGTTATTTTCCCCAAGTGGTGGCTAATCAACCATAGCAGGTTATGTCTACTGACCATGGGGATGACCCTGTCCAACCATGACAGCAGCAAACTGCCTTGAGGTACGTCAGCCCGGAGCTCACTGCCATCTGAGACTCCTTACAGGCTGTGCTCCCTGCATTTTTCACAGCCCTGTCCTCGTCTGCTCCTGCCTGAGCCTGCTGATGCTGGTTCAACGTGGAATCTCTCTGGCTGTAAGATTACTGATGACTGACAGCCTTGCCTGAGAACACTGGGACTGGCTGTAGCCTGGCTGTGCATGGATGGCTCCCGATGACAGGATTAAGCGCTGACATTTCTCCAGGGACAGCCAATGTTCAGGATGTGTGTCTGAGATACTGTCAGACATGGCAGCCGAGGGATGGCATGTGGGAGTGACGCCTCCTGAGAACGGAGAGCATCACAGAGACCAAGTACAAGGTCTGTGCCTACGAGCTCCTGAGCCCCTTGCTGCTGAGGCATGGCCCCAACCCGTCTGTCTGGCCAGGAAGGTGTTGGTGGGAAGTGAAAGACCCTGTCTTCACCTGCTTTGCATGAATGATGTTTGTCCTATAATTAAATGTGCTATACCCTAAAAGCCAGCTGGACTCCATATAGATTTACAAAAGCTGCCAGGTCTAGGTCCAGGGATTCAACTTCCTGCTACCAGTGCCTGATGAGAAATGTGAGGAATACAGAGGTAGGAATGTAATGGGATGCTGGCAGCTTTGGGAACCATGAATACACATAGCTGCGGGTGACCAGTGGAAACCATGGCCAACTGAGTTCACAAGTGAGATTAAAACGGAGTTTCCTGACACTTGCTAAGGCAGATTCAGAAGAACATTCTAGGCCTTTGGTAAGGCTAAGAAGCAGGTCTTTATTTTTTTCTTTCTGCTTTTAAGGCACAAGGGATTCATCCATTTCTCCACAATGCAGTCTTAAGTGGGTTTGGGCCTAGAGGAAAGGGCTCGGGGCTCCTCTGTGCGGCCTGGAAGGTAGGAGTTAGAAGTGAGAAGCCAGCTTCTGCGATTAACATCCTCCTCTGTCCACTCATCCTGCATCCACACTGCCACTTTCCCAGCCCCTGTCCCCGCTGTTCGTGGCCTGTAGCATTTTACCTTTCCCATGTGGCTATTCCTCTGGCATTTGCCAGCTAGGGTGATAGCTCTTTGGGAGAAAAGAAATGAGGCCTCCCAAAGGAAGCTTCTGGTTACTGTAATTACAACCAATGACAGAAAGCAACTGCTGTGAGTACTACGGTGCTTCCTTTCCTGGAGGTGAATGAGTGGCTCTTCTCCCCCTGTGCTCTGCCACCCTCATGGCTGTGAAGGGCTGGGCTAGGCAAGCAGCCTGCCTCCTTGCTGTGTGGCTCCCCAGCCGTGCTGTGCTCAGCATGGCTATTGATAGTCCTCTTCTTACTGTGGCCACCTTCCTGCAATCTTTAGGCATCACTTCCAGAAAACCTAGTGTGAGTACAGGGAGGTTGCCAGTGACTCCTGTGGCCAAAGGGCCGTTAACAATTGTACCATGGTGGAGGTAGCTCACAGGGACACTTCAGTTTGTGCAACGGGACAAGGGGGCCAGAATGCGGTGATGAAATCAAAGGGATGATCATCAGGCTCGCAGACTGCTGGTCCTGCCACCAGTTCCTCTCCTGGCTCCAACTCCAGGCTCCATGATAAACTCTTGTTGTCCCACACTCAGTTGCTTGGGGGATCTGGCAGCTTGTTTTTGATGCCCCGTGTTTTCTAACATCTCGGAGCCTCCGTCTGCCTGGCTCCTTTCCCTCTCTCTCCTGGTTTCTTGAACACCACTGCAGGCTGTTCTGTCTGCGTTGGGAAGACACACAGAACTGGGAGAACAGAAAAATAAACTTGTTCCCTTGCCACTGTAGCCTGGGGGAGGCCATTAGGAAGCAGCTCGTCCTGGAGACGTTTCTAATGAGCCTGCTATAATTGTGGTTGAAATTTTAATATCAAAGGTTAAAGAATCGCGGTTTCGGATAGACTTTCTTTTATTTGCAATTATCATTGGGAAGAGAACGTATTAGGCCCTGCTCAGGGCAGCACTCCTTCACCCAGGCTGGCCTTCACCGTGGTGAGCGGTTGAAATGTACTGTTCTGGACTTCCGGACTTCGAGAACGCAAACGAGGTGAAGTGGGAGGAGCCCAGGGGAAAGCTCAACAGCGGTCAGGTGGGGGCATAGACGGAAGTTTTAAGGTAGAGAGGCGTTCCAGCTCAACAATTCTAGTTATAAAGTTTGCATTCAAGAAAGGCAGAAATGGATGAGGTATGTGCGTCAGGAAGCTGCGTAAACCTGAGGGCTCTCTCTAAAGGCCCCAACAACGGCTTTGAGAGCATGAGAGAGAGACTAGGGTTGCGGGTTTGTAGAGCTGGGTTAGGGCTTGTGACTGCTTCCTTGGCTTGGTCGTGTGATTCTCCCCTTTGGGCCTATCTCAAAGCGCAAGATGGAATGATAGTCCCTGATGCCCTGACGCTGACTGCTGAAGCCGTGCTCTCCCATGTTGCGAGTCGGCTTAGCAACCTGCCCAAGTGCGGTTCGCTTTCGCCTTCACCAGGAAGTGAAGGCCCCACACGATCTTCTCTTCTCTCACGAGCCTCTCACCCTCCTTTCTTCCTAACAGCCAACCCTTTTGAATCTTTGGATCAAGCAAATCCAAGCATCGCTCTGAACAATGCCCTAGTGACCTCAACCCTGAATGGCACCTCTGCTTAGCTCACTCCCTCTCTCTCTCTCTTTCTGTGACTCCTTCTCCCAAGCCTAGCAGCTCGGGCTCACTTGATAGCAAATGGTAGCAAATCAGAAGCCTCCTGCTGCTCATAATGATAACACTTCCTGTAATTTGCATGATAAAAATCCAACTGATTTCAGATAGCATTCGTCAGGACAGATAGGTGACACTATAGCTGGCTCCACGAGGGGAATAAATTACCACCTCTCGTGCCAGGCCAGAGCAGTCGTGGGTTTGGATTGGCTGGCGTTCAGTCCTAAACAAAAGCACAAAGTCTTGTCTAATGGAGCAGCGGAAAAAGGATATCTAGGAAATAGTAACAAGTTTCTCATGGTAATTTATGCAAATACACGCCATAACTCAGCTGAAGAGGTTCAGCCTGTACCTAGAGAAGGGAACAGATACCTCATTACATCTCAGAGGAGTGGGCTTCCATACAAATTAGCACTGGAGAGACCCGGGGTGGTAATTAGTCCTCAGACCACCTGCACCAGAGTCACCACGGGGTGCCCACTCAGCACAGGCTTCCTGGCTGTGATGGGGACCCCCTGAATCTGAAGCCCTGAGAGCCTGGTTGTAATACCGATTTATTTATTTTTTCCTGGTTAGTGTTTATCTGGGCTGAGTTCATCTTTCTGAGCTGGTACCCAACACGGCCAGTCTCGCCTGTGTCTGGAGGCACATGCAGCTGCTGCTGTCTTCCTTGTGCAAGCTGGAGAAGTGATTTGCTTTTCTTAACTGCAAGCTTATCTCCTCATTTATAAGGTGAGGGATGGCTGGAATTGCTTCTTAGGTGCTTCAGGCCAGGATACTTCTTTGAAGCATGCGCCAATTCTACAGGCCAGACAGACCATACCAGCGGGTGGATGGACGGAAAGCCGTGCCAGGTGCACAGCATGCTTACAGCCCTCCGCTGCCCTCTGGGAACAAAGTAGGGGGCACGTCCACTTCCAAGTCTGCATCCCCACATCAGCTCTTCTCACCTGGAAGTTGTGTTTTCCTTTTGCCCCTACCAGCGTGTGTGTTTAGATCAGTTCCCCTTTTCTTACCACAGGCTTAGTGTTTCTAAATCCAAAGACTTCTGCCATAAGTTACTTTGTTTTTCATTATAACACTGGTATCTCTTCCATCGAATAATTTGTATTATTTGTGCAATATAGCAAACACTGACAAAAGTACTTTTCTTGTCCCCAGTTCTTAATGAACAGGCACTAAACAGAAGACCGCTGGAAAAATGTCTTCTTATAATAGGGACTGGGACAGGGTAACAGAGGGAGAGGCAACAAAATGTCATAACAGCTCAACACATAAAACTAGTATCTATTTATCCAAGAATAGCTTAAGAATTTCGTCATCTCACGTTTGTTTCTTACTGCAATTTTTCATTTGGCAGGGTCTAGAATTACGTGTCTGTGAGATGCTTGTTAGACCGAATTAATTGGGGTGGAAGGACCCATCCTGAATCGGGGTAGCATCACTGTGTAGGCTGGGCTTCTAGAGAAGTGAAAGGCAGAAAATTACCTGAGCCCCTGTGTTCATCTCTTTCTTTCTTGACTGTGGACGGCCCAGCTTTTGCCGCCATGCCTTTCCTGGCAGTCTTTCATACTTTGAAACCGAAACAACCCCTTTCCCCCTTCAGTTGCTTTGGTCATGCATTTTGCCAAGCAGATGAGAAAGTAAGCAGTATACCTAGTATCTAGGAGGACTCAGCAATCTACACATTTCACTTCAGGGAACTAGCTTTGGGTAGGTTACATTTATACAACTAATTGTGCAAGGACTTTCTAAGGACGGGTTCCACACCAGTCTTGTCTTAGAATGTACCGCATGACCACTTCTCAGTCTGTGCTTCTCAGGGTAGAGTCCAACGAAAAATTAACCAATATTTCATCTAAGTAGTATTCCCTTGCCACCACCTCACTGTCTTTAATCCACCTGAAAGTGTTTTCTCACTTTCGTCAATGCTGAAAGACAAGACTGAAACTTGTTTTATTGGATCTCATCAGAGCACCTGCCCTGCTGATGGGTGGGGACAGGGCTCAGGAGAACCACCTGCCCTGCTTCTGAGTGTGGGCTGCAGCTCAGGAGAACCACCTGCCCTGCTGATGGGTGGGGGCAGGGCTCAGGAGAACCACCTGCCCTGCTGATGGGTGGGGGCTGCAGCTCAGGAGAACCACCTGATTTGCTACTGGGTGGGGACTGGAGCAATTTCCTAGGGATTAATTTTTCTAGGCCAGATATTGTCTTCCTTTATTCTCCTACAGCTTTTCTTATTTTTCGTTTAGCTGTATTTGCTAGATATTTCACATATATTCTTAAGATCTTTCTTTCTGCACTTCTCATAAATTCTCAGATTATTTATGTCCCAAGAATAGTGAAAGATCACCAAAGAAAGAAAGAAAGAAAGAAGGAAGGAAGAAAGGAAGGAAAGACATTTTAGGCAGAGGAATATACCTGGGCAAATGTTCTATGTGCCTCCTGCAATGCTGGTGATTCAACAGAGAAATTGGAGCCTCCTCTGCTAAGGCTTCAACATCTCAGAAGCCTGCTCCCTTCTTTCTTCCTGCTTTGCATATGCATCTCTATGTTGCTTACATGTTAAGTTTCCTCCAACACAGCCTTATCCAGAAAAAAAACACTTTGGCCATCGGAGACATGGCACTGGGTGTTGACTTGCAGGGTCACTTCTCATCAGGAGGGATGTGTATCCCGCGGGCCCTCAGTGTCAAAGTTCACACTATGAGACGCTTCCTTCTGCTTCTCAGCTAAACTCAGCCAATCAGACTACAATAGCCAAAGTTACCCTTGGGCAGAAATGCCCTTGGGAAGACAGCTGTGTGTGTGTGCAGATGGAGAAGAGGAAGGAGTAGTGGGGCACATAGGAAAGGCCATTGCGTAGGCAAAGTACAAAGGTCAGAAGGTGCCGTCGGCCAGCCCTCTGTATTGAGAGGTGTGTTAAGAAGTGTCCTCGTGTTCCCAGGCCCTGAAAATCACATGAAGCCCCCGTTTCCTGTGTTCTTCCTTCTTCCACATTAGGAGGCATCAGGAACTTGCAGCCCCAGTCACGTTGGCTTTCAGGGGAAAAGGCGGCATTGCTAGATGACGTGGAATGATCCCCCTAGCTTGCTGCTCATCCAGTGCAGACTCTGGCCTAAAGCTTTCTCTTTTTTTTCCCTCTGAATTCCCTTCCAGGCCTGTCTTCCATCAAGGCCACGTGCCCTCTCTTTTCTGCTCTTTAGCTGGCCTGCCTTCCTCAGGCTGCAGGGAAGTCCACTTCATCACTTTCTTCCTGAAATCTTCCCTGTCACTGTTCCCTTTGCTCCCTGCAGGCCCTCTGCAGGGGCCTGTCTTTGTTCTGCTCACAAAGAGAGTTGTCAGCATTGAAGGCTCTTTTCAGGAAGGCAGGGAGGAGGCTCTTGTTTTTCTGAGGCACAATCAGAGGCATTCTCTGGGCTACCACTCTCTTTCAGGCCTGTGACACATAAACGCAGGCAAGGTATCACATATTCATAGGCTTTGGGTAGTATAAGTGCAGTGGGTGGTGGGGGTGGGGTGGGGGGGGGACAGTTCATCACAGGATGAAAACGAGGCAGAAACAAAGGAAAAGGAAGAGGAAGAAGTGAGAGAGGAGTCTGAGCCAGGGAGACCTCTGGTAATGGTGCAGGTAGCCCCAGAGCTCTGGCTTACCCTGGGTGAGTGCTTTTCAAGTTGGAATCTTCCAGAGTCTCTGGCTCAGGGGACGCAGCTGGACACTGCTGTCTAGAATGACATCCAGAATGACGTCTGTCAGGTGCCCTCTTGGGCTTCTTGGGGGGCTGATCAAATGAGTTCTGTCAGCACAGGGACAAGCAGTGCCTAGTGGCTGCAGCAGGGTTGCCAGCCCCCAGGGTTAAAGGCACCACCTGCTGTCTCTCCTGGGCACCCTCACAAGAGCCAAGCCTGGCACCCAGAGGCCAGTGACTCAGCCTTCACTTCTCATTTATTGCTGCTATTTCATCTCCACTCTAGTTGAAGTGATCTGGTGGCCGGAAAGTGAGAAGGTGACCCCTGCTGCAGGCTGGAGGTGAGGTCACTTGTCACCATCAGGCTTTTTCCACTTTTTTGTGCCCTTGTAGCTTCTTAGAACACTCTTTGATGAGCCAGTTCTGATTGACTGGAGCTTGCTAGCCTGCTGCAGGAAGGTCAACTAGCACCAGCCACTGCTTTCCTCCCCCATAGCACTGCACAGCAGCAGGTATGTGTGGAGGAGCTCTGTATTGCAGGGACAACCCAGTCTAATGCTTCCTGGTCAGGCAATCGGTGAGCTGAGAAGGAGCCGCAGCAGCAGTCTTGAGTCCCAGGCTGCAGAAATTTAGGAAACGCTATTTTGGTAACAACACCAAATTGAAATGCCTGACACATTCTCCCCCACCGGATTTAGCTCATGCTTCTGAAAGGAGAGCCATTTCTTCACATGCAAAGCTTCAGGGGCACAGCCAGCCATTAAAGCCAGGCATGGCATTCACTGTGTGGCTTGGGGCTCCTTTCATAATCCCGCTAAAAGATAATTTGTCTAGATTCAGAGATAACAGCCAGTAATTTACTGCTGGCAATCCAGATCCATTATTTAAGATATTAATTCCTGATAAGAACTCAAAGACCCTAGAGCAAGGAAAAAGCATTGAACACAGTAAGTTAATGTGGTCAGAATAATCCATGGAAGCCAATGTTGATCATGATAGCATCATCATCAGTACCAATGACCACTGCCACCATCAGTACCAATGACCACTGCCACCACACAGTCAAAGTGGCCTGAGATGTTGTTTCCAAAGCACTGTTTGGAACCATACTTCTCCCTTTCAATATAATACCCTGAGGTCAGCACTCCTACTGTTTGCTTTTTGTAGACCTAGAAACTGAAGTTTAGTATGTAAGTGAAGTTGGCTGAGGTTACCAGCTAGCAGGTGCGGGCTCCAGAATTCTAACCTCACAGGCTCCTCCAAATGCCCTGGCATCTGTGGTACTAGCTACCATGTTGTTGAAGTACAGCAAACAGATGGGTCTCCATTTCTACCCTGTGGCTCTATGGTTGCCTTCTGGCTCCTCCATAGAGGATTCCACTTGTGAAAACAAAATACAAGTACAAATAGGATGGGTGGCGGGGGCAAGCCACAGAATGGAGGTGCGTACAGAACACAGACAGAGTCATTCTTTCTCCCTGGGCCTTAGCTTTGAAATAAGGGCCTCCGACCAAATGATGCACAAGGTAGTTCCCTCTAAGCCATAGGTCATGACACACACCTGCTGAAAGTCTCTTTTGCTGACAGGGTTCATGGAACATGGAGAAACAACTTCAGAGGGGCAGGAGGCTTCCCAGGTGTAAAGCTGGTTCTACCTATGGTACAGCTCAGGCTTAAGCCTTGCTCTCTGCATCCTGCCGCGAACACCTGATGTAAACACTTCTTTTCCTTGGCACCTGAGCAAACAGGTGTCTCCTCAGCCTTTTGCTAGGGTTTGCACTGCTGCAAAGACTGGCTGGGAAGGCGTAGCAAAGACTGAGCTCTTAACCCCTAACTTCCTTTTTCGTGAGACTAATGTTACTAGTTTCTTTGAGAAGAAGGTTGATTACAAGAAAAAGAAATGGTGACACGGGCTTCGCTGGACTGCACAGAAGGGGGACCGAGGGACTTCGAGGTCTGCGTAACACATCCCATGATGTGGTGGGACCTGCTTGGCTCCAGTCACCCCCTGTTTTGGTCCTGATCTGAACACATCCATGGTTTTCCCTTTGTAAGATGTGAAGGTCTCCTTTCCAATTGGTGCAGAAAATGCACCTGTGGTCGCATAAAAAGCCATCACTCGGTTGTTGGGGTTTTTTGTTTTTTGTTTTTTCCTTTTTGTTTGTCGTGACCAGATACGTGAAAAGAAGCAATTAAGAAGGCTTAGTTTGTCTTGGGTGAAGGCTGCACCACCCAACATGGCGGAAAGTTCTGGCAGCAGAAAGGAGAGGTGTCTGGTTACATCAAGTGCTCAATTGGGAAGCTGCTGTCACTTAGCTTGCTTCCTCCTTTTTATTCAGGCCAGGATACCAGCATATGGGATGGTGCCAGCCACACTTAGCCTGTGTCTTCCACCTCAATTAACCTAATCTATAACCCTCATCATGGGCACGCGCCCTGAGGTTTGTCTCCGAGGTGACTCTTGGTGCTTTAAAGGTGACAATCAATATTAGCCATTACATAGGGCCTCAAAACCTGATTTTCTGGGGCCTCTTTATGGTTTTTTATTTTTAGTTCCCCCTGTCCCTCTGAAGTTGCTCCCACATATGTCCTGTCAGCAAAAGAGACATAGCAGACAGGTCATGACTCATGAACAAAATTCTCCTTCAGAATAGGAGTTAAGGCTCTAAGGGACTTTATGGATCATTTTGTCAGATGTCCTTATTTTAAAGACAGCACACGGATGACTCAGGGAGAAAGAAGGGGCTGGGCAGCATCGGCCCTTTAGTTCTGCAGCTCAGCTCGCTGCCCCAAGCACAACACGTGCCACCAGCCAAGCTGGAGTGTGAGCTCCAGGACTGGACTTGGCTCTGATCAGCACATCCCTTCTCCTTCTAAAGAAGACAGCTTGAGGAAAACTCAGGCACAGCCTCCCCTCTCTGCCCTTCAGTGACCTTCATGAAAGAAACGTCATACCTCACACCCTTTGTGTATGCTGAGTGTGGAATAAGTGAACTCTCTCACTCTTTCCTCATGTGTGTGTGTGTGTGTGTGTGTGTGTGTGTGTGACCATGTAGTTTGTATATGAGTGAGTACATGTATATTCATGAATGTGTGTACACATGAGGTGTATGTGTGTGTGTATGTGTTGTGAGATGTGTGCATATATGTGTGAGTGTGAGAAATTACTCAGTGCTAGCATGTAACAAAGCAGTCTTTCTTCCTATTAAAGTGATCTTCAGCATTCCACATACCAAGGACCCAGCACAACCCTTGCCACTTTAGGTGTTAGATATGTGTGCGTCTCCGTGGCCTCTCCTGCTGTCCACACTCCCAGCACTAGAGCTCTACAGGGAAATCTGGGCTGACCTCTACTGTAGGGATCTTCCAGCACAGCACATAATGACACTTTAAAGGGCCATTGCTTTCAGCACCTCTCCCATCTGACCCATCTTCCTAATGATGACATCGTCTCTCGGCCACCTCTGCTCTCTTTTCTTTCCAGTCACAAAGTGGCTCCTTTTATGAGTCTGATGACTTGATAATGACTGAGAGTCTGTTCTGATGGGGACCCCCAGTCTCAAGAGTCTTCGGAGCTACCTAGACATGAGGCTGTGTATTTAGTGTCTAGAATAGTGTCCCTGAGAAGCCTTGTCTTGGGAAAATGACAGAGTCAGCATGAACTCCAAGTGGTTCTGACATAAATGCTTGTCGAAGACGAACTGTCCCTCTCAAGTAACCTCTCCACTACAGTGACTGCACAATCCAAGCAGAAGTGATCTGGAGGCCTGTGGGAGAGCACAATAACTGCACAATGAGTTTTGTTGTTGTTGTTGGTGGTGGTGGTTGTTTGTTTGTTTGGTTGGTTTTGTTTTGTGGCCCTGAATTATCTTAGAAAGCAGGGATATGGCGTCCATTCATCACTTTTCCAGATGTCCGTGTTTTGGGTGCAGCCTGAGCCACTTACTTGGCCTTGATAATATGAAAATAATGTTATCAGCATCATTTCATTTTAACTTTGCAATGTGCCCAATAAGTTATTTATACCATCTATCTAGGTATCTATCTATCTATCATCTATCTATCTATCTATCATCTATCTATCATCTATCTATCTATCTATCTATCTATCTATCTATCTATCTATCATCTATCTATCTATCTATCATCTATCTATCTATCTATCATCTATCTATCTATCTATCTATCATCTATCTATCTATCATCTATCTATCTATCTATCTATCTATCTATCTATCATCTATCTATCTATCTATCATCTATCTATCATCTATCTATCTATCTATAATCTATCTATCATCTATCTACCTATCTCTACTCTTCCTCCTTCTTTGTTGTTGAACATGGCCCTGAGAAGCAGAGGTGGGGCTGTTGCTGCTAATCAGTGCTTGCTCAGTGTCGCCAAACTCATTTTTGGATACTCTCCCAACATGGACTGGTTCTTTTTCCAGGAATCTGATACACAGAAAGGCAGCATAGCCATGGAAACATGGAATTTAAGCCTCAGCTAGGGCCTTTTGACAGCACTCCCAGGCAAGGCTAAGGAGATGGCTCAGACGGTAAAGTGCTGCCTTGCAAGCGCAGTGCCCTGAGTTTCAGCTCTAGAACCTCTGGAAAAAGCAGAGATGATGGTGTGTGCTTGTAACCCCAGCAGGAGTGTGGCAGAGACAGTCATCAGCACGTCTGTCTCTAAAAACCAATGTGGCATCAACAGCACCTGAGCAGCAGCCAGCATTGTCCTCTAGCCTCCACAAGCATGCATGCACATATCCGTGAGCCTGCATCACAAGAACACACACAAGGGTCTTGGGTAATTCTGAAAACTCTGAGGTTTGATCAAGAAAGACACACGGTACAAGGCGCGTGTGACTTGGAGCTTCCTTGTAGTCACACTACAAAATAAAAGCAAATGAGTGAGGATTATTTTAACCTCAGCAATCTGTTCTAACCACAAGTGTATCACAGATTTCATAATTGATGAGGAACATTGCATTCTCATTGAGTCTTGGTATCTGATGTGTTTGACACTAATACATCTCAGTTCAGAGAAGACTCGATTAACTGACTGGGGCATTGGCACTGTGTGGGTGGGCCGGCTTCAAAGCAGGTTATCTGGGATCAGAGCCAACTTCAGGGCTGGTTGAAACCCATGCTGTGTCTTCCTCCAGGTTTCCATTTTGTAGATCTGGGTTTGTGTGCCATTGATTCCACTTCTGAGCAGGTCCAGGTGGTGCCCATTCAGCTGGCACTAGACAGCTCTGCTAGCCATTGCTTCAGAACCACGTCTGAATGATGCTGCTAGGCTCAAGGATTTGCTATTAGGAGAGAAACAAAGAAGAGTGGGGCTTATGGGAGAAAGAGAAATGCCAGGGCAAGACCTCAGCTCTTCACCTCAGACACGGTGGCAAAGGCTGCTCTTTGGGAATCACATGTAATCACTGTGGTGGTTTGAACAGGAATGGCTCCCGTGGATTCATGTGTTGGAATGTTTGGCCCATAGGGAGTGAAACCATTAGGAGATGTGACCTTCTTGCAGGAGGAGTGGCCTCGGTGGAGGAAGTGTGTCACTGTGGGGAGGGGGTTGGAAGGCTCCTATGCTCACTTAGTGTGGCACACAGTCTCCTTTTGATGCCTGCACATCAAGATGTAGAACTCGTAGCTCCTCCCCCAGCGCCATGTCTGCCTGGATACTGCTGTGTCCCCTGCCATCACTACAACGGACTAGACCTCTGAAAATGTAAGGCAGCCACAATTAAATGTTTTCCTTTATAAGAGTTGGTGTTGTCATGGTGTCTCTTCACAGCCATTTGAAACCCTAAGAATATTATCTATGGGAAGATAAACTAACCATCTTGGCAGGAATGACTATATTTTCAAGACACTTATCCCTTTGGCAGTAGCCAAATTAGACTATTAAGACAATGACCACAAGGAATTGGAATTTCCCTGGGAGTTTCATGTGGGACAGGAAAAGGCTGGGGCCTGATGCTTTGTGACACAATTCTGGCAACTCGTCAAACCACCTTGCAGGAGAGTCGCAGCGTCAAGATTGGTGGGGTTGATGAGGAGGAGGACCAAACCTTGGCCACCAGGGCTTAGTTATACAAACCTCTTGCTGTCTACTTAAACCTGAACCTTGTAGTAAGACCCTGACGATGAACTTGGGGGCTCGCTGGTAGCCTATATTTTTTCCTCTTCCCAATGTGGCCACATTGAGTAAATCTGCTTTCT
Organism: Acomys minous; assembly: GCF_964271855.1. Classification (NCBI taxonomy): domain Eukaryota; kingdom Metazoa; phylum Chordata; class Mammalia; order Rodentia; family Muridae; genus Acomys; species Acomys minous. Next base: position 1,626,024 of record NC_140483.1, on the reverse strand, counting down.
CTATTGTTTATTTGTTCATCTGGACTGTTACTGATGCCGAGGCCTAGCCTCTAACCCTAACAATGCTTGTAACACAATCAGCATTCTGATCTGACCATGATTTTATTTGACTTAGAAGACAAAACAGTCACACCCCATGCCCCAAGCTAGGTTCAGTCTCCCATCCTCAATAAGAAAAGAGCCAAATTAGTAGGACAAAGAATATGGAGATTGATTCAATGTGGCCTCCTGGGAAGAGGAACAAAATGATCCACCCTCAAATTCATCAGGGTCCTAAAATAAGAGTAAGGTGAGGTCCTGGTGAGGAGTTGTCTGACCCACCACTGATTCACCACTGGCTTCAGTCTAGTCTTGTGGGGGTCCGATGGTAAGGAGCTAGGGTGCATATATGTGGGGGTCTGATGGTAAAGAGCTAGGGTGCAGATATGTGGGGGTCTGATGGTAAGGAGCTAGGGTGCATATATGTGGGGGCCCGATGGTAAGGAGCTAGGGTGCATATATGTGGGGGTCCGATGGTAAGGAGCTAGGATGTAGATATGTGGGGGTCTGATGGTAAGGAGCTAGGGTGCAGATATGTGGGGGTCTGACGGTAAAGAGCTAGGGTGCATATATGTGGGGGTCTGACGGTAAAGAGCTAGGGTGCAGATATGTGGGGGTCTGACGGTAAGGAGCTAGGGTGCAGATATGTGGGGGTCTGATGGTAAAGAGCTAGGGTGCATATATGTGGGGGTCTGATGGTAAGGAGCTAGGATGTAGATATGTGGGGGTCCGATGGTAAAGAGCTAGGATGTAGATATGTGGGGGTCTGATGGTAAGGAGCTAGGGTGCATATATGTGGGGGTCTGATGGTAAGGTGCTAGGGTGCATATATGTGGGGGTCTGATGGTAAGGAGCTAGGGTGCATATATGTGGGGGTCTGATGGTAAGGAGCTAGGGTGCAGATATGTGGGGGTCCGATGGTAAGGAGCTAGGGTGCAGATATGTGGGGGTCTGATGGTAAAGAGCTAGGGTGCAGATATGTGGG